>NW_027478606.1:0-600000 GCF_051014685.1 Ptiloglossa arizonensis | reverse complement strand
CAATCCGTTCGCGATATATGAGAGTTTGAAGCCAAGAAATGGTTGAGAAGGCAAAAAATTTTTCGCAATTCTGCTGCGCCAAACGCTTAACCAGAATTGCCTAGGGAAAAAATACACATACCGCTGTAATCGGGCGAGTTTCTACTTTCAGATGCAATAGGAATTTTTGGGTTAGGTCAATCCGTTCGCGAGATATGGGAGTTTGAAGCCAAGAAATGGTTGAGAAGGTAAAACATTTTTTGCAATTCTGCTGCTCCAAACGCTTAACCAGAGTGCCCTAGGGAAAAAATACGCATATCGTTGTAGTCGGGCGAGTTTCTACTTTCAGATGCAATAGGAATTTTTGGGTTAGGTCAATCAGTTCGCGAGATATGGGACTTTGGAGCTAAGAAATGGTTGAGAAGGCAAAAAATTTTTCGCAATTCTGCTGCTCCAAACGCTTAACCAGAATGGCCTAGGGAAAAATACACATACCGTTGTAATCGGGCGAGTTTTTACTTTCAGATGCAATAGAAATTTTTGGGTTAGGTCAATCCGTTCGCGAGATATGGGAGTTTGAAGCCAAGAAATGGTTGAGAAGGCAAAATATTGTTCGCTATTCTGCTGCTTCAAACGCTTAAACAGAATGGCCTAGGGAAAAAATACACATACCGTTGTAATCGGGCGAGTTTCTACTTTCAGACGCAACAGGAACTTTTGGGTTAGGTCAATCCGTTCGCGTGATATGGGAGTTTGAAGCCAAGAAATGGTTGAGAAGGCAAAAAATTTTTCGCAATTCTGCTGCTCCAAACGCTTAACCAGAATGGCCTAGGGAAAAAATACACATACCGTTGTAATCGGGCGAGTTTCTACTTTCAGGTGAAGTAGGAATTTTTGGGTTAGGTCAATCCGTTCGCGATATATGGGAGTTTGAAGCCAAGAAATGGTTGAGAAGGCAAAAAATTTTTCGCAATTCTGCTGCGCCAAACGCTTAACCAGAGTGCCCTAGGGAAAAAATACGCATATCGTTGTAATCGGGCGAGTTTCTTCTTTCAGATGCAACAGGAATTTTTGGGTTAGGTCAATCCGTTCGCGAGATATGGGAGTTTGAAGCCAAGAAATGGTTGAGAAGGCAAAATATTGTTCGCTATTCTGCTGCTTCAAACGCTTAAACAGAATGGCCTAGGGAAAAAATACACATACCGTTGTAATCGGGCGAGTTTCTACTTTCAGACGCAACAGGAACTTTTGGGTTAGGTCAATCCGTTCGCGTGATATGGGAGTTTGAAGCCAAGAAATGGTTGAGAAGGCAAAAAATTTTTCGCAATTCTGCTGCTCCAAACGCTTAACCAGAATGGCCTAGGGAAAAAATACACATACCGCTGTAATCGGCGAGTTTCTACTTTCAGGTTCAACAGGAATTTTTGGGTTAGGTCAATCCGTTCGCGATATATGGGAGTTTGAAGCCAAGAAATGGTTGAGAAGGCAAAAAATTTTTCGCAATTCTGCTGCTCCAAACGCTTAACCAGAGTGCCCTAGGGAAAAAATACGCATATCGTTGTAATCGGGCGAGTTTCTACTTTCAGATGCAATAGGAATTTTTGGGTTAGGTCAATCAGTTCGCGAGATATGGGACTTTGGAGCTAAGAAATGGTTGAGAAGGCAAAAAATTTTTCGCAATTCTGCTGCTCCAAACGCTTAACCAGAATGGCCTAGGGAAACAATACACATACCGTTGTAATCTGGCGAGTTTTTACTTTCAGATGCAACAGGAACTTTTGGGTTAGGTCAATCCGTTCGCGTGATATGGGAGTTTGAAGCCAAGAAATGGTTGAGAAGGCAAAAAATTGTTCGCTATTCTGCTGCTTCAAACGCTTGACCAGAATAGCCTAGGGAAAAAATACACATACCGTCGTAATCGGGCGTGTTTCTACTTTCAGACGCAACAGGAATTTTTGGGTTAGGTCACTCCGTTCGCGAGATATGGGAGTTTGAAGCCAAGAAATGGTTGAGAAGGTAAAACATTTTTTGCAATTCTGCTGCTCCAAACGCTTAACCAGAGTGCCCTAGGGAAAAAATACGCATATCGTTGTAATCGGGCGAGTTTCTTCTTTCAGATGCAACAGGAATTTTTGGGTTAGGTCAATCCGTTCGCGAGATATGGGAGTTTGAAGCCAAGAAATGGTTGAGAAGGCAAAATATTGTTCGCTATTCTGCTGCTTCAAACGCTTAAACAGAATGGCCTAGGGAAAAAATACACATACCGTTGTAATCGGGCGAGTTTCTACTTTCAGACGCAACAGGAACTTTTGGGTTAGGTCAATCCGTTCGCGTGATATGGGAGTTTGAAGCCAAGAAATGGTTGAGAAGGCAAAAAATTTTTCGCAATTCTGCTGCTCCAAACGCTTAACCAGAATGGCCTAGGGAAAAAATACACATACCGCTGTAATCGGCGAGTTTCTACTTTCAGGTTCAACAGGAATTTTTGGGTTAGGTCAATCCGTTCGCGATATATGGGAGTTTGAAGCCAAGAAATGGTTGAGAAGGCAAAAAATTTTTCGCAATTCTGCTGCTCCAAACGCTTAACCAGAGTGCCCTAGGGAAAAAATACGCATATCGTTGTAATCGGGCGAGTTTCTACTTTCAGATGCAATAGGAATTTTTGGGTTAGGTCAATCAGTTCGCGAGATATGGGACTTTGGAGCTAAGAAATGGTTGAGAAGGCAAAAAATTTTTCGCAATTCTGCTGCTCCAAACGCTTAACCAGAATGGCCTAGGGAAACAATACACATACCGTTGTAATCTGGCGAGTTTTTACTTTCAGATGCAACAGGAACTTTTGGGTTAGGTCAATCCGTTCGCGTGATATGGGAGTTTGAAGCCAAGAAATGGTTGGGAAGGCAAAAAATTGTTCGCTATTCTGCTGCTTCAAACGCTTGACCAGAATAGCCTAGGGAAAAAATACACATACCGTCGTAATCGGGCGTGTTTCTACTTTCAGACGCAACAGGAATTTTTGGGTTAGGTCAATCCGTTCGCGAGATATGAGAGTTTGAAGCCAAGAAATGGTTGAGAAGGCAAAAAATTGTTCGCTATTCTGCTGCTTCAAACGCTTGACCAGAATGGCCTAGGGAAAAAATACACACACCGTCGTAATCGGGCGTGTTTCTACTTTCAGACGCAACAGGAATTTTTGGGTTAGGTCAATCCGTTCGCGAGATATGAGAGTTTGAAGCCAAGAAATGGTTGAGAAGGCAAAAAATTGTTCGCTATTCTGCTGCTTCAAACGCTTGACCAGAATGGCCTAGGGAAAAAATACACATACCGTTGTAATTGGGCGAGTTTCTTCTTTCAGACGCAACAGGAACTTTTGGGTTAGGTCAATCCGTTCGCGTCATATGGGAGTTTGAAGCCAAGAAATGGTTGAGAAGGCAAAAAATTTTTCGCAATTCTGCTGCTCCAAACGCTTAACCAGAATGGCCTAGGGAAAAAATACTCATACCGTTGTAATCGGCGAGTTTCTACTTTCAGGTTCAACAGGAATTTTTGGATTAGGTCAATCCGTTCGCGATATATGGGAGTTTGAAGCCAAGAAATGGTTGAGAAGGCAAAAAATTTTTCGCAATTCTGCTGCGCCAAACGCTTAACCAGAATTGCCTAGGGAAAAAATACACATACCGCTGTAATCGGGCGAGTTTCTACTTTCAGATGCAATAGGAATTTTTGGGTTAGGTCAATCCGTTCGCGAGATATGGGAGTTTGAAGCCAAGAAATGGTTGAGAAGGTAAAACATTTTTTGCAATTCTGCTGCTCCAAACGCTTAACCAGAGTGCCCTAGGGAAAAAATACGCATATCGTTGTAATCGGGCGAGTTTCTTCTTTCAGATGCAACAGGAATTTTTGGGTTAGGTCAATCCGTTCGCGAGATATGGGAGTTTGAAGCCAAGAAATGGTTGAGAAGGCAAAAAATTGTTCGCTATTCTGCTGCTTCAAACGCTTAAACAGAATGGCCTAGGGAAAAAATACACATACCGTTGTAATCGGGCGAGTTTCTACTTTCAGACGCAACAGGAACTTTTGGGTTAGGTCAATCCGTTCGCGTGATATGGGAGTTTGAATCCAAGAAATGGTTGAGAAGGCAAAAAATTTTTCGCCATTCTGCTGCTCCAAACGCTTAACCAGAATGGCCTAGGGAAAAAATACACATACCGCTGTAATCGGCGAGTTTCTACTTTCAGGTTCAACAGGAATTTTTGGGTTAGGACAATCCGTTCGCGATATATGGGAGTTTGAAGCCAAGAAATGGTTGAGAAGGCAAAAAATTTTTCGCAATTCTGCTGCTCCAAACGCTTAACCAGAATTGCCTAGGGAAAAAATACACATACCGCTGTAATCGGGCGAGTTTCTACTTTCAGATGCAATAGGAATTTTTGGGTTAGGTCAATCCGTTCGCGAGATATGGGAGTTTGAAGCCAAGAAATGGTTGAGATGGTAAAACATTTTTTGCAATTCTGCTGATCCAAACGCTTAACCAGAGTGCCCTAGGGAAAAAATACGCATATCGTTGTAATCGGGCGAGTTTCTACTTTCAGATGCAATAGGAATTTTTGGGTTAGGTCAATCAGTTCGCGAGATATGGGACTTTGGAGCTAAGAAATGGTTGAGAAGGCAAAAAATTTTTCGCAATTCTGCTGCTCCAAACGCTTAACCAGAATGGCCTAGGGAAAAAATACACATACCGTTGTAATCGGGCGAGTTTTTACTTTCAGATGCAATAGAAATTTTTGGGTTAGGTCAACCCGTTCGCGAGATTTGGGAGTTTGAGGACAAGAAATGGTTGAGAAGGCAAAAATTTTTTCGCATTTCTGCTGCTCCAACCGCATAACCAGAATGGCCTAGGGAAAAAATACACATACCGTTGTAATGGGGCGAGTTTCTACTTTCAGATGCAATAGGAATTTCTGGGTTAGGTCAATCCGTTCGCGAGATATGGGAGTTTGAAGCGAAGAAATGGTTGAGAAGACAATAAATTTTTCGCACTTCTGCTGCTCCAATCGCTTAACAAGAATGGCCTAAGGGAAAAATACACGTACCGTTGTAATCGGGCGAGTTTCTACTTTCAGATGCAATAGGAATTTTTGGGTTACGTCAATCCGTTCGCGAGATTTGGGAGTTTGAAGCTAAGAAATGGTTGAGAAGACAACAAATTTTTCGCAATTCTGCTGCTTCAAACGCTTAACCAGAATGGCCTAGGGAAAAAATACACATACTTCTGTAATCGGGCGAGTTTCTACTTTCAGATGCAATAGGAATTTTTGGGTTAGGTCAATCAGTTCGCGAGATATGGGACTTTGGAGCCAAGAAATGGTTGAGAAGGCAAAAAATTTTTGCAATTCCGCTGCTCCGAACGCTTAACCAGAATGGCCTAGGCAAAAAATACGCATATCGTTATAATCGGGCGAGTTTCTACTTTCAGACGCAGCAGGAATTTTTGGGTTTGGTCAATCCGTTCGCGAGATATGGGACTTTGAAGCCAAGAAATGGTTGAGAAGACAACAAATTTTTAGCAATTCTGCTGCTCCAAACGCTTAACCAGAATGGGCTAGGGAAAAATTACACGTACCGTTGTAATCGGGCGAGTTTCTACTTTCACACGCAACAGGAATTTTTGGGTTAGGTCAATCCGTCCGCGAGATAAGGGAGTTTGAAGCCAAGAAATGGTTGAGAAGGCAAAAAATTGTTCGCTATTCTGCTGCTTCAAACGCTTAACCAGAATTGCCTAGGGAAAAAATACACATACCGTTGTAATGGGGCGAGTTTCTACTTTCAGATGCAATAGGAATTTTTGGGTTAGGTCAATCCGTTCGCGAGATATGGGAGTTTGAAGCGAAGAAATGGTTGAGAAGACAATAAATTTTTCGCACTTCTGCTGCTCCAATCGCTTAACAAGAATGGCCTAAGGGAAAAATACACGTACCGTTGTAATCGGGCGAGTTTCTACTTTCAGATGCAATAGGAATTTTTGGGTTACGTCAATCCGTTCGCGAGATTTGGGAGTTTGAAGCTAAGAAATGGTTGAGAAGACAATAAATTTTTCGCACTTCTGCTGCTCCAATCGCTTAACAAGAATGGCCTAAGGGAAAAATACACGTACCGTTGTAATCGGGCGAGTTTCTACTTTCAGATGCAATAGGAATTTTTGGGTTACGTCAATCCGTTCGCGAGATTTGGGAGTTTGAAGCTAAGAAATGGTTGAGAAGACAACAAATTTTTCGCAATTCTGCTGCTTCAAACGCTTAACCAGAATGGCCTAGGGAAAAAATACACATACTGCTGTAATCGGGCGAGTTTCTACTTTCACACGCAACAGGAATTTTTGGGTTAGGTCAATCCGTCCGCGAGATAAGGGAGTTTGAAGCCAAGAAATGGTTGAGAAGGCAAAAAATTGTTCGCTATTCTGCTGCTTCAAACGCTTAACCAGAATTGCCTAGGGAAAAAATACACATACCGCTGTAATCGGGCGAGTTTCTACTTTCAGATGCAACAGGAATTTTTGGGTTAGGTCAATCCGTTCGCGAGATATGGGAGTTTGAAGCCAAGAAATGGTTGAGAAGGCAAAAAATTTTTCGCAATTCTGCTGCTCCAAACACTTAACCAGAATTGCCTAGGGAAAAAATACACATACCGCTGTAATCGGGCGAGTTTCTACTTTCAGATGCAATAGGAATTTTTGGGTTAGGTCAATCCGTTCGCGAGATATGGGAGTTTGAAGCCAAGAAATGGTTGAGAAGGCAAAAGATTTTTCGCAATTCTGCTGCTCCAAACGCTTAACCAGAATGGCTTAGGGAAAAAATACGCATATCGTTGTAATCGGGTGAGTTTCTACTTTCAGACGCAGCAGGAACTTCTGGGTTTGGTCAATCCGTTCGCGAGATATGGGAGTTTGAAGCCAAGAAATGGTTGAGAAGGCAAAAAATTTTTCGCAATTCTGCTGCTCCAAAAGCTGAACCAGAATGGCCGAGGGAAAAAATACACATACCGTCGTAATCGGGCGAGTTTCTACTTTCAGATGCAACAGGAATTTTTGGGTTAGGTCAATCCGTTCGCGAGGTATGGGAGTTTGAAGCCAAGAAATGGTTGAGAAGGTAAAACATTTTTTGCAATTCTGCTGCTCCAAACGCTTAACCAGAGTGCCCTAGGGAAAAAATACGCATATCGTTGTAATCGGGCGAGTTTCTACTTTCAGATGCAATAGGAATTTTTGGGTTAGGTCAATCAGTTCGCGAGATATGGGACTTTGGAGCTAAGAAATGGTTGAGAAGGCAAAAAATTTTTCGCAATTCTGCTGCTCCAAACGCTTAACCAGAATGGCCTAGGGAAAAAATACACATACCGTTGTAATCGGGCGAGTTTTTACTTTCAGATGCAATAGAAATTTTTGGGTTAGGTCAACCCGTTCGCGAGATTTGGGAGTTTGAGGACAAGAAATGGTTGAGAAGGCAAAAATTTTTTCGCATTTCTGCTGCTCCAACCGCAAAACCAGAATGGCCTAGGGAAAAAATACACATACCGTTGTAATGGGGCGAGTTTCTACTTTCAGATGCAATAGGAATTTTTGGGTTAGGTCAATCCGTTCGCGAGATATGGGAGTTTGAAGCGAAGAAATGGTTGAGAAGACAATAAATTTTTCGCACTTCTGCTGCTCCAATCGCTTAACAAGAATGGCCTAAGGGAAAAATACACGTACCGTTGTAATCGGGCGAGTTTCTACTTTCAGATGCAATAGGAATTTTTGGGTTACGTCAATCCGTTCGCGAGATTTGGGAGTTTGAACCTAAGAAATGGTTGAGAAGACAACAAATTTTTCGCAATTCTGCTGCTCCAAACGCTTAACCAGAATGGCCTAGGGAAAAAATACACATACTGCTGTAATCGGGCGAGTTTCTACTTTCAGATGCAATAGGAATTTTTGGGTTAGGTCAATCAGTTCGCGAGATATGGGACTTTGGAGCCAAGAAATGGTTGAGAAGGCAAAAAATTTTTGCAATTCCGCTGCTCCGAACGCTTAACCAGAATGGCCTAGGGAAAAAATACGCATATCGTTATAATCGGGCGAGTTTCTACTTTCAGACGCAGCAGGAATTTTTGGGTTTGGTCAATCCGTTCGCGAGATATGGGACTTTGAAGCCAAGAAATGGTTGAGAAGACAACAAATTTTTAGCAATTCTGCTGCTCCAAACGCTTAACCAGAATGGGCTAGGGAAAAAATACACGTACCGTTGTAATCGGGCGAGTTTCTACTTTCACACGCGACAGGAATTTTTGGGTTAGGTCAATCCGTCCGCGAGATAAGGGAGTTTGAAGCCAAGAAATGGTTGAGAAGGCAAAAAATTGTTCGCTATTCTGCTGCTTCAAACGCTTAACCAGAATTGCCTAGGGAAAAAATACACATACCGCTGTAATCGGGCGAGTTTCTACTTTCAGATGCAACAGGAATTTTTGGGTTAGGTCAATCCGTTCGCGAGATATGGGAGTTTGAAGCCAAGAAATGGTTGAGAAGGCAAACAATTTTTCGCAATTCTGCTGCTCCAAACGCTTAACCAGAATTGCCTAGGGAAAAAATACACATACCGCTGTAATCGGGCGAGTTTATACTTTCAGATGCAATAGGAATTTTTGGGTTAGGTCAATCCGTTCGCGAGATATGGGAGTTTGAAGCCAAGAAATGGTTGAGAAGGCAAAAGATTTTTCGCAATTCTGCTGCTCCAAAAGCTGAACCAGAATGGCCTAGGGAAAAAATACACATACCGTCGTAATCGGGCGAGTTTCTACTTTCAGATGCAACAGGAATTTTTGGGTTAGTTTAATCCGTTCGCGAGATATGGGAGTTTGAAGCGAAGAAATGGTTAAGAAGACAACAAATTTTTCGCAATTCTGCTGCTCCAAACGCTTCACCAGAATTGCCTAGGGAAAAAATACACATACCGCTGTAATCGGGCGAGTTTCTACTTTCAGATGCAATAGGAATTTTTGGGTTAGGTCAATCCGTTCGCGAGATATGGGAGTTTGAAACCAAGAAATGGTTGAGAAGGTAAAACATTTTTTGCAATTCTGCTGCTCCAAACGCTTAACCAGAGTGCCCTAGGGAAAAAATACGCATATCGTTGTAATCGGGCGAGTTTCTACTTTAAGATGCAATAGGAATTTTTGGGTTACGTCAATCCGTTCGCGAGATTAAGGAGTTTGAAGCTAAGAAATGGTTGAGAAGGCAAAAAATTTTTCGCAATTCTGCTGCTCCAAACGCTTAACCAGGATGGCCTAGGGAAAAAATACACATACCGTTGTAATCGGGCGAGTTTCTACTTTCAGATGCAATAGAAATTTTTGGGTTAGGTCAACCCGTTCGCGAGATTTGGGAGTTTGAGGACAAGAAATGGTTGAGAAGGCAAAAATTTTTTCGCATTTCTGCTGCTCCAACCGCATAACCAGAATGGCCTAGGGAAAAAATACACATACCGTTGTAATGGGGCGAGTTTCTACTTTCAGATGCAATAGGAATTTTTGGGTTAGGTAAATCCGTTCGCGAGATATGGGAGTTTGAAGCGAAGAAATGGTTGAGAAGACAATAAATTTTTCGCACTTCTGCTGCTCCAATCGCTTAACCAGAATGGCCTAAGGGAAAAATACACGTACCGTTGTAATCGGGCGAGTTTCTACTTTCAGATGCAATAGGAATTTTTGGGTTACGTCAATCCGTTCGCGAGATTTGGGAGTTTGAAGCTAAGAAATGGTTGAGAAGACAACAAATTTTTCGCAATTCTGCTGCTCCAAACGCTTAACCAGAATGGCCTAGGGAAAAAATACACATACCGCTGTAATCGGGCGAGTTTCTACTTTCAGATGCAATAGGAATTTTTGGGTTAGTTCAATCAGTTCGCGAGATATGGGACTTTGGAGCCAAGAAATGTTTGAGAAGGCAAAAAATTTTTGCAATTCCGCTGCTCCGAACGCTTAACCAGAATGGGCTAGGGAAAAAATACACGTACCGTTGTAATCGGGCGAGTTTCTACTTTCACACGCAACTGGAATTTTTGGGTTAGGTCAATCCGTCCGCGAGATATGGGAGTTTGAAGCCAAGAAATGGTTGAGAAGGCAAAAAATTGTTCGCTATTCTGCTGCTTCAAACGCTTAACCAGAATTGCCTAGGGAAAAAATACACATACCGCTGTAATCGGGCGAGTTTCTTCTTTCAGATGCAACAGGAATTTTTGGGTTAGGTCAATCCGTTCGCGAGATATGGGAGTTTGAAGCCAAGAAATGGTTGAGAAGGCAAAAAATTGTTCGCTATTCTGCTGCTTCAAACGCTTAAACAGAATGGCCTAGGGAAAAAATACACATACCGTTGTAATCGGGCGAGATTCTACTTTCAGACGCAACAGGAATTTTTGGGTTAGGTCAATCCGTTCGCGAGATATGGCAGTTTGAAGCCAAGAAATGGTTGAGAAGGCAAAAAATTGTTCGCTATTCTGCTGCTTCAAACGCTTGACCAGAATGGCCTAGGGAAAAAATACACATACCGTCGTAATCGGGCGTGTTTCTACTTTCAGACGCAACAGGAATTTTTGGGTTAGGTCAATCCGTTCGCGAGATATGAGAGTTTGAAGCCAAGAAATGGTTGAGAAGGCAAAAAATTGTTCGCTATTCTGCTGCTTCAAACGCTTGACCAGAATGGCATAGGGAAAAAATACACATACCGTTGTAATCGGGCGAGTTTCTTCTTTCAGATGCAACAGGAATTTTTGGGTTAGGTCTATCCGTTCGCGAGATATGGGAGTTTGAAGCCAAGAAATGGTTGAGAAGGCAAAAAATTGTTCGCTATTCTGCTGCTTCAAACGCTTAAACAGAATGGCCTAGGGAAAAAATACACATACCGTTGTAATCGGGCGAGTTTCTACTTTCAGACGCAACAGGAACTTTTGGGTTAGGTCAATCCGTTCGCGATATATGGGAGTTTGAAGCCAAGAAATGGTTGAGAAGGCAAAAAATTTTTCGCAATTCTGCTGCTCCAAACGCTTAACCAGAATAGCCTAGGGTAAAAATACACATACCGCTGTAATCGGGCGAGTTTCTACTTTCAGATGCAATAGGAATTTTTGGGTTAGGTCAATCCGTTCGCGAGATATGGGAGTTTGAAGCCAAGAAATGGTTGAGAAGGTAAAACATTTTTTGCAATTCTGCTGCTCCAGACGCTTAACCAGAGTGCCCTAGGGAAAAAATACGCATATCGTTGTAATCGGGCGAGTTTCTACTTTAAGATGCAATAGGAATTTTTGGGTTACGTCAATCCGTTCGCGAGATTTGGGAGTTTGAAGCTAAGAAATGGTGGAGAAGGCAAAAAATTTTTCGCAATTCTGCTGCTCCAAACGCTTAACCAGAATGGCCTAGGGAAAAAATACACATACCGTTGTAATCGGGCGAGTTTCTACTTTCAGATGCAATAGAAATTTTTGGGTTATGTCAACCCGTTCGCGAGATTTGGGAGTTTGAGGACAAGAAATGGTTGAGAAGGCAAAAATTCTTTCGCATTTCTGCTGCTCCAACCGCATAACCAGAATGGCCTAGGGAAAAAATACACATACCGTTGTAATGGGGCGAGTTTCTACTTTCAGATGCAATAGGAATTTTTGGGTTAGGTCAATCCATTCGCGAGATATGGGAGTTTGAAGCGAAGAAATGGTTGAGAAGACAATAAATTTTTCGCACTTCTGCTGCTCCAATCGCTTAACAAGAATGGCCTAAGGGAAAAATACACGTACCGTTGTAATCGGGCGAGTTTCTACTTTCAGATGCAATAGGAATTTTTGGGTTACGTCAATCCGTTCGCGAGATTTGGGAGTTTGAAGCTAAGAAATGGTTGAGAAGACAACAAATTTTTCGCAATTCCGCTGCTCCGAACGCTTAACCAGAATGGCCTAGGGAAAAAATACACGTACCGTTGTAAACGGGCGAGTTTCTACTTTCACACGCAACAGGAATTTTTGGGTTAGGTCAATCCGTCCGCGAGATATGGGAGTTTGAAGCCAAGAAATGGTTGAGAAGGCAAAAAATTTTTGCAATTCCGCTGCTCCGAACGCTTAACCAGAATGGCCTAGGGAAAAAATACGCATATCGTTATAATCGGGCGAGTTTCTACTTTCAGACGCAGCAGGAATTTTTGGGTTTGGTCAATCCGTTCGCGAGATATGGGACTTTGAAGCCAAGAAATGGTTGAGAAGACAACAAATTTTTCGCAATTCTGCTGCTCCAAACGCTTAACCAGAATGGGCTAGGGAAAAAATACACGTACCGTTGTAAACGGGCGAGTTTCTACTTTCACACGCAACAGGAATTTTTGGGTTAGGTCAATCCGTCCGCGAGATATGGGAGTTTGAAGCCAAGAAATGGTTGAGAAGGCAAAAAATTGTTCGCTATTCTGCTGCTTCAAACGCTTAACCAGAATTGCCTAGGGAAAAAATACACATACCGCTGTAATCGGGCGAGTTTCTACTTTCAGATGCAACAGGAATTTTTGGGTTAGGTCAATCCGTTCGCGAGATATGGGAGTTTGAAGCCAAGAAATGGTTGAGAAGGCAAAAAATTTTTCGCAATCCTGCTGCTCCAAACACTTAACCAGAATTGCCTAGGGAAAAAATACACATACCGCTGTAATCGGGCGAGTTTCTACTTTCAGATGCAATAGGAATTTTTGGGTTAGGTCAATCCGTTCGCGAGATATGGGAGTTTGAAGCCAAGAAATGGTTGAGAAGGCAAAAGATTTTTCGCAATTCTGCTGCTCCAAACGCTTAACCAGAATGGCTTAGGGAAAAAATACGCATATCGTTGTAATCGGATGAGTTTCTACTTTCAGACGCAGCAGGAACTTCTGGGTTTGGTCAATCCGTTCGCGAGGTATGGGAGTTTGAAGCCAAGAAATGGTTGAGAAGCTAAAACATTTTTTGCAATTCTGCTGCTCCAAACGCTTAACCAGAGTGCCCTAGGGAAAAAATACGCATATCGTTGTAATCGGGCGAGTTCCTACTTTAAGATGCAATAGGAATTTTTGGGTTACGTCAATCCGTTCGCGAGATATGGGAGTTTGAAGCCAAGAAATGGTTGAGAAGGCAAAAAATTTTTCGCAATTCTGCGGCTCCAAAAGCTTAACCAGAATGGCCTAGGGAAAAAATACACATACCGTTGTAATCGGGCGAGTTTCTACTTTCAGATGCAACAGGAATTTTTGGGTTAGTTTAATCCGTTCGCGAGATATGGGAGTTTGAAGCCAAGAAATGGTTGAGAAGGCAAAAAATTTTTCGCAATTCTGCTGCTCCAAACGCTTAACCAGAATTGCCTAGGGAAAAAATACACATACCGCTGTAATCGGGCGAGTTTCTACTTTCAGATGCAATAGGAATTTTTGGGTTACGTCAATCCGTTCGCGAGATCTGGGAGTTTGAAGCTAAGAAATGGTTGAGAAGATAACAAATTATTCGCAATTCTGCTGCTCCAAACGCTTAACCAGAATGGGCTAGGGAAAAAATACACGTACCGTTGTAATCGGGCGAGTTTCTACTTTCACACGCAACAGGAATTTTTGGGTTAGGTCTATCCGTCCGCGAGATATGGGAGTTTGAAGCCAAGAAATGGTTGAGAAGCTAAAACATTTTTTGCAATTCTGCTGCTCCAAACGCTTAACCAGAGTGCCCTAGGGAAAAAATACGCATATCGTTGTAATCGGGCGAGTTTCTACTTTAAGATGCAATAGGAATTTTTGGGTTACGTCAATCCGTTCGCGAGATTTGGGAGTTTGAAGCTAAGAAATGGTTGAGAAGGCAAAAAATTTTTCGCAATTCTGCGGCTCCAAAAGCTTAACCAGAATGGCCTAGGGAAAAAATACACATACCGTTGTAATCGGGCGAGTTTCTACTTTCAGATGCAACAGGAATTTTTGGGTTAGTTTAATCCGTTCGCGAGATATGGGAGTTTGAAGCCAAGAAATGGTTGAGAAGGCAAAAAATTTTTCGCAATTCTGCTGCTCCAAACGCTTAACCAGAATTGCCTAGGGAAAAAATACACATACCGCTGTAATCGGGCGAGTTTCTACTTTCAGATGCAATAGGAATTTTTGGGTTACGTCAATCCGTTCGCGAGATCTGGGAGTTTGAAGCTAAGAAATGGTTGAGAAGATAACAAATTTTTCGCAATTCTGCTGCTCCAAACGCTTAACCAGAATGGGCTAGGGAAAAAATACACGTACCGTTGTAATCGGGCGAGTTTCTACTTTCACACGCAACAGGAATTTTTGGGTTAGGTCTATCCGTCCGCGAGATATGGGAGTTTGAAGCCAAGAAATGGTTGAGAAGCTAAAACATTTTTTGCAATTCTGCTGCTCCAAACGCTTAACCAGAGTGCCCTAGGGAAAAAATACGCATATCGTTGTAATCGGGCGAGTTTCTACTTTAAGATGCAATAGGAATTTTTGGGTTACGTCAATCCGTTCGCGAGATTTGGGAGTTTGAAGCTAAGAAATGGTTGAAAAGGCAAAAATTTTTTCGCAATTCTGCTGCTCCAAACGCTTAACCAGAATGGCCTAGGGAAAAAATACACATACCGTTGTAATCGGGCGAGTTTCTACTTTCAGATGCAATAGAAATTTTTGGGTTAGGTCAACCCGTTCGCGAGATTTGGGAGTTTGAGGACAAGAAATGGTTGAGAAGGCAAAAATTTTTTCGCATTTCTGCTGCTCCAACCGCATAACCAGAATGGCCTAGGGAAAAAATACACATACCGTTGTAATGGGGCGAGTTTCTACTTTCAGATGCAATAGGAATTTTTGGGTTAGGTCAATCCGTTCGCGAGATATGGGAGTTTGAAGCGAAGAAATGGTTGAGAAGACAATAAATTTTTCGCACTTCTGCTGCTCCAATCGCTTAACAAGAATGGCCTAAGGGAAAAATACACGTACCGTTGTAATCGGGCGAGTTTCTACTTTCAGATGCAATAGGAATTTTTGGGTTACGTCAATCCGTTCGCGAGATTTGGGAGTTTGAAGCTAAGAAATGGTTGAGAAGACAACAAATTTTTCGCAATTCTGCTGCTCCAAACGCTTAACCAGAATGGCCTAGGGAAAAAATACACATACTGCTGTAATCGGGCGAGTTTCTACTTTCAGATGCAATAGGAATTTTTGGGTTACGTCAATCCGTTCGCGAGATTTGGGAGTTTGAAGCTAAGAAATGGTTGAGAAGATAACAAATTTTTCGCAATTCTGCTGCTCCAAACGCTTAACCAGAATGGGCTAGGGAAAAAATACACGTACCGTTGCAATCGGGCGAGTTTCTACTTTCACACGCAACAGGAATTTTTGGGTTAGGTCTATCCGTCCGCGAGATATGGGAGTTTGAAGCCAAGAAATGGTTGAGAAGGCAAAAAATTGTTCGCTATTCTGCTGCTTCAAACGCTTAACCAGAATTGCCTAGGGAAAAAATACACATACCGCTGTAATCGGGCGAGTTTCTACTTTCAGATGCAATAGGAATTTTTGGGTTAGGTCAATCCGTTCGCGAGATATGGGAGTTTGAAGCCAAGAAATGGTTGAGAAGGCAAAAGATTTTTCGCAATTCTGCTGCTCCAAACGCTTAACCACAATGGCTTAGGGAAAAAATACGCATATCGTTGTAATCGGATGAGTTTCTACTTTCAGACGCAGCAGGAACTTCTGGGTTTGGTCAATCCGTTCGCGAGGTATGGGAGTTTGAAGCCAAGAAATGGTTGAGAAGCTAAAACATTTTTTGCAATTCTGCTGCTCCAAACGCTTAACCAGAGTGCCCTAGGGAAAAAATACGCATATCGTTGTAATCGGGCGAGTTCCTACTTTAAGATGCAATAGGAATTTTTGGGTAACGTCAATCCGTTCGCGAGATATGGGAGTTTGAAGCCAAGAAATGGTTGAGAAGGCAAAAAATTTTTCGCAATTCTGCGGCTCCAAAAGCTTAACCAGAATGGCCTAGGGAAAAAATACACATACCGTTGTAATCGGGCGAGTTTCTACTTTCAGATGCAACAGGAATTTTTGGGTTAGTTTAATCCGTTCGCGAGATATGGGAGTTTGAAGCCAAGAAATGGTTGAGAAGGCAAAAAATTTTTCGCAATTCTGCTGCTCCAAACGCTTAACCAGAATTGCCTAGGGAAAAAATACACATACCGCTGTAATCGGGCGAGTTTCTACTTTCAGATGCAATAGGAATTTTTGGGTTAGGTCAATCCGTTCGCGAGATATGGGAGTTTGAAGCCAAGAAATGGTTGAGAAGCTAAAACATTTTTTGCAATTCTGCTGCTCCAAACGCTTAACCAGAGTGCCCTAGGGAAAAAATACGCATATCGTTGTAATCGGGCGAGTTTCTACTTTAAGATGCAATAGGAATTTTTGGGTTACGTCAATCCGTTCGCGAGATTTGGGAGTTTGAAGCTAAGAAATGGTTGAAAAGGCAAAAAATTTTTCGCAATTCTGCTGCTCCAAACGCTTAACCAGAATGGCCTAGGGAAAAAATACACATACCGTTGTAATCGGGCGAGTTTCTACTTTCAGATGCAATAGAAATTTTTGGGTTAGGTCAACCCGTTCGCGAGATTTGGGAGTTTGAGGACAAGAAATGGTTGAGAAGGCAAAAATTTTTTCGCATTTCTGCTCTCCAACCGCATAACCAGAATGGCCTAGGGAAAAAATACACATACCGTTGTAATGGGGCGAGTTTCTACTTTCAGATGCAATAGGAATTTTTGGGTTAGGTCAATCCGTTCGCGAGATATGGGAGTTTGAAGCGAAGAAATGGTTGAGAAGACAATAAATTTTTCGCACTTCTGCTGCTCCAATCGCTTAACAAGAATGGCCTAAGGGAAAAATACACGTACCGTTGTAATCGGGCGAGTTTCTACTTTCAGATGCAATAGGAATATTTGGGTTAGGTCAATCAGTTCGCGAGATATGGGACTTTGGAGCCAAGAAATGGTTGAGAAGGCAAAAAATTTTTGCAATTCCGCTGCTCCGAACGCTTAACCAGAATGGCCTAGGGAAAAAATACGCATATCGTTATAATCGGGCGAGTTTCTACTTTCAGATGCAACAGGAATTTTTGGGTTAGGTCAATCCGTTCGCCAGATATGGGAGTTTGAAGCCAAGAAATGGTTGAGAAGGCAAAAAATTTTTCGCAATTCTGCTGCTCCAAACACTTAACCAGAATTGCCTAGGGAAAAAATACACATACCGCTGTAATCGGGCGAGTTTCTACTTTCAGATGCAATAGGAATTTTTGGGTTAGGTCAATCCGTTCGCGAGATATGGGAGTTTGAAGCCAAGAAATGGTTGAGAAGGCAACAAATTTTTCGCACTTCTGCTGCTCCAAACGCTTAACCAGAATTGCCTAGGGAAAAAATACACATACCGCTGTAATCGGGCGAGTTTCTACTTTCAGATGCAATATGAATTTTTGGGTTAGGTCAATCCGTTCGCGAGATATGGGAGTTTGAAGCCAAGAAATGGTTGAGAAGGTAAAACATTTTTTGCAATTCTGCTGCTCCAAACGCTTAACCAGAATTCCCTAGGGAAAAAGTACGCATATCGTTGTAATCGGGCGAGTTTCTACTTTCAGATGCAATAGGAATTTTTGGGTTACGTCAATCCGTTCGCGAGATTTGGGAGTTTGAAGCTAAGAAATGGTTGAGAAGGCAAAAAATTTTTCGCAATTCTGCTGCTCCAAACGCTTAACCAGAATGGCCTAGGGAAAAAATACACATACCGTTGTAATCGGGCGAGTTTCTACTTTCAGATGCAATAGAAATTTTTGGGTTAGGTCAACCCGTTCGCGAGATTTGGGAGTTTGAGGACAAGGAATGGTTGAGAAGGCAAAAATTTTTTCGCATTTCTGCTGCTCCAAACGCATAACCAGAATGGCCTAGGGAAAAAATACACATACCGTTGTAATGGGGCGAGTTTCTACTTTCAGATGCAATAGGAATTTTTGGGTTAGGTCAATCCGTTCGCGAGATATGGGAGTTTGAAGCGAAGAAATGGTTGAGAAGACAATAAATTTTTCGCACTTCTGCTGCTCCAATCGCTTAACCAGAATGGCCTAAGGGAAAAATACACGTACCGTTGTAATCGGGCGAGTTCCTACTTTCAGAAGCAATAGGAATTTTTGGGTTAGGTCAATCCGTCCGCGAGATATGGGAGTTTGAAGACAAGAAATGGTTGAGAAGGCAAAAAATTTTTCGCAATTCTGCTGCTCCAAACGCTTAACCAGAATGGCCTAGGGAAAAAATACGCATATCGTTATAATCGGGCGAGTTTCTACTTTCAGACGCAGCAGGAATTTTTGGGTTAGGTCAATCCGTTCGCGTGATATGGGAGTTTGAAGCCAAGAAATGGTTGAGAAGGCAAAAAATTTTTCGCAATTCTGCTGCTCCAAACGCTTAACCAGAATGGCCTAGGGAAAAAATACACATACCGTTGTAATCGGGCGAGTTTCTACTTTCAGACGCAACTGGAACTTTTGGGTTAGGTCAATCCGTTCGCGTGATATGGGAGTTTGAAGCCAAGAAATGGTTGAGAAGGCAAAAAATTTTTCGCAATTCTGCTGCTCCAAACGCTTAACCAGAATTGCCTAGGGAAAAAATACACATACCGCTGTAATCGGGCGAGTTTCTACTTTCAGATACAATAGGAATTTTTGGGTTAGGTCAATCCGTTCGCGAGATATGGGAGTTTGAAGCCAAGAAATGGTTGAGAAGGTAAAACATTTTTTGCAATTCTGCTGCTCCAAACGCTTAACCAGAATGGCCTAGGGAAAAAATAGGCATACCGTTGTAATGGGACGAGTTTCTACTTTCAGATGCAATAGGAATTTTTGGGTTAGGTCAATCCGTTCGCGAGATATGGGAGTTTGAAGCGAAGAAATGGTTGAGAAGACAATAAATTTTTCGCACTTCTGCTGCTCCAAACGCTTAACCAGAATGGGCTAGGGAAAAAATACACGTACCGTTGTAATCGGGCGAGTTTCTACTTTTACACGCAACAGGAATTTTTGGGTTAGGTCTATCCGTCCGCGAGATATGGGAGTTTGAAGCCAAGAAATGGTTGAGAAGACAAAAAATTTTTCGCAATTCTGCTGCTCCAAACGCTTAACCAGAATGGCCTATGGAAACAATACACATACCGCTGTAATCGGGCGAGTTTCTACTTTCAGATGCAACAGGAATTTATGGGTTAGGTCAATCCGTTCGCGAGATATGGGAGTTTGAAGCCAAGATATGGTTGAGAAGGCAAAAAATTTTTCGCAATTCTGCTGCTCCAAACGCTTAACCAGAATGGCCTAGGGAAAAAATACACATACCGTTGTAAACGGGCGAGTTTCTACTTTCAGATGCAATAAGAATTTTTGGGTTAGGTCAATCCGTTCGCGAGATATGGGAGTTTGAAGCCAAGAAATGGTTGAGAAGGCAAAACATTTTTCGCAATTCTGCTGCTCCAAACGCTTAAACAGAATGGACTAGGGAAAAAATACGCATATCGTTATAATCGGGCGAGTTTCTACTTTCAGACGCAGCAGGAATTTTTGGGTTCGGTCAATCCGTTCGCGAGATATGGGACTTTGAAGCTAAGAAATGGTTGAGAAGACAACAAATTTTTCGCAATTCTGCTGCTCCAAACGCTTAACCAGAATGGGCTAGGGAAAAAATACACGTACCGTTGTAATCGGGCGAGTTTCTACTTTCACACGCAACAGGAATTTTTGGGTTAGGTCAATCCGTCCGCGAGATATGGGAGTTTGAAGCCAAGAAATGGTTGAGAAGACAAAAAATTTTTCGCAATTCTGCTGCTCCAAACGCTTAACCAGAATAGCCTATGGAAAAAATACACATACCGTTGTAATCGGGCGAGTTTCTACTTTCAGATGCAACAGGAATTTTTGGGTTAGGTCAATCCGTTCGCGAGATATGGGAGTTTGAAGCCAAGAAATGGTTGAGAAGGCAAAAAATTTTTCGCAATTCTGCTGCTCCAAACGCTTAACCAGAATTGCCTAGGGAAAAAATATACATACCGCTGTAATCGGGCGAGTTTCTACTTTCAGATGCAATAGGAATTTTTGGGTTAGGTCAATCCGTTCGCGAGATATGAGACTTTGAAGCCAAGAAATGGTTGAGAAGGCAAAAAATTTTTCGCAATTCTGCTGCTCCAAACGCTTAACCGGAATGGCCTAGGGAAAAAATACACATACCGTTGTAATCGGGCGAGTTTCTACTTTCAGATGCAATAGGAAATTTTGGGTTACGTCAATCCGTTCGCGAGATATGGGAGTTTGAAGCTAAGAAATGGTTGAGAAGACAACAAATTTTTCGCACTTCTGCTGCTCCAAACGCTTAACCAGAATGGCCTAGGAAGAAAATACACAACCGTTGTAACCGGGCGAGTTTCTACTTTCAGATGCAATAGGAATTTTTGGGTTAGGTCAATCCGTTCGCGAGATATGGGAGTTGAAGCCAAGAAATGGTAGAGAAGGCAAAAAATTTTTCGCAATTCTGCTGCTCCAAACGCTTAACCAGAATGGCCTAGGGAAAAAATACACATACCGTTGTAATCGGGCGAGTTTCTACTTTCAGATGCAATAGGAATTTTTGGGTTAGGTCAATCCGTTCGCGAGATATGGGACTTTGGAGCCAAGAAATGGTTGAGAAGGCAAAAAATTTTTGCAATTCCGCTGCTCCAAACGCTTAACCAGAATGGCCTAGGGAAAAAATACACATACCGTTGTAATCGGGCGAGTTTCTATTATCAGATGCAATAGGAATTTTTGGGTTAGGTCAATCCGTTCGCGAGATATGGGAGTTTGAAGCTAAGAAATGGTTAAGAAGGCAACAAATTTTTCGCACTTCTGCTGCTCCAAACGCTTGACCAGAATGGCCTAGGGAAAAAATACACATACCGTTGTAATCGGCGAGTTTCTACTTTCAGGTGCAACAGGAATTTTTGGGTTAGGTCAATCCGTTCGCGATATATGGGAGTTTGAAGCCAAGAAATGGTTGAGAAGGCAAAAAATTTTTCGCAATTCTGCTGCTCCAAACGCTTAACCAGAATGGCCTAGGGAAAAAATACACATACCGTTGTAATCGGCGAGTTTCTACTTTCAGGTGCAACAGGAATTTTTGGGTTAGGTCAATCCGTTCGCGATATATGGGAGTTTGAAGCCAAGAAATGGTTGAGAAGGCAAAAAATTTTTCGCAATTCTGCTGCTCCAAACGCTTAACCAGAATTGCCAAGGGAAAAAATACACATACCGCTGTAATCGGGCGAGTTTCTACTTTCAGATGCAATAGGAATTTTTGGGTTAGGTCAATCCGTTCGCGAGATATGGGAGTTTGAAGCCAAGAAATGGTTGAGAAGGTAAAACATTTTTTGCAATTCTGCTGCTCCAAACGCTTAACCAGAATTCCCTAGGGAAAAAGTACGCATATCGTTGTAATCGGGCGAGTTTCTACTTTCAGATGCAATAGGAATTTTTGGGTTACGTCAATCCGTTCGCGAGATTTGGGAGTTTGAAGCTAAGAAATGGTTGAGAAGGCAAAAAATTTTTCGCAATTCTGCTGCTCCAAACGCTTAACCAGAATGGCCTAGGGAAAAAATACACATACCGTTGTAATCGGGCGAGTTTCTACTTTCAGATGCAATAGAAATTTTTGGGTTAGGTCAACCCGTTCGCGAGATTTGGGAGTTTGAGGACAAGGAATGGTTGAGAAGGCAAAAATTTTTTCGCATTTCTGCTGCTCCAAACGCATAACCAGAATGGCCTAGGGAAAAAATACACATACCGTTGTAATGGGGCGAGTTTCTACTTTCAGATGCAATAGGAATTTTTGGGTTAGGTCAATCCGTTCGCGAGATATGGGAGTTTGAAGCGAAGAAATGGTTGAGAAGACAATAAATTTTTCGCACTTCTGCTGCTCCAATCGCTTAACCAGAATGGCCTAAGGGAAAAATACACGTACCGTTGTAATCGGGCGAGTTCCTACTTTCAGAAGCAATAGGAATTTTTGGGTTAGGTCAATCCGTCCGCGAGATATGGGAGTTTGAAGACAAGAAATGGTTGAGAAGGCAAAAAATTTTTCGCAATTCTGCTGCTCCAAACGCTTAACCAGAATGGCCTAGGGAAAAAATACGCATATCGTTATAATCGGGCGAGTTTCTACTTTCAGACGCAGCAGGAATTTTTGGGTTAGGTCAATCCGTTCGCGTGATATGGGAGTTTGAAGCCAAGAAATGGTTGAGAAGGCAAAAAATTTTTCGCAATTCTGCTGCTCCAAACGCTTAACCAGAATGGCCTAGGGAAAAAATACACATACCGTTGTAATCGGGCGAGTTTCTTCTTTCAGATGCAACAGGAATTTTTGGGTTAGGTCAATCCGTTCGCGAGATATGGGAGTTTGAAGCTAAGAAATGGTAAAGAAGACAACAAATTGTTCGCACTACTGCAGCTCCAAACGCTTAACTAGAATGCCCTAGGGAAAAAATACACATACCGTTGTAATCGGGCGAGTTTCTACTTTCAGACGCAACTGGAACTTTTGGGTTAGGTCAATCCGTTCGCGTGATATGGGAGTTTGAAGCCAAGAAATGGTTGAGAAGGCAAAAAATTTTTCGCAATTCTGCTGCTCCAAACGCTTAACCAGAATTGCCTAGGGAAAAAATACACATACCGCTGTAATCGGGCGAGTTTCTACTTTCAGATACAATAGGAATTTTTGGGTTAGGTCAATCCGTTCGCGAGATATGGGAGTTTGAAGCCAAGAAATGGTTGAGAAGGTAAAACATTTTTTGCAATTCTGCTGCTCCAAACGCTTAACCAGAATGCCCTAGGGAAAAAATACGCATATCGTTGTAATCGGGCGAGTTTCTACTTTCAGATGCAATAGGAATTTTTGGGTTACGTCAATCCGTTCGCGAGATTTGGGAGTTTGAAGCTAAGAAATGGTTGAGAAGGCAAAAAATTTTTCGCAATTCTGCTGCTCCAAACGCTTAACCAGAATGGCTTAGGGAAAAAAAAACATACCGTTGTAATCGGGCGAGTTTCTACTTTCAGATGCAACAGAAATTTTTGGGTTAGGTCAACCCGTTCGCGAGATTTGGGAGTTTGAGGACAAGAAATGGTTGAGAAGGCAAAAATTTTTTCGCTTTCTGCTGCTCCAAACGCATAACCAGAATGGCCTAGGGAAAAAATAGACATACCGTTGTAATGGGGCGAGTTTCTACTTTCAGATGCAATAGGAATTTTTGGGTTAGGTCAATCCGTTCGCGAGATATGGGAGTTTGAAGCGAAGAAATGGTTGAGAAGACAATAAATTTTTCGCACTTCTGCTGCTCCAAACGCTTAACCAGAATGGGCTAGGGAAAAAATACACGTACCGTTGTAATCGGGCGAGTTTCTACTTTCACACGCAACAGGAATTTTTGGGTTAGGTCTATCCGTCCGCGAGATATGGGAGTTTGAAGCCAAGAAATGGTTGAGAAGACAAAAAATTTTTCGCAATTCTGCTGCTCCAAACGCTTAACCAGAATGGCCTATGGAAAAAATACACATACCGCTGTAATCGGGCGAGTTTCTACTTTCAGATGCAACAGGAATTTTTGGGTTAGGTCAATCCGTTCGCGAGATATGGGAGTTTGAAACCAAGATATGGTTGAGAAGGCAAAAAATTTTTCGCAATTCTGCTGCTCCAAACGCTTAACCAGAATGGCCTAGGGAAAAAATACACGTACCGTTGTAATCGGGCGAGTTTCTACTTTCACACGCAACAGGAATTTTTGGGTTAGGTCAATCCGTCCGCGAGATATGGGAGTTTGAAGCCAAGAAATGGTTGAGAAGACAAAAAATTTTTCGCAATTCTGCTGCTCCAAACGCTTGACCAGAATGGCCTAGGGAAAAAATACACATACCGTTGTAATCGGCGAGTTTCTACTTTCAGGTGCAACAGGAATTTTTGGGTTAGGTCAATCCGTTCGCGATATATGGGAGTTTGAAGCCAAGAAATGGTTGAGAAGGCAAAAAATTTTTCGCAATTCTGCTGCTCCAAACGCTTAACCAGAATGGCCTAGGGAAAAAATACACATTCCGTTGTAATCGGCGAGTTTCTACTTTCAGGTGCAACAGGAATTTTTGGGTTAGGTCAATCCGTTCGCGATATATGGGAGTTTGAAGCCAAGAAATGGTTGAGAAGGCAAAAAATTTTTCGCAAATCTGCTGCTCCAAACGCTTAACCAGAATTGCCTAGGGAAAAAATACACATACCGCTGTAATCGGGCGAGTTTCTACTTTCAGATGCAATAGGAATTTTTGGGTTAGGTCAATCCGTTCGCGAGATATGGGAGTTTGAAGCCAAGAAATGGTTGAGAAGGTAAAACATTTTTTGCAATTCTGCTGCTCCAAACGCTTAACCAGAATTCCCTAGGGAAAAAGTACGCATATCGTTGTAATCCGGCGAGTTTCTACTTTCAGATGCGATAGGAATTTTTGGGTTACGTCAATCCGTTCGCGAGATTTGGGAGTTTGAAGCTAAGAAATGGTTGAGAAGGCAAAAAATTTTTCGCAATTCTGCTGCTCCAAACGCTTAACCAGAATGGCCTAGGGAAAAAATACACATACCGTTGTAATCGGGCGAGTTTCTACTTTCAGATGCAATAGAAATTTTTGGGTTAGGTCAACCCGTTCGCGAGATTTGGGAGTTTGAGGACAAGGAATGGTTGAGAAGGCAAAAATTTTTTCGCATTTCTGCTGCTCCAAACGCATAACCAGAATGGCCTAGGGAAAAAATACACATACCGTTGTAATGGGGCGAGTTTCTACTTTCAGATGCAATAGGAATTTTTGGGTTAGGTCAATCCGTTCGCGAGATATGGGAGTTTGAAGCGAAGAAATGGTTGAGAAGACAATAAATTTTTCGCACTTCTGCTGCTCCAATCGCTTAACCAGAATGGCCTAAGGGAAAAATACACGTACCGTTGTAATCGGGCGAGTTCCTACTTTCAGAAGCAATAGGAATTTTTGGGTTAGGTCAATCCGTCCGCGAGATATGGGAGTTTGAAGACAAGAAATGGTTGAGAAGGCAAAAAAATTTTCGCAATTCTGCTGCTCCAAACGCTTAACCAGAATGGCCTAGGGAAAAAATACGCATATCGTTATAATCGGGCGAGTTTCTACTTTCAGACGCAGCAGGAATTTTTGGGTTAGGTCAATCCGTTCGCGTGATATGGGAGTTTGAAGCCAAGAAATGGTTGAGAAGGCAAAAAATTTTTCGCAATTCTGCTGCTCCAAACGCTTAACCAGAATGGCCTAGGGAAAAAATACACATACCGTTGTAATCGGGCGAGTTTCTTCTTTCAGATGCAACAGGAATTTTTGGGTTAGGTCAATCCGTTCGCGAGATATGGGAGTTTGAAGCTAAGAAATGGTAAAGAAGACAACAAATTGTTCGCACTACTGCAGCTCCAAACGCTTAACTAGAATGCCCTAGGGAAAAAATACACATACCGTTGTAATCGGGCGAGTTTCTACTTTCAGACGCAACTGGAACTTTTGGGTTAGGTCAATCCGTTCGCGTGATATGGGAGTTTGAAGCCAAGAAATGGTTGAGAAGGCAAAAAATTTTTCGCAATTCTGCTGCTCCAAACGCTTAACCAGAATCGCCTAGGGAAAAAATACACATACCGCTGTAATCGGGCGAGTTTCTACTTTCAGATACAATAGGAATTTTTGGGTTAGGTCAATCCGTTCGCGAGATATGGGAGTTTGAAGCCAAGAAATGGTTGAGAAGGTAAAACATTTTTTGCAATTCTGCTGCTCCAAACGCTTAACCAGAATGCCCCAGGGAAAAAATACGCATATCGTTGTAATCGGGCGAGTTTCTACTTTCAGATGCAATAGGAATTTTTGGGTTACGTCAATCCGTTCGCGAGATTTGGGAGTTTGAAGCTAAGAAATGGTTGAGAAGACAATAAATTTTTCGCACTTCTGCTGCTACAATCGCTTAACCAGAATGGCCTAAGGGAAAAATACACGTACCGTTGTAATCGGGCGAGTTTCTACTTTCAGATGCAATAGAAATTTTTGCGTTAGGTCAACCCGTTCGCGAGATTTGGGAGTTTGAGGACAAGAAATGGTTGAGAAGGCAAAAATTTTTTCGCTTTCTGCTGCTCCAAACGCATAACCAGAATGGCCTAGGGAAAAAATAGACATACCGTTGTAATGGGGCGAGTTTCTACTTTCAGATGCAATAGGAATTTTTGGGTTAGATCAATCCGTTCGCGAGATATGGGAGTTTGAAGCGAAGAAATGGTTGAGAAGACAATAAATTTTTCGCACTTCTGCTGCACCAAACGCTTAACCAGAATGGGCTAGGGAAAAAATACACATACCGCTGTAATCGGGCGAGTTTCTACTTTCAGATGCAACAGGAATTTTTGGGTTAGGTCAATCCGTTCGCGAGATATGGGAGTTTGAAGCCAAGATATGGTTGAGAAGGCAAAAAATTTTTCGCAATTCTGCTGCTCCAAACGCTTAACCAGAATGGCCTAGGGAAAAAATACACATACCGTTGTAAACGGGCGAGTTTCTACTTTCAGATGCAATCAGAATTTTTGGGTTAGGTCAATCCGTTCGCGAGATATGGGAGTTTGAAGCCAAGAAATGGTTGAGAAGGCAAAACATTTTTCGCAATTCTGCTGCTCCAAACGCTTAAACAGAATGGCCTAGGGAAAAAATACGCATATCGTTATAATCGGGCGAGTTTCTACTTTCAGACGCAGCAGGAATTTTTGGGTTCGGTCAATCCGTTCGCGAGATATGGGACTTTGAAGCTAAGAAATGGTTGAGAAGACAACAAATTTTTCGCAATTCTGCTGCTCCAAACGCTTAACCAGAATGGGCTAGGGAAAAATACACGTACCGTTGTAATCGGGCGAGTTTCTACTTTCAGATGCAATAGAAATTTTTGCGTTAGGTCAACCCGTTCGCGAGATTTGGGAGTTTGAGGACAAGAAATGGTTGAGAAGGCAAAAATTTTTTCGCTTTCTGCTGCTCCAAACGCATAACCAGAATGGCCTAGGGAAAAAATAGACATACCGTTGTAATGGGGCGAGTTTCTACTTTCAGATGCAATAGGAATTTTTGGGTTAGATCAATCCGTTCGCGAGATATGGGAGTTTGAAGCGAAGAAATGGTTGAGAAGACAATAAATTTTTCGCACTTCTGCTGCACCAAACGCTTAACCAGAATGGGCTAGGGAAAAAATACACATACCGCTGTAATCGGGCGAGTTTCTACTTTCAGATGCAACAGGAATTTTTGGGTTAGGTCAATCCGTTCGCGAGATATGGGAGTTTGAAGCCAAGATATGGTTGAGAAGGCAAAAAATTTTTCGCAATTCTGCTGCTCCAAACGCTTAACCAGAGTGGCCTAGGGAAAAAATACACATACCGTTGTAAACGGGCGAGTTTCTACTTTCAGATGCAATCAGAATTTTTGGGTTAGGTCAATCCGTTCGCGAGATATGGGAGTTTGAAGCCAAGAAATGGTTGAGAAGGCAAAACATTTTTCGCAATTCTGCTGCTCCAAACGCTTAAACAGAATGGCCTAGGGAAAAAATACGCATATCGTTATAATCGGGCGAGTTTCTACTTTCAGACGCAGCAGGAATTTTTGGGTTCGGTCAATCCGTTCGCGAGATATGGGACTTTGAAGCTAAGAAATGGTTGAGAAGACAACAAATTTTTCGCAATTCTGCTGCTCCAAACGCTTAACCAGAATGGGCTAGGGAAAAAATACACGTACCGTTGTAATCGGGCGAGTTTCTACTTTCACACGCAACAGGAATTTTTGGGTTAGGTCAATCCGTCCGCGAGATATGGGAGTTTGAAGCCAAGAAATGGTTGAGAAGACAAAAAATTTTTCGCAATTCTGCTGCTCCAAACGCTTGACCAGAATGGCCTAGGGAAAAAATACACATACCGTTGTAATCGGCGAGTTTCTACTTTCAGGTGCAACAGGAATTTTTGGGTTAGGTCAATCCGTTCGCGATATATGGGAGTTTGAAGCCAAGAAATGGTTGAGAAGGCAAAAAATTTTTCGCAATTCTGCTGCTCCAAACGCTTAACCAGAATGGCCTAGGGAAAAAATACACATACCGTTGTAATCGGCGAGTTTCTACTTTCAGGTGCAACAGGAATTTTTGGGTTAGGTCAATCCGTTCGCGATATATGGGAGTTTGAAGCCAAGAAGTGGTTGAGAAGGCAAAAAATTTTTCGCAATTCTGCTGCTCCAAACGCTTAACCAGAATTGCCTAGGGAAAAAATACACATACCGCTGTAATCGGGCGAGTTTCTACTTTCAGATGCAATAGGAATTTTTGGGTTAGGTCAATCCGTTCGCGAGATATGGGAGTTTGAAGCCAAGAAATGGTTGAGAAGGTAAAACATTTTTTGCAATTCTGCTGCTCCAAACGCTTAACCAGAATGGGCTAGGGAAAAAATACACGTACCGTTGTAATCGGGCGAGTTTCTACTTTCACACGCAACAGGAATTTTTGGGTTAGGTCTATCCGTCCGCGAGATATGGGAGTTTGAAGACAAGAAATGGTTGAGAAGGCAAAAAATTTTTCGCAATTCTGCTGCTCCAAACGCTTAACCAGAATGGCCTAGGGAAAAAATACGCATATCGTTATAATCGGGCGAGTTTCTACTTTCAGACGCAGCAGGAATTTTTGGGTTAGGTCAATCCGTTCGCGTGATATGGGAGTTTGAAGCCAAGAAATGGTTGAGAAGGCAAAAAATTTTTCGCAATTCTGCTGCTCCAAACGCTTAACCAGAATGGCCTAGGGAAAAAATACACATACCGTTGTAATCGGGCGAGTTTCTTCTTTCAGATGCAACAGGAATTTTTGGGTTAGGTCAATCCGTTCGCGAGATATGGGAGTTTGAAGCTAAGAAATGGTAAAGAAGACAACAAATTGTTCGCACTACTGCAGCTCCAAACGCTTAACTAGAATGCCCTAGGGAAAAAATACACATACCGTTGTAATCGGGCGAGTTTCTACTTTCAGACGCAACTGGAACTTTTGGGTTAGGTCAATCCGTTCGCGTGATATGGGAGTTTGAAGCCAAGAAATGGTTGAGAAGGCAAAAAATTTTTCGCAATTCTGCTGCTCCAAACGCTTAACCAGAATTGCCTAGGGAAAAAATACACATACCGCTGTAATCGGGCGAGTTTCTACTTTCAGATACAATAGGAATTTTTGGGTTAGGTCAATCCGTTCGCGAGATATGGGAGTTTGAAGCCAAGAAATGGTTGAGAAGGTAAAACATTTTTTGCAATTCTGCTGCTCCAAACGCTTAACCAGAATGCCCCAGGGAAAAAATACGCATATCGTTGTAATCGGGCGAGTTTCTACTTTCAGATGCAATAGGAATTTTTGGGTTACGTCAATCCGTTCGCGAGATTTGGGAGTTTGAAGCTAAGAAATGGTTGAGAAGACAATAAATTTTTCGCACTTCTGCTGCTCCAATCGCTTAACCAGAATGGCCTAAGGGAAAAATACACGTACCGTTGTAATCGGGCGAGTTTCTACTTTCAGATGCAATAGAAATTTTTGCGTTAGGTCAACCCGTTCGCGAGATTTGGGAGTTTGAGGACAAGAAATGGTTGAGAAGGCAAAAATTTTTTCGCTTTCTGCTGCTCCAAACGCATAACCAGAATGGCCTAGGGAAAAAATAGACATACCGTTGTAATGGGGCAAGTTTCTACTTTCAGATGCAATAGGAATTTTTGGGTTAGATCAATCCGTTCGCGAGATATGGGAGTTTGAAGCGAAGAAATGGTTGAGAAGACAATAAATTTTTCGCACTTCTGCTGCACCAAACGCTTAACCAGAATGGGCTAGGGAAAAAATACACATACCGCTGTAATCGGGCGAGTTTCTACTTTCAGATGCAACAGGAATTTTTGGGTTAGGTCAATCCGTTCGCGAGATATGGGAGTTTGAAGCCAAGATATGGTTGAGAAGGCAAAAAATTTTTCGCAATTCTGCTGCTCCAAACGCTTAACCAGAATGGCCTAGGGAAAAAATACACATACCGTTGTAAACGGGCGAGTTTCTACTTTCAGATGCAATAAGAATTTTTGGGTTAGGTCAATCCGTTCGCGAGATATGGGAGTTTGAAGCCAAGAAATGGTTGAGAAGGCAAAACATTTTTCGCAATTCTGCTGCTCCAAACGCTTAAACAGAATGGCCTAGGGAAAAAATACGCATATCGTTATAATCGGGCGAGTTTCTACTTTCAGACGCAGCAGGAATTTTTGGGTTCGGTCAATCCGTTCGCGTGATATGGGACTTTGAAGCTAAGAAATGGTTGAGAAGACAACAAATTTTTCGCAATTCTGCTGCTCCAAACGCTTAACCAGAATGGGCTAGGGAAAAAATACACGTACCGTTGTAATCGGGCGAGCTTCTACTTTCACACGCAACAGGAATTTTTGGGTTAGGTCAATCCGTCCGCGAGATATAGGAGTTTGAAGCCAAGAAATGGTTGAGAAGACAAAAAATTTTTCGCAATTCTGCTGCTCCAAACGCTTGACCAGAATGGCCTAGGGAAAAAATACACATACCGTTGTAATCGGCGAGTTTCTACTTTCAGGTGCAACAGGAATTTTTGGGTTAGGTCAATCCGTTCGCGATATATGGGAGTTTGAAGCCAAGAAATGGTTGAGAAGGCAAAAAATTTTTCGCAATTCTGCTGCTCCAAACGCTTAACCAGAATGGCCTAGGGAAAAAATACACATACCGTTGTAATCGGCGAGTTTCTACTTTCAGGTGCAACAGGAATTTTTGGGTTAGGTCAATCCGTTCGCGATATATGGGAGTTTGAAGCCAAGAAATGGTTGAGAAGGCAAAAAATTTTTCGCAATTCTGCTGCTCCAAACGCTTAACCAGAATTGCCTAGGGAAAAAATACACATACCGCTGTAATCGGGCGAGTTTCTACTTTCAGATGCAATAGGAATTTTTGGGTTAGTTCAATCCGTTCGCGAGATATGGGAGTTTGAAGCCAAGAAATGGTTGAGAAGGTAAAACATTTTTTGCAATTCTGCTGCTCCAAACGCTTAACCAGAATTCCCTAGGGAAAAAGTACGCATATCGTTGTAATCCGGCGAGTTTCTACTTTCAGATGCGATAGGAATTTTTGGGTTACGTCAATCCGTTCGCGAGATTTGGGAGTTTGAAGCTAAGAAATGGTTGAGAAGGCAAAAAATTTTTCGCAATTCTGCTGCTCCAAACGCTTAACCAGAATGGCCTAGGGAAAAAATACACATACCGTTGTAATCGGGCGAGTTTCTACTTTCAGATGCAATAGAAATTTTTGGGTTAGGTCAACCCGTTCGCGAGATTTGGGAGTTTGAGGACAAGGAATGGTTGAGAAGGCAAAAATTTTTTCGCATTTCTGCTGCTCCAAACGCATAACCAGAATGGCCTAGGGAAAAAATACACATACCGTTGTAATGGGGCGAGTTTCTACTTTCAGATGCAATAGGAATTTTTGGGTTAGGTCAATCCGTTCGCGAGATATGGGAGTTTGAAGCGAAGAAATGGTTGAGAAGACAATAAATTTTTCGCACTTCTGCTGCTCCAATCGCTTAACCAGAATGGCCTAAGGGAAAAATACACGTACCGTTGTAATCGGGCGAGTTCCTACTTTCAGAAGCAATAGGAATTTTTGGGTTAGGTCAATCCGTCCGCGAGATATGGGAGTTTGAAGACAAGAAATGGTTGAGAAGGCAAAAAATTTTTCGCAATTCTGCTGCTCCAAACGCTTAACCAGAATGGCCTAGGGAAAAAATACGCATATCGTTATAATCGGGCGAGTTTCTTCTTTCAGATGCAACAGGAATTTTTGGGTTAGGTCAATCCGTTCGCGAGATATGGGAGTTTGAAGCTAAGAAATGGTAAAGAAGACAACAAATTGTTCGCACTACTGCAGCTCCAAACGCTTAACTAGAATGCCCTAGGGAAAAAATACACATACCGTTGTAATCGGGCGAGTTTCTACTTTCAGACGCAACTGGAACTTTTGGGTTAGGTCAATCCGTTCGCGTGATATGGGAGTTTGAAGCCAAGAAATGGTTGAGAAGGCAAAAAATTTTTCGCAATTCTGCTGCTCCAAACGCTTAACCAGAATCGCCTAGGGAAAAAATACACATACCGCTGTAATCGGGCGAGTTTCTACTTTCAGATACAATAGGAATTTTTGGGTTAGGTCAATCCGTTCGCGAGATATGGGAGTTTGAAGCCAAGAAATGGTTGAGAAGGTAAAACATTTTTTGCAATTCTGCTGCTCCAAACGCTTAACCAGAATGCCCCAGGGAAAAAATACGCATATCGTTGTAATCGGGCGAGTTTCTACTTTCAGATGCAATAGGAATTTTTGGGTTACGTCAATCCGTTCGCGAGATTTGGGAGTTTGAAGCTAAGAAATGGTTGAGAAGACAATAAATTTTTCGCACTTCTGCTGCTACAATCGCTTAACCAGAATGGCCTAAGGGAAAAATACACGTACCGTTGTAATCGGGCGAGTTTCTACTTTCAGATGCAATAGAAATTTTTGCGTTAGGTCAACCCGTTCGCGAGATTTGGGAGTTTGAGGACAAGAAATGGTTGAGAAGGCAAAAATTTTTTCGCTTTCTGCTGCTCCAAACGCATAACCAGAATGGCCTAGGGAAAAAATAGACATACCGTTGTAATGGGGCGAGTTTCTACTTTCAGATGCAATAGGAATTTTTGGGTTAGATCAATCCGTTCGCGAGATATGGGAGTTTGAAGCGAAGAAATGGTTGAGAAGACAATAAATTTTTCGCACTTCTGCTGCACCAAACGCTTAACCAGAATGGGCTAGGGAAAAAATACACATACCGCTGTAATCGGGCGAGTTTCTACTTTCAGATGCAACAGGAATTTTTGGGTTAGGTCAATCCGTTCGCGAGATATGGGAGTTTGAAGCCAAGATATGGTTGAGAAGGCAAAAAATTTTTCGCAATTCTGCTGCTCCAAACGCTTAACCAGAATGGCCTAGGGAAAAAATACACATACCGTTGTAAACGGGCGAGTTTCTACTTTCAGATGCAATAAGAATTTTTGGGTTAGGTCAATCCGTTCGCGAGATATGGGAGTTTGAAGCCAAGAAATGGTTGAGAAGGCAAAACATTTTTCGCAATTCTGCTGCTCCAAACGCTTAAACAGAATGGCCTAGGGAAAAAATACGCATATCGTTATAATCGGGCGAGTTTCTACTTTCAGACGCAGCAGGAATTTTTGGGTTCGGTCAATCCGTTCGCGAGATATGGGACTTTGAAGCTAAGAAATGGTTGAGAAGACAACAAATTTTTCGCAATTCTGCTGCTCCAAACGCTTAACCAGAATGGGCTAGGGAAAAAATACACGTACCGTTGTAATCGGGCGAGTTTCTACTTTCACACGCAACAGGAATTTTTGGGTTAGGTCAATCCGTCCGCGAGATATGGGAGTTTGAAGCCAAGAAATGGTTGAGAAGACAAAAAATTTTTCGCAATTCTGCTGCTCCAAACGCTTGACCAGAATGGCCTAGGGAAAAAATACACATACCGTTGTAATCGGCGAGTTTCTACTTTCAGGTGCAACAGGAATTTTTGGGTTAGGTCAATCCGTTCGCGATATATGGGAGTTTGAAGCCAAGAAATGGTTGAGAAGGCAAAAAATTTTTCGCAATTCTGCTGCTCCAAACGCTTAACCAGAATGGCCTAGGGAAAAAATACACATACCGTTGTAATCGGCGAGTTTCTACTTTCAGGTGCAACAGGAATTTTTGGGTTAGGTCAATCCGTTCGCGATATATGGGAGTTTGAAGCCAAGAAATGGTTGAGAAGGCAAAAAATTTTTCGCAATTCTGCTGCTCCAAACGCTTAACCAGAATTGCCTAGGGAAAAAATACACATACCGCTGTAATCGGGCGAGTTTCTACTTTCAGATGCAATAGGAATTTTTGGGTTAGGTCAATCCGTTCGCGAGATATGGGAGTTTGAAGCCAAGAAATGGTTGAGAAGGTAAAACATTTTTTGCAATTCTGCTGCTCCAAACGCTTAACCAGAATGGGCTAGGGAAAAAATACACGTACCGTTGTAATCGGGCGAGTTTCTACTTTCACACGCAACAGGAATTTTTGGGTTAGGTCTATCCGTCCGCGAGATATGGGAGTTTGAAGACAAGAAATGGTTGAGAAGGCAAAAAATTTTTCGCAATTCTGCTGCTCCAAACGCTTAACCAGAATGGCCTAGGGAAAAAATACGCATATCGTTATAATCGGGCGAGTTTCTACTTTCAGACGCAGCAGGAATTTTTGGGTTAGGTCAATCCGTTCGCGTGATATGGGAGTTTGAAGCCAAGAAATGGTTGAGAAGGCAAAAAATTTTTCGCAATTCTGCTGCTCCAAACGCTTAACCAGAATGGCCTAGGGAAAAAATACACATACCGTTGTAATCGGGCGAGTTTCTTCTTTCAGATGCAACAGGAATTTTTGGGTTAGGTCAATCCGTTCGCGAGATATGGGAGTTTGAAGCTAAGAAATGGTAAAGAAGACAACAAATTGTTCGCACTACTGCAGCTCCAAACGCTTAACTAGAATGCCCTAGGGAAAAAATACACATACCGTTGTAATCGGGCGAGTTTCTACTTTCAGATGCAACTGGAACTTTTGGGTTAGGTCAATCCGTTCGCGTGATATGGGAGTTTGAAGCCAAGAAATGGTTGAGAATGCAAAAAATTTTTCGCAATTCTGCTGCTCCAAACGCTTAACCAGAATTGCCTAGGGAAAAAATACACATACCGCTGTAATCGGGCGAGTTTCTACTTTCAGATACAATAGGAATTTTTGGGTTAGGTCAATCCGTTCGCGAGATATGGGAGTTTGAAGCCAAGAAATGGTTGAGAAGGTAAAACATTTTTTGCAATTCTGCTGCTCCAAACGCTTAACCAGAATGCCCTAGGGAAAAAATACGCATATCGTTGTAATCGGGCGAGTTTCTACTTTCAGATGCAATAGGAATTTTTGGGTTACGTCAATCCGTTCGCGAGATTTGGGAGTTTGAAGCTAAGAAATGGTTGAGAAGACAATAAATTTTTCGCACTTCTGCTGCTCCAATCGCTTAACCAGAATGGCCTAAGGGAAAAATACACGTACCGTTGTAATCGGGCGAGTTTCTACTTTCAGATGCAATAGAAATTTTTGGGTTAGGTCAACCCGTTCGCGAGATTTGGGAGTTTGAGGACAAGAAATGGTTGAGAAGGCAAAAATTTTTTCGCTTTCTGCTGCTCCAAACGCATAACCAGAATGGCCTAGGGAAAAAATAGACATACCGTTGTAATGGGGCGAGTTTCTACTTTCAGATGCAATAGGAATTTTTGGGTTAGGTCAATCCGTTCGCGAGATATGGGAGTTTGAAGCGAAGAAATGGTTGAGAAGACAATAAATTTTTCGCACTTCTGCTGCTCCAAACGCTTAACCAGAATGGGCTAGGGAAAAAATACACGTACCGTTGTAATCGGGCGAGTTTCTACTTTCACACGCAACAGGAATTTTTGGGTTAGGTCTATCCGTCCGCGAGATATGGGAGTTTGAAGCCAAGAAATGGTTGAGAAGACAAAAAATTTTTCGCAATTCTGCTGCTCCAAACGCTTAACCAGAATGGCCTATGGAAAAAATACACATACCGCTGTAATCGGGCGAGTTTCTACTTTCAGATGCAACAGGAATTTTTGGGTTAGGTCAATCCGTTCGCGAGATATGGGAGTTTGAAGCCAAGATATGGTTGAGAAGGCAAAAAATTTTTCGCAATTCTGCTGCTCCAAACGCTTAACCAGAATGGCCTAGGGAAAAAATACACATACCGTTGTAAACGGGCGAGTTTCTACTTTCAGATGCAATAAGAATTTTTGGGTTAGGTCAATCCGTTCGCGAGATATGGGAGTTTGAAGCCAAGAAATGGTTGAGAAGGCAAAACATTTTTCGCAATTCTGCTGCTCCAAACGCTTAAACAGAATGGCCTAGGGAAAAAATACGCATATCGTTATAATCGGGCGAGTTTCTACTTTCAGACGCAGCAGGAATTTTTGGGTTCGGTCAATCCGTTCGCGAGATATGGGACTTTGAAGCTAAGAAATGGTTGAGAAGACAACAAATTTTTCGCAATTCTGCTGCTCCAAACGCTTAACCAGACTGGGCTAGGGAAAAAATACACGTACCGTTGTAATCGGGCGAGTTTCTACTTTCACACGCAACAGGACTTTTTGGGTTAGGTCAATCCGTCCGCGAGATATGGGAGTTTGAAGCCAAGAAATGGTTGAGAAGACAAAAAATTTTTCGCAATTCTGCTGCTCCAAACGCTTGACCAGAATGGCCTAGGGAAAAAATACACATACCGTTGTAATCGGCGAGTTTCTACTTTCAGGTGCAACAGGAATTTTTGGGTTAGGTCAATCCGTTCGCGATATATGGGAGTTTGAAGCCAAGAAATGGTTGAGAAGGCAAAAAATTTTTCGCAATTCTGCTGCTCCAAACGCTTAACCAGAATGGCCTAGGGAAAAAATACACATACCGTTGCAATCGGCGAGTTTCTACTTTCAGGTGCAACAGGAATTTTTGGGTTAGGTCAATCCGTTCGCGATATATGGGAGTTTGAAGCCAAGAAATGGTTGAGAAGGCAAAAAATTTTTCGCAATTCTGCTGCTCCAAACGCTTAACCAGAATTGCCTAGGGAAAAAATACACATACCGCTGTAATCGGGCGAGTTTCTACTTTCAGATGCAATAGGAATTTTTGGGTTAGGTCAATCCGTTCGCGAGATATGGGAGTTTGAAGCCAAGAAATGGTTGAGAAGGTAAAACATTTTTTGCAATTCTGCTGCTCCAAACGCTTAACCAGAATTCCCTAGGGAAAAAGTACGCATATCGTTGTAATCCGGCGAGTTTCTACTTTCAGATGCGATAGGAATTTTTGGGTTACGTCAATCCGTTCGCGAGATTTGGGAGTTTGAAGCTAAGAAATGGTTGAGAAGGCAAAAAATTTTTCGCAATTCTGCTGCTCCAAACGCTTAACCAGAATGGCCTAGGGAAAAAATACACATACCGTTGTAATCGGGCGAGTTTCTACTTTCAGATGCAATAGAAATTTTTGGGTTAGGTCAACCCGTTCGCGAGATTTGGGAGTTTGAGGACAAGGAATGGTTGAGAAGGCAAAAATTTTTTCGCATTTCTGCTGCTCCAAACGCATAACCAGAATGGCCTAGGGAAAAAATACACATACCGTTGTAATGGGGCGAGTTTCTACTTTCAGATGCAATAGGAATTTTTGGGTTAGGTCAATCCGTTCGCGAGATATGGGAGTTTGAAGCCAAGATATGGTTGAGAAGGCAAAAAATTTTTCGCAATTCTGCTGCTCCAAACGCTTAACCAGAATGGCCTAGGGAAAAAATACACATACCGTTGTAAACGGGCGAGTTTCTACTTTCAGATGCAATAAGAATTTTTGGGTTAGGTCAATCCGTCCGCGAGATTTGGGAGTTTGAAGCTAAGAAATGGTTGAGAAGACAATAAATTTTTCGCACTTCTGCTGCTCCAATCGCTTAACCAGAATGGCCTAAGGGAAAAATACACGTACCGTTGTAATCGGGCGAGTTCCTACTTTCAGAAGCAATAGGAATTTTTGGGTTAGGTCAATCCGTTCGCGAGATATGGGAGTTTGAAGCCAAGAAATGGTAGAGAAGGCAAAAAATATTTCGCAATTCTGCTGCTCCGAACGCTTAACCAGAATGGCCTATGGAAAAAATACACATACCGCTGTAATCGGGCGAGTTTCTTCTTTCAGATGCAACAGGAATTTTTGGGTTAGGTCAATCCGTTCGCGAGATATGGGAGTTTGAAGCGAAGAAATGGTTGAGAAGACAATAAATTTTTCGCACTTCTGCTGCTCCAAACGCTTAACCAGAATGGGCTAGGGAAAAAATACACGTACCGTTGTAATCGGGCGAGTTTCTACTTTCACACGCAACAGGAATTTTTGGGTTAGGTCTATCCGTCCGCGAGATATGGGAGTTTGAAGCCAAGAAATGGTTGAGAAGACAAAAAATTTTTCGCAATTCTGCTGCTCCAAACGCTTAACCAGAATGGCATATGGAAAAAATACACATACCGCTGTAATCGGGCGAGTTTCTACTTTCAGATGCAACAGGAATTTTTGGGTTAGGTCAATCCGTTCGCGAGATATGGGAGTTTGAAGCCAAGATATGGTTGAGAAGGCAAAAAATTTTTCGCAATTCTGCTGCTCCAAACGCTTAACCAGAATGGCCTAGGGAAAAAATACACATACCGTTGTAAACGGGCGAGTTTCTACTTTCAGATGCAATAAGAATTTTTGGGTTAGGTCAATCCGTTCGCGAGATATGGGAGTTTGAAGCCAAGAAATGGTTGAGAAGGCAAAACATTTTTCGCAATTCTGCTGCTCCAAACGCTTAAACAGAATGGCCTAGGGAAAAAATACGCATATCGTTATAATCGGGCGAGTTTCTACTTTCAGACGCAGCAGGAATTTTTGGGTTCGGTCAATCCGTTCGCGAGATATGGGACTTTGAAGCTAAGAAATGGTTGAGAAGACAACAAATTTTTCGCAATTCTGCTGCTCCAAACGCTTAACCAGAATGGGCTAGGGAAAAAATACACGTACCGTTGTAATCGGGCGAGTTTCTACTTTCACACGCAACAGGAATTTTTGGGTTAGGTCAATCCGTCCGCGAGATATGGGAGTTTGAAGCCAAGAAATGGTTGAGAAGACAAAAAATTTTTCGCAATTCTGCTGCTCCAAACGCTTAACCAGAATGGCCTATGGAAAAAATACACATACCGCTGTAATCGGGCGAGTTTCTACTTTCAGATGCAACAGGAATTTTTGGGTTAGGTCAATCCGTTCGCGAGATATGGGAGTTTGAAGCCAAGATATGGTTGAGAAGGCAAAAAATTTTTCGCAATTCTGCTGCTCCAAACGCTTAACCAGAATGGCATAGGGAAAAAATACACATACCGTTGTAAACGGGCGAGTTTCTACTTTCAGATGCAATAGGAATTTTTGGGATAGGTCAATCCGTTCGCGAGATATGGGAGTTTGAAGCCAAGAAATGGTTGAGAAGGCAAAACATTTTTCGCAATTCTGCTGCTCCAAACGCTTAAACAGAATGGCCTAGGGAAAAAATACGCATATCGTTATAATCGGGCGAGTTTCTACTTTCAGACGCAGCAGGAATTTTTGGGTTTGGTCAATCCGTTCGCGAGATATGGGACTTTGAAGCTAAGAAATGTTTGAGAAGACAACAAATTTTTCGCAATTCTGTTGCTCCAAACGCTTAACCAGAATGGGCTAGGGAAAAAATACACGTACCGTTGTAATCGGGCGAGTTTCTACTTTCACACGCAACAGGAATTTTTGGGTTAGGTCAATCCGTCCGCGAGATATGGGAGTTTGAAGCCAAGAAATGGTTGAGAAGACAAAAAATTTTTCGCAATTCTGCTGCTCCAAACGCTTAACCAGAATAGCCTATGGAAAAAATACACATACCGTTGTAATCGGGCGAGTTTCTACTTTCAGATGCAACAGGAATTTTTGGGTTAGGTCAATCCGTTCGCGAGATATGGGAGTTTGAAGCCAAGAAATGGTTGAGAAGGCAAAAAATTTTTCGCAATTCTGCTGCTCCAAACGCTTAACCAGAATTGCCTAGGGAAAAAATATACATACCGCTGTAATCGGGCGAGTTTCTACTTTCAGATGCAACAGGAATTTTTGGGTTAGGTCAATCCGTTCGCGAGATATGGGAGTTTGAAGCCAAGAAATGGTTGAGAAGGCAAAAAATTTTTCGCAATTCTGCTGGTCCAAACGCTTAACCAGAATGGCCTAGGGAAAAAATACACATACCGTTGTAATCGGGCGAGTTTCTACTTTCAGATGCAATAGAAATTTTTGGGTGAGGTCAATCCGTTCGCGAGATATGGGACTTTGGAGCCAAGAAATGGTTGAGAAGGCAAAAAATTTTTGCAATTCCGCTGCTCCAAACGCTTAACCAGAATGGCCTAGGGAAAAAATACACATACCGTTGTAATCGGGCGAGTTTCTATTATCAGATGCAATAGGAATTTTTGGGTTAGGTCAATCCGTTCGCGAGATATGGGAGTTTGAAGCTAAGAAATGGTTAAGAAGGCAACAAATTTTTCGCACTTCTGCTGCTCCAAACGCTTGACCAGAATGGCCTAGGGAAAAAATACACATACCGTTGTAATCGGGCGAGTTTCTTCTTTCAGATGCAACAGGAATTTTTGGGTTAGGTCAATCCGTTCGCGAGACATGGGAGTTTGAAGCCAAGAAATGGTTGAGAAGGCAAAAAATTATTCGCTATTCTGCTGCTTCAAACGCTTAACCAGAATGGCCTAGGGAAAAAATACACATACCGTTGTAATGGGGCGAGTTTCTTCTTTCAGATGCAACAGGAATTTTTGGGTTAGGTCAATCCGTTCGCGAGATATGGGAGTTTGAAGCTAAGAAATGGTTAAGAAGGCAACAAATTTTTCGCACTTCTGCTGCTCCAAACGCTTGACCAGAATGGCCTAGGGAAAAAATACACATACCGTTGTAATCGGGCATGTTTCTACTTTCAGACGCAACAGGAATTTTTGGGTTAGGTCAATCCGTTCGCGAGATATGGGAGTTTGAAGCCAAGAAATGGTTGAGAAGGCAAAAAATTGTTCGCTATTCTGCTGCTTCAAACGCTTGACCAGAATGGCCTAGAGAAAAAATACACATACCGTTGTAATCGGGCGAGTTTCTTCTTTCAGATGCAACAGGAATTTGTGGGTTAGGTCAATCCGTTCGCGAGACATGGGAGTTTGAAGCCAAGAAATGGTTGAGAAGGCAAAAAATTATTCGCTATTCTGCTGCTTCAAACGCTTAACCAGAATGGCCTAGGGAAAAAATACACATACCGTTGTAATCGGGCGAGTTTCTACTTTCAGACGCAACAGGAACTTTTGGGTTAGGTCAATCCGTTCGCGTGATATGGGAGTTTGAAGCCAAGAAATGGTTGAGAAGGCAAAAAATTTTTCGCAATTCTGCTGCTCCAAACGCCTAACCAGAATGGCCTAGGGAAAAAATACACATACCGCTGTAATCGGGCGAGTTTCTACTTTCAGATGCAATAGGAATTTTTGGGTTAGGTCAATCCGTTCGCGAGATATGGGAGTTTGAATCCAAGAAATGGTTGAGAAGGTAAAACATTTTTTGCAATTCTGCTGCTCCAAACGCTTAACCAGAATGCCCTAGGGAAAAAATACGCATATCGTTGTAATCGGGCGAGTTTCTACTTTCAGATGCAATAGGAATTTTTGGGTTACGTCAATCCGTTCGCGAGATTTGGGAGTTTGAAGCTAAGAAATGGATGAGAAGGCAAAAAATTTTTCGCAATTCTGCTGCTCCAATCACTTAACCAGAATGGCCTAAGGGAAAAATACACGTACCGTTGTAATCGGGCGAGTTTCTACTTTCATATGCAATAGGAATTTTTGGGTTAGGTCAATCCGTTCGCGAGATATGGGACTTTGGAGCCAAGAAATGGTTGAGAAGGCAAAAAATTTTTGCATTTCCGCTGCTCCAAACGCTTAACCAGAATGGCCTAGGGGAAAAATACACATACCGTTGTAATCGGGCGAGTTTCTACTTTCAGACGCAATAGGAATTTTTGGGTTAGGTCAATCCGTCCGCGAGATATGGGAGTTTAAAGACAAGAAATGGTTGAGAAGGCAAAAAATTTTTCGCAATTCTGCTGCTCCAAACGCTTAGCCAGAATGGCCTAGGGAAAAAATACGCATATCGTTATAATCGGGCGAGTTTCTACTTTCAGACGCAGCAGGAATTTTTCGGTTTGGTCAATCCGTTCGCGAGATATGGGACTTAGAAGCTAAGAAATGGTTGAGAAGACAAAAAATTTTTCGCAATTCTGCTGCTCCAAACGCTTAACCAGAATGGGCTAGGGAAAAAATACACGTACCGTTGTAATCGGGCGAGTTTCTATTTTCACACGCAACAGGAATTTTTGGGTTAGGTCAATCCGTTCGCGTGATATGGGGGTTTGAAGCCAAGAAATGGTTGAGAAGGCAAAAAATTTTTCGCAATTCTGCTGCTTCAAACGCTTAACCAGAATGGCCTAGGGAAAAAATACACATACCGTTGTAATCGGGCGAGTTTCTTCTTTCAGATGCAACAGGAATTTTTGGGTTAGGTCAATCCGTTCGCGAGATATGGGACATTGAAGCTAAGAAATGGTTGAGAAGACAAAAAATTTTTCGCAATTCTGCTGCTCCAAACGCTTAACCAGAATGTGGTAGGGAAAAAATACACGTACCGTTGTAATCGGGCGAGTTTCTATTTTCACACGCAACAGGAATTTTTGGGTTAGGTCAATCCGTTCGCGTGATATGGGAGTTTGAAGCCAGAAATGGTTGAGAAGGCAAAAAATTTTTCGCAATTCTGCTGCTCCAAACGCTTAACCAGAATGGCCTAGGGAAAAAATACACATACCGTTGTAATCGGGCGAGTTTCTTCTTTCAGATGCAACAGGAATTTTTGGGTTAGGTCAATCCGTTCGCGAGATATGGGAGTTTGAAGCTAAGAAATGGTAAAGAAGACAACAAATTGTTCGCACTACTGCAGCTCCAAACGCCTAACTAGAATGCCCTAGGGAAAAAATACACATACCGTTGTAATCGGGCGAGTTTCTACTTTCAGACGCAACAGGAACTTTTGGGTTAGGTCAATCCGTTCGCGTGATATGGGAGTTTGAAGCCAAGAAATGGTTGAGAAGGCAAAAAATTTTTCGCAATTCTGCTGCTCCAAACGCTTAACCAGAATGGCCTAGGGATAAAATACACATACCGTTGTAATCGGCGAGTTTCTACTTTCAGGTGCAACAGGAGTTTTTGGGTTAGGTCAATCCGTTCGCGATATATGGGAGTTTGAAGCCAAGAAATGGTTGAGAAGGCAAAAAATTTTTCGCAATTCTGCTGCTCCAAACGCTTAACCAGAATTGCCCAGGGAAAAAATACACATACCGCTGTAATCGGGCGAGTTTCTTCTTTCAGATGCAATAGGAATTTTTTGGTTAGGTCAATCCGTTCGCGAGATATGGGAGTTTGAAGCCAAGAAATGGTTGAGAAGGTAAAACATTTTTTGCAATTCTGCTGCTCCAAACGCTTAACCAGAATTCCCTAGGGAAAAAATACGCATATCGTTGTAATCGGGCGAGTTTCTACTTTCAGATGCAATAGGAATTTTTGGGTTACGTCAATCCGTTCGCGAGATTTGGGAGTTTGAATCTAAGAAATGGTTGAGAAGGCAAAAAATTTTTCGCAATTCTGCTGCTCCAAACGCTTAACCAGAATGGCCTAGGGAAAAAATACACATACCGTTGTAATCGGGCGAGTTTCTACTTTCAGATGCAATGGAAATTTTTGGGTTAGGTCAACCCGTTCGCGAGATTTGGGAGTTTGAGGACAAGAAATGGTTGAGAAGGCAAAAATTTTTTCGCATTTCTGCTGCTCCAAACGCATAACCAGAATGGCCTAGGGAAAAAATACACATACCGTTGTAATGGGGCGAGTTTCTACTTTCAGATGCAATAGGAGTTTTTGGGTTAGGTCAATCCGTTCGCGAGATTTGGGAGTTTGAAGCGAAGAAATGGTTGAGAAGACAATAAATTTTTCGCACTTCTGCTGCTCCAATCGCTTAACCAGAATGGCCTAAGGGAAAAATACACGTACCGTTGTAATCGGGCGAGTTTCTACTTTCATATGCAATAGGAATTTTTGGGTTAGGTCAATCCGTTCGCGAGATATGGGACTTTGGAGCCAAGAAATGGTTGAGAAGGCAAAAAATTTTTGCAATTCCGCTGCTCCAAACGCTTAACCAGGATGGCCTAGGGAAAAAATACACATACCGTTGTAATCGGGCGAGTTTCTACTTTCAGACGCAATAGGAATTTTTGGGTTAGGTCAATCCGTCCGCGAGATATGGGAGTTTAAAGACAAGAAATGGTTGAGAAGGCAAAAAATTTTTCGCAATTCTGCTGCTCCAAACGCTTAACCAGAATGGCCTAGGGAAAAAATACGCATATCGTTATAATCGGGCGAGTTTCTACTTTCAGACGCAGCAGGAATTTTTCGGTTTGGTCAATCCGTTCGCGAGATATGGGACTTAGAAGCTAAGAAATGGTTGAGAAGACAAAAAATTTTTCGCAATTCTGCTGCTCCAAACGCTTAACCAGAATGGGCTAGGGAAAAAATACACGTACCGTTGTAATCGGGCGAGTTTCTATTTTCACACGCAACAGGAATTTTTGGGTTAGGTCAATCCGTTCGCGTGATATGGGAGTTTGAAGCCAAGAAATGGTTGAGAAGGCAAAAAATTTTTCGCAATTCTGCTGCTTCAAACGCTTAACCAGAATGGCCTAGGGAAAAAATACACATACCGTTGTAATCGGGCGAGTTTCTTCTTTCAGATGCAACAGGAATTTTTGGGTTAGGTCAATCCGTTCGCGAGATATGGGACATTGAAGCTAAGAAATGGTTGAGAAGACAAAAAATTTTTCGCAATTCTGCTGCTCCAAACGCTTAACCAGAATGTGGTAGGGAAAAAATACACGTACCGTTGTAATCGGGCGAGTTTCTATTTTCACACGCAACAGAAATTTTTGGGTTAGGTCAATCCGTTCGCGTGATATGGGAGTTTGAAGCCAAGAAATGGTTGAGAAGGCAAAAAATTTTTCGCAATTCTGCTGCTCCAAACGCTTAACCAGAATGGCCTAGGGAAAAAATACACATACCGTTGTAATCGGGCGAGTTTCTTCTTTCAGATGCAACAGGAATTTTTGGGTTAGGTCAATCCGTTCGCGTGATATGGGAGTTTGAAGCCAAGAAATGGTTGAGAAGGCAAAAAATTTTTCGCAATTCTGCTGCTCCAAACGCTTAACCAGAATGGCCTAGGGAAAAAATACGCATATCGTTATAATCGGGCGAGTTTCTACTTTCAGACGCAGCAGGAATTTTTTGGTTTGGTCAATCCGTTCGCGAGATATGGGACTTAGAAGCTAAGAAATGGTTGAGAAGACAAAAAATTTTTCGCAATTCTGCTGCTCCAAACGCTTAACCAGAATGGGCTAGGGAAAAAATACACGTACCGTTGTAATCGGGCGAGTTTCTATTTTCACACGCAACAGGAATTTTTGGGTTAGGTCAATCCGTTCGCGTGATATGGGAGTTTGAAGCCAAGAAATGGTTGAGAAGGCAAAAAATTTTTCGCAATTCTGCTGCTCCAAACGCTTAACCAGAATGGCCTAGGGAAAAAATACACATACCGTTGTAATCGGGCGAGTTTCTTCTTTCAGATGCAACAGGAATTTTTGGGTTAGGTCAATCCGTTCGCGTGATATGGGAGTTTGAAGCCAAGAAATGGTTGAGAAGGCAAAAAATTTTTCGCAATTCTGCTGCTCCAAACGCTTAACCAGAATGGCCTAGGGAAAAAATACACATACCGTTGTAATCGGGCGAGTTTCTTCTTTCAGATGCAACAGGAATTTTTGGGTTAGGTCAATCCGTTCGCGAGATATGGGACATTGAAGCTAAGAAATGGTTGAGAAGACAAAAAATTTTTCGCAATTCTGCTGCTCCAAACGCTTAACCAGAATGGGCTAGGGAAAAAATACACGTACCGTTGTAATCGGGCGAGTTTCTATTTTCACACGCAACAGGAATTTTTGGGTTAGGTCAATCCGTTCGCGTGATATGGGAGTTTGAAGCCAGAAATGGTTGAGAAGGCAAAAAATTTTTCGCAATTCTGCTGCTCCAAACGCTTAACCAGAATGGCCTAGGGAAAAAATACACATACCGTTGTAATCGGGCGAGTTTCTTCTTTCAGATGCAACAGGAATTTTTGGGTTAGGTCAATCCGTTCGCGAGATATGGGAGTTTGAAGCTAAGAAATGGTAAAGAAGACAACAAATTGTTCGCACTACTGCAGCTCCAAACGCCTAACTAGAATGCCCTAGGGAAAAAATACACATACCGTTGTAATCGGGCGAGTTTCTACTTTCAGACGCAACAGGAACTTTTGGGTTAGGTCAATCCGTTCGCGTGATATGGGAGTTTGAAGCCAAGAAATGGTTGAGAAGGCAAAAAATTTTCGCAATTCTGCTGCTCCAAACGCTTAACCAGAATGGCCTAGGGATAAAATACACATACCGTTGTAATCGGCGAGTTTCTACTTTCAGGTGCAACAGGAGTTTTTGGGTTAGGTCAATCCGTTCGCGATATATGGGAGTTTGAAGCCAAGAAATGGTTGAGAAGGCAAAAAATTTTTCGCAATTCTGCTGCTCCAAACGCTTAACCAGAATTGCCCAGGGAAAAAATACACATACCGCTGTAATCGGGCGAGTTTCTTCTTTCAGATGCAATAGGAATTTTTTGGTTAGGTCAATCCGTTCGCGAGATATGGGAGTTTGAAGCCAAGAAATGGTTGAGAAGGTAAAACATTTTTTGCAATTCTGCTGCTCCAAACGCTTAACCAGAATTCCCTAGGGAAAAAATACGCATATCGTTGTAATCGGGCGAGTTTCTACTTTCAGATGCAATAGGAATTTTTGGGTTACGTCAATCCGTTCGCGAGATTTGGGAGTTTGAATCTAAGAAATGGTTGAGAAGGCAAAAAATTTTTCGCAATTCTGCTGCTCCAAACGCTTAACCAGAATGGCCTAGGGAAAAAATACACATACCGTTGTAATCGGGCGAGTTTCTACTTTCAGATGCAATGGAAATTTTTGGGTTAGGTCAACCCGTTCGCGAGATTTGGGAGTTTGAGGACAAGAAATGGTTGAGAAGGCAAAAATTTTTTCGCATTTCTGCTGCTCCAAACGCATAACCAGAATGGGATAGGGAAAAAATACACGTACCGTTGTAATCGGGCGAGTTTCTATTTTCACACGCAACAGGAATTTTTGGGTTAGGTCAATCCGTTCGCGTGATATGGGAGTTTGAAGCCAAGAAATGGTTGAGAAGGCAAAAAATTTTTCGCAATTCTGCTGCTCCAAACGCTTAACCAGAATGGCCTAGGGAAAAAATACACATACCGTTGTAATCGGGCGAGTTTCTTCTTTCAGATGCAACAGGAATTTTTGGGTTAGGTCAATCCGTTCGCGAGATATGGGACATTGAAGCTAAGAAATGGTTGAGAAGACAAAAAATTTTTCGCAATTCTGCTGCTCCAAACGCTTAACCAGAATGGGCTAGGGAAAAAATACACGTACCGTTGTAATCGGGCGAGTTTCTATTTTCACACGCAACAGGAATTTTTGGGTTAGGTCAATCCGTTCGCGTGATATGGGAGTTTGAAGCCAAGAAATGGTTGAGAAGGCAAAAAATTTTTCGCAATTCTGCTGCTCCAAACGCTTAACCAGAATGGCCTAGGGAAAAAATACACATACCGTTGTAATCGGGCGAGTTTCTTCTTTCAGATGCAACAGGAATTTTTGGGTTAGGTCAATCCGTTCGCGTGATATGGGAGTTTGAAGCCAAGAAATGGTTGAGAAGGCAAAAAATTTTTCGCAATTCTGCTGCTCCAAACGCTTAACCAGAATGGCCTAGGGAAAAAATACACATACCGTTGTAATCGGGCGAGTTTCTTCTTTCAGATGCAACAGGAATTTTTGGGTTAGGTCAATCCGTTCGCGAGATATGGGACATTGAAGCTAAGAAATGGTTGAGAAGACAAAAAATTTTTCGCAATTCTGCTGCTCCAAACGCTTAACCAGAATGGGCTAGGGAAAAAATACACGTACCGTTGTAATCGGGCGAGTTTCTATTTTCACACGCAACAGGAATTTTTGGGTTAGGTCAATCCGTTCGCGTGATATGGGAGTTTGAAGCCAGAAATGGTTGAGAAGGCAAAAAATTTTTCGCAATTCTGCTGCTCCAAACGCTTAACCAGAATGGCCTAGGGAAAAAATACACATACCGTTGTAATCGGGCGAGTTTCTTCTTTCAGATGCAACAGGAATTTTTGGGTTAGGTCAATCCGTTCGCGAGATATGGGAGTTTGAAGCTAAGAAATGGTAAAGAAGACAACAAATTGTTCGCACTACTGCAGCTCCAAACGCCTAACTAGAATGCCCTAGGGAAAAAATACACATACCGTTGTAATCGGGCGAGTTTCTACTTTCAGACGCAACAGGAACTTTTGGGTTAGGTCAATCCGTTCGCGTGATATGGGAGTTTGAAGCCAAGAAATGGTTGAGAAGGCAAAAAATTTTTCGCAATTCTGCTGCTCCAAACGCTTAACCAGAATGGCCTAGGGATAAAATACACATACCGCTGTAATCGGGCGAGTTTCTTCTTTCAGATGCAATAGGAATTTTTTGGTTAGGTCAATCCGTTCGCGAGATATGGGAGTTTGAAGCCAAGAAATGGTTGAGAAGGTAAAACATTTTTTGCAATTCTGCTGCTCCAAACGCTTAACCAGAATTCCCTAGGGAAAAAATACGCATATCGTTGTAATCGGGCGAGTTTCTACTTTCAGATGCAATAGGAATTTTTGGGTTACGTCAATCCGTTCGCGAGATTTGGGAGTTTGAATCTAAGAAATGGTTGAGAAGGCAAAAAATTTTTCGCAATTCTGCTGCTCCAAACGCTTAACCAGAATGGCCTAGGGAAAAAATACACATACCGTTGTAATCGGGCGAGTTTCTATTTTCACACGCAACAGGAATTTTTGGGTTAGGTCAATCCGTTCGCGTGATATGGGAGTTTGAAGCCAAGAAATGGTTGAGAAGGCAAAAAATTTTTCGCAATTCTGCTGCTCCAAACGCTTAACCAGAATGGCCTAGGGAAAAAATACACATACCGTTGTAATCGGGCGAGTTTCTTCTTTCAGATGCAACAGGAATTTTTGGGTTAGGTCAATCCGTTCGCGAGATATGGGACATTGAAGCTAAGAAATGGTTGAGAAGACAAAAAATTTTTCGCAATTCTGCTGCTCCAAACGCTTAACCAGAATGGGCTAGGGAAAAAATACACGTACCGTTGTAATCGGGCGAGTTTCTATTTTCACACGCAACAGGAATTTTTGGGTTAGGTCAATCCGTTCGCGTGATATGGGAGTTTGAAGCCAAGAAATGGTTGAGAAGGCAAAAAATTTTTCGCAATTCTGCTGCTCCAAACGCTTAACCAGAATGGCCTAGGGAAAAAATACACATACCGTTGTAATCGGGCGAGTTTCTTCTTTCAGATGCAACAGGAATTTTTGGGTTAGGTCAATCCGTTCGCGTGATATGGGAGTTTGAAGCCAAGAAATGGTTGAGAAGGCAAAAAATTTTTCGCAATTCTGCTGCTCCAAACGCTTAACCAGAATGGCCTAGGGAAAAAATACGCATATCGTTATAATCGGGCGAGTTTCTACTTTCAGACGCAGCAGGAATTTTTTGGTTTGGTCAATCCGTTCGCGAGATATGGGACTTAGAAGCTAAGAAATGGTTGAGAAGACAAAAAATTTTTCGCAATTCTGCTGCTCCAAACGCTTAACCAGAATGGGCTAGGGAAAAAATACACGTACCGTTGTAATCGGGCGAGTTTCTATTTTCACACGCAACAGGAATTTTTGGGTTAGGTCAATCCGTTCGCGTGATATGGGAGTTTGAAGCCAAGAAATGGTTGAGAAGGCAAAAAATTTTTCGCAATTCTGCTGCTCCAAACGCTTAACCAGAATGGCCTAGGGAAAAAATACACATACCGTTGTAATCGCGCGAGTTTCTTCTTTCAGATGCAACAGGAATTTTTGGGTTAGGTCAATCCGTTCGCGAGATATGGGAGTTTGAAGCTAAGAAATGGTAAAGAAGACAACAAATTGTTCGCACTACTGCAGCTCCAAACGCTTTACTAGAATGCCCTAGGGAAAAAATACACATACCGTTGTAATCGGGCGAGTTTCTACTTTCAGACGCAACAGGAACTTTTGGGTTAGGTCAATCCGTTCGCGTGATATGGGAGTTTGAAGCCAAGAAATGGTTGAGAAGGCAAAAAATTTTTCGCAATTCTGCTCCTCCAAACGCTTAACCAGAATGGCCTAGGGAAAAAATACACATTCCGTTGTAATCGGCGAGTTTCTACTTTCAGGTGCAACAGGAATTTTTGGGTTAGGTCAATCCGTTCGCGATATATGGGAGTTTGAAGCCAAGAAATGGTTGAGAAGGCAAAAAATTTTTCGCAATTCTGCTGCTCCAAACGCTTAACCAGAATTGCCTAGGGAAAAAATACACATACCGCTGTAATCGGGCGAGTTTCTACTTTCAGATGCAATAGGAATTTTTGGGTTAGGTCAATCCGTTCGCGAGATATGGGAGTTTGAAGCCAAGAAATGGTTGAGAAGGCAAAAAATTTTTCGCAATTCTGCTGCTCCAAACGCTTAACCAGAATGGCCTAGGGAAAAAATACACATACCGTTGTAATCGCGCGAGTTTCTTCTTTCAGATGCAACAGGAATTTTTGGGTTAGGTCAATCCGTTCGCGAGATATGGGAGTTTGAAGCTAAGAAATGGTAAAGAAGACAACAAATTGTTCGCACTACTGCAGCTCCAAACGCTTTACTAGAATGCCCTAGGGAAAAAATACACATACCGTTGTAATCGGGCGAGTTTCTACTTTCACACGCAACAGGAATTTTTGGGTTAGGTCAATCCGTTCGCGAGATATGGGAGTTTGAAGCCAAGAAATGGTTGAGAAGGCAAAAAATTTTTCGCAATTCTGCTGCTCCAAACGCTTAACCAGAATGGCCTAGGGAAAAAATACACATACCGTTGTAATCGCGCGAGTTTCTTCTTTCAGATGCAACAGGAATTTTTGGGTTAGGTCAATCCGTTCGCGAGATATGGGAGTTTGAAGCTAAGAAATGGTAAAGAAGACAACAAATTGTTCGCACTACTGCAGCTCCAAACGCTTTACTAGAATGCCCTAGGGAAAAAATACACATACCGTTGTAATCGGGCGAGTTTCTACTTTCAGACGCAACAGGAACTTTTGGGTTAGGTCAATCCGTTCGCGTGATATGGGAGTTTGAAGCCAAGAAATGGTTGAGAAGGCAAAAAATTTTTCGCAATTCTGCTCCTCCAAACGCTTAACCAGAATGGCCTAGGGAAAAAATACACATTCCGTTGTAATCGGCGAGTTTCTACTTTCAGGTGCAACAGGAATTTTTGGGTTAGGTCAATCCGTTCGCGATATATGGGAGTTTGAAGCCAAGAAATGGTTGAGAAGGCAAAAAATTTTTCGCAATTCTGCTGCTCCAAACGCTTAACCAGAATTGCCTAGGGAAAAAATACACATACCGCTGTAATCGGGCGTGTTTCTACTTTCAGATGCAATAGGAATTTTTGGGTTAGGTCAATCCGTTCGCGAGATATGGGAGTTTGAAGCCAAGAAATGGTTGAGAAGGTAAAACATTTTTTGCAATTCTGCTGCTCCAAACGCTTAACCAGAATGCCCTAGGGAAAAAATACGCATATCGTTGTAATCGGGCGAGTTTCTACTTTCAGATGCAATAGGAATGTTTGGGTTACGTCAATCCGTTCGCGAGATTTGGGAGTTTGAAGCTAAGAAATGGTTGAGAAGGCAAAAAATTTTTCGCAATTCTGCTGCTCCAAACGCTTAACCAGAATGGCCTAGGGAAAAAAAAACATACCGTTGTAATCGGGCGAGTTTCTACTTTCAGATGCAGTAGAAATTTTTGGGTTAGGTCAACCCGTTCGCGAGATTTGGGAGTTTGAGGACAAGAAATGGTTGAGAAGACAAAAATTTTTTCGCATTTCTGCTGCTCCAAACGCATAACCAGAATGGCCTAGGGAAAAAATAGACATACCGTTGTAATGGGGCGAGTTTCTACTTTCAGATGCAATAGGAATTTTTGGGTTAGGTCAATCCGTTCGCGAGATATGGGAGTTTGAAGCGAAGAAATGGTTGAGAAGACAATAAATTTTTCGCACTTCTGCTGCTCCAAACGCTTAACCAGAATGGGCTAGGGAAAAAATACACGTACCGTTGTAATCGGGCGAGTTTCTACTTTCACACGCAACAGGAATTCTTGGGTTAGGTCAATCCGTCCGCGAGATATGGGAGTTTGAAGCCAAGTAATGGTTGAGAAGACAAAAAATTTTTCGCACTTCTGCTGCTCCAAACGCTTAACCAGAATGGCCTAGGGAAAAAGTACACATACCGTTGTAATCGGGCGAGTTTCTACTTTCAGATGCAATAGGAAATTTTGGGTTACGTCAATCCGTTCGCGAGATATGGGAGTTTGAAGCTAAGAAATGGTTGAGAAGACAACAAATTTTTCGCACTTCTGCTGCTCCAAACGCTTAACCAGAAAGGCCTAGGAAAAAAATACACAAACCGTTGTAATCGGGCGAGTTTCTACTTTCACACGCAACAGGAATTCTTGGGTTAGGTCAATCCGTCCGCGAGATATGGGAGTTTGAAGCCAAGTAATGGTTGAGAAGACAAAAAATTTTTCGCACTTCTGCTGCTCCAAACGCTTAACCAGAATGGCCTAGGGAAAAAGTACACATACCGTTGTAATCGGGCGAGTTTCTACTTTCAGATGCAATAGGAAATTTTGGGTTACGTCAATCCGTTCGCGAGATATGGGAGTTTGAAGCTAAGAAATGGTTGAGAAGACAACAAATTTTTCGCACTTCTGCTGCTCCAAACGCTTAACCAGAGAGGCCTAGGAAAAAAATACACAAACCGTTGTAATCGGGCGAGTTTCTACTTTCAGATGCAACAGGAATTTTTGTGTTATGTCAATCCGTTCGCGAGATATGGGAGTTTGAAGCTAAGAAATGGTTGAGAAGGCAAAAAATTTTTCGCAATTCTGCTGCTCCAAACGCTTAACCAGAATGGCCTAGGGAAAAAATACACATACCGTTGTAATCGGGCGAGTTTCTACTTTCAGATGCAATAGGAATTTTTGGGATAGGTCAATCCGTTCGCGAGATATGAGACTTTGAAGCCAAGAAATGCTTGAGAAAGCAAAAAATTTTTCGCAATTCTGCTGCTCCAAACGCTTAACCAGAATGGCCTAGGGAAAAAATACACAAACCGTTGTAATCGGGCGAGTTTCTACTTTCAGGTGCAATAGGAATTTTTGGGTTAGTCAATCCGTTCGCGAGATATGAGACTTTGAAGCCAAGAAATGGTTGAGAAGGCAAAAAATTTTTCGCAATTCTGCTGCTCCAAACGCTTAACCAGAATGGCCTAGGGAAAAAATACACATACCGTTGTAATCGGGCGAGTTTCTACTTTCAGATGCAATAGGAATTTTTGGGTTAGGTCAATCCGTTCGCGAGATATGGGAGTTTGAAGCCAAGAAATGGTTGAGAAGGCAAAAAATTATTCGCAATTCTGCTGCTCCAAACGCTTAACCAGAATGGCCTAGGGAAAAAATACACATACCGTTGTAATCGGGCGAGTTTCTACTTTCAGGTGCAATAGGAATTTTTGGGTTAGGTCAATCCGTTCGCGAGATATGGGAGTTTGAAGCCAAGAAATGGTAGAGAAGGCAAAAAATTTTTCACAATTCTGCTGCTCCAAACGCTTAACCAGAATGGCCTAGGGAAAAAATACACATACCGTTGTAAGCGGGCGAGTTTCTACTTTCAGATGCAATAGGAATTTTTGGGATAGGTCAATCAGTTCGCGAGATATGAGACTTTGAAGCCAAGAAATGGTTGAGAAGGCAAAAAATTTTTCACAATTCTGCTGCTCCAAACGCATAACCAGAATGGCCTAGGGAAAAAATACACATACCGTTGTAATCGGGCGAGTTTCTACTTTCAGGTGCAATAGGAATTTTTGGGTTAGGTCAATCCGTTCGCGAGATATGGGAGTTTGAAGCCAAGAAATGCTTGAGAAAGCAAAAAATTTTTCGCAATTCTGCTGCTCCAAACGCTTAACCAGAATGGCCTAGGGAAAAAATACACATACCGTTGTAATCGGGCGAGTTTCTACTTTCAGATGCAATAGGAATTTATGGGTTAGGTCAATCCGTTCGCGAGATATGGGAGTTTGAAGCCAAGAAATGGTAGAGAAGGCAAAAAATTTTTCACAATTCTGCTGCTCCAAACGCTTAACCAGAATGGCCTAGGGAAAAAATACACAAACCGTTGTAATCGGGCGAGTTTCTACTTTCAGGTGCAATAGGAATTTTTGGGTTAGGTCAATCCGTTCGCGTGATATGAGACGTTGAAGCCAAAAAATGGTTGAGAAGGCAAAAAATTTTTCGCAATTCTGCTGCTCCAAACGCTTAACCAGAATGGCCTAGGGAAAAAATACACATACCGTTGTAATCGGGCGAGTTTCTACTTTCAGATGCAATAGGAATTTTTGGGTTAGGTCAAGCCGTTCGCGAGATATGGGAGTTTGAAGCCAAGAAATGGTAGAGAAGGCAAAAATTTTTTCGCAATTCTGCTGCTCCAAACGCTTAACCAGAATGGCCTAGGGAAAAAATACACATACCGTTGTAATCGGGCGAGTTTCTACTTTCAGATGCAATAGGAATTTTTGGGTTAGGTCAATCCGTTCGCGAGATATGGGAGTTTGAAGCCAAGAAATGGTTGAGAAGGCAAAAAATTTTTCGCAATTCTGCTGCTCCAAACGCTTAACCAGAATGGCCTAGGGAAAAAATACACAAACCGTTGTAATCGGGCGAGTTTCTACTTTCAGGTGCAATAGGAATTTTTGGGTTAGTCAATCCGTTCGCGAGATATGAGACTTTGAAGCCAAGAAATGGTAGAGAAGGCAAAAATTTTTTCGCAATTCTGCTGCTCCAAACGCTTAACCAGAATGGCCTAGGGAAAAAATACACATACCGTTGTAATCGGGCGAGTTTCTACTTTCAGATGCAATAGGAATTTTTGGGTTAGGTCAATCCGTTCGCGAGATATGGGAGTTTGAAGCCAAGAAATGGTTGAGAAGGCAAAAAATTTTTCGCAATTCTGCTGCTCCAAACGCTTAACCAGAATGGCCTAGGGAAAAAATACACATACCGTTGTAATCGGGCGAGTTTCTACTTTCAGATGCAATAGGAATTTTTGGCTTAGGTCAAGCCGTTCGCGAGATATGGGAGTTTGAAGCCAAGAAATGGTAGAGAAGGCAAAAAATTTTTCGCAATTCTGCTGCTCCGAACGCTTAACCAGAATGGCCTAGGGAAAAAATTCACATACCGTTGTAATCGGGGGAGTTTCTACTTTCAGATGCAACAGGAATTTTTGGGTTATGTCAATCCGTTCGCGAGATATAGGAGTTTGAAACTAAGAAATGGTTGAGAAGGCAAAAAATTTTTCGCAATTCTGCTGCTCCAAACGCTTAACCAGAATGGCCTAGGGAAAAAATACACATACCGTTGTAATCGGGCGAGTTTCTACTTTCAGATGCAATATGAATTTTTGGGTTAGGTCAACCCGTTCGCGAGATATGAGACTTTGAAGCCAAGAAATGGTTGAGAAGGCAAAAAATTTTTCGCAATTCTGCTGCTCCAAACGCTTAACCAGAATGGCCTAGGGAAAAAATACACATACCGTTGTAATCGGGCGAGTTTCTACTTTCAGATGCAATAGGAAATTTTGGGTTACGTCAATCCGTTCGCGAGATATGGGAGTTTGAAGCTAAGAAATGGTTGAGAAGACAACAAATTTTTCGCACTTCTGCTGCTCCAAACGCTTAACCAGAATGGCCTAGGGAAAAAATACACATACCGTTGTAATCGGGCGAGTTTCTACTTTCAGATGCAATAGGAAATTTTGGGTTAGGTCAATCCGTTCGCGAGATATGGGAGTTTGAAGCGAAGAAATGGTTGAGAAGACAATAAATTTTTCGCACTTCTGCTGCTCCAAACGCTTAACCAGAATGGGCTAGGGAAAAAATACACGTACCGTTGTAATCGGGCGAGTTTCTACTTTCACACGCAACAGGAATTCTTGGGTTAGGTCAATCCGTCCGCGAGATATGGGAGTTTGAAGCCAAGTAATGGTTGAGAAGACAAAAAATTTTTCGCACTTCTGCTGCTCCAAACGCTTAACCAGAATGGCCTAGGGAAAAAGTACACATACCGTTGTAATCGGGCGAGTTTCTACTTTCAGATGCAATAGGAAATTTTGGGTTACGTCAATCCGTTCGCGAGATATGGGAGTTTGAAGCTAAGAAATGGTTGAGAAGACAACAAATTTTTCGCACTTCTGCTGCTCCAAACGCTTAACCAGAAAGGCCTAGGAAAAAAATACACAAACCGTTGTAATCGGGCGAGTTTCTACTTTCAGATGCAACAGGAATTTTTGTGTTATGTCAATCCGTTCGCGAGATATGGGAGTTTGAAGCTAAGAAATGGTTGAGAAGGCAAGAAATTTTTCGCAATTCTGCTGCTCCAAACGCTTAACCAGAATGGCCTAGGGAAAAAATACACATACCGTTGTAATCGGGCGAGTTTCTACTTTCAGATGCAATAGGAATTTTTGGGATAGGTCAATCCGTTCGCGAGATATGAGACTTTGAAGCCAAGAAATGGTTGAGAAGGCAAAAATTTTCTCGCAATTCTGCTGCTCCAAACGCATAACCAGAATGGCCTAGTGAAAAAATACACATACCGTTGTAATCGGGCGAGTTTCTACTTTCAGGTGCAATAGGAATTTTTGGGTTAGGTCAATCCGTTCGCGAGATATGGGAGTTTGAAGCCAAGAAATGCTTGAGAAAGCAAAAAATTTTTCGCAATTCTGCTGCTCCAAACGCTTAACCAGAATGGCCTAGGGAAAAAATACACATACCGTTGTAATCGGGCGAGTTTCTACTTTCAGATGCAATAGGAATTTATGGGTTAGGTCAATCCGTTCGCGAGATATGGGAGTTTGAAGCCAAGAAATGGTAGAGAAGGCAAAAAATTTTTCACAATTCTGCTGCTCCAATCGCTTAACCAGAATGGCCTAGGGAAAAAATACACAAACCGTTGTAATCGGGCGAGTTTCTACTTTCAGGTGCAATAGGAATTTTTGGGTTAGGTCAATCCGTTCGCGAGATATGAGACGTTGAAGCCAAGAAAAGGTTGAGAAGGCAAAAAATTTTTCGCAATTCTGCTGCTCCAAACGCTTAACCAGAATGGCCTAGGGAAAAAATACACATACCGTTGTAATCGGGCGAGTTTCTACTTTTAGATGCAATAGGAATTTTTGGGTTAGGTCAAGCCGTTCGCGAGATATGGGAGTTTGAAGCCAAGAAATGGTAGAGAAGGCAAAAATTTTTTCGCAATTCTGCTGCTCCAAACGCTTAACCAGAATGGCCTAGGGAAAAAATACACATACCGTTGTAAGCGGGCGAGTTTCTACTTTCAGATGCAATAGGAATTTTTGGGATAGGTCAATCAGTTCGCGAGATATGAGATTTTGAAGCCAAGAAATGGTTGAGAAGGCAAAAAATTTTTCACAATTCTGCTGCTCCAAACGCATAACCAGAATGGCCTAGGGAAAAAATACACATACCGTTGTAATCGGGCGAGTTTCTACTTTCAGGTGCAATAGGAATTTTTGGGTTAGGTCAATCCGTTCGCGAGATATGGGAGTTTGAAGCCAAGAAATGCTTGAGAAAGCAAAAAATTTTTCGCAATTCTGCTGCTCCAAACGCTTAACCAGAATGGCCTAGGGAAAAAATACACATACCGTTGTAATCGGGCGAGTTTCTACTTTCAGATGCAATAGGAATTTATGGGTTAGGTCAATCCGTTCGCGAGATATGGGAGTTTGAAGCCAAGAAATGGTAGAGAAGGCAAAAAATTTTTCACAATTCTGCTGCTCCAAACGCTTAACCAGAATGGCCTAGGGAAAAAATACACAAACCGTTGTAATCGGGCGAGTTTCTACTTTCAGGTGCAATAGGAATTTTTGGGTTAGGTCAATCCGTTCGCGTGATATGAGACGTTGAAGCCAAAAAATGGTTGAGAAGGCAAAAAATTTTTCGCAATTCTGCTGCTCCAAACGCTTAACCAGAATGGCCTAGGGAAAAAATACACATACCGTTGTAATCGGGCGAGTTTCTACTTTCAGATGCAATAGGAATTTTTGGGTTAGGTCAAGCCGTTCGCGAGATATGGGAGTTTGAAGCCAAGAAATGGTAGAGAAGGCAAAAAATTTTTCACAATTCTGCTGCTCCAATCGCTTAACCAGAATGGCCTAGGGAAAAAATACACAAACCGTTGTAATCGGGCGAGTTTCTACTTTCAGGTGCAATAGGAATTTTTGGGTTAGGTCAATCCGTTCGCGAGATATGAGACGTTGAAGCCAAGAAAAGGTTGAGAAGGCAAAAAATTTTTCGCAATTCTGCTGCTCCAAACGCTTAACCAGAATGGCCTAGGGAAAAAATACACATACCGTTGTAATCGGGCGAGTTTCTACTTTTAGATGCAATAGGAATTTTTGGGTTAGGTCAAGCCGTTCGCGAGATATGGGAGTTTGAAGCCAAGAAATGGTAGAGAAGGCAAAAATTTTTTCGCAATTCTGCTGCTCCAAACGCTTAACCAGAATGGCCTAGGGAAAAAATACACATACCGTTGTAATCGGGCGAGTTTCTACTTTCAGATGCAATAGGTATTTTTGGGTTAGGTCAATCCGTTCGCGAGATATGGGAGTTTGAAGCCAAGAAATGGTTGAGAAGGCAAAAAATTATTCGCAATTCTGCTGCTCCAAACGCTTAACCAGAATGGCCTAGGGAAAAAATACACATACCGTTGTAATCGGGCGAGTTTCTACTTTCAGGTGCAATAGGAATTTTTGGGTTAGGTCAATCCGTTCGCGAGATATGGGAGTTTGAAGCCAAGAAATGGTAGAGAAGGCAAAAAATTTTTCACAATTCTGCTGCTCCAAACGCTTAACCAGAATGGCCTAGGGAAAAAATACACATACCGTTGTAAGCGGGCGAGTTTCTACTTTCAGATGCAATAGGAATTTTTGGGATAGGTCAATCAGTTCGCGAGATATGAGACTTTGAAGCCAAGAAATGGTTGAGAAGGCAAAAAATTTTTCACAATTCTGCTGCTCCAAACGCATAACCAGAATGGCCTAGGGAAAAAATACACATACCGTTGTAATCGGGCGAGTTTCTACTTTCAGGTGCAATAGGAATTTTTGGGTTAGGTCAATCCGTTCGCGAGATATGGGAGTTTGAAGCCAAGAAATGCTTGAGAAAGCAAAAAATTTTTCGCAATTCTGCTGCTCCAAACGCTTAACCAGAATGGCCTAGGGAAAAAATACACATACCGTTGTAATCGGGCGAGTTTCTACTTTCAGATGCAATAGGAATTTATGGGTTAGGTCAATCCGTTCGCGAGATATGGGAGTTTGAAGCCAAGAAATGGTAGAGAAGGCAAAAAATTTTTCACAATTCTGCTGCTCCAAACGCTTAACCAGAATGGCCTAGGGAAAAAATACACAAACCGTTGTAATCGGGCGAGTTTCTACTTTCAGGTGCAATAGGAATTTTTGGGTTAGGTCAATCCGTTCGCGTGATATGAGACGTTGAAGCCAAAAAATGGTTGAGAAGGCAAAAAATTTTTCGCAATTCTGCTGCTCCAAACGCTTAACCAGAATGGCCTAGGGAAAAAATACACATACCGTTGTAATCGGGCGAGTTTCTACTTTCAGATGCAATAGGAATTTTTGGGTTAGGTCAAGCCGTTCGCGAGATATGGGAGTTTGAAGCCAAGAAATGGTAGAGAAGGCAAAAATTTTTTCGCAATTCTGCTGCTCCAAACGCTTAACCAGAATGGCCTAGGGAAAAAATACACATACCGTTGTAATCGGGCGAGTTTCTACTTTCAGATGCAATAGGAATTTTTGGGTTAGGTCAATCCGTTCGCGAGATATGGGAGTTTGAAGCCAAGAAATGGTTGAGAAGGCAAAAAATTTTTCGCAATTCTGCTGCTCCAAACGCTTAACCAGAATGGCCTAGGGAAAAAATACACAAACCGTTGTAATCGGGCGAGTTTCTACTTTCAGGTGCAATAGGAATTTTTGGGTTAGTCAATCCGTTCGCGAGATATGAGACTTTGAAGCCAAGAAATGGTAGAGAAGGCAAAAATTTTTTCGCAATTCTGCTGCTCCAAACGCTTAACCAGAATGGCCTAGGGAAAAAATACACATACCGTTGTAATCGGGCGAGTTTCTACTTTCAGATGCAATAGGAATTTTTGGGTTAGGTCAATCCGTTCGCGAGATATGGGAGTTTGAAGCCAAGAAATGGTTGAGAAGGCAAAAAATTTTTCGCAATTCTGCTGCTCCAAACGCTTAACCAGAATGGCCTAGGGAAAAAATACACATACCGTTGTAATCGGGCGAGTTTCTACTTTCAGATGCAATAGGAATTTTTGGGTTAGGTCAAGCCGTTCGCGAGATATGGGAGTTTGAAGCCAAGAAATGGTAGAGAAGGCAAAAAATTTTTCGCAATTCTGCTGCTCCGAACGCTTAACCAGAATGGCCTAGGGAAAAAATACACATACCGTTGTAATCGGGCGAGTTTCTACTTTCAGATGCAATAGGAATTTTTGGGTTAGGTCAAGCCGTTCGCGAGATATGGGAGTTTGAAGCCAAGAAATGGTTGAGAAGGCAAAAAATTTTTCGCAATTCTGCTGCTCCAAACGCTTAACCAGAATGGCCTAGGGAAAAAATACACATACCGTTGTAATCGGGCGAGTTTCTACTTTCAGATGCAATAGGAATTTTTGGGTTAGGTCAAGCCGTTCGCGAGATATGGGAGTTTGAAGCCAAGAAATGCTTGAGAAAGCAAAAAATTTTTCGCAATTCTGCTGCTCCAAACGCTTAACCAGAATGGCCTAGGGAAAAAATACACATACCGTTGTAATCGGGCGAGTTTCTACTTTCAGATGCAATAGGAATTTATGGGTTAGGTCAATCCGTTCGCGAGATATGGGAGTTTGAAGCCAAGAAATGGTAGAGAAGGCAAAAAATTTTTCACAATTCTGCTGCTCCAAACGCTTAACCAGAATGGCCTAGGGAAAAAATACACAAACCGTTGTAATCGGGCGAGTTTCTACTTTCAGGTGCAATAGGAATTTTTGGGTTAGGTCAATCCGTTCGCGTGATATGAGACGTTGAAGCCAAAAAATGGTTGAGAAGGCAAAAAATTTTTCGCAATTCTGCTGCTCCAAACGCTTAACCAGAATGGCCTAGGGAAAAAATACACATACCGTTGTAATCGGGCGAGTTTCTACTTTCAGATGCAATAGGAATTTTTGGGTTAGGTCAAGCCGTTCGCGAGATATGGGAGTTTGAAGCCAAGAAATGGTAGAGAAGGCAAAAATTTTTTCGCAATTCTGCTGCTCCAAACGCTTAACCAGAATGGCCTAGGGAAAAAATACACATACCGTTGTAATCGGGCGAGTTTCTACTTTCAGATGCAATAGGAATTTTTGGGTTAGGTCAATCCGTTCGCGAGATATGGGAGTTTGAAGCCAAGAAATGGTTGAGAAGGCAAAAAATTTTTCGCAATTCTGCTGCTCCAAACGCTTAACCAGAATGGCCTAGGGAAAAAATACACAAACCGTTGTAATCGGGCGAGTTTCTACTTTCAGGTGCAATAGGAATTTTTGGGTTAGTCAATCCGTTCGCGAGATATGAGACTTTGAAGCCAAGAAATGGTAGAGAAGGCAAAAATTTTTTCGCAATTCTGCTGCTCCAAACGCTTAACCAGAATGGCCTAGGGAAAAAATACACATACCGTTGTAATCGGGCGAGTTTCTACTTTCAGATGCAATAGGAATTTTTGGGTTAGGTCAAGCCGTTCGCGAGATATGGGAGTTTGAAGCCAAGAAATGGTAGAGAAGGCAAAAAATTTTTCGCAATTCTGCTGCTCCGAACGCTTAACCAGAATGGCCTAGGGAAAAAATTCACATACCGTTGTAATCGGGGGAGTTTCTACTTTCAGATGCAACAGGAATTTTTGGGTTATGTCAATCCGTTCGCGAGATATAGGAGTTTGAAACTAAGAAATGGTTGAGAAGGCAAAAAATTTTTCGCAATTCTGCTGCTCCAAACGCTTAACCAGAATGGCCTAGGGAAAAAATACACATACCGTTGTAATCGGGCGAGTTTCTACTTTCAGATGCAATAGGAATTTTTGGGATAGGTCAATCCGTTCGCGAGATATGAGACTTTGAAGCCAAGAAATGGTTGAGAAGGCAAAAATTTTTTCGCAATTCTGCTGCTCCAAACGCTTAACCAGAATGGCCTAGGGAAAAAATACACATACCGTTGTAATCGGGCGAGTTTCTACTTTCAGATGCAATAGGAAATTTTGGGTTACGTCAATCCGTTCGCGAGATATGGGAGTTTGAAGCTAAGAAATGGTTGAGAAGACAACAAATTTTTCGCACTTCTGCTGCTCCAAACGCTTAACCAGAATGGCCTAGGAAAAAATACTCATACCGTTGTAATCGGACGAGTTTCTACTTTCAGGTGCAATAGGAATTTTTGGGTTAGGTCAATCCGTTCGCGAGATATGGGAGTTTGAAGCCAAGAAATGGAAGAGAAGGCAAAAAATTTTTCACAATTCTGCTGCTCCAAACGCTTAACCAGAATGGCCTAGGGAAAAAATACACATACCGTTGTAATCGGGCGAGTTCCTACTTTCAGATGCAATAGGAATTTTTGGGATAGGTCAATCCGTTCGCGAGATATGAGACTTTGAAGCCAAGAAATGGTTGAGAATGCAAAAAATTTTTCACAATTCTGCTGCTCCAAACGCTTAACCAGAATGGCCTAGGGAAAAAATACACATACCGTTGTAATCGGGCGAGTTTCTACTTTCAGGTGCAATAGGAATTTTTGGGTTAGGTCAATCCGTTCGCGAGATATGGGAGTTTGAAGCCAAGAAATGCTTGAGAAAGCAAAAAATTTTTCGCAATTCTGCTGCTCCAAACGCTTAACCAGAATGACCTAGGGAAAAAATACACATACCGTTGTAATCGGGCGAGTTTCTACTTTCAGATGCAATAGGAATTTATGTGTTAGGACAATCCGTTCGCGAGATATGGGAGTTTGAAGCCAAGAAATGGTAGAGAAGGCAAAAAATTTTTCACAATTCTGCTGCTCCAAACGCTTAACCAGAATGGCCTAGGGAAAAAATACACAAACCGTTGTAATCGGGCGAGTTTCTACTTTCAGGTGCAATAGGAATTTTTGGGTTAGGTCAATCCGTTCGCGAGATATGAGACTTTGAAGCCAAGAAATGGTTGAGAAGGCAAAAAATTTTTCGCAATTCTGCTGCTCCAAACGCTTAACCAGAATGGCCTAGGGAAAAAATACACATACCGTTGTAATCGGGCGAGTTTCTACTTTCAGATGCAATAGGAATTTTTGGGTTAGGTCAAGCCGTTCGCGAGATATGGGAGTTTGAAGCCAAGAAATGGTAGAGAAGGCAAAAAATTTTTCGCAATTCTGCTGCTCCAAACGCTTAACCAGAATGGCCTAGGGAAAAAATACACATACCGTTGTAATCGGGCGAGTTTCTACTTTCAGATGCAATATGAATTTTTGGGTTAGGTCAATCCGTTCGCGAGATATGAGACTTTGAAGCCAAGAAATGGTTGAGAAGGCAAAAAATTTTTCGCAATTCTGCTGCTCCAAACGCTTAACCAGAATGGCCTAGGGAAAAAATGCACATACCGTTGTAATCGGGCGAGTTTCTACTTTCAGGTGCAATAGGAATTTTTGGGTTAGGTCAATCCGTTCGCGAGATATGGGAGTTTGAAGCCAAGAAATGCTTGAGAAAGCAAAAAATTTTTCGCAATTCTGCTGCTCCAAACGCTTAACCAGAATGACCTAGGGAAAAAATACACATACCGTTGTAATCGGGCGAGTTTCTACTTTCAGATGCAATAGGAATTTATGTGTTAGGACAATCCGTTCGCGAGATATGGGAGTTTGAAGCCAAGAAATGGTAGAGAAGGCAAAAAATTTTTCACAATTCTGCTGCTCCAAACGCTTAACCAGAATGGCCTAGGGAAAAAATACACAAACCGTTGTAATCGGGCGAGTTTCTACTTTCAGGTGCAATAGGAATTTTTGGGTTAGGTCAATCCGTTCGCGAGATATGAGACTTTGAAGCCAAGAAATGGTTGAGAAGGCAAAAAATTTTTCGCAATTCTGCTGCTCCAAACGCTTAACCAGAATGGCCTAGGGAAAAAATACACATACCGTTGTAATCGGGCGAGTTTCTACTTTCAGATGCAATAGGAATTTTTGGGTTAGGTCAAGCCGTTCGCGAGTGTATGGGAGTCTGAAGCCAAGAAATGGTAGAGAAGGCAAAAAATTTTTCGCAATTCTGCTGCTCCAAATGCTTAACCAGAATGGCCTAGGGAAAAAATACACATACCGTTGTAATCGGGCGAGTTTCTACTTTCAGATGCAATATGAATTTTTGGGTTAGGTCAATCCGTTCGCGAGATATGAGACTTTGAAGCCAAGAAATGGTTGAGAAGGCAAAAAATTTTTCGCAATTCTGCTGCTCCAAACGCTTAACCAGAATGGCCTAGGGAAAAAATACACATACCGTTGTAATCGGGCGAGTTTCTACTTTCAGATGCAATAGGAAATTTTGGGTTACGTCAATCCGTTCGCGAGATATGGGAGTTTGAAGCTAAGAAATGGTTGAGAAGACAACAAATTTTTCGCACTTCTGCTGCTCCAAACGCTTAACCAGAATGGCCTATGAAAAAAATACACATACCGTTGTATTCGGGCGAGTTTCTACTTTCAGGTGCAATAGGAATTTTTGGGTTAGGTCAATCCGTTCGCGAGATATGGGAGTTTGAAGCCAAGAAATGGTAGAGAAGGCAAAAAATTTTTCGCAATTCTGCTGCTCCAAACGCTTAACCAGAATGGCCTAGGGAAAAAATACACATACCGTTGTAATCGGGCGAGTTTCTACTTTCAGATGCAATATGAATTTTTGGGTTAGGTCAACCCGTTCGCGAGATATGAGACTTTGAAGCCAAGAAATGGTTGAGAAGGCAAAAAATTTTTCGCAATTCTGCTGCTCCAAACGCTTAACCAGAATGGCCAAGGGAAAAAATACACATACCGTTGTAATCGGGCGAGTTTCTACTTTCAGATGCAATAGGAAATTTTGGGTTACGTCAATCCGTTCGCGAGATATGGGAGTTTGAAGCTAAGAAATGGTTGAAAAGACAACAAATTTTTCGCACTTCTGCTGCTCCAAACGCTTAACCAGAATGGCCTATGAAAAAAATACACATACCGTTGTATTCGGGCGAGTTTCTACTTTCAGGTGCAATAGGAATTTTTGGGTTAGGTCAATCCGTTCGCGAGATATGGGAGTTTGAAGCCAAGAAATGGTAGAGAAGGCAAAAAATTTTTCACAATTCTGCTGCTCCAAACACTTAACCAGAATTTCATAGGGAAAAAATACACATACCGTTGTAATCGGGCGAGTTTATACTTTCAGATGCAATAGGAATTTTTGGGATAGGTCAATCCGTTCGCGAGATATGGGAGTTTGAAGCCAAGAAATGGTTGAGAAGACAAAAAATTTTTCGCAATTCTGCTGCTCCAAACGCTTAACCAGAATGGCCTAGGGAAAAAATACGCATATCGTTATAATCGGGCGAGTTTCTACTTTCAGAAGCAATAGGAATTTTTGGGTTAGGTCAATCCGTCCGCGAGATATGGGAGTTTGAAGACAAGAAATGGTTGGGAAGGCAAAAAATTTTTCGCAATTCTGCTGCTCCAAACGCTTAACCAGAATGGCCTAGGGAAAAAATACACATACCGTTGTAATGGGGCGAGTTTCTACTTTCAGATGCAATAGGAATTTTTGGGTTAGGTCAATCCGTTCGCGAGATATGGGACTTTGGAGCCAAGAAATGGTTGAGAAGCCAAAAAATTTTTGCAATTCCGCTGCTCCAAACGCTTAACCAGAATGGCCTAGGGAAAAAATACACATACCGTTGTAATCGGGCGAGTTTCTACTTTCAGATGCAATAGGAATTTTTGGGTTAGGTCAAGCCGTTCGCGAGATATGGGAGTTTGAAGCCAAGAAATGGTAGAGAAGGCAAAAAATTTTTCGCAATTCTGCTGCTCCAAACGCTTAACCAGAATGGCCTAGGGAAAAAATACACATACCGTTGTAATCGGGCGAGTTTCTACTTTCAGATGCAATATGAATTTTTGGGTTAGGTCAACCCGTTCGCGAGATATGAGACTTTGAAGCCAAGAAATGGTTGAGAAGGCAAAAAATTTTTCGCAATTCTGCTGCTCCAAACGCTTAACCAGAATGGCCAAGGGAAAAAATACACATACCGTTGTAATCGGGCGAGTTTCTACTTTCAGATGCAATAGGAAATTTTGGGTTACGTCAATCCGTTCGCGAGATATGGGAGTTTGAAGCTAAGAAATGGTTGAAAAGACAACAAATTTTTCGCACTTCTGCTGCTCCAAACGCTTAACCAGAATGGCCTATGAAAAAAATACACATACCGTTGTATTCGGGCGAGTTTCTACTTTCAGGTGCAATAGGAATTTTTGGGTTAGGTCAATCCGTTCGCGAGATATGGGAGTTTGAAGCCAAGAAATGGTAGAGAAGGCAAAAAATTTTTCACAATTCTGCTGCTCCAAACACTTAACCAGAATTTCATAGGGAAAAAATACACATACCGTTGTAATCGGGCGAGTTTATACTTTCAGATGCAATAGGAATTTTTGGGATAGGTCAATCCGTTCGCGAGATATGGGAGTTTGAAGCCAAGAAATGGTTGAGAAGACAAAAAATTTTTCGCAATTCTGCTGCTCCAAACGCTTAACCAGAATGGCCTAGGGAAAAAATACGCATATCGTTATAATCGGGCGAGTTTCTACTTTCAGAAGCAATAGGAATTTTTGGGTTAGGTCAATCCGTCCGCGAGATATGGGAGTTTGAAGACAAGAAATGGTTGGGAAGGCAAAAAATTTTTCGCAATTCTGCTGCTCCAAACGCTTAACCAGAATGGCCTAGGGAAAAAATACACATACCGTTGTAATGGGGCGAGTTTCTACTTTCAGATGCAATAGGAATTTTTGGGTTAGGTCAATCCGTTCGCGAGATATGGGACTTTGGAGCCAAGAAATGGTTGAGAAGCCAAAAAATTTTTGCAATTCCGCTGCTCCAAACGCTTAACCAGAATGGCCTATGGAAAAAATACACATACCGTTGTAATCGGGCGAGTTTCTACTTTCAGATGCAATAGAAATTTTTGGGCTAGGTCAACCCGTTCGCGAGATTTGGGAGTTTGAGGACAAGGAATGGTTGAGAAGGCAAAAATTTTTTCGCATTTCTGCTGCTCCTAACGCATAACCAGAATGGCCTAGGGAAAAAATACACATACCGTTGTAATGGGGCGAGTTTCTACTTTCAGATGCAATAGGAATTTTTGGGTTAGGTCAATCCGTTCGCGAGATATGGGAGTTTGAAGCGAAGAAATGGTTGAGAAGACAATAAATTTTTCGCACTTCTGCTGCTCCAATCGCTTAACCAGAATGGCCTAAGGGAAAAATACACGTTCCGTTGTAATCGGGCGAGTTTCTACTTTCATATGCAATAGGAATTTTTGGGTTAGGTCAACCCGTTCGCGAGATATGGGACTTTGGAGCCAAGAAATGGTTGAGAAGCCAAAAAATTTTTCGCAATTCTGCTGCTCCAAACGCTTAACCAGAATGGGCTAGGGAAAAAATACACGTACCGTTGTAATCGGGCGAGTTTCTACTTTCACACGCAACAGGAATTTTTGGGTTAGGTCAATCCGTTCGCGTGATATGGGAGTTTGAAGCCAAGAAATGGTTGAGAAGGCAAAAAATTTTTCGCAATTCTGCTGCTCCAAACGCTTAACCAGAATTCCCTAGGGAAAAAATACACATACCGTTGTAATCGGGCGAGTTTCTTCTTTCAGATGCAACAGGAATTTTTGGGTTAGGTCAATCCGTTCGCGAGATATGGGAGTTTGAAGCTAAGAAATGGTAAAGAAGACAACAAATTGTTCGCACTACTGCAGCTCCAAACGCTTAACTAGAATGCCCTAGGGAAAAAATACACATACCGTTGTAATCGGGCGAGTTTCTACTTTCAGACGCAACAGGAACTTTTGGGTTAGGTCAATCCGTTCGCGTGATATGGGAGTTTGAAGCCAAGAAATGGTTGAGAAGGCAAAAAATTTTTCGCAATTCTGCTGCTGCAAACGCTTAACCAGAATGGCCTAGGGAAAAAAATACACATACCGTTGTAATCGGCGAGTTTCTACTTTCAGGTGCAACAGGAATTTTTGGGTTAGGTCAATCCGTTCGCGATATATGGGAGTTTGAAGCCAAGAAATGGTTGAGAAGGCAAAAAATTTTTCGCAATTCTGCTGCTCCAAACGCTTAACCAGAATTGCCTAGGGAAAAAATACACATACCGCTGTAATCGGGCGAGTTTCTACTTTCAGATGCAATAGGAATTTTTGGGTTAGGTCAATCCGTTCGCGAGATATGGGAGTTTGAAGCCAAGAAATGGTTGAGAAGGTAAAACATTTTTTGCAATTCTGCTGCTCCAAACGCTTAAACAGAATGCCCTAGGGAAAAAATACGCATATCGTTGTAATCGGGCGAGTTTCTACTTTCAGATGCAATAGGAATTTTAGGGTTACGTCAATCCGTTCGCGAGATTTGGGAGTTTGAAGCTAAGAAATGGTTGAGAAGGCAAAAAATTTTTCGCAATTCTGCTGCTCCAAACGCTTAACCAGAATGGCCTAGGGGAAAAAAAAACATACCGTTGTAATCGGGCGAGTTTCTACTTTCAGATGCAATAGAAATTTTTGGGTTAGGTCAACCCGTTCGCGAGATTTGGGAGTTTGAGGACAAGAAATGGCTGAGAAGGCAAAAATTTTTTCGCATTTCTGCTGCTCCAAACGCATAACCAGAATGGCCTAGGGAAAAAATAGACATTCCGTTGTAATGGGGCGAGTTTCTACTTTCAGATGCAATAGGAATTTTTGGGTTAGGTCAATCCGTTCGCGAGATATGGGAGTTTGAAGCGAAGAAATGGTTGAGAAGACAATAAATTTTTCGCACTTCTGCTGCTCCAACCGCTTAACCAGAATGGGCTAGGGAAAAAATACACGTACCGTTGTAATCGGGCGTGTTTCTACTTTCACACGCAACAGGAATTTTTGGGTTAGGTCAATCCGTCCGCGAGAAATGGGAGTTTGAAGCCAAGAAATGGTTGAGAAGACAAAAAATTTTTCGCAATTCTGCTGCTCCAAACGCTTAACCAGAATGGCCTATGGAAAAAATACACATACCGCTGTAATCGGGCGAGTTTCAACCTTCAGATGCAACAGGAATTTTTGGTTTAGGTCAATCCGTTCGCGAGATATGGGAGTTTGAAGCCAAGATATGGTTGAGAAGGCAAAAAATTTTTCGCAATTCTGCTGCTCCAAACGCTTAACCAGAATGGCTAGGGAAAAAATACACATACCGTTGTAATCGGGCGAGTTTCTACTTTCAGATGCAATAGGAATTTTTGGGTTAGGTCAATCCGTTCGCGAGATATGGGAGTTTGAAGCCAAGAAATGGTTGAGAAGGCAAAAATTTTTTCGCATTTCTGCTGCTCCTAACGCATAACCAGAATGGCCTAGGGAAAAAATACACATACCGTTGTAATGGGGCGAGTTTCTACTTTCAGATGCAATAGGAATTTTTGGGTTAGGTCAATCCGTTCGCGAGATATGGGAGTTTGAAGCGAAGAAATGGTTGAGAAGACAATAAATTTTTCGCACTTCTGCTGCTCCAATCGCTTAACCAGAATGGCCTAAGGGAAAAATACACGTTCCGTTGTAATCGGGCGAGTTTCTACTTTCATATGCAATAGGAATTTTTGGGTTAGGTCAACCCGTTCGCGAGATATGGGACTTTGGAGCCAAGAAATGGTTGAGAAGCCAAAAAATTTTTCGCAATTCTGCTGCTCCAAACGCTTAACCAGAATGGGCTAGGGAAAAAATACACGTACCGTTGTAATCGGGCGAGTTTCTACTTTCACACGCAACAGGAATTTTTGGGTTAGGTCAATCCGTTCGCGTGATATGGGAGTTTGAAGCCAAGAAATGGTTGAGAAGGCAAAAAATTTTTCGCAATTCTGCTGCTCCAAACGCTTAACCAGAATTCCCTAGGGAAAAAATACACATACCGTTGTAATCGGGCGAGTTTCTTCTTTCAGATGCAACAGGAATTTTTGGGTTAGGTCAATCCGTTCGCGAGATATGGGAGTTTGAAGCTAAGAAATGGTAAAGAAGACAACAAATTGTTCGCACTACTGCAGCTCCAAACGCTTAACTAGAATGCCCTAGGGAAAAAATACACATACCGTTGTAATCGGGCGAGTTTCTACTTTCAGACGCAACAGGAACTTTTGGGTTAGGTCAATCCGTTCGCGTGATATGGGAGTTTGAAGCCAAGAAATGGTTGAGAAGGCAAAAAATTTTTCGCAATTCTGCTGCTGCAAACGCTTAACCAGAATGGCCTAGGGAAAAAAATACACATACCGTTGTAATCGGCGAGTTTCTACTTTCAGGTGCAACAGGAATTTTTGGGTTAGGTCAATCCGTTCGCGATATATGGGAGTTTGAAGCCAAGAAATGGTTGAGAAGGCAAAAAATTTTTCGCAATTCTGCTGCTCCAAACGCTTAACCAGAATTGCCTAGGGAAAAAATACACATACCGCTGTAATCGGGCGAGTTTCTACTTTCAGATGCAATAGGAATTTTTGGGTTAGGTCAATCCGTTCGCGAGATATGGGAGTTTGAAGCCAAGAAATGGTTGAGAAGGTAAAACATTTTTTGCAATTCTGCTGCTCCAAACGCTTAAACAGAATGCCCTAGGGAAAAAATACGCATATCGTTGTAATCGGGCGAGTTTCTACTTTCAGATGCAATAGGAATTTTAGGGTTACGTCAATCCGTTCGCGAGATTTGGGAGTTTGAAGCTAAGAAATGGTTGAGAAGGCAAAAAATTTTTCGCAATTCTGCTGCTCCAAACGCTTAACCAGAATGGCCTAGGGGAAAAAAAAACATACCGTTGTAATCGGGCGAGTTTCTACTTTCAGATGCAATAGAAATTTTTGGGTTAGGTCAACCCGTTCGCGAGATTTGGGAGTTTGAGGACAAGAAATGGCTGAGAAGGCAAAAATTTTTTCGCATTTCTGCTGCTCCAAACGCATAACCAGAATGGCCTAGGGAAAAAATAGACATTCCGTTGTAATGGGGCGAGTTTCTACTTTCAGATGCAATAGGAATTTTTGGGTTAGGTCAATCCGTTCGCGAGATATGGGAGTTTGAAGCGAAGAAATGGTTGAGAAGACAATAAATTTTTCGCACTTCTGCTGCTCCAACCGCTTAACCAGAATGGGCTAGGGAAAAAATACACGTACCGTTGTAATCGGGCGTGTTTCTACTTTCACACGCAACAGGAATTTTTGGGTTAGGTCAATCCGTCCGCGAGAAATGGGAGTTTGAAGCCAAGAAATGGTTGAGAAGACAAAAAATTTTTCGCAATTCTGCTGCTCCAAACGCTTAACCAGAATGGCCTATGGAAAAAATACACATACCGCTGTAATCGGGCGAGTTTCAACCTTCAGATGCAACAGGAATTTTTGGTTTAGGTCAATCCGTTCGCGAGATATGGGAGTTTGAAGCCAAGATATGGTTGAGAAGGCAAAAAATTTTTCGCAATTCTGCTGCTCCAAACGCTTAACCAGAATGGCTAGGGAAAAAATACACATACCGTTGTAATCGGGCGAGTTTCTACTTTCAGATGCAATAGGAATTTTTGGGTTAGGTCAATCCGTTCGCGAGATATGGGAGTTTGAAGCCAAGAAATGGTTGAGAAGGCAAAACATTTTTCGCAATTCTGCTGCTCCAAACGCTTAAACAGAATGGCCTAGGGAAAAAATACGCATATCGTTATAATCGGGCGAGTTTCTACTTTCAGACGCAGCAGGAATTTTTGGGTTTGGTCAATCCGTTCGCGAGATATGGGACTTTGAAGCTAAGAAATGGTTGAGAAGACAACAAATTTTTCGCAATTCTGCTGCTCCAAACGCTTAACCAGAATGGGCTAGGGAAAAAATACACGTACCGTTGTAATCGGGCGAGTTTCTACTTTCACACGCAACAGGAATTTTTGGGTTAGGTCAAGCCGTTCGCGAGATATGGGAGTTTGAAGCCAAGAAATGGTAGAGAAGGCAAAAAATTTTTCGCAATTCTGCTGCTCCAAACGCTTAACCAGAATTGCCTAGGGAAAAAATACACATACCGCTGTAATCGGGCGAGTTTCTACTTTCAGATGCAATAGGAATTTTTGGGTTAGGTCAATCCGTTCGCGAGATATGGGAGTTTGAAGCCAAGAAATGGTTGAGAAGGTAAAACATTTTTTGCAATTCTGCTGCTCCAAACGCTTAAACAGAATGCCCTAGGGAAAAAATACGCATATCGTTGTAATCGGGCGAGTTTCTACTTTCAGATGCAATAGGAATTTTAGGGTTACGTCAATCCGTTCGCGAGATTTGGGAGTTTGAAGCTAAGAAATGGTTGAGAAGGCAAAAAATTTTTCGCAATTCTGCTGCTCCAAACGCTTAACCAGAATGGCCTAGGGGAAAAAAAAACATACCGTTGTAATCGGGCGAGTTTCTACTTTCAGATGCAATAGAAATTTTTGGGTTAGGTCAACCCGTTCGCGAGATTTGGGAGTTTGAGGACAAGAAATGGCTGAGAAGGCAAAAATTTTTTCGCATTTCTGCTGCTCCAAACGCATAACCAGAATGGCCTAGGGAAAAAATAGACATTCCGTTGTAATGGGGCGAGTTTCTACTTTCAGATGCAATAGGAATTTTTGGGTTAGGTCAATCCGTTCGCGAGATATGGGAGTTTGAAGCGAAGAAATGGTTGAGAAGACAATAAATTTTTCGCACTTCTGCTGCTCCAACCGCTTAACCAGAATGGGCTAGGGAAAAAATACACGTACCGTTGTAATCGGGCGTGTTTCTACTTTCACACGCAACAGGAATTTTTGGGTTAGGTCAATCCGTCCGCGAGAAATGGGAGTTTGAAGCCAAGAAATGGTTGAGAAGACAAAAAATTTTTCGCAATTCTGCTGCTCCAAACGCTTAACCAGAATGGCCTATGGAAAAAATACACATACCGCTGTAATCGGGCGAGTTTCAACCTTCAGATGCAACAGGAATTTTTGGTTTAGGTCAATCCGTTCGCGAGATATGGGAGTTTGAAGCCAAGATATGGTTGAGAAGGCAAAAAATTTTTCGCAATTCTGCTGCTCCAAACGCTTAACCAGAATGGCTAGGGAAAAAATACACATACCGTTGTAATCGGGCGAGTTTCTACTTTCAGATGCAATAGGAATTTTTGGGTTAGGTCAATCCGTTCGCGAGATATGGGAGTTTGAAGCCAAGAAATGGTTGAGAAGGCAAAACATTTTTCGCAATTCTGCTGCTCCAAACGCTTAAACAGAATGGCCTAGGGAAAAAATACGCATATCGTTATAATCGGGCGAGTTTCTACTTTCAGACGCAGCAGGAATTTTTGGGTTTGGTCAATCCGTTCGCGAGATATGGGACTTTGAAGCTAAGAAATGGTTGAGAAGACAACAAATTTTTCGCAATTCTGCTGCTCCAAACGCTTAACCAGAATGGGCTAGGGAAAAAATACACGTACCGTTGTAATCGGGCGAGTTTCTACTTTCACACGCAACAGGAATTTTTGGGTTAGGTCAAGCCGTTCGCGAGATATGGGAGTTTGAAGCCAAGAAATGGTAGAGAAGGCAAAAAATTTTTCGCAATTCTGCTGCTCCAAACGCTTAACCAGAATGGCCTAGGGAAAAAATACACATACCGTTGTAATCGGGCGAGTTTCTACTTTCAGATGCAATAGGAATTTTTGGGTTAGGTCAATCCGTTCGCGAGATATGAGACTTTGAAGCCAAGAAATGGTTGAGAAGGCAAAAAATTTTTCGCAATTCTGCTGCTCCAAACGCTTAACCAGAATGGCCTAGGGAAAAAGTACACATACCGTTGTAATCGGGCGAGTTTCTACTTTCAGATGCAATAGGAAATTTTGGGTTACGTCAATCCGTTCGCGAGATATGGGAGTTTGAAGCTAAGAAATGGTTGAGAAGACAACAAATTTTTCGCACTTCTGCTGCTCCAAACGCTTAACCAGAAAGGCCTAGGAAAAAAATACACAAACCGTTGTAATCGGGCGAGTTTCTACTTTCAGATGCAACAGGAATTTTTGTGTTATGTCAATCCGTTCACGAGATATGGGAGTTTGAAGCTAAGAAATGGTTGAGAAGGCAAAAAATTTTTCGCAATTCTGCTGCTCCAAACGCTTAACCAGAATGGCCTAGGGAAAAAATACACATACCGTTGTAATCGGGCGAGTTTCTACTTTCAGATGCAATAGGAATTTTTGGGATAGGTCAATCCGTTCGCGAGATATGAGACTTTGAAGCCAAGAAATGGTTGAGAAGGCAAAAATTTTCTCGCAATTCTGCTGCTCCAAACGCTTAACCAGAATGGCCTAGGGAAAAAATACACATACCGTTGTAATCGGGCGAGTTTCTACTTTCAGATGCAATAGGAAATTTTGGGTTAAGTCAATCCGTTCGCGAGATATGGGAGTTTGAAGCTAAGAAATGGTTGAGAAGACAACAAATTTTTCGCACTTCTGCTGCTCCAAACGCTTAACCAGAATGGCCTAGGGAAAAAATACACATACCGTTGTAAGCGGGCGAGTTTCTACTTTCAGATGCAATAGGAATTTTTGGGATAGGTCAATCCGTTCGCGAGATATGAGACTTTGAAGCCAAGAAATGGTTGAGAAGGCAAAAAATTTTTCACAATTCTGCTGCTCCAAACGCATAACCAGAATGGCCTAGGGAAAAAATACACATACCGTTGTAATCGGGCGAGTTTCTACTTTCAGGTGCAATAGGAATTTTTGGGTTAGGTCAATCCGTTCGCGAGATATGGGAGTTTGAAGCCAAGAAATGCTTGAGAAAGCAAAAAATTTTTCGCAATTCTGCTGCTCCAAACGCTTAACCAGAATGGCCTAGGGAAAAAATACACATACCGTTGTAATCGGGCGAGTTTCTACTTTCAGATGCAATAGGAATTTATGGGTTAGGTCAATCCGTTCGCGAGATATGGGAGTTTGAAGCCAAGAAGTGGTAGAGAAGGCAAAAAATTTTTCACAATTCTGCTGCTCCAATCGCTTAACCAGAATGGCCTAGGGAAAAAATACACAAACCGTTGTAATCGGGCGAGTTTCTACTTTCAGGTGCAATAGGAATTTTTGGGTTAGGTCAATCCGTTCGCGAGATATGAGACGTTGAAGCCAAGAAATGGTTGAGAAGGCAAAAAATTTTTCGCAATTCTGCTGCTCCAAACGCTTAACCAGAATGGCCTAGGGAAAAAATACACATACCGTTGTAATCGGGCGAGTTTCTACTTTTAGATGCAATAGGAATTTTTGGGTTAGGTCAAGCCGTTCGCGAGATATGGGAGTTTGAAGCCAAGAAATGGTAGAGAAGGCAAAAATTTTTTCGCAATTCTGCTGCTCCAAACGCTTAACCAGAATGGCCTAGGGAAAAAATACACATACCGTTGTAATCGGGCGAGTTTCTACTTTCAGATGCAATAGGAATTTTTGGGTTAGGTCAATCCGTTCGCGAGATATGGGAGTTTGAAGCCAAGAAATGGTTGAGAAGGCAAAAAATTTTTCGCAATTCTGCTGCTCCCAACGCTTAACCAGAATGGCCTAGGGAAAAAATACACATACCGTTGTAATCGGGCGAGTTTCTACTTTCAGGTGCAATAGGAATTTTTGGGTTAGGTCAATCCGTTCGCGAGATATGGGAGTTTGAAGCCAAGAAATGGTAGAGAAGGCAAAAAATTTTTCACAATTCTGCTGCTCCAAACGCTTAACCAGAATGGCCTAGGGAAAAAATACACATACCGTTGTAAGCGGGCGAGTTTCTACTTTCAGATGCAATAGGAATTTTTGGGATAGGTCAATCAGTTCGCGAGATATGAGACTTTGAAGCCAAGAAATGGTTGAGAAGGCAAAAAATTTTTCACAATTCTGCTGCTCCAAACGCATAACCAGAATGGCCTAGGGAAAAAATACACATACCGTTGTAATCGGGCGAGTTTCTACTTTCAGGTGCAATAGGAATTTTTGGGTTAGGTCAATCCGTTCGCGAGATATGGGAGTTTGAAGCCAAGAAATGCTTGAGAAAGCAAAAAATTTTTCGCAATTCTGCTGCTCCAAACGCTTAACCAGAATGGCCTAGGGAAAAAATACACATACCGTTGTAATCGGGCGAGTTTCTACTTTCAGATGCAATAGGAATTTATGGGTTAGGTCAATCCGTTCGCGAGATATGGGAGTTTGAAGCCAAGAAATGGTAGAGAAGGCAAAAAATTTTTCACAATTCTGCTGCTCCAAACGCTTAACCAGAATGGCCTAGGGAAAAAATACACAAACCGTTGTAATCGGGCGAGTTTCTACTTTCAGGTGCAATAGGAATTTTTGGGTTAGGTCAATCCGTTCGCGTGATATGAGACGTTGAAGCCAAGAAATGGTTGAGAAGGCAAAAAATTTTTCGCAATTCTGCTGCTCCAAACGCTTAACCAGAATGGCCTAGGGAAAAAATACACATACCGTTGTAATCGGGCGAGTTTCTACTTTCAGATGCAATAGGAATTTTTGGGTTAGGTCAAGCCGTTCGCGAGATATGGGAGTTTGAAGCCAAGAAATGGTAGAGAAGGCAAAAATTTTTTCGCAATTCTGCTGCTCCAAACGCTTAACCAGAATGGCCTAGGGAAAAAATACACATACCGTTGTAATCGGGCGAGTTTCTACTTTCAGATGCAATAGGAATTTTTGGGTTAGGTCAATCCGTTCGCGAGATATGGGAGTTTGAAGCCAAGAAATGGTTGAGAAGGCAAAAAATTTTTCGCAATTCTGCTGCTCCAAACGCTTAACCAGAATGGCCTAGGGAAAAAATACACAAACCGTTGTAATCGGGCGAGTTTCTACTTTCAGGTGCAATAGGAATTTTTGGGTTAGGTCAATCCGTTCGCGAGATATGAGACTTTGAAGCCAAGAAATGGTTGAGAAGGCAAAAAATTTTTCGCAATTCTGCTGCTCCAAACGCTTAACCAGAATGGCCTAGGGAAAAAATACACATACCGTTGTAATCGGGCGAGTTTCTACTTTCAGATGCAATAGGAATTTTTGGGTTAGGTCAAGCCGTTCGCGAGATATGGGAGTTTGAAGCCAAGAAATGGTAGAGAAGGCAAAAATTTTTTCGCAATTCTGCTGCTCCAAACGCTTAACCAGAATGGCCTAGGGAAAAAATACACATACCGTTGTAATCGGGCGAGTTTCTACTTTCAGATGCAATAGGAATTTTTGGGTTAGGTCAATCCGTTCGCGAGATATGGGAGTTTGAAGCCAAGAAATGGTTGAGAAGGCAAAAAATTTTTCGCAATTCTGCTGCTCCAAACGCTTAACCAGAATGGCCTAGGGAAAAAATACACATACCGTTGTAATCGGGCGAGTTTCTACTTTCAGATGCAATAGGAATTTTTGGGTTAGGTCAAGCCGTTCGCGAGATATGGGAGTTTGAAGCCAAGAAATGGTAGAGAAGGCAAAAAATTTTTCGCAATTCTGCTGCTCCGAACGCTTAACCAGAATGGCCTAGGGAAAAAATACACATACCGTTGTAATCGGGGGAGTTTCTACTTTCAGATGCAACAGGAATTTTTGGGTTATGTCAATCCGTTCGCGAGATATAGGAGTTTGAAACTAAGAAATGGTTGAGAAGGCAAAAAATTTTTCGCAATTCTGCTGCTCCAAACGCTTAACCAGAATGGCCTAGGGGAAAAATACACATACCGTTGTAATCGGGCGAGTTTCTACTTTCAGATGCAATAGGAATTTTTGGGATAGGTCAATCCGTTCGCGAGATATGAGACTTTGAAGCCAAGAAATGGTTGAGAAGGCAAAAATTTTTTCGCAATTCTGCTGCTCCAAACGCTTAACCAGAATGGCCTAGGGAAAAAATACACATACCGTTGTAATCGGGGGAGTTTCTACTTTCAGATGCAACAGGAATTTTTGGGTTATGTCAATCCGTTCGCGAGATATAGGAGTTTGAAACTAAGAAATGGTTGAGAAGGCAAAAAATTTTTCGCAATTCTGCTGCTCCAAACGCTTAACCAGAATGGCCTAGGGGAAAAATACACATACCGTTGTAATCGGGCGAGTTTCTACTTTCAGATGCAATAGGAATTTTTGGGATAGGTCAATCCGTTCGCGAGATATGAGACTTTGAAGCCAAGAAATGGTTGAGAAGGCAAAAATTTTTTCGCAATTCTGCTGCTCCAAACGCTTAACCAGAATGGCCTAGGGAAAAAATACACATACCGTTGTAATCGGGCGAGTTTCTACTTTCAGATGCAATAGGAATTTATGTGTTAGGACAATCCGTTCGCGAGATATGGGAGTTTGAAGCCAAGAAATGGTAGAGAAGGCAAAAAATTTTTCACAATTCTGCTGCTCCAAACGCTTAACCAGAATGGCCTAGGGAAAAAATACACAAACCGTTGTAATCGGGCGAGTTTCTACTTTCAGGTGCAATAGGAATTTTTGGGTTAGGTCAATCCGTTCGCGAGATATGAGACTTTGAAGCCAAGAAATGGTTGAGAAGGCAAAAAATTTTTCGCAATTCTGCTGCTCCAAACGCTTAACCAGAATGGCCTAGGGAAAAAATACACATACCGTTGTAATCGGGCGAGTTTCTACTTTCAGATGCAATAGGAATTTTTGGGTTAGGTCAAGCCGTTCGCGAGATAAGGGAGTTTGAAGCCAAGGAATGGTAGAGAAGGCAAAAAATTTTTCGCAATTCTGCTGCTCCAAACGCTTAACCAGAATGGCCTAGGGAAAAAATACACATACCGTTGTAATCGGGCGAGTTTCTACTTTCAGATGCAATATGAATTTTTGGGTTAGGTCAATCCGTTCGCGAGATATGAGACTTTGAAGCCAAGAAATGGTTGAGAAGGCAAAAAATTTTTCGCAATTCTGCTGCTCCAAACGCTTAACCAGAATGGCCTAGGGAAAAAATACACATACCGTTGTAATCGGGCGAGTTTCTACTTTCAGATGCAATAGGAATTTTTGGGATAGGTCAATCCGTTCGCGAGATATGAGACTTTGAAGCCAAGAAATGGTTGAGAAGGCAAAAATTTTTTCGCAATTCTGCTGCTCCAAACGCTTAACCAGAATGGCCTAGGGAAAAAATACACATACCGTTGTAATCGGGCGAGTTTCTACTTTCAGATGCAATAGGAATTTATGTGTTAGGACAATCCGTTCGCGAGATATGGGAGTTTGAAGCCAAGAAATGGTAGAGAAGGCAAAAAATTTTTCACAATTCTGCTGCTCCAAACGCTTAACCAGAATGGCCTAGGGAAAAAATACACAAACCGTTGTAATCGGGCGAGTTTCTACTTTCAGGTGCAATAGGAATTTTTGGGTTAGGTCAATCCGTTCGCGAGATATGAGACTTTGAAGCCAAGAAATGGTTGAGAAGGCAAAAAATTTTTCGCAATTCTGCTGCTCCAAACGCTTAACCAGAATGGCCTAGGGAAAAAATACACATACCGTTGTAATCGGGCGAGTTTCTACTTTCAGATGCAATAGGAATTTTTGGGTTAGGTCAAGCCGTTCGCGAGATAAGGGAGTTTGAAGCCAAGAAATGGTAGAGAAGGCAAAAAATTTTTCGCAATTCTGCTGCTCCAAACGCTTAACCAGAATGGCCTAGGGAAAAAATACACATACCGTTGTAATCGGGCGAGTTTCTACTTTCAGATGCAATATGAATTTTTGGGTTAGGTCAATCCGTTCGCGAGATATGAGACTTTGAAGCCAAGAAATGGTTGAGAAGGCAAAAAATTTTTCGCAATTCTGCTGCTCCAAACGCTTAACCAGAATGGCCTAGGGAAAAAATACACATACCGTTGTAATCGGGCGAGTTTCTACTTTCAGATGCAATAGGAAATTTTGGGTTACGTCAATCCGTTCGCGAGATATGGGAGTTTGAAGCTAAGAAATGGTTGAGAAGACAACAAATTTTTCGCACTTCTGCTGCTCCAAACGCTTAACCAGAATGGCCTATGAAAAAAATACACATACCGTTGTATTCGGGCGAGTTTCTACTTTCAGGTGCAATAGGAATTTTTGGGTTAGGTCAATCCGTTCGCGAGATATGGGAGTTTGAAGCCAAGAAATGGTAGAGAAGGCAAAAAATTTTTCACAATTCTGCTGCTCCAAACGCTTAACCAGAATTTCATAGGGAAAAAATACACATACCGTTGTAATCGGGCGAGTTTATACTTTCAGATGCAATAGGAATTTTTGGGATAGGTCAATCCGTTCGCGAGATATGGGAGTTTGAAGCCAAGAAATTGTAGAGAAGGCAAAAAATTTTTCACAATTCTGCTGCTCCAAACGCTTAACCAGAATGGCCTAGGGAAAAAATACACATACCGTTGTAATCGGGCGAGTTTCTACTTTCAGATGCGATATGAATTTTTGGGTTAGGTCAATCCGTTCGCGAGATATGGGAGTTTGAAGCCAAGAAATGCTTGAGAAAGCAAAAAATTTTTCGCAATTCTGCTGCTCCAAACGCTTAACCAGAATGACCTAGGGAAAAAATACACATACCGTTGTAATCGGGCGAGTTTCTACTTTCAGATGCAATAGGAATTTATGTGTTAGGACAATCCGTTCGCGAGATATGGGAGTTTGAAGCCAAGAAATGGTAGAGAAGGCAAAAAATTTTTCACAATTCTGCTGCTCCAAACGCTTAACCAGAATGGCCTAGGGAAAAAATACACAAACCGTTGTAATCGGGCGAGTTTCTACTTTCAGGTGCAATAGGAATTTTTGGGTTAGGTCAATCCGTTCGCGAGATATGAGACTTTGAAGCCAAGAAATGGTTGAGAAGGCAAAAAATTTTTCGCAATTCTGCTGCTCCAAACGCTTAACCAGAATGGCCTAGGGAAAAAATACACATACCGTTGTAGTCGGGCGAGTTTCTACTTTCAGATGCAATAGGAATTTTTGGGTTAGGTCAAGCCGTTCGCGAGATATGGGAGTTTGAAGCCAAGAAATGGTAGAGAAGGCAAAAATTTTTCGCAATTCTGCTGCTCCAAACGCTTAACCAGAATGACCTAGGGAAAAAATACACATACCGTTGTAATCGGGCGAGTTTCTACTTTCAGATGCAATATGAATTTTTGGGTTAGGTCAATCCGTTCGCGAGATATGAGACTTTGAAGCCAAGAAATGGTTGAGAAGGCAAAAAATTTTTCGCAATTCTGCTGCTCCAAACGCTTAACCAGAATGGCCTAGGGAAAAAATACACATACCGTTGTAATCGGGCAGGTTTCTACTTTCAGATGCAATAGGAAATTTTGGGTTACGTCAATCCGTTCGCGAGATATGGGAGTTTGAAGCTAAGAAATGGTTGAGAAGACAACAAATTTTTCGCACTTCTGCTGCTCCAAACGCTTAACCAGAATGGCCTATGAAAAAAATACACATACCGTTGTATTCGGGCGAGTTTCTACTTTCAGGTGCAATAGGAATTTTTGGGTTAGGTCAATCCGTTCGCGAGATATGGGAGTTTGAAGCCAAGAAATGGTAGAGAAGGAAAAAAATTTTTCACAATTCTGCTGCTCCAAACACTTAACCAGAATTTCATAGGGAAAAAATACACATACCGTTGTAATCGGGCGAGTTTATACTTTCAGATGCAATAGGAATTTTTGGGATAGGTCAATCCGTTCGCGAGATATGGGAGTTTGAAGCCAAGAAATGGTTGAGAAGACAAAAAATTTTTCGCAATTCTGCTGCTCCAAACGCTTAACCAGAATGGCCTAGGGAAAAAATACACATACCGTTGTAATCGGGCGAGTTTCTTCTTTCAGATGCAACAGGAATTTTTGGGTAAGGTCAATCCGTTCGCGAGATATGGGATTTTGAAGCTAAGAAATGGTAAAGAAGACAACAAATTGTTCGCACTACTGCTGCTCCAAACGCTTAACTAGAATGGCCTAGGGAAAAAATACACATACCGTTGTAATCGGGCGTGTTTCTACTTTCAGACGCAACGGGAACTTTCGGGTTAGGTCAATCCGTTCGCGTGATATGGGTGTTTGAAGCCAAGAAATGGTTGAGAAGGCAAAAAATTTTTCGCAATTCTGCTGCTCCAAACGCTTAACCAGAATGGCCTAGGGAAGAAATACACATACCGTTGTAATCGGCGAGTTTCTATTTTCAGATGCAACAGGAAATTTTGGGTTATGTCAATCCGTTCGCGAGATATGGGAGTTTGAAGCTAAGAAATGGTTGAGAAGGCAAAAAATTTTTCGCAATTCTGCTGCTCCAAACGCTTAACCAGAATGGCCTAGGGAAAAAATACACATACTGTTGTAATCGGGCGAGTTTCTACTTTCAGATGCAATAGGAATTTTTGGGATAGGTCAATCCGTTCGCGAGATATGAGACTTTGAAGCCAAGAAATGGTTGAGAAGGCAAAAAATTTTTCGCAATTCTGCTGCTCCAAACGCTTAACCAGAATGGCCTAGGGAAAAAATACACACACCGTTGTAATCGGGCGAGTTTCTTCTTTCAGATGCAATAGGAAATTTTGGGTTACGTCAATCCGTTCGCGAGATATGGGAGTTTGAAGCTTAGAAATGGTTGAGAAGACAACAAATTTTTCGCAGTTCTGCTGCTCCAAACGCTTAACCAGAATGGCCTAGGAAAAAAATACACATACCGTTGTAATCGGGCGAGTTTCTACTTTCAGGTGCAATAGGAATTTTTGGGTTAGGTCAATCCGTTCGCGAGATATGGGAGTTTGAAGCCAAGAAATGGTAGAGAAGGCAAAAAATTTTTCACAATTCTGCTGCTCCAAACGCTTAACCAGAATGGCCTAGGGAAAAAATACACATACCGTTGTAATCGGGCGAGTTTCTACTTTCAGATGCAATAGGAATTTTTGGGATAGGTCAATCCGTTCGCGAGATATGAGACTTTGAAGCCAAGAAATGGTTGAGAAGGCAAAAAATTTTTCACAATTCTGCTGCTCCAAACTCTTAACCAGAATGGCCTAGAGAAAAAATACACATACCGTTGTAATCGGGCGAGCTTCTACTTTCAGGTGCAATAGAAATTTTTGGGTTAGGTCAATCCGTTCGCGAGATATGGGAGTTTGAAGCCAAGAAATGCTTGAGAAAGCAAAAAATTTTTCGCAATTCTGCTGCTCCAAACGCTTAACCAGAATGGCCTAGGGAAAAAATACACATACCGTTGTAATCGGGCGAGTTTCTACTTTCAGATGCAATAGGAATTTTTGGGTTAGGTCAATCCGTTCGCGAGATATGGGAGTTTGAAGCCAAGAAATGGTAGAGAAGGCAAAAAATTTTTCACAATTCTGCTGCTCCAAACGCTTAACCAGAATGGCCTAGGGAAAAAATACACACACCGTTGTAATCGGGCGAGTTTCTTCTTTCAGATGCAATAGGAAATTTTGGGTTACGTCAATCCGTTCGCGAGATATGGGAGTTTGAAGCTAAGAAATGGTTGAGAAGACAACAAATTTTTCGCAGTTCTGCTGCTCCAAACGCTTAACCAGAATGGCCTATGAAAAAAATACACATACCGTTGTATTCGGGCGAGTTTCTACTTTCAGTTGTAATAGGAATTTTTGGGTTAGGTCAATCCGTTCGCGAGATATGGGAGTTTGAAGCCAAGAAATGGTAGAGAAGGCAAAAAATTTTTCACAATTCTGCTGCTCCAAACGCTTAACCAGAATTTCATAGGGAAAAAATACACATACCGTTGTAATCGGGCGAGTTTATACTTTCAGATGCAATAGGAATTTTTGGGATAGGTCAATCCGTTCGCGAGATATGGGAGTTTGAAGCCAAGAAATGGTTGAGAAGACAAAAAATTTTTCGCAATTCTGCTGCTCCAAACGCTTAACCAGAATGGCCTAGGGAAAAAATACACATACCGTTGTAATCGGGCGAGTTTCTTCTTTCAGATGCAACAGGAATTTTTGGGTAAGGTCAATCCGTTCGCGAGATATGGGATTTTGAAGCTAAGAAATGGTAAAGAAGACAACAAATTGTTCGCACTACTGCTGCTCCAAACGCTTAACTAGAATGGCCTAGGGAAAAAATACACATACCGTTGTAATCGGGCGTGTTTCTGCTTTCAGACGCAACAGGAACTTTTGGGTTAGGTCAATCCGTTCGCGTGATATGGGTGTTTGAAGCCAAGAAATGGTTGAGAAGGCAACAAATTTTTCGCAATTCTGCTGCTCCAAACGCTTAACCAGAATGGCCTAGGGAAGAAATACACATACCGTTGTAATCGGCGAGTTTCTACTTTCAGATGCAACAGGAAATTTTGGGTTATGTCAATCCGTTCGCGAGATATGGGAGATTGAAGCTAAGAAATGGTTGAGAAGGCAAAAAATTTTTCGCAATTCTGCTGCTCCAAACGCTTAACCAGAATGGCCTAGGGAAAAAATACACATACTGTTGTAATCGGGCGAGTTTCTACTTTCAGATGCAATAGGAATTTTTGGGATAGGTCAATCCGTTCGCGAGATATGAGACTTTGAAGCCAAGAAATGGTTGAGAAGGCAAAAAATTTTTCGCAATTCTGCTGCTCCAAACGCTTAACCAGAATGGCCTAGGGAAAAAATACACACACCGTTGTAATCGGGCGAGTTTCTTCTTTCAGATGCAATAGGAAATTTTGGGTTACGTCAATCCGTTCGCGAGATATGGGAGTTTGAAGCTAAGAAATGGTTGAGAAGACAACAAATTTTTCGCAGTTCTGCTGCTCCAAACGCTTAACCAGAATGGCCTAGGAAAAAAATACACATACCGTTGTAATCGGGCGAGTTTCTACTTTCAGGTGCAATAGGAATTTTTGGGTTAGGTCAATCCGTTCGCGAGATATGGGAGTTTGAAGCCAAGAAATGGTAGAGAAGGCAAAAAATTTTTCACAATTCTGCTGCTCCAAACGCTTAACCAGAATGGCCTAGGGAAAAAATACACATACCGTTGTAATCGGGCGAGTTTCTACTTTCAGATGCAATAGGAATTTTTGGGATAGGTCAATCCGTTCGCGAGATATGGGAGTTTGAAGCCAAGAAATGGTAGAGAAGGCAAAAAATTTTTCACAATTCTGCTGCTCCAAACGCTTAACCAGAATTTCATAGGGAAAAAATACACATACCGTTGTAATCGGGCGAGTTTATACTTTCAGATGCAATAGGAATTTTTGGGATAGGTCAATCCGTTCGCGAGATATGGGAGTTTGAAGCCAAGAAATGGCTGAGAAGACAAAAAATTTTTCGCAATTCTGCTGCTCCAAACGCTTAACCAGAATGGCCTAGGGAAAAAATACACATACCGTTGTAATCGGGCGAGTTTCTTCTTTCAGATGCAACAGGAATTTTTGGGTAAGGTCAATCCGTTCGCGAGATATGGGATTTTGAAGCTAAGAAATGGTAAAGAAGACAACAAATTGTTCGCACTACTGCTGCTCCAAACGCTTAACTAGAATGGCCTAGGGAAAAAATACACATACCGTTGTAATCGGGCGTGTTTCTACTTTCAGACGCAACAGGAACTTTTGGGTTAGGTCAATCCGTTCGCGTGATATGGGTGTTTGAAGCCAAGAAATGGTTGAGAAGGCAACAAATTTTTCGCAATTCTGCTGCTCCAAACGCTTAACCAGAATGGCCTAGGGAAGAAATACACATACCGTTGTAATCGGCGAGTTTCTACTTTCAGATGCAACAGGAAATTTTGGGTTATGTCAATCCGTTCGCGAGATATGGGAGTTTGAAGCTAAGAAATGGTTGAGAAGGCAAAAAATTTTTCGCAATTCTGCTGCTCCAAACGCTTAACCAGAATGGCCTAGGGAAAAAATACACATACTGTTGTAATCGGGCGAGTTTCTACTTTCAGATGCAATAGGAATTTTTGGGATAGGTCAATCCGTTCGCGAGATATGAGACTTTGAAGCCAAGAAATGGTTGAGAAGGCAAAAAATTTTTCGCAATTCTGCTGCTCCAAACGCTTAACCAGAATGGCCTAGGGAAAAAATACACACACCGTTGTAATCGGGCGAGTTTCTTCTTTCAGATGCAATAGGAAATTTTGGGTTACGTCAATCCGTTCGCGAGATATGGGAGTTTGAAGCTAAGAAATGGTTGAGAAGACAACAAATTTTTCGCAGTTCTGCTGCTCCAAACGCTTAACCAGAATGGCCTAGGAAAAAAATACACATACCGTTGTAATCGGGCGAGTTTCTACTTTCAGGTGCAATAGGAATTTTTGGGTTAGGTCAATCCGTTCGCGAGATATGGGAGTTTGAAGCCAAGAAATGGTAGAGAAGGCAAAAAATTTTTCACAATTCTGCTGCTCCAAACGCTTAACCAGAATGGCCTAGGGAAAAAATACCCATACCGTTGTAATCGGGCGAGTTTCTACTTTCAGATGCAATAGGAATTTTTGGGATAGGTCAATCCGTTCGCGAGATATGAGACTTTGAAGCCAAGAAATGGTTGAGAAGGCAAAAAATTTTTCACAATTCTGCTGCTCCAAACTCTTAACCAGAATGGCCTAGGGAAAAAATACACATACCGTTGTAATCGGGCGAGTTTCTACTTTCAGGTGCAATAGGAATTTTTGGGTTAGGTCAATCCGTTCGCGAGATATGGGAGTTTGAAGCCAAGAAATGCTTGAGAAAGCAAAAAATTTTTCGCAATTCTGCTGCTCCAAACGCTTAACCAGAATGGCCTAGGGAAAAAATACACATACCGTTGTAATCGGGCGAGTTTCTACTTTCAGATGCAATAGGAATTTTTGGGTTAGGTCAATCCGTTCGCGACATATGGGAGTTTGAAGCCAAGAAATGGTAGAGAAGGCAAAAAATTTTTCACAATTCTGCTGCTCCAAACGCTTAACCAGAATGGCCTAGGGAAAAAATACACATACCGTTGTAAGCGGGCGAGTTTCTACTTTCAGATGCAATAGGAATTTTTGGGATAGGTCAATCCGTTCGCGAGATATGAGACTTTGAAGCCAAGAAATGGTTGAGAAGGCAAAAAATTTTTCACAATTCTGCTGCTCCAAACGCATAACCAGAATGGCCTAGGGAAAAAATACACATACCGTTGTAATCGGGCGAGTTTCTACTTTCAGGTGCAATAGGAATTTTTGGGTTAGGTCAATCCGTTCGCGAGATATGGGAGTTTGAAGCCAAGATATACTTGAGAAAGCAAAAAATTTTTCGCAATTCTGCTGCTCCAAACGCTTAACCAGAATGGCCTAGGGAAAAAATACACATACCGTTGTAATCGGGCGAGTTTCTACTTTCAGATGCAATAGTAATTTATGGGTTAGGTCAATCCGTTCGCGAGATATGGGAGTTTGAAGCCAAGAAATGGTAGAGAAGGCAAAAAATTTTTCACAATTCGGCTGCTCCAAACGCTTAACCAGAATGTCCTAGGGAAAAAATACACATACCGTTGTAATCGGGCGAGTTTCTACTTTCAGATGCAATAGGAATTTTTGGGTTAGGTCAAGCCGTTCGCGAGATATGGGTGTTTGAAGCCAAGAAATGGTTGAGAAGGCAACAAATTTTTCGCAATTCTGCTGCTCCAAACGCTTAACCAGAATGGCCTAGGGAAGAAATACACATACCGTTGTAATCGGCGAGTTTCTACTTTCAGATGCAACAGGAAATTTTGGGTTATGTCAATCCGTTCGCGAGATATGGGAGTTTGAAGCTAAGAAATGGTTGAGAAGGCAAAAAATTTTTCGCAATTCTGCTGCTCCAAACGCTTAACCAGAATTTCATAGGGAAAAAATACACATACCGTTGTAATCGGGCGAGTTTATACTTTCAGATGCAATAGGAATTTTTGGGATAGGTCAATCCGTTCGCGAGATATGGGAGTTTGAAGCCAAGAAATGGTTGAGAAGACAAAAAATTTTTCGCAATTCTGCTGCTCCAAACGCTTAACCAGAATGGCCTAGGGAAAAAATACACATACCGTTGTAATCGGGCGAGTTTCTTCTTTCAGATGCAACAGGAATTTTTGGGTAAGGTCAATCCGTTCGCGAGATATGGGATTTTGAAGCTAAGAAATGGTAAAGAAGACAACAAATTGTTCGCACTACTGCTGCTCCAAACGCTTAGCTAGAATGGCCTAGGGAAAAAATACACATACCGTTGTAATCGGGCGTGTTTCTACTTTCAGACGCAACAGGAACTTTTGGGTTAGGTCAATCCGTTCGCGTGATATGGGTGTTTGAAGCCAAGAAATGGTTGAGAAGGCAACAAATTTTTCGCAATTCTGCTGCTCCAAACGCTTAACCAGAATGGCCTAGGGAAGAAATACACATACCGTTGTAATCGGCGAGATTCTACTTTCAGATGCAACAGGAAATTTTGGGTTATGTCAATCCGTTCGCGAGATATGGGAGTTTGAAGCTAAGAAATGGTTGAGAAGGCAAAAAATTTTTCGCAATTCTGCTGCTCCAAACGCTTAACCAGAATGGCCTAGGGAAAAAATACACATACTGTTGTAATCGGGCGAGTTTCTACTTTCAGATGCAATAGGAATTTTTGGGATAGGTCAATCTGTTCGCGAGATATGAGACTTTGAAGCCAAGAAATGGTTGAGAAGGCAAAAAATTTTTCGCAATTCTGCTGCTCCAAACGCTTAACCAGAATGGCCTAGGGAAAAAATACACACACCGTTGTAATCGGGCGAGTTTCTTCTTTCAGATGCAATAGGAAATTTTGGGTTACGTCAATCCGTTCGCGAGATATGGGAGTTTGAAGCTAAGAAATGGTTGAGAAGACAACAAATTTTTCGCAGTTCTGCTGCTCCAAACGCTTAACCAGAATGGCCTAGGAAAAAAATACACATACCGTTGTAATCGGGCGAGTTTCTACTTTCAGGTGCAATAGGAATTTTTGGGTTAGGTCAATCCGTTCGCGAGATATGGGAGTTTGAAGCCAAGAAATGGTAGAGAAGGCAAAAAATTTTTCACAATTCTGCTGCTCCAAACGCTTAACCAGAATGGCCTAGGGAAAAAATACACATACCGTTGTAATCGGGCGAGTTTCTACTTTCAGATGCAATAGGAATTTTTGGGATAGGTCAATCCGTTCGCGAGATATGGGAGTTTGAAGCCAAGAAATGGTAGAGAAGGCAAAAAATTTTTCACAATTCTGCTGCTCCAAACGCTTAACCAGAATTTCATAGGGAAAAAATACACATACCGTTGTAATCGGGCGAGTTTATACTTTCAGATGCAATAGGAATTTTTGGGATAGGTCAATCCGTTCGCGAGATATGGGAGTTTGAAGCCAAGAAATGGTTGAGAAGACAAAAAATTTTTCGCAATTCTGCTGCTCCAAACGCTTAACCAGAATGGCCTAGGGAAAAAATACACATACCGTTGTAATCGGGCGAGTTTCTTCTTTCAGATGCAACAGGAATTTTTGGGTAAGGTCAATCCGTTCGCGAGATATGGGATTTTGAAGCTAAGAAATGGTAAAGAAGACAACAAATTGTTCGCACTACTGCTGCTCCAAACGCTTAACTAGAATGGCCTAGGGAAAAAATACACATACCGTTGTAATCGGGCGTGTTTCTACTTTCAGACGCAACAGGAACTTTTGGGTTAGGTCAATCCGTTCGCGTGATATGGGTGTTTGAAGCCAAGAAATGGTTGAGAAGGCAACAAATTTTTCGCAATTCTGCTGCTCCAAACGCTTAACCAGAATGGCCTAGGGAAGAAATACACATACCGTTGTAATCGGCGAGTTTCTACTTTCAGATGCAACAGGAAATTTTGGGTTATGTCAATCCGTTCGCGAGATATGGGAGTTTGAAGCTAAGAAATGGTTGAGAAGGCAAAAAATTTTTCGCAATTCTGCTGCTCCAAACGCTTAACCAGAATTTCATAGGGAAAAAATACACATACCGTTGTAATCGGGCGAGTTTATACTTTCAGATGCAATAGGAATTTTTGGGATAGGTCAATCCGTTCGCGAGATATGGGAGTTTGAAGCCAAGAAATGGTTGAGAAGACAAAAAATTTTTCGCAATTCTGCTGCTCCAAACGCTTAACCAGAATGGCCTAGGGAAAAAATACACATACCGTTGTAATCGGGCGAGTTTCTTCTTTCAGATGCAACAGGAATTTTTGGGTAAGGTCAATCCGTTCGCGAGATATGGGATTTTGAAGCTAAGAAATGGTAAAGAAGACAACAAATTGTTCGCACTACTGCTGCTCCAAACGCTTAGCTAGAATGGCCTAGGGAAAAAATACACATACCGTTGTAATCGGGCGTGTTTCTACTTTCAGACGCAACAGGAACTTTTGGGTTAGGTCAATCCGTTCGCGTGATATGGGTGTTTGAAGCCAAGAAATGGTTGAGAAGGCAACAAATTCTTCGCAATTCTGCTGCTCCAAACGCTTAACCAGAATGGCCTAGGGAAGAAATACACATACCGTTGTAATCGGCGAGTTTCTACTTTCAGATGCAACAGGAAATTTTGGGTTATGTCAATCCGTTCGCGAGATATGGGAGTTTGAAGCTAAGAAATGGTTGAGAAGGCAAAAAATTTTTCGCAATTCTGCTGCTCCAAACGCTTAACCAGAATGGCCTAGGGAAAAAATACACATACTGTTGTAATCGGGCGAGTTTCTACTTTCAGATGCAATAGGAATTTTTGGGATAGGTCAATCCGTTCGCGAGATATGAGACTTTGAAGCCAAGAAATGGTTGAGAAGGCAAAAAATTTTTCGCAATTCTGCTGCTCCAAACGCTTAACCAGAATGGCCTAGGGAAAAAATACACACACCGTTGTAATCGGGCGAGTTTCTTCTTTCAGATGCAATAGGAAATTTTGGGTTACGTCAATCCGTTCGCGAGATATGGGAGTTTGAAGCTAAGAAATGGTTGAGAAGACAACAAATTTTTCGCAGTTCTGCTGCTCCAAACGCTTAACCAGAATGGCCTAGGAAAAAAATACACATACCGTTGTAATCGGGCGAGTTTCTACTTTCAGGTGCAATAGGAATTTTTGGGTTAGGTCAATCCGTTCGCGAGATATGGGAGTTTGAAGCCAAGAAATGGTAGAGAAGGCAAAAAATTTTTCACAATTCTGCTGCTCCAAACGCTTAACCAGAATGGCCTAGGGAAAAAATACACATACCGTTGTAATCGGGCGAGTTTCTACTTTCAGATGCAATAGGAATTTTTGGGATAGGTCAATCCGTTCGCGAGATATGGGAGTTTGAAGCCAAGAAATGGTAGAGAAGGCAAAAAATTTTTCACAATTCTGCTGCTCCAAACGCTTAACCAGAATTTCATAGGGAAAAAATACACATACCGTTGTAATCGGGCGAGTTTATACTTTCAGATGCAATAGGAATTTTTGGGATAGGTCAATCCGTTCGCGAGATATGGGAGTTTGAAGCCAAGAAATGGTTGAGAAGACAAAAAATTTTTCGCAATTCTGCTGCTCCAAACGCTTAACCAGAATGGCCTAGGGAAAAAATACACATACCGTTGTAATCGGGCGAGTTTCTTCTTTCAGATGCAACAGGAATTTTTGGGTAAGGTCAATCCGTTCGCGAGATATGGGATTTTGAAGCTAAGAAATGGTAAAGAAGACAACAAATTGTTCGCACTACTGCTGCTCCAAACGCTTAACTAGAATGGCCTAGGGAAAAAATACACATACCGTTGTAATCGGGCGTGTTTCTACTTTCAGACGCAACAGGAACTTTTGGGTTAGGTCAATCCGTTCGCGTGATATGGGTGTTTGAAGCCAAGAAATGGTTGAGAAGGCAACAAATTTTTCGCAATTCTGCTGCTCCAAACGCTTAACCAGAATGGCCTAGGGAAGAAATACACATACCGTTGTAATCGGCGAGTTTCTACTTTCAGATGCAACAGCAAATTTTGGGTTATGTCAATCCGTTCGCGAGATATGGGAGTTTGAAGCTAAGAAATGGTTGAGAAGGCAAAAAATTTTTCGCAATTCTGCTGCTCCAAACGCTTAACCAGAATGGCCTAGGGAAAAAATACACATACTGTTGTAATCGGGCGAGTTTCTACTTTCAGATGCAATAGGAATTTTTGGGATAGGTCAATCCGTTCGCGAGATATGAGACTTTGAAGCCAAGAAATGGTTGAGAAGGCAAAAAATTTTTCGCAATTCTGCTGCTCCAAACGCTTAACCAGAATGGCCTAGGGAAAAAATACACACACCGTTGTAATCGGGCGAGTTTCTTCTTTCAGATGCAATAGGAAATTTTGGGTTACGTCAATCCGTTCGCGAGATATGGGAGTTTGAAGCTAAGAAATGGTTGAGAAGACAACAAATTTTTCGCAGTTCTGCTGCTCCAAACGCTTAACCAGAATGGCCTAGGAAAAAAATACACATACCGTTGTAATCGGGCGAGTTTCTACTTTCAGGTGCAATAGGAATTTTTGGGTTAGGTCAATCCGTTCGCGAGATATGGGAGTTTGAAGCCAAGAAATGGTAGAGAAGGCAAAAAATTTTTCACAATTCTGCTGCTCCAAACGCTTAACCAGAATGGCCTAGGGAAAAAATACACATACCGTTGTAATCGGGCGAGTTTCTACTTTCAGATGCAATAGGAATTTTTGGGATAGGTCAATCCGTTCGCGAGATATGAGACTTTGAAGCCAAGAAATGGTTGAGAAGGCAAAAAATTTTTCACAATTCTGCTGCTCCAAACTCTTAACCAGAATGGCCTAGGGAAAAAATACACATACCGTTGTAATCGGGCGAGTTTCTACTTTCAGGTGCAATAGGAATTTTTGGGTTAGGTCAATCCGTTCGCGAGATATGGGAGTTTGAAGCCAAGAAATGCTTGAGAAAGCAAAAAATTTTTCGCAATTCTGCTGCTCCAAACGCTTAACCAGAATGGCCTAGGGAAAAAATACACATACCGTTGTAATCGGGCGAGTTTCTACTTTCAGATGCAATAGGAATTTTTGGGTTAGGTCAATCCGTTCGCGACATATGGGAGTTTGAAGCCAAGAAATGGTAGAGAAGGCAAAAAATTTTTCACAATTCTGCTGCTCCAAACGCTTAACCAGAATGGCCTAGGGAAAAAATACACATACCGTTGTAAGCGGGCGAGTTTCTACTTTCAGATGCAATAGGAATTTTTGGGATAGGTCAATCCGTTCGCGAGATATGAGACTTTGAAGCCAAGAAATGGTTGAGAAGGCAAAAAATTTTTCACAATTCTGCTGCTCCAAACGCATAACCAGAATGGCCTAGGGAAAAAATACACATACCGTTGTAATCGGGCGAGTTTCTACTTTCAGGTGCAATAGGAATTTTTGGGTTAGGTCAATCCGTTCGCGAGATATGGGAGTTTGAAGCCAAGATATGCTTGAGAAAGCAAAAAATTTTTCGCAATTCTGCTGCTCCAAACGCTTAACCAGAATGGCCTAGGGAAAAAATACACATACCGTTGTAATCGGGCGAGTTTCTACTTTCAGATGCAATAGTAATTTATGGGTTAGGTCAATCCGTTCGCGAGATATGGGAGTTTGAAGCCAAGAAATGGTAGAGAAGGCAAAAAATTTTTCACAATTCTGCTGCTCCAAACGCTTAACCAGAATGTCCTAGGGAAAAAATACACATACCGTTGTAATCGGGCGAGTTTCTACTTTCAGATGCAATAGGAATTTTTGGGTTAGGTCAAGCCGTTCGCGAGATATGGGAGTTTGAAGCCAAGAAATGGTAGAGAAGGCAAAAATTTTTTTGCAATTCTGCTGCTCCAAACGCTTAACCAGAATGGCCTAGGGAAAAAATACACATGCCGTTGTAATCGGGCGAGTTTCTACTTTCAGGTGCAATAGGAATTTTTGGGCTAGGTCAATCCGTTCGCGAGATATGGGAGTTTGAAGCCAAGATATGCTTGAGAAAGCAAAAAATTTTTCGCAATTCTGCTGCTCCAAACGCTTAACCAGAATGGCCTAGGGAAAAAATACACATACCGTTGTAATCGGGCGAGTTTCTACTTTCAGATGCAATAGGAATTTATGGGTTAGGTCAATCCGTTCGCGAGATATGGGAGTTTGAAGCCAAGAAATGGTAGAGAAGGCAAAAAATTTTTCACAATTCTGCTGCTCCAAACGCTTAACCAGAATGGCCTAGGGAAAAAATACACAAACCGTTGTAATCGGGCGAGTTTCTACTTTCAGGTGCAATAGGAATTTTTGGGTTAGGTCAATCCGTTCGCGAGATATGAGACTTTGAAGCCAAGAAATGGTTGAGAAGGCAAAAAATTTTTCGCAATTCTGCTGCTCCAAACGCTTAACCAGAATGGCCTAGGGAAAAAATACACATACCGTTGTAATCGGGCGAGTTTCTACTTTCAGGTGCAATAGGAATTTTTGGGTTAGGTCAATCCGTTCGCGAGATATGGGAGTTTGAAGCCAAGATATGCTTGAGAAAGCAAAAAATTTTTCGCAATTCTGCTGCTCCAAACGCTTAACCAGAATGGCCTAGGGAAAAAATACACATACCGTTGTAATCGGGCGAGTTTCTACTTTCAGATGCAATAGGAATTTATGGGTTAGGTCAATCCGTTCGCGAGATATGGGAGTTTGAAGCCAAGAAATGATAGAGAAGGCAAAAAATTTTTCACAATTCTGCTGCTCCAAACGCTTAACCAGAATGGCCTAGGGAAAAAATACACAAACCGTTGTAATCGGGCGAGTTTCTACTTTCAGGTGCAATAGGAATTTTTGGGTTAGGTCAATCCGTTCGCGAGATATGAGACTTTGAAGCCAAGAAATGGTTGAGAAGGCAAAAAATTTTTCGCAATTCTGCTGCTCCAAACGCTTAACCAGAATGGCCTAGGGAAAAAATACACATACCGTTGTAATCGGGCGAGTTTCTACTTTCAGATGCAATAGGAATTTTTGGGTTAGGTCAAGCCGTTCGCGAGATATGGGAGTTTGAAGCCAAGAAATGGTAGAGAAGGCAAAAATTTTTTCGCAATTCTGCTGCTCCAAACGCTTAACCAGAATGGCCTAGGGAAAAAATACACATACCGTTGTAATCGGGCGAGTTTCTACTTTCAGATGCAATAGGAATTTTTGGGTTAGGTCAATCCGTTCGCGAGATATGGGAGTTTGAAGCCAAGAAATGGTTGAGAAGGCAAAAAATTTTTCGCAATTCTGCTGCTCCAAACGCTTAACCAGAATGGCCTAGGGAAAAAATACACATACCGTTGTAATCGGGCGAGTTTCTACTTTCAGATGCAATAGGAATTTTTGGGTTAGGTCAAGCCGTTCGCGAGATCTGGGAGTTTGAAGCCAAGAAATGGTAGAGAAGGCAAAAAATTTTTCGCAATTCTGCTGCTCCGAACGCTTAACCAGAATGGCCTAGCGAAAAAATACACATACCGTTGTAATCGGGCGAGTTTCTACTTTCAGATGCAATAGGAATTTATGGGTTAGGTCAATCCGTTCGCGAGATATGGGAGTTTGAAGCCAAGAAATGGTAGAGAAGGCAAAAAATATTTCGCAATTCTGCTGCTCCGAACGCTTAACCAGAATGGCCTAGGGAAAAAATACACATACCGTTGTAATCGGGCGAGTTTCTACTTTCAGATGCAATAGGAATTTTTGGGATAGGTCAATCCGTTCGCGAGATATGAGACTTTGAAGCCAAGAAATGGTTGAGAAGGCAAAAATTTTTTCGCAATTCTGCTGCTCCAAACGCTTAACCAGAATGGCCTAGGGAAAAAATACACATACCGTTGTAATCGGGCGAGTTTCTACTTTCAGATGCAATAGGAAATTTTGGGTTACGTCAATCCGTTCGCGAGATATGGGAGTTTGAAGCTAAGAAATGGTTGAGAAGACAACAAATTTTTCGCACTTCTGCTGCTCCAAACGCTTAACCAGAATGGCCTAGGAAAAAAATACACATACCGTTGTAATCGGGCGAGTTTCTACTTTCAGGTGCAATAGGAATTTTTGGGTTATGTCAATCCGTTCGCGAGATATGGGAGTTTGAAGCCAAGAAATGGTAGAGAAGGCAAAAAATTTTTCACAATTCTGCTGCTCCAAACACTTAACCAGAATGGCCTAGGGAAAAAATACACATACCGTTGTAATCGGGCGAGTTTCTACTTTCAGATGCAATAGGAATTTTTGGGATAGGTCAATCCGTTCGCGAGATATGGGAGTTTGAAGCCAAGAAATGGTAGAGAAGGCAAAAAATTTTTCACAATTCTGCTGCTCCAAACGCTTAACCAGAATGGCCTAGGGAAAAAATACACATACCGTTGTAATCGGGCGAGTTTCTACTTTCAGATGCAATAGGAATTTTTGGGATAGGTTAATCCGTTCGCGAGATATGAGACTTTGAAGCCAAGAAATGGTTGAGAAGGCAAAAAATTTTTCGCAATTCTGCTGCTCCAAACGCTTAACCAGAATGGCCTAGGGAAAAAATACACATACCGTTGTAATCGGGCGAGTTTCTACTTTCAGATGCAATAGAAATTTTTGGGATAGGTCAATCCGTTCGCGAGATATGGGAGTTTGAAGCCAAGAAATGGTTGAGAAGACAAAAAATTTTTCGCAATTCTGCTGCTCCAAACGCTTAACCAGAATGGCCTAGGGAAAAAATACACATACCGTTGTAATCGGGCGAGTTTCTTCTTTCAGATGCAACAGGAATTTTTGGGTAAGGTCAATCCGTTCGCGAGATATGGGATTTTGAATCTAAGAAATGGTAAAGAAGACAACAAATTGTTCGCACTACTGCTGCTCCAAACGCTTAACTAGAATGGCCTAGGGAAAAAATACACATACCGTTGTAATCGGGCGTGTTTCTACTTTCAGACGCAACAGGAACTTTTGGGTTAGGTCAATCCGTTCGCGTGATATGGTTGTTTGAAGCCAAGAAATGGTTGAGAAGGCAACAAATTTTTCGCAATTCTGCTGCTCCAAACGCTTAACCAGAATGGCCTAGGGAAAAAATACACATACTGTTGTAATCGGGCGAGTTTCTACTTTCAGATGCAATAGGAATTTTTGGGATAGGTCAATCCGTTCGCGAGATATGAGACTTTGAAGCCAAGAAATGGTTGAGAAGGCAAAAAATTTTTCGCAATTCTGCGGCTCCAAACGCTTAACCAGAATGGCCTAGGGAAAAAATACACATACCGTTGTAATCGGGCGAGTTTCTACTTTCAGATGCAATAGGAATTTATGGGTTAGGTCAATCCGTTCGCGAGATATGGGAGTTTGAAGCCAAGAAATGGTAGAGAAGGCAAAAAATTTTTCACAATTCTGCTGCTCCAAACGCTTAACCAGAATGGCCTAGGGAAAAAATACACAAACCGTTGTAATCGGGCGAGTTTCTACTTTCAGGTGCAATAGGAATTTTTGGGTTAGGTCAATCCGTTCGCGAGATATGAGACTTTGAAGCCAAGAAATGGTTGAGAAGGCAAAAAATTTTTCGCAATTCTGCTGCTCCAAACGCTTAACCAGAATGGCCTAGGGAAAAAATACACATACCGTTGTAATCGGGCGAGTTTCTACTTTCAGATGCAATAGGAATTTTTGGGTTAGGTCAAGCCGTTCGCGAGATATGGGAGTTTGAAGCCAAGAAATGGTAGAGAAGGCAAAAATTTTTTCGCAATTCTGCTGCTCCAAACGCTTAATCAGAATGGCCTAGGGAAAAAATACACATACCGTTGTAATCGGGCGAGTTTCTACTTTCAGATGCAATAGGAATTTTTGGGTTAGGTCAATCCGTTCGCGAGATATGGGAGTTTGAAGCCAAGAAATGGTTGAGAAGGCAAAAAATTTTTCGCAATTCTGCTGCTCCAAACGCTTAACCAGAATGGCCTAGGGAAAAAATACACATACCGTTGTAATCGGGCGAGTTTCTACTTTCAGATGCAATAGGAATTTTTGGGTTAGGTCAAGCCGTTCGCGAGATATGGGAGTTTGAAGCCAAGAAATGGTAGAGAAGGCAAAAAATATTTCGCAATTCTGCTGCTCCGAACGCTTAACCAGAATGGCCTAGGGAAAAAATACACATACCGTTGTAATCGGGCGAGTTTCTACTTTCAGATGCAACAGGAATTTTTGGGTTATGTCAATCCGTTCGCGAGATATGGGAGTTTGAAGCTAAGAAATGGTTGAGAAGGCAAAAAATTTTTCGCAATTCTGCTGCTCCGAACGCTTAACCAGAATGGCCTAGGGAAAAAATACACATACCGTTGTAATCGGGCGAGTTTCTACTTTCAGATGCAATAGGAATTTTTGGGATAGGTCAATCCGTTCTCGAGATATGAGACTTTGAAGCCAAGAAATGGTTGAGAAGGCAAAAATTTTTTCGCAATTCTGCTGCTCCAAACGCTTAACCAGAATGGCCTAGGGAAAAAATACACATACCGTTGTAATCGGGCGAGTTTCTACTTTCAGATGCAATAGGAAATTTTGGGTTACGTCAATCCGTTCGCGAGATATGGGAGTTTGAAGCTAAGAAATGGTTGAGAAGACAACAAATTTTTCGCACTTCTGCTGCTCCAAACGCTTAACCAGAATGGCCTAGGAAAAAAATACACATACCGTTGTAATCGGGCGAGTTTCTACTTTCAGGTGCAATAGGAATTTTTGGGTTAGGTCAATCCGTTCGCGAGATATGGGAGTTTGAACCCAAGAAATGGTAGAGAAGGCAAAAAATTTTTCACAATTCTGCTGCTCCAAACGCTTAACCAGAATGGCCTAGGGAAAAAATACACATACCGTTGTAATCGGGCGAGTTTCTACTTTCAGATGCAATAGGAATTTTTGGGATAGGTCAATCCGTTCGCGAGATATGGGAGTTTGAAGCCAAGAAATGGTAGAGAAGGCAAAAAATTTTTCACAATTCTGCTGCTCCAAACGCTTAACCAGAATGGCCTAGGGAAAAAATACACATACCGTTGGAATCGGGCGAGTTTCTACTTTCAGATGCAATAGGAATTTTTGGGATAGGTCAATCCGTTCGCGAGATATGAGACTTTGAAGCCAAGAAATGGTTGAGAAGGCAAAAAATTTTTCGCAATTCTGCTGCTCCAAACGCTTAACCAGAATGGCCTAGGGAAAAAATACACACACCGTTGTAATCGGGCGAGTTTCTTCTTTCAGATGCAATAGGAAATTTTGGGTTACGTCAATCCGTTCGCGAGATATGGGAGTTTGAAGCTAAGAAATGGTTGAGAAGACAACAAATTTTTCGCAGTTCTGCTGCTCCAAACGCTTAACCAGAATGGGCTAGGAAAAAAATACACATACCGTTGTAATCGGGCGAGTTTCTACTTTCAGGTGCAATAGGAATTTTTGGGTTAGGTCAATCCGTTCGCGAGATATGGGAGTTTGAAGCCAAGAAATGGTAGAGAAGGCAAAAAATTTTTCACAATTCTGCTGCTCCAAACGCTTAACCAGAATGGCCTAGGGAAAAAATACACATACCGTTGTAATCGGGCGAGTTTCTACTTTCAGATGCAATAGGAATTTTTGGGTTAGGTCAATCCGTTCGCGAGATATGGGAGTTTGAAGCCAAGATATGCTTGAGAAAGCAAAAAATTTTTCGCAATTCTGCTGCTCCAAACGCTTAACCAGAATGGCCTAGGGAAAAAATACACATACCGTTGTAATCGGGCGAGTTTCTACTTTCAGATGCAATAGGAATTTATGGGTTAGGTCAATCCGTTCGCGAGATATGGGAGTTTGAGGCCAAGAAATGGTAGAGAAGGCAAAAAATTTTTCACAATTCTGCTGCTCCAAACGCTTAACCAGAATGGCCTAGGGAAAAAATACACAAACCGTTGTAATCGGGCGAGTTTCTACTTTCAGGTGCAATAGGAATTTTTGGGTTAGGTCAATCCGTTCGCGAGATATGAGACTTTGAAGCCAAGAAATGGTTGAGAAGGCAAAAAATTTTTCGCAATTCTGCTGCTCCAAACGCTTAACCAGAATGGCCTAGGGAAAAAATACACATACCGTTGTAATCGGGCGAGTTTCTACTTTCAGATGCAATAGGAATTTTTGGGTTAGGTCAAGCCGTTCGCGAGATATGGGAGTTTGAAGCCAAGAAATGGTAGAGAAGGCAAAAATTTTTTCGCAATTCTGCTGCTCCAAACGCTTAACCAGAATGGCCTAGGGAAAAAATACACATACCGTTGTAATCGGGCGAGTTTCTACTTTCAGATGCAATAGGAATTTTTGGGTTAGGTCAATCCGTTCGCGAGATATGGGAGTTTGAAGCCAAGAAATGGTTGAGAAGGCAAAAAATTTTTCGCAATTCTGCTGCTCCAAACGCTTAACCAGAATGGCCTAGGGAAAAAATACACATACCGTTGTAATCGGGCGAGTTTCTACTTTCAGATGCAATAGGAATTTTTGGGTTAGGTCAAGCCGTTCGCGAGATATGGGAGTTTGAAGCCAAGAAATGGTAGAGAAGGCAAAAAATTTTTCGCAATTCTGCTGCTCCGAACGCTTAACCAGAATGGCCTAGGGAAAAAATACACATACCGTTGTAATCGGGCGAGTTTCTACTTTCAGATGCAACAGGAATTTTTGGGTTATGTCAATCCGTTCGCGAGATATGGGAGTTTGAAGCTAAGAAATGGTTGAGAAGGCAAAAAATTTTTCGCAATTCTGCTGCTCCGAACGCTTAACCAGAATGGCCTAGGGAAAAAATACACATACCGTTGTAATCGGGCGAGTTTCTACTTTCAGATGCAATAGGAATTTTTGGGATAGGTCAATCCGTTCTCGAGATATGAGACTTTGAAGCCAAGAAATGGTTGAGAGGGCAAAAATTTTTTCGCAATTCTGCTGCTCCAAACGCTTAACCAGAATGGCCTAGGGAAAAAATACACATACCGTTGTAATCGGGCGAGTTTCTACTTTCAGATGCAATAGAAAATTTTGGGTTACGTCAATCCGTTCGCGAGATATGGGAGTTTGAAGCTAAGAAATGGTTGAGAAGACAACAAATTTTTCGCACTTCTGCTGCTCCAAACGCTTAACCAGAATGGCCTAGGAAAAAAATACACATACCGTTGTAATCGGGCGAGTTTCTACTTTCAGGTGCAATAGGAATTTTTGGGTTAGGTCAATCCGTTCGCGAGATATGGGAGTTTGAAGCCAAGAAATGGTAGAGAAGGCAAAAAATTTTTCACAATTCTGCTGCTCCAAACGCTTAACCAGAATGGCCTAGGGAAAAAATACACATTCCGTTGTAATCGGGCGAGTTTCTACTTTCAGATGCAATAGGAATTTTTGGGATAGGTCAATCCGTTCGCGAGATATGGGAGTTTGAAGCCAAGAAATGGTAGAGAAGGCAAAAAATTTTTCACAATTCTGCTGCTCCAAACGCTTAACCAGAATGGCCTAGGGAAAAAATACACATACCGTTGGAATCGGGCGAGTTTCTACTTTCAGATGCAATAGGAATTTTTGGGATAGGTCAATCCGTTCGCGAGATATGAGACTTTGAAGCCAAGAAATGGTTGAGAAGGCAAAAAATTTTTCGCAATTCTGCTGCTCCAAACGCTTAACCAGAATGGCCTAGGGAAAAAATACACATACCGTTGTAATCGGGCGAGTTTCTACTTTCAGATGCAATAGGAATTTTTGGGTTAGGTCAAGCCGTTCGCGAGATATGGGAGTTTGAAGCCAAGAAATGGTAGAGAAGGCAAAAAATTTTTCGCAATTCTGCTGCTCCGAACGCTTAACCAGAATGGCCTAGGGAAAAAATACACATACCGTTGTAATCGGGCGAGTTTCTACTTTCAGATGCAACAGGAATTTTTGGGTTATGTCAATCCGTTCGCGAGATATGGGAGTTTGAAGCTAAGAAATGGTTGAGAAGGCAAAAAATTTTTCGCAATTCTGCTGCTCCGAACGCTTAACCAGAATGGCCTAGGGAAAAAATACACATACCGTTGTAATCGGGCGAGTTTCTACTTTCAGATGCAATAGGAATTTTTGGGATAGGTCAATCCGTTCTCGAGATATGAGACTTTGAAGCCAAGAAATGGTTGAGAGGGCAAAAATTTTTTCGCAATTCTGCTGCTCCAAACGCTTAACCAGAATGGCCTAGGGAAAAAATACACATACCGTTGTAATCGGGCGAGTTTCTACTTTCAGATGCAATAGAAAATTTTGGGTTACGTCAATCCGTTCGCGAGATATGGGAGTTTGAAGCTAAGAAATGGTTGAGAAGACAACAAATTTTTCGCACTTCTGCTGCTCCAAACGCTTAACCAGAATGGCCTAGGAAAAAAATACACATACCGTTGTAATCGGGCGAGTTTCTACTTTCAGGTGCAATAGGAATTTTTGGGTTAGGTCAATCCGTTCGCGAGATATGGGAGTTTGAAGCCAAGAAATGGTAGAGAAGGCAAAAAATTTTTCACAATTCTGCTGCTCCAAACGCTTAACCAGAATGGCCTAGGGAAAAAATACACATTCCGTTGTAATCGGGCGAGTTTCTACTTTCAGATGCAATAGGAATTTTTGGGATAGGTCAATCCGTTCGCGAGATATGGGAGTTTGAAGCCAAGAAATGGTAGAGAAGGCAAAAAATTTTTCGCAATTCTGCTGCTCCAAACGCTTAACCAGAATGGCCTAGGGAAAAAATACACACACCGTTGTAATCGGGCGAGTTTCTTCTTTCAGATGCAATAGGAAATTTTGGGTTACGTCAATCCGTTCGCGAGATATGGGAGTTTGAAGCTAAGAAATGGTTGAGAAGACAACAAATTTTTCGCAGTTCTGCTGCTCCAAACGCTTAACCAGAATGGGCTAGGAAAAAAATACACATACCGTTGTAATCGGGCGAGTTTCTACTTTCAGGTGCAATAGGAATTTTTGGGTTAGGTCAATCCGTTCGCGAGATATGGGAGTTTGAAGCCAAGAAATGGTAGAGAAGGCAAAAAATTTTTCACAATTCTGCTGCTCCAAACGCTTAACCAGAATGGCCTAGGGAAAAAATACACATACCGTTGTAATCGGGCGAGTTTCTACTTTCAGATGCAATAGGAATTTTTGGGATAGGTCAATCCGTTCGCGAGATATGAGACTTTGAAGCCAAGAAATGGTTGAGAAGGCCAAAAATTTTTAACAATTCTGCTGCTCCAAACTCTTAACCAGAATGGCCTAGGGAAAAAATACACCTACCGTTGTAATCGGGCGAGTTTCTACTTTCAGGTGCAATAGGAATTTTTGGGTTAGGTCAATCCGTTCGCGAGATATGGGAGTTTGAAGCCAAGAAATGGTAGAGAAGGCAAAAAATTTTTCACAATTCTGCTGCTCCAAACGCTTAACCAGAATGGCCTAGGGAAAAAATACACATACCGTTGTAAGCGGGCGAGTTTCTACTTTCAGATGCAATAGGAATTTTTGGGATAGGTCAATCCGTTCGCGAGATATGAGACTTTGAAGCCAAGAAATGGTTGAGAAGGCAAAAAATTTTTCACAATTCTGCTGCTCCAAACTCTTAACCAGAATGGCCTAGGGAAAAAATACACCTACCGTTGTAATCGGGCGAGTTTCTACTTTCAGGTGCAATAGGAATTTTTGGGTTAGGTCAATCCGTTCGCGAGATATGGGAGTTTGAAGCCAAGAAATGCTTGAGAAAGCAAAAAATTTTTCGCAATTCTGCTGCTCCAAACGCTTAACCAGAATGGCCTAGGGAAAAAATACACATACCGATGTAATCGGGCGAGTTTCTACTTTCAGATGCAATAGGAATTTATGGGTTAGGTCAATCCGTTCGCGAGATATGGGAGTTTGAAGCCAAGAAATGGTAGAGAAGGCAAAAAATTTTTCACAATTCTGCTGCTCCAAACGCTTAACCAGAATGGCCTAGGGAAAAAATACACAAACCGTTGTAATCGGGCGAGTTTCTACTTTCAGGTGCAATAGGAATTTTTGGGTTAGGTCAATCCGTTCGCGAGATATGAGACTTTGAAGCCAAGAAATGGTTGAGAAGGCAAAAAATTTTTCGCAATTCTGCTGCTCCAAACGCTTAACCAGAATGGCCTAGGGAAAAAATACACATACCGTTGTAATCGGGCGAGTTTCTACTTTCAGATGCAATAGGAATTTTTGGGTTAGGTCAAGCCGTTCGCGAGATATGGGAGTTTGAAGCCAAGAAATGGTAGAGAAGGCAAAAATTTTTTCGCAATTCTGCTGCTCCAAACGCTTAACCAGAATGGCCTAGGGAAAAAATACACAAACCGTTGTAATCGGGCGAGTTTCTACTTTCAGGTGCAATAGGAATTTTTGGGTTAGGTCAATCCGTTCGCGAGATATGAGACTTTGAAGCCAAGAAATGGTTGAGAAGGCAAAAAATTTTTCGCAATTCTGCTGCTCCAAACGCTTAACCAGAATGGCCTAGGGAAAAAATACACATACCGTTGTAATCGGGCGAGTTTCTACTTTCAGATGCAATAGGAATTTTTGGGTTAGGTCAAGCCGTTCGCGAGATATGGGAGTTTGAAGCCAAGAAATGGTAGAGAAAGCAAAAATTTTTTCGCAATTCTGCTGCTCCAAACGCTTAACCAGAATGGCCTAGGGAAAAAATACACATACCGTTGTAATCGGGCGAGTTTCTACTTTCAGATGCAATAGGAATTTTTGGGTTAGGTCAATCCGTTCGCGAGATATGGGAGTTTGAAGCCAAGAAATGGTTGAGAAGGCAAAAAATTTTTCGCAATTCTGCTGCTCCAAACGCTTAACCAGAATGGCCTAGGGAAAAAATACACATACCGTTGTAATCGGGCGAGTTTCTACTTTCAGGTGCAATAGGAATTTTTGGGTTAGGTCAATCCGTTCGCGAGATATGGGAGTTTGAAGCCAAGATATGCTTGAGAAAGCAAAAAATTTTTCGCAATTCTGCTGCTCCAAACGCTTAACCAGAATGGCCTAGGGAAAAAATACACATACCGTTGTAATCGGGCGAGTTTCTACTTTCAGATGCAATAGGAATTTTTGGGTTAGGTCAATCCGTTCGCGAGATATGGGAGTTTGAAGCCAAGAAATGGTTGAGAAGGCAAAAAATTTTTCGCAATTCTGCTGCTCCAAACGCTTAACCAGAATGGCCTAGGGAAAAAATACACATACCGTTGTAATCGGGCGAGTTTCTACTTTCAGATGCAATAGGAATTTTTGGGATAGGTCAATCCGTTCGCGAGATATGGGAGTTTGAAGCTAAGAAATGGTTGAGAAGACAACAAATTTTTCGCACTTCTGCTGCTCCAAACGCTTAACCAGAATGGCCTAGGAAAAAAATACACATACCGTTGTAATCGGGCGAGTTTCTACTTTCAGATGCAATAGGAATTTTTGGGTTAGGTCAATCCGTTCGCGAGATATGGGAGTTTGAAGCCAAGAAATGGTTGAGAAGGCAAAAAATGTTTCGCAATTCTGCTGCTCCAAACGCTTAACCAGAATGGCCTAGGGAAAAAATACACATACCGTTGTAATCGGGCGAGTTTCTACTTTCAGGTGCAATAGGAATTTTTGGGTTAGGTCAATCCGTTCGCGAGATATGGGAGTTTGAAGCCAAGATATGCTTGAGAAAGCAAAAAATTTTTCGCAATTCTGCTGCTCCAAACGCTTAACCAGAATGGCCTAGGGAAAAAATACACATACCGTTGTAAGCGGGCGAGTTTCTACTTTCAGATGCAATAGGAATTTTTGGGATAGGTCAGTCCGTTCGCCAGATATGAGACTTTGAAGCCAAGAAATGGTTGAGAAGGCAACAAATTTTTCACAATTCTGCTGCTCCAAACGCATAACCAGAATGGCCTAGGGAAAAAATACACATACCGTTGTAATCGGGCGAGTTTCTACTTTCAGGTGCAATAGGAATTTTTGGGTTAGGTCAATCCGTTCGCGAGATATGGGAGTTTGAAGCCAAGAAATGCTTGAGAAAGCAAAAAATTTTTCGCAATTCTGCTGCTCCAAACGCTTAACCAGAATGGCCTAGGGAAAAAATACACATACCGATGTAATCGGGCGAGTTTCTACTTTCAGATGCAATAGGAATTTATGGGTTAGGTCAATCCGTTCGCGAGATATGGGAGTTTGAAGCCAAGAAATGGTAGAGAAGGCAAAAAATTTTTCACAATTCTGCTGCTCCAAACGCTTAACCAGAATGGCCTAGGAAAAAATACACAAACCGTTGTAATCGGGCGAGTTTCTACTTTCAGGTGCAATAGGAATTTTTGGGTTAGGTCAATCCGTTCGCGAGATATGAGACTTTGAAGCCCAAGAAATGGTTGAGAAGGCAAAAAATTTTTCGCAATTCTGCTGCTCCAAACGCTTAACCAGAATGGCCTAGGGAAAAAATACACATACCGTTGTAATCGGGCGAGTTTCTACTTTCAGATGCAATAGGAATTTATGGGTTAGGTCAATCCGTTCGCGAGATATGGGAGTTTGAAGCCAAGAAATGGTAGAGAAGGCAAAAAATTTTTCACAATTCTGCTGCTCCAAACGCTTAACCAGAATGGCCTAGGGAAAAAATACACATACCGTTGTAAGCGGGCGAGTTTCTACTTTCAGATGCAATAGGAATTTTTGGGATAGGTCAATCCGTTCGCCAGATATGAGACTTTGAAGCCAAGAAATGGTTGAGAAGGCAACAAATTTTTCACAATTCTGCTGCTCCAAACGCATAACCAGAATGGCCTAGGGAAAAAATACACATACCGTTGTAATCGGGCGAGTTTCTACTTTCAGGTGCAATAGGAATTTTTGGGTTAGGTCAATCCGTTCGCGAGATATGGGAGTTTGAAGCCAAGAAATGCTTGAGAAAGCAAAAAATTTTTCGCAATTCTGCTGCTCCAAACGCTTAACCAGAATGGCCTAGGGAAAAAATACACATACCGATGTAATCGGGCGAGTTTCTACTTTCAGATGCAATAGGAATTTATGGGTTAGGTCAATCCGTTCGCGAGATATGGGAGTTTGAAGCCAAGAAATGGTAGAGAAGGCAAAAAATTTTTCACAATTCTGCTGCTCCAAACGCTTAACCAGAATGGCCTAGGGAAAAAATACACAAACCGTTGTAATCGGGCGAGTTTCTACTTTCAGGTGCAATAGGAATTTTTGGGTTAGGTCAATCCGTTCGCGAGATATGAGACTTTGAAGCCAAGAAATGGTTGAGAAGGCAAAAAATTTTTCGCAATTCTGCTGCTCCAAACGCTTAACCAGAATGGCCTAGGGAAAAAATACACATACCGTTGTAATCGGGCGAGTTTCTACTTTCAGATGCAATAGGAATTTTTGGGTTAGGTCAAGCCGTTCGCGAGATATGGGAGTTTGAAGCCAAGAAATGGTAGAGAAGGCAAAAATTTTTTCGCAATTCTGCTGCTCCAAACGCTTAACCAGAATGGCCTAGGGAAAAAATACACAAACCGTTGTAATCGGGCGAGTTTCTACTTTCAGGTGCAATAGGAATTTTTGGGTTAGGTCAATCCGTTCGCGAGATATGAGACTTTGAAGCCAAGAAATGGTTGAGAAGGCAAAAAATTTTTCGCAATTCTGCTGCTCCAAACGCTTAACCAGAATGGCCTAGGGAAAAAATACACATACCGTTGTAATCGGGCGAGTTTCTACTTTCAGATGCAATAGGAATTTTTGGGTTAGGTCAAGCCGTTCGCGAGATATGGGAGTTTGAAGCCAAGAAATGGTAGAGAAAGCAAAAATTTTTTCGCAATTCTGCTGCTCCAAACGCTTAACCAGAATGGCCTAGGGAAAAAATACACATACCGTTGTAATCGGGCGAGTTTCTACTTTCAGATGCAATAGGAATTTTTGGGTTAGGTCAATCCGTTCGCGAGATATGGGAGTTTGAAGCCAAGAAATGGTTGAGAAGGCAAAAAATTTTTCGCAATTCTGCTGCTCCAAACGCTTAACCAGAATGGCCTAGGGAAAAAATACACATACCGTTGTAATCGGGCGAGTTTCTACTTTCAGGTGCAATAGGAATTTTTGGATAAGGTCAATCCGTTCGCGAGATATGGGAGTTTGAAGCCAAGATATGCTTGAGAAAGCAAAAAATTTTTCGCAATTCTGCTGCTCCAAACGCTTAACCAGAATGGCCTAGGGAAAAAATACACATACCGTTGTAATCGGGCGAGTTTCTACTTTCAGATGCAATAGGAATTTATGGGTTAGGTCAATCCGTTCGCGAGATATGGGAGTTTGAAGCCAAGAAATGGTAGAGAAGGCAAAAAATTTTTCACAATTCTGCTGCTCCAAACGCTTAACCAGAATGGCCTAGGGAAAAAATACACAAACCGTTGTAATCGGGCGAGTTTCTACTTTCAGGTGCAATAGGAATTTTTGGGTTAGGTCAATCCGTTCGCGAGATATGAGACTTTGAAGCCAAGAAATGGTTGAGAAGGCAAAAAATTTTTCGCAATTCTGCTGCTCCAAACGCTTAACCAGAATGGCCTAGGGAAAAAATACACATACCGTTGTAATCGGGCGAGTTTCTACTTTCAGATGCAATAGGAATTTTTGGGTTAGGTCAAGCCGTTCGCGAGATATGGGAGTTTGAAGCCAAGAAATGGTAGAGAAGGCAAAAATTTTTTCGCAATTCTGCTGCTCCAAACGCTTAACCAGAATGGCCTAGGGAAAAAATACACATACCGTTGTAATCGGGCGAGTTTCTACTTTCAGATGCAATAGGAATTTTTGGGTTAGGTCAATCCGTTCGCGAGATATGGGAGTTTGAAGCCAAGAAATGGTTGAGAAGGCAAAAAATTTTTCGCAATTCTGCTGCTCCAAACGCTTAACCAGAATGGCCTAGGGAAAAAATACACATACCGTTGTAATCGGGCGAGTTTCTACTTTCAGATTCAATAGGAATTTTTGGGTTAGGTCAAGCCGTTCGCGAGATATGGGAGTTTGAAGCCAAGAAATGGTAGAGAAGGCAAAAAATTTTTCGCAGTTCTGCTGTTCCGAACGCTTAACCAGAATGGCCTAGGGAAAAAATACACATACCGTTGTATTCGGGCGAGTTTCTACTTTCAGATGCAACAGGAATTTTTGGGTTATGTCAATCCGTTCGCGAGATATGGGAGTTTGAAGCTAAGAAATGGTTGAGAAGGCAAAAAATTTTTCGCAATTCTGCTGCTCCGAACGCTTAACCAGAATGGCCTAGGGAAAAAATACACATACCGTTGTAATCGGGCGAGTTTCTACTTTCAGATGCAATAGGAATTTTTGGGATAGGTCAATCCGTTCGCGAGATATGGGAGTTTGAAGCTAAGAAATGGTTGAGAAGACAACAAATTTTTCGCACTTCTGCTGCTCCAAACGCTTAACCAGAATGGCCTAGGGAAAAAATACACATACCGTTGTAATCGGGCGAGTTTCTACTTTCAGATGCAATAGGAATTTTTGGGTTAGGTCAATCCGTTCGCGAGATATGGGAGTTTGAAGCCAAGAAATGGTTGAGAAGGCAAAAAATGTTTCGCAATTCTGCTGCTCCAAACGCTTAACCAGAATGGCCTAGGGAAAAAATACACATACCGTTGTAATCGGGCGAGTTTCTACTTTCAGGTGCAATAGGAATTTTTGGGTTAGGTCAATCCGTTCGCGAGATATGGGAGTTTGAAGCCAAGATATGCTTGAGAAAGCAAAAAATTTTTCGCAATTCTGCTGCTCCAAACGCTTAACCAGAATGGCCTAGGGAAAAAATACACATACCGTTGTAATCGGGCGAGTTTCTACTTTCAGATGCAATAGGAATTTATGGGTTAGGTCAATCCGTTCGCGAGATATGGGAGTTTGAAGCCAAGAAATGGTAGAGAAGGCAAAAAATTTTTCACAATTCTGCTGCTCCAAACGCTTAACCAGAATGGCCTAGGGAAAAAATACACAAACCGTTGTAATCGGGCGAGTTTCTACTTTCAGGTGCAATAGGAATTTTTGGGTTAGGTCAATCCGTTCGCGAGATATGAGACTTTGAAGCCAAGAAATGGTTGAGAAGGCAAAAAATTTTTCGCAATTCTGCTGCTCCAAACGCTTAACCAGAATGGCCTAGGGAAAAAATACACATACCGTTGTAATCGGGCGAGTTTCTACTTTCAGATGCAATAGGAATTTTTGGGTTAGGTCAATCCGTTCGCGAGATATGAGACTTTGAAGCCAAGAAATGGTTGATAAGGCAAAAATTTTTTCGCAATTCTGCTGCTCCAAACGCTTAACCAGAATGGCCTAGGGAAAAAATACACATACCGTTGTAATCGGGCGTGTTTCTACTTTCAGACGCAACAGGAATTTTTGGGTTAGGTCAATCCGTTCGCGAGATATGGGAGTTTGAAGCTAAGAAATGGTAGAGAAGGCAAAAAATTTTTCGCAATTCTGCTGCTCCGAACGCTTAACCAGAATGGCCTAAGAAAAAAATACACATACCGTTGTAATCGGGCGAGTTTCTACTTTCAGATGCAACAGGAATTTTTGGGTTATGTCAATCCGTTCGCGAGATATGGGAGTTTGAAGCTAAGAAATGGTTGAGAAGGCAAAAAATTTTTCGCAATTCTGCTGCTCCGAACGCTTAACCAGAATGGCCTAGGGAAAAAATACACATACCGTTGTAATCGGGCGAGTTTCTACTTTCAGATGCAATAGGAATTTTTGGGATAGGTCAATCCGTTCGCGAGATATGAGACTTTGAAGCCAAGAAATGGTTGAGAAGGCAAAAATTTTTTCGCAATTCTGCTGCTCCAAACGCTTAACCAGAATGGCCTAGGGAAAAAATACACATACCGTTGTAATCGGGCGAGTTTCTACTTTCAGATGCAATAGGAAATTTTGGGTTACGTCAATCCGTTCGCGAGATATGGGAGTTTGAAGCTAAGAAATGGTTGAGAAGACAACAAATTTTTCGCACTTCTGCTGCTCCAAACGCTTAACCAGAATGGCCTAAGAAAAAAATACACATACCGTTGTAATCGGGCGAGTTTCTACTTTCAGGTGCAATAGGAATTTTTGGGATAGGTCAATCCGTTCGCGAGATATGAGACTTTGAAGCCAAGAAATGGTTGAGAAGGCAAAAATTTTTTCGCAATTCTGCTGCTCCAAACGCTTAACCAGAATGGCCTAGGGAAAAAATACACATACCGTTGTAATCGGGCGAGTTTCTACTTTCAGATGCAATAGGAATTTTTGGGATAGGTCAATCCATTCGCGAGATATGGGAGTTTGAAGCCAAGAAATGGTAGAGAAGGCAAAAAATTTTTCACAATTCTGCTGCTCCAAACGCTTAACCAGAATGGCCTAGGGAAAAAATACACATACCGTTGGAATCGGGCGAGTTTCTACTTTCAGATGCAATAGGAATTTTTGGGATAGGTCAATCCGTTCGCGAGATATGAGACTTTGAAGCCAAGAAATGGTTGAGAAGGCAAAAAATTTTTCACAATTCTGCTGCTCCAAACGCTTAACCAGAATGGCCTAGGGAAAAAATACACATACCGTTGTAATCGGGCGAGTTTCTACTTTCAGGTGCAATAGGAATTTTTGGGTTATGTCAATCCGTTCGCGAGATATGGGAGTTTGAAGCCAAGAAATGGTAGAGAAGGCAAAAAATTTTTCGCAATTCTGCTGCTCCAAACGCTTAACCAGAATGGCCTAGGGAAAAAATACACATACCGTTGTAATCGGGCGAGTTTCTACTTTCAGATGCAATATGAATTTTTGGGTTAGGTCAATCCGTTCGCGAGATATGAGACTTTGAAGCCAAGAAATGGTTGAGAAGGCAAAAAATTTTTCGCAATTCTGCTGCTCCAAACGCTTAACCAGAATGGCCTAGGGAAAAAATACACATACCGTTGTAATCGGGCGAGTTTCTACTTTCAGATGCAATAGGAAATTTTGGGTTACGTCAATCCGTTCCGGAGATATGGGAGTTTGCAGCTAAGAAATGGTTGAGAAGACAACAAATTTTTCGCACTTCTGCTGCTCCAAACGCTTAACCAGAATGGCCTAGGAAAAAAATACACATACCGTTGTATTCGGGCGAGTTTCTACTTTCAGGTGCAATAGGAATTTTTGGGTTAGGTCAATCCGTTCGCGAGATATGGGAGTTTGAAGCCAAGAAATGGTAGAGAAGGCAAAAAATTTTTCACAATTCTGCTGCTCCAAACGCTTAACCAGAATGGCCTAGGGAAAAAATGCACATACCGTTGTAATCGGGCGAGTTTCTACTTTCGGATGCAATAGAAATTTTTGGGATAGGTCAATCCGTTCGCGAGATATGGGAGTTTGAAGCCAAGAAATGGTTGAGAAGACAAAAAATTTTTCGCAATTCTGCTGCTCCAAACGCTTAACCAGAATGGCCTAGGGAAGAAATACACATACCGTTGTAATCGGGCGAGTTTCTTCTTTCAGATGCAACAGGAATTTCTGGGTTAGGTCAATCCGTTCGCGAGATATGGGATTTTGAAGCTAAGAAATGGTAAAGAAGACAACAAATTGTTCGCACTACTGCTGCTCCAAACGCTTAACTAGAATGGCCTAGGGAAAAAATACACATACCGTTGTAATCGGGCGTGTTTCTACTTTCAGACGCAACAGGAACTTTTGGGTTAGGTCAATCCGTTCGCGCGATATGGAGTTTGAAGCCAAGAAATGGTTGAGAAGGCAACAAATTTTTCGCAATTCTGCTGCTCCAAACGCTTAACCAGAATGGCCTAGGGAAGAAATACACATACCGTTGTAATCGGCGGGTTTCTACTTTCAGGTGCAACAGGAATTTTTGGGTTAGGTCAATCCGTTCGCGATATATGGGAGTTTGAAGCCAAGAAATGGTTGAGAAGGCAAAAAATTTTTCGCAATTCTGCTGCTCCAAACGCTTAACCAGAATGGCCTAGGGAAAAAATACACATACCGTTGTAATCGGGCGAGTTTCTACTTTCAGATGCAATAGGAATTTTTGGGTTACGTCAATCCGTTCGCGAGATTTGGGAGTTTGAAGCTAAGAAATGGTCGAGAAGGCAAAAAATTTTTCGCAATTCTGCTGCTCCAAACGCTTAACCAGAATGGCCTAGGGAAAAAATACACATACCGTTGTAATCGGGCGAGTTTCTACTTTCAGATGCAATAGAAATTTTTGGGTTAGTTCAACCCGTTCGCGAGATTTGGGAGTTTGAGGACAAGAAATGGTTGAGAAGGCAAAAATTTTTTCGCATTTCTGCTGCTCCAAACGCATAACCAGAATGGCCTAGGGAAAAACTACAAATACCCTTGTAATGGGGCGAGTTTCTACTTTCAGATGCAATAGGAATTTTTGGGTTAGGTCAATCCGTTCGCGAGATTTGGGAGTTTGAAGACAAGAAATGGTTGAGAAGGCAAAAAATTTTTCGCAATTCTGCTGCTCCGAACGCTTAACCAGAATGGCCTAGGGAAAAAATACACAAACCGTTGTAATCGTGCGAGTTTCTACTTTCAGATGCAACAGGAAATTTTGGGTTATGTCAATCCGTTCGCGAGATATGGGAGTTTGAAGCTAAGAAATGGTTGAGAAGGCAAAAAATTTTTCGCAATTCTGCTGCTCCAAACGCTTAACCAGAATGGCCTAGGGAAAAAATACACATACTCTTGTAATGGGGCGAGTTTCTACTTTCAGATGCAATAGGAATTTTTGGGATAGGTCAATCCGTTCGCGAGATATGAGACTTTGAAGCCAAGAAATGGTTGAGAAGGCAAAAAATTTTTCGCAATTCTGCTGCTCCAAACCCTTAACCAGAATTGCCTAGGGAAAAAATACACATACCGTTGTAATCGGGCGTGTTTCTACTTTCAGACGCAACAGGAATTTTTGGGTTAGGTCAATCCGTTCGCGAGATATGGGAGTTTGAAGCTAAGAAATGGTAAAGAAGACAACAAATTGTTCGCACTACTGCTGCTCCAAACGCTTGACCAGAATGGCCTAGGGAAAAAATACACATACCGTTGTAATCGGGCGAGTTTCTACTTTCAGGTGCAATAGGAATTTTTGGGTTAGGTCAATCCGTTCGCGAGATATGGGAGTTTGAAGCCAAGAAATGCTTGAGAAAGCAAAAAATTTTTCGCAATTCTGCTGCTCCAAACGCTTAACCAGAATGGCCTAGGGAAAAAATACACATACCGTTGTAATCGGGCGAGTTTCTACTTTCAGATGCAATAGGAATTTATGGGTTGGGTCAATCCGTTCGCGAGATATGGGAGTTTGAAGCCAAGAAATGGTAGAGAAGGCGAAAAATTTTTCACAATTCTGCTGCTCCAAACGCTTAACCAGAATGGCCTAGGGAAAAAATACACAAACCGTTGTAATCGGGCGAGTTTCTACTTTCAGGTGCAATAGGAATTTTTGGGTTAGGTCAATCCGTTCGCGAGATATGAGACTTTGAAGCCAAGAAATGGTTGAGAAGGCAAAAAATTTTTCGCAATTCTGCTGCTCCAAACGCTTAACCAGAATGGCCTAGGGAAAAAATACACATACCGTTGTAATCGGGCGAGTTTCTACTTTCAGATGCAATAGGAATTTTTGGGTTAGGTCAATCCGTTCGCGAGATATGGGAGTTTGAAGCCAAGAAATGGTTGAGAAGGCAAAAAATTTTTCGCAATTCTGCTGCTCCAAACGCTTAACCAGAATGGCCTAGGGAAAAAATACACATACCGTTGTAATCGGGCGAGTTTCTACTTTCAGATGCAATATGAATTTTTGGGTTAGGTCAATCCGTTCGCGAGATATGAGACTTTGAAGCCAAGAAATGGTTGAGAAGGCAAAAAATTTTTCGCAATTCTGCTGCTCCAAACGCTTAACCAGAATGGCCTAGGGAAAAAATACACATACCGTTGTAATCGGGCGAGTTTCTACTTTCAGATGCAATAGGAAATTTTGGGTTACGTCAATCCGTTCCGGAGATATGGGAGTTTGAAGCTAAGAAATGGTTGAGAAGACAACAAATTTTTCGCACTTCTGCTGCTCCAAACGCTTAACCAGAATGGCCTAGGAAAAAAATACACATACCGTTGTATTCGGGCGAGTTTCTACTTTCAGGTGCAATAGGAATTTTTGGGTTAGGTCAATCCGTTCGCGAGATATGGGAGTTTGAAGCCAAGAAATGGTAGAGAAGGCAAAAAATTTTTCACAATTCTGCTGCTCCAAACGCTTAACCAGAATGGCCTAGGGAAAAAATACACATACCGTTGTAATCGGGCGAGTTTCTACTTTCAGATGCAATAGGAATTTTTGGGATAGGTCAATCCGTTCGCGAGATATGGGAGTTTGAAGCCAAGAAATGGTTGAGAAGACAAAAAATTTTTCGCAATTCTGCTGCTCCAAACGCTTAACCAGAATGGCCTAGGGAAAAAATACACATACCGTTGTAATCGGGCGAGTTTCTTCTTTCAGATGCAACAGGAATTTTTGGGTTAGGTCAATCCGTTCGCGAGATATGGGATTTTGAAGCTAAGAAATGGTAAAGAAGACAACAAATTGTTCGCACTACTGCTGGTCCAAACGCTTAACTAGAATGGACTAGGGAAAAAATACACATACCGTTGTAATCGGGCGTGTTTCTACTTTCAGACGCAACAGGATCTTTTGGGTTAGGTCAATCCGTTCGCGTGATATGGGAGTTTGAAGCCAAGAAATGGTTGAGAAGGCAACAAATTTTTCGCAATTCTGCTGCTCCAAACGCTTAACCAGAATGGCCTAGGGAAGAAATACACATACCGTTGTAATCGGCGAGTTTCTACTTTCAGGTGCAACAGGAATTTTTGGGTTAGTTCAATCCGTTCGCGAGATGACGGAGTTTGAAGCTAAGAAATGGTTAAGAAGACAACAAATTTTTCGCTATTCTGCTGCTCCAAACTCTTAATTAGAATGGGCTAGAGAAAAAATACACATACCGTTGTAATCGGGCGAATTTCTACTTTCACACGCAACAGGAATTTTTGGGTTAGGTCTGTCCGTTCGCGAGATATGGGAGTTTGAAGCCAAGAAATGGTTGAGAAGGCATACAATTTTTGGTAATTCTGCTGATCCAAACGCTTAACCAGAATGCCCTAGGGAAAAAATATACATACCGCTGTAGTCGGGCGAGTTTATACTTTCAGATGCAATAGGAATTTTTGGGTTAGGTCCATCCGTCCGCTAGATATGGCAGTTTGAAGCCAAGAAATTGTTGAGAAGGCAAAAAATTTTTCGCAATTCTGCTGCTCCAAACGCTTGACCAGAATGGCCTAGGGAAAAAATACACATACCGTTGTAATCGGGCGAGTTTCTACTTTCAGATGCAATAGGAATTTTTGGGTTAGGTCAATCCGTTCGCGAGATATGGGAGTTTGAAGCCAAGAAATGGTAGAGAAGGCAAAAAATGTTTCACAAATCTGCTGCTCCAAACGCTTAACCAGAATGGCCTAGGGAAAAAATACACATACCGTTGTAATCGGGCGAGTTTCTACTTTCAGATGCAATAGGAATTTTTGGGATAGGTCAATCCGTTCGCGAGATATGAGACTTTGAAGCCAAGAAATGGTTGAGAGGGCAAAAAATTTTTCACAATTCTGCTGCTCCAAACTCTTAACCAGAATGGCCTAGGGAAAAAATACACATACCGTTGTAATCGGGCGAGTTTCTACTTTCAGGTGCAATAGGAATTTTTGGGTTAGGTCAATCCGTTCGCGAGATATGGGAGTTTGAAGCCAAGAAATGCTTGAGAAAGCAAAAAATTTTTCGCAATTCTGCTGCTCCAAACGCTTAACCAGATTGGCCTAGGGAAAAAATACACATACCGTTGTAATCGGGCGAGTTTCTACTTTCAGATGCAATAGGAATTTTTGGGTTAGGTCACTCCGTTCGCGAGATATGGGAGTTTGAAGCCAAGAAATGGTAGAGAAGGCAAAAAATTTTTCACAATTCTGCTGCTCCAAACGCTTAACCAGAATGGCCTAGGGAAAAAATACACAAACCGTTGTAATCGGGCGAGTTTCTACTTTCAGGTGCAACAGGAATTTTTGGGTTAGGTCAATCCGTTCGCGAGATATGAGACTTTGAAGCCAAGAAATGGTTGAGAAGGCAAAAAATTCTTCGCAATTCTGCTGCTCCAAACGCTTAACAAGAATGGCCTAGGGAAAAAATACACATACCGCTGTAATCGGGCGAGTTTCTACTTTCAGATGCAACAGGAATTTTTGGGTTAGGTCAATCCGTTCGCGAGATATGGGAGTTTGAAGCCAAGAAATGGTTGAGAAGGCAAAAAATTTTTCGCAATTCTGCTGCTCCAAACCCTTAACCAGAATTGCCTAGGGAAAAAATACACATACCGCTGTAATCGGGCGAGTTTCTACTTTCAGATGCAATAGGAATTTTTGGGTTAGGTCAATCCGTTCGCGAGATATGGGAGTTTGAAGCCAAGAAATGGTTGAGAAGGCAAAAAATTTTTCGCAATTCTGCTGCTCCAAACGCTTAACCAGAATGGCCTAGGGAAAAAATACACATACCGTTGTAATCGGGCGAGTTTCTATTATCAGATGCAATAGGAATTTTTGGGTTAGGTCAGTCCGTTCGCGAGATATGGGAGTTTGAAGCTAAGAAATGGTTAAGAAGGCAACAAATTTTTCGCACTTCTGCTGCTCAAAACGCTTGACCAGAATGGCCTAGGGAAAAAATACACATACCGTTGTAATCGGGCGTGTTTCTACTTTCAGACGCAACAGGAATTTTTGGGTTAGGTCAATCCGTTCGCGAGATATGGGAGTTTGAAACCAAGAAATGGTTGAGAAGGCAAAAAATTGTTCGCTATTCTGCTGCTTCAAACGCTTGACCAGAATGGCCTAGGGAAAAAATACACATACCGTTGTAATCGGGCGAGTTTCTTCTTTCAGATGCAACAGGAATTTTTGGGTTAGGTCAATCCGTTCGCGAGATATGGGAGTTTGAAGCTAAGAAATGGTAAAGAAGACAACAAATTGTTCGCACTACTGCTGCTCCAAACGCTTGACCAGAATGGCCTAGGGAAAAAATACACATACCGTTGTAATCGGGCGAGTTTCTACTTTCAGATGCAATAGGAATTTTTGGGATAGGTCAATCCGTTCGCGAGATATGGGAGTTTGAAGCCAAGAAATGGTAGAGAAGGCAACAAATTTTTCACAATTCTGCTGCTCCAAACGCTTAACCAGAATGGCCTAGGGAAAAAATACACATACCGTTGTAATCGGGCGAGTTTCTACTTTCAGATGCAATAGGAATTTTTGGGATAGGTCAATCCGTTCGCGAGATATGAGACTTTGAAGCCAAGAAATGGTTGAGAAGGCAAAAAATTTTTCACAATTCTGCTGCTCCAAACGCTTAACCAGAATGGCCTAGGGAAAAAATACACATACCGTTGTAATCGGGCGAGTTTCTACTTTCAGATGCAATAGGAATTTATGGGTTGGGTCAATCCGTTCGCGAGATATGGGAGTTTGAAGCCAAGAAATGGTAGAGAAGGCAAAAAATTTTTCACAATTCTGCTGCTCCAAACGCTTAACCAGAATGGCCTAGGAAAAAAATACACATACCGTTGTAATCGGGCGTGTTTCTACTTTCAGACGCAACAGGAACTTTTGGGTTAGGTCAATCCGTTCGCGTGATATGGGAGTTTGAAGCCAAGAAATGGTTGAGAAGGCAACAAATTTTTCGCAATTCTGCTGCTCCAAACGCTTAACCAGAATGGCCTAGGGAAGAAATACACATACCGTTGTAATCGGCGAGTTTCTACTTTCAGGTGCAACAGGAATTTTTGGGTTAGGTCAATCCGTTCGCGATATATGGGAGTTTGAAGCCAAGAAATGGTTGAGAAGGCAAAAAATTTTTCGCAATTCTGCTGCTCCAAACGCTTAACCAGAATTGCCTAGGGAAAAAATACACATACCGTTGTAATCGGGAGAGTTTCTACTTTCAGATGCAATAGGAATTTTTGGGTTACGTCAATCCGTTCGCGAGATTTGGGAGTTTGAGGACAAGAAATGGTTGAGAAGGCAAAAATTTTTTCGCATTTCTGCTGCTCCAAACGCATAACCAGAATGGCCTAGGGAAAAAATACACATACCGTTGTAATGGGGCGAGTTTCTACTTTCAGATGCAATAGGAATTTTTGGGTTAGGTCAATCCGTTCGCGAGATTTGGGAGTTTGAAGCCAAGAAATGGTTGAGAAGGCAAAAAATTTTTCACAATTCTGATGCTCCGAACTCTTAACCAGAATGGCCTAGGGAAAAAATACACATACCGATGTAATCGGGCGAGTTTCTACTTTCAGGTGCAATAGGAATTTTTGGGTTAGGTCAATCCGTTCGCGAGATATGGGAGTTTGAAGCCAAGAAATGCTTGAGAAAGCAAAAAATTTTTCGCAATTCTGCTGCTCCAAACGCTTAACCAGAATGGCCTAGGGAAAAAATACACATACCGTTGTAATCGGGCGAGTTTCTACTTTCAGATGCAATAGGAATTTTTGGGTTAGGTCAATCCGTTCGCGAGATATGGGAGTTTGAAGCCAAGAAATGGTAGAGAAGGCAAAAAATTTTTCACAATTCTGCTTCTCCAAACGCTTAACCAGAATGGCCTAGGGAAAAAATACACAAACCGTTGTAATCGGGCGAGTTTCTGCTTTCAGGTGCAATAGGAATTTTTGGGTTAGGTCAATCCGTTCGCGAGATATGAGACTTTGAAGCCAAGAAATGGTTGAGAAGGCAAAAAATTCTTCGCAATTCTGCTGCTCCAAACGCTTAACAAGAATGGCCTAGGGAAAAAAATACACATACCGCTGTAATCGGGCGAGTTTCTACTTTCAGATGCAACAGGAATTTTTGGGTTAGGTCAATCCGTTCGCGAGATATGGGAGTTTGAAGCCAAGAAATGGTTGAGAAGGCAAAAAATTTTTCGCAATTCTGCTGCTCCAAACCCTTAACCAGAGTTGCCTAGGGAAAAAATACACATACCGTTGTAATCGGGCGTGTTTCTACTTTCAGACGCAACAGGAATTTTTGGGTTAGGTCAATCCGTTCGCGAGATATGGGAGTTTGAAGCTAAGAAATGGTAAAGAAGACAACAAATTGTTCGCACTACTGCTGCTCCAAACGCTTGACCAGAATGGCCTAGGGAAAAAATACACATACCGTTGTAATCGGGCGAGTTTCTACTTTCAGATGCAATAGGAATTTTTGGGATAGGTCAATCCGTTCGCGAGATATGAGACTTTGAAGCCAAGAAATGGTTGAGAAGGCAAAAAATTTTTCACAATTCTGCTGCTCCAAACGCTTAACCAGAATGGCCTAGGGAAAAAATACACATACCGTTGTAATCGGGCGAGTTTCTACTTTCAGGTGCAATAGGAATTTTTGGGTTAGGTCAATCCGTTCGCGAGATATGGGAGTTTGAAGCCAAGAAATGCTTGAGAAAGCAAAAAATTTTTCGCAATTCTGCTGCTCCAAACGCTTAACCAGAATGGCCTAGGGAAAAAATACACATACTGTTGTAATCGGGCGAGTTTCTACTTTCAGATGCAATAGGAATTTATGGGTTGGGTCAATCCGTTCGCGAGATATGGGAGTTTGAAGCCAAGAAATGGTAGAGAAGGCGAAAAATTTTTCACAATTCTGCTGCTCCAAACGCTTAACCAGAATGGCCTAGGGAAAAAATACACAAACCGTTGTAATCGGGCGAGTTTCTACTTTCAGGTGCAATAGGAATTTTTGGGTTAGGTCAATCCGTTCGCGAGATATGAGACTTTGAAGCCAAGAAATGGTTGAGAAGGCAAAAAATTTTTCGCAATTCTGCTGCTCCAAACGCTTAACCAGAATGGCCTAGGGAAAAAATACACATACCGTTGTAATCGGGCGAGTTTCTACTTTCAGATGCAATAGGAATTTTTGTGTTAGGTCAAGCCGTTCGCGAGATATGGGAGTTTGAAGCCAAGAAATGGTAGAGAAGGCAAAAAATTTTTCGCAATTCTGCTGCTCCAAACGCTTAACCAGATTGGCCTAGGGAAAAAATACACATACCGTTGTAATCGGGCGAGTTTCTACTTTCAGATGCAATATGAATTTTTGGGTTAGGTCAATCCGTTCGCGAGATATGAGACTTTGAAGCCAAGAAATGGTTGAGAAGGCAAAAAATTTTTCGCAATTCTGCTGCACCAAACGCTTAACCAGAATGGCCTAGGGAAAAAATACACATACCGTTGTAATCGGGCGAGTTTCTACTTTCAGATGCAATAGGAAATTTTGGGTTACGTCAATCCGTTCCGGAGATATGGGAGTTTGAAGCTAAGAAATGGTTGAGAAGACAACAAATTTTTCGCACTTCTGCTGCTCCAAACGCTTAACCAGAATGGCCTAGGAAAAAAATACACATACCGTTGTATTCGGGCGAGTTTCTACTTTCAGGTGCAATAGGAATTTTTGGGTTTGGTCAATCCGTTCGCGAGATATGGGAGTTTGAAGCCAAGAAATGGTAGAGAAGGCAAAAAATTTTTCACAATTCTGCTGCTCCAAACGCTTAACCAGAATGGCCTAGGGAAAAAATACACATACCGTTGTAATCGGGCGAGTTTCTACTTTCAGATGCAATAGGAATTTTTGGGATAGGTCAATCCGTTCGCGAGATATGGGATTTTGAAGCTAAGAAATGGTAAAGAAGACAACAAATTGTTCGCACTACTGCTGCTCCAAACGCTTAACTAGAATGGACTAGGGAAAAAATACACATACCGTTGTAATCGGGCGTGTTTCTACTTTCAGACGCAACAGGAACTTTTGGGTTAGGTCAATCCGTTCGCGTGATATGGGAGTTTGAAGCCAAGAAATGGTTGAGAAGGCAACAAATTTCTCGCAATTCTGCTGCTCCAAACGCTTAACCAGAATGGCCTAGGGAAGAAATACACATACCGTTGTAATCGGCGAGTTTCTACTTTCAGGTGCAACAGGAATTTTTGGGTTAGGTCAATCCGTTCGCGATATATGGGAGTTTGAAGCCAAGAAATGGTTGAGAAGGCAAAAAATTTTTCGCAATTCTGCTGCTCCAAACGCTTAACCAGAATTGCCTAGGGAAAAAATACACATACCGTTGTAATCGGGAGAGTTTCTACTTTCAGATGCAATAGGAATTTTTGGGTTACGTCAATCCGTTCGTGAGATTTGGGAGTTTGAAGCTAAGAAATGGTTGAGATGGCAAAAAATTTTTCGCAATTCTGCTGCTCCAAACGCTTAACCAGAATGGCCTAGGGAAAAAAAACACATACCGTTGTAATCGGGCGAGTTTCTACTTTCAGATGCAATAGAAATTTTTGGGTTAGTTCAACCCGTTCGCGAGATTTGGGAGTTTGAGGACAAGAAATGGTTGAGAAGGCAAAAATTTTTTCGCATTTCTGCTGCTCCAAACGCATAACCAGAATGGCCTAGGGAAAAAATACACATACCGTTGTAATGGGGCGAGTTTCTACTTTCAGATGCAATAGGAATTTTTGGGTTAGGTCAATCCGTTCGAGAGATTTGGGAGTTTGAAGACAAGAAATGGTTGAGAAGGCAAAAAATTTTTCGCAATTCTGCTGCTCCGAACGCTTAACCAGAATGGCCTAGGGAAAAAATACACAAACCGTTGTAATCGTGCGAGTTTCTACTTTCAGATGCAACAGGAAATTTTGGGTTATGTCAATCCGTTCGCGAGATATGGGAGTTTGAAGCTAAGAAATGGTTGAGAAGGCAAAAAATTTTTCGCAATTCTGTTGCTCCAAACGCTTAACCAGAATGGCCTAGGGAAAAAATACACATACTCTTGTAATCGGGCGAGTTTCTACTTTCAGATGCAATAGGAATTTTTGGGAAAGGTCAATCCGTTCGCGAGATATGAGACTTTGAAGCCAAGAAATGGTTGAGAAGGCAAAAAATTTTTCGCAATTCTGCTGCTCCAAACGCTTAACCAGAATGGCCTAGGGAAAAAATACACATACCGTTGTAATCGGGCGAGTTTCTTCTTTCAGATGCAATAGGAAATTTTGGGTTACGTCAATCCGTTCGCGAGATATGGGAGTTTGAAGCTAAGAAATGGTTGAGAAGACAACAAATTTTTCGCACTTCTGCTGCTCCAAACGCTTAACCAGAATGGCCTAGGGAAAAAATACACATACCGTTGTAATCGGGCGAGTTTCTACTTTCAGATGCAATAGGAATTTTTGGGTTAGGTCAATCCGTTCGCGAGATATGGGAGTTTGAAGCCAAGAAATGGTAGAGAAGGCAAAAAATTTTTCACAATTCTGCTGCTCCAAACGCTTAACCAGAATGGCCTAGGGAAAAAATACACAAACCGTTGTAATCGGGCGAGTTTCTACTTTCAGGTGCAATAGGAATTTTTGGGTTAGGTCAATCCGTTCGCGAGATATGAGACTTTGAAGCCAAGAAATGGTTGAGAAGGCAAAAAATTCTTCGCAATTCTGCTGCTCCAAACGCTTAACAAGAATGGCCTAGGGAAAAAATACACATACCGCTGTAATCGGGCGAGTTTCTACTTTCAGATGCAACAGGAATTTTTGGGTTAGGTCAATCCGTTCGCGAGATATGGGAGTTTGAAGCCAAGAAATGGTTGAGAAGGCCACAAATTTTTCGCAATTCTGCTGCTCCAAACCCTTAACCAGAATTGCCTAGGGAAAAAATACACATACCGCTGTAATCGGGCGAGTTTCTACTTTCAGATGCAATAGGAATTTTTGGGTTAGGTCAATCCGTTCGCGAGATATGGGAGTTTGAAGGCAAGAAATGGTTGAGAAGGCAAAAAATTTTTCGCAATTCTGCTGCTCCAAACGCTTAACCAGAATGGCCTAGGGAAAAAATGCACATACCGTTGTAATCGGGCGAGTTTCTATTATCAGATGCAATAGGAATTTTTGGGTTAGGTCAATCCGTTCGCGAGATATGGGAGTTTGAAGCCAAGAAATGGTAGAGAAGGCAAAAAATTTTTCAAAATTCTGCTGCTCCAAACGCTTAACCAGAATGGCCTAGGGAAAAAATACACAAACCGTTGTAATCGGGCGAGTTTCTACATTCAGGTGCAATAGGAATTTTTGGGTTAGGTCAATCCGTTCGCGAGATATGAGACTTTGAAGCCAAGAAATGGTTGAGAAGGCAAAAAATTGTTCGCTATTCTGCTGCTTCAAACGCTTGACCAGAATGGCCTAGGGAAAAAATACACATACCGTTGTAATCGGGCGAGTTTCTACTTTCAGATGCAATAGGAATTTTTGGGATAGGTCAATCCGTTCGCGAGATATGAGACTTTGAAGCCAAGAAATGGTTGAGAAGGCAAAAAATTTTTCACAATTCTGCTGCTCCAAACGCTTAACCAGAATGGCCTAGGGAAAAAATACACAAACCGTTGTAATCGGGCGAGTTTCTACTTTCAGGTGCAATAGGAATTTTTGGGTTAGGTCAATCCGTTCGCGAGATATGAGACTTTGAAGCCAAGAAATGGTTGAGAAGGCAAAAAATTGTTCGCTATTCTGCTGCTTCAAACGCTTGACCAGAATGGCCTAGGGAAAAAATACACATACCGTTGTAATCGGGCGAGTTTCTTCTTTCAGACGCAACAGGAATTTTTGGGTTAGGTCAATCCGTTCGCGAGATATGGGAGTTTGAAGCCAAGAAATGGTTGAGAAGGCAAAAAATTGTTCGCTATTCTGCTGCTTCAAACGCTTGACCAGAATGGCCTAGGGAAAAAATACACATACCGCTGTAATCGGGCGAGTATCTACTTTCAGATGCAATAGGAATTTTTGGGTTAGGTCAATCCGTTCGCGAGATATGGGAGTTTGAAGCCAAGAAATGGTTGAGAAGGTAAAACATTTTTTGCAATTCTGCTGCTCCAAACGCTTAACCAGAATGCCCTAGGGAAAAAATACGCATATCGTTGTAATCGGGCGAGTTTCTACTTTCAGATGCAATAGGAATTTTTGGGTCACGTCAATCCGTTCGCGAGATTTGGGAGTTTGAAGCTAAGAAATGGTTGAGAAGGCAAAAAATTTTTCGCAATTCTGCTGCTCCAAACGCTTAACCAGAATGGCCTAGGGAAAAAATACACATACCGTTGTAATCGGGCGAGTTTCTACTTTCAGATGCAATAGAAATTTTTGGGTTAGGTCCACCCGTTCGCGAGATATGGGAGTTTGAAGCCAAGAAATGGTTGAGAAGGCAAAAAATTTTTCGCAATTCTGCTGCTCCAAACGCTTAACCAGAATGGCCTAGGGAAAAAAAACACATACCGTTGTAATCGGGCGAGTTTCTACTTTCAGATGCAACAGTAATTTTTGGGTTAGTTCAATCCGTTCGCGAGATAACGGAGTTTGAAGCTAAGAAATGGTTAAGAAGACAACAAATTTTTCGCTATTCTGCTGCTCCAAACTCTTAACCAGAATGGGCTAGGGAAAAAATACACATACCGTTGTAATCGGGCGAATTTCTACTTTCACAGGCAACAGGAATTTTTGGGTTAGGTCTATCCGTTCGCGAGATATGGGAGTTTGAAGCCAAGAAATGGTTGAGAAGGCAAAAAATTTTTCGCAATTCTGCTGCCCCAAACGCTTATCCAGAATGGCCTAGGGAAAAAATACACATACCGTTGTAATCGGGCGAGGTTCTATTATCAGATGCAATAGGAATTTTTGGGTTAGGTCAATCCGTTCGCGAGATATGGGAGTTTGAAGCCAAGAAATGGTTGAGAAGGCAAAAAATTGTTCGCTATTCTGCTGCTTCAAGCGCTTGACCAGAATGGCCTAGGGAAAAAATACACATACCGTTGTAATCGGGCGAGTTTCTTCTTTCAGATGCAACAGGAATTTTTGGGTTAGGTCAATCCGTTCGCGAGATATGGGAGTTTGAAGCTAAGAAATGGTAAAGAAGACAACAAATTGTTCGCACGACTGCTGCTCCAAACGCTTAACCAGAATGGCCTAGGGAAAAAATACACATACCGTTGTAATCGGCGAGTTTCTACTTTCAGGTGCAACAGGAATTTTTGGGTTAGGTCAATCCGTTCGCGAGATATGGGAGTTTGAAGCCAAGAAATGGTTGAGAAGGCAAAAAATTTTTCGCAATTCTGCTGCCCCAAACGCTTAACCAGAATGGCCTAGGGAAAAAATACACATACCGTTGTAATCGGGCGTGTTTCTACTTTCAGACGCAACAGGAATTTTTGGGTTATGTCAATCCGTTCGCGAGATATGGGAGTTTGAAGCCAAGAAATGGTTGAGAAGGCAAAAAATTGTTCGCTATTCTGCTGCTTCAAACGCTTGACCAGAATGGCCTAGGGAAAAAATACACATACCGTTGTAATCGGGCGTGTTTCTACTTTCAGACGCAACAGGAATTTTTGGGTTAGGTCAATCCGTTCGCGAGATATGGGAGTTTGAAGCCAAGAAATGGTTGAGAAGGCAAAAAATTGTTCGCTATTTTGCTGCTTCAAACGCTTAACCAGAATGGGCTAGGGAAAAAATACACATACCGTTGTAATCGGGCGAATTTCTACTTTCACACGCAACAGGAATTTTTGGGTTATGTCTATCCGTTCGCGAGATATGGGAGTTTGAAGCCAAGAAATGGTTGAGAAGGCAAAAAATTGTTCGCTATTTTGCTGCTTCAAACGCTTAACCAGAATGGCCTAGGGAAAAAAAACACATACCGTTGTAATCGGGCGAGTTTCTACTTTCAGATGCAACAGTAATTTTTGGGTTAGTTCAATCCGTTCGCGAGATAACGGAGTTTGAAGCTAAGAAATGGTTAAGAAGACAACAAATTTTTCGCTATTCTGCTGCTTCAAACGCTTGACCAGAATGGCCTAGGGAAAAAATACACATACCGTTGTAATCGGGCGAGTTTCTTCTTTCAGGTGCAATAGGTATTTTTGGGTTAGGTCAATCCGTTCGCGAGATATGGGAGTTTGAAGCCAAGAAATGCTTGAGAAAGCAAAAAATTTTTCGCAATTCTGCTGCTCCAAACGCTTAACCAGAATGGCCTAGGGAAAAAATACACATACCGTTGTAATCGGGCGAGTTTCTACTTTCAGATGCAATAGGAATTTTTGGGTTAGGTCAATCCGTTCGCGAGATATGGGAGTTTGAAGCCAAGAAATGGTAGAGAAGGCAAAAAATTTTTCACAATTCTGCTGTTCCAAACGCTTAACCAGAATGGCCTAGGGAAAAAATACACAAACCGTTGTAATCGGGCGAGTTTCTACTTTCAGGTGCAATAGGAATTTTTGGGTTAGGTCAATCCGTTCGCGAGATATGAGACTTTGAAGCCAAGAAATGGTTGAGAAGGCAAAAAATTCTTCGCAATTCTGCTGCTCCAAACGCTTAACAAGAATGGCCTAGGGAAAAAAATACACATACCGCTGTAATCGGGCGAGTTTCTACTTTCAGATGCAACAGGAATTTTTGGGTTAGGTCAATCCGTTCGCGAGATATGGGAGTTTGAAGCCAAGAAATGGTTGAGAAGGCAAAAAATTTTTCGCAATTCGGCTGCCCCAAACGCTTAACCAGAATGGCCTAGGGAAAAAATACACATACCGTTGTAATGGGGCGAGTTTCTACTTTCAGATGCAATAGGAATTTTTGGGTTAGGTAAATCCGTTCGCGAGATATGGGACTTTGGAGCCAAGAAATGGTTGAGAAGGAAACAAATTTTTCGCACTTCTGCTGCTCCAAACGCTTAACCAGAATGGCCTAGGGAAAAAATACACTTACCCTTGTAATCGGGCGAGGTTCTACATTCAGACGCAACAGGAATTTTTTGGTTTGGTCAATCCGTTCGCGAGATATGGGACTTTGAAGCTAAGAAATGGTTGAGAAGACAAAAAATTTTTCGCAATTCTGCTGCTCCAAACGCTTAACCAGAATGGGCTAGGGAAAAAATACACGTACCGTTGTAATCGGGCGAGATTCTACTTTCACACGCAACAGGAATTTTTGGGTTTGGTCAATCCGTCCGCGAGATATGGGAGTTTGAAGCCAAGAAATGGTTGAGAAGACAAAAAATTTTTCGCAATTCTGCTGCTCCAAACGCTTAACCAGAATGGCCTATGGAAAAAATACACATACCGCTGTAATCGGGCGAGTTTCTACTTTCACACGCAACAGGAATTTTTGGGTTAGGTCTATCCGTTCGCGAGATATGGGAGTTTAAAGCCAAGAAATGGTTGAGAAGGCATACAATTTTTGGTAATTCTGCTGATCCAAACGCTTAACCAGAATGCCCTAGGGAAAAAATATACATACCGCTGTAGTCGGGCGAGTTTATACTTTCAGATGCAATAGGAATTTTTGGGTTAGGTCCATCCGTCCGCTAGATATGGCAGTTTGAAGCCAAGAAATGGTTGAGAAGGCAAAAAATTTTTCGCAATTCTGCTGCTCCAAACGCTTAACCAGAATGGCCTAGGGGAAAAATACACATACCGTTGTAATCGGGCGAGTTTCTATTATCAGATGCAATAGGAATTTTTGGGTTAGGTCAATCCGTTCGCGAGATATGGGAGTTTGAAGCTAAGAAATGGTTAAGAAGGCAACAAATTTTTCGCACTTCTGCTGCTCCAAACGCTTGACCAGAATGGCCTAGGGAAAAAATACACATACCGTTGTAATCGGGCGAGTTTCTACTTTCAGGTGCAATAGGAATTTTTGGGTTAGGTCAATCCGTTCGCGAGATATGGGAGTTTGAAGCCAAGAAATGCTTGAGAAAGCAAAAAATTTTTCGCAATTCTGCTGCTCCAAACGCTTAACCAGAATGGTCTACGGAAAAAATACACATACCGTTGTAATCGGGCGAGTTTCTACTTTCAGATGCAATAGGAATTTTTGGGTTAGGTCAATCCGTTCGCGAGATATGGGAGTTTGAAGCCAAGAAATGGTAGAGAAGGCAAAAAATTTTTCACAATTCTGATGCTCCAAACGCTTAACCAGAATGGCCTAGGGAAAAAATACACAAACCGTTGTAATCGGCGAGTTTCTACTTTCAGGTGCAATAGGAATTTTTGGGTTAGGTCAATCCGTTCGCGAGATATGAGACTTTGAAGCCAAGAAATGGTTGAGAAGGCAAAAAATTTTTCGCAATTCTGCTGCTCCAAACGCTTAACAAGAATGGCCTAGGGAAAAAATACACATACCGCTGTAATCGGGCGAGTTTCTACTTTCAGATGCAACAGGAGTTTTTGGGTTAGGTCAATCCGTTCGCGAGATATGGGAGTTTGAAGCCAAGAAATGGTTGAGAAGGCAAAAAATTTTTCGCAATTCTGCTGCTCCAAACCCTTAACCAGAATTGCCTAGGGAAAAAATACACATACCGTTGTAATGGGGCGAGTTTCTACTTTCAGATGCAATAGGAATTTTTGGGTTAGGTCAATCCGTTCGCGAGATATGGGAGTTTGAAGCGAAGAAATGGTTGAGAAGACAATAAATTTTTCGCACTTCTGCTGCTCCAAACGCTTAACCAGAATGGCCTAGGGAAAAAATACACTTACCCTTGTAATCGGGCGAGGTTCTACATTCAGACGCAACAGGAATTTTTGGGTTTGGTCAATCCGTTCGCGAGATATGGGACTTTGAAGCTAAGAAATGGTTGAGAAGACAAAAAATTTTTCGCACTACTGCTGCTCCAAACGCTTGACCAGAATGGCCTAGGGAAAAAATACACATACCGTTGTAATCGGGCGTGTTTCTACTTTCAGACGCAACAGGAATTTTTGGGTTAGGTCAATCCGTTCGCGAGATATGGGAGTTTGAAGCCAAGAAATGGTTGAGAAGGCAAAAAATTTTTCGCACTTCTGCTGCTCCAAACGCTTAACCAGAATGGCCTAGGGAAAAAATACACTTACCCTTGTAATCGGGCGAGGTTCTACATTCAGACGCAACAGGAATTTTTGGGTTTGGTCAATCCGTTCGCGAGATATGGGACTTTGAAGCTAAGAAATGGTTGAGAAGACAAAAAATTTTTCGCAATTCTGCTGCTCCAAACGCTTAACCAGAATGGGCTAGGGAAAAAATACACGTACCGTTGTAATCGGGCGAGTTTCTACTTTCACACGCAACAGGAATTTTTGGGTTTGGTCAATCCGTCCGCGATATGTGGTAGTTTGAAGCCAAGAAATGGTTGAGAAGACAAAAAATTTTTCGCAATTCTGCTGCTCCAAACGCTTAACCAGAATGGCCTATGGAAAAAATACACATACCGCTGTAATCGGGCGAGTTTCTACTTTCAGATGCAACAGGAATTTTTGGGTTAGGTCAATCCGTTCGCGAGATATGGGAGTTTGAAGCCAAGAAATGGTTGAGAAGGCAAAAAATTTTTCGCAATTCTGCTGCTCCAAACGCTTAACCAGAATGGCCTAGGGAAAAAATACACATACCGTTGTAATCGGGCGAGTTTCTACTTTCAGATGCAATAGGAATTTTTGGGTTAGGTCAATCCGTTCGCGAGATATGGGAGTTTGAAGCCAAGAAATGGTTGAGAAGGCAAAAAATTTTTCGCAATTCTGCTGCTCCAAACGCTTAACCAGAATGGCCTAGGGAAAAAAAACACATACCGTTGTAATCGGGCGAGTTTCTACTTTCAGATGCAACAGTAATTTTTGGGTTAGTTCAATCCGTTCGCGAGATGACGGAGTTTGAAGCTAAGAAATGGTTAAGAAGACAACAAATTTTTCGCTATTCTGCTGCTCCAAACTCTTAATTAGAATGGGCTAGAGAAAAAATATACATACCGTTGTAATCGGGCGAATTTCTACTTTCACACGCAACAGGAATTTTTGGGTTAGGTCTGTCCGTTCGCGAGATATGGGAGTTTGAAGCCAAGAAATGGTTGAGAAGGCATACAATTTTTGGTAATTCTGCTGATCCAAACGCTTAACCAGAATGCCCTAGGGAAAAAATATACATACCGCTGTAGTCGGGCGAGTTTATACTTTCAGATGCAATAGGAATTTTTGGGTTAGGTCCATCCGTCCGCTAGATATGGCAGTTTGAAGCCAAGAAATTGTTGAGAAGGCAAAAAATTTTTCGCAATTCTGCTGCTCCAAACGCTTGACCAGAATGGCCTAGGGAAAAAATACACATACCGTTGTAATCGGGCGAGTTTCTACTTTCAGGTGCAATAGGAATTTTTGGGTTAGGTCAATCCGTTCGCGAGATATGGGAGTTTGAAGCCAAGAAATGCTTGAGAAAGCAAAAAATTTTTCGCAATTCTGCTGCTCCAAACGCTTAACCAGAATGGCCTACGGAAAAAATACACATACCGTTGTAATCGGGCGAGTTTCTACTTTCAGATGCAATAGGAATTTTTGGGTTAGGTCAATCCGTTCGCGAGATATGGGAGTTTGAAGCCAAGAAATGGTAGAGAAGGCAAAAAATTTTTCACAATTCTGCTGCTCCAAACGCTTAACCAGAATGGCCTAGGGAAAAAATACACAAACCGTTGTAATCGGCGAGTTTCTACTTTCAGGTGCAATAGGAATTTTTGGGTTAGGTCAATCCGTTCGCGAGATATGAGACTTTGAAGCCAAGAAATGGTTGAGAAGGCAAAAAATTTTTCGCAATTCTGCTGCTCCAAACGCTTAACAAGAATGGCCTAGGGAAAAAATACACATACCGCTGTAATCGGGCGAGTTTCTACTTTCAGATGCAACAGGAGTTTTTGGGTTAGGTCAATCCGTTCGCGAGATATGGGAGTTTGAAACCAAGAAATGGTTGAAAAGGCAAAAAATTTTTCGCAATTCTGCTGCTCCAAACCCTTAACCAGAATTGCCTAGGGAAAAAATACACATACGGCTGTAATCGGGCGAGTTTCTACTTTCAGATGCAATAGGAATTTTTGGGTTAGGTCAATCCGTTCGCGAGATATGGGAGTTTGAAGCCAAGAAATGGTTGAGAAGGCAAGAGATTTTTCGCAATTCTGCTGCTCCAAACGCTTAACCAGAATGGCTTAGGGAAAAAATACGCATATCGTTGTAATCGGGTGAGTTTCTACTTTCAGACGCAGCAGTAATTTTTGGGTTAGTTCAATCCGTTCGCGAGATAACGGAGTTTGAATCTAAGAAATGGTTGAGAAGGCATGCAATTTTTGGTAATTCTGCTGATCCAAACGCTTAACCAGAATGCCCTAGGGAAAAAATATACATACCGCTGTAGTCGGGCGAGTTTATACTTTCAGATGCAATAGGAATTTTTGGGTTAGGTCCATCCGTTCGCTAGATATGGCAGTTTGAATCCAAGAAATGGTTGAGAAGGCAAAAAATTTTTCGCAATTCTGCTGCTCCAAACGCTTAACCAGAATGGCCTAGCGAAAAAATACACATACCGTTGTAATCGGGCGAGTTTCTATTATCAGATGCAATAGGAATTTTTGGGTTAGGTCAATCCGTTCGCGAGATATGGGAGTTTGAAGCTAAGAAATGGTTAAGAAGGCAACAAATTTTTCGCACTTCTGCTGCTCCAAACGCTTGACCAGAATGGCCTAGGGAAAAAATACACATACCGTTGTAATCGGGCGTGTTTCTACTTTCAGACGCAACAGGAATTTTTGGGTTAGGTCAATCCGTTCGCGAGATATGGGAGTTTGAAGCCAAGAAATGGTTGAGAAGGCAAAAAATTGTTCGCTATTCTGCTGCTTCAAACGCTTGACCAGAGTGGCCTAGGGAAAAAATACACATACCGTTGTAATCGGGAGAGTTTCTACTTTCAGATGCAATAGGAATTTTTGGGTTAGGTCAATCCGTTCGCGAGATATGGGAGTTTGAAGCCAAGAAATGGTTGAGAAGGCAAAAAATTTTTCGCAATTCTGCTGCTCCAAACGCTTAACCAGAATGGCCTAGGGAAAAAAAACACATACCGTTGTAATCGGGCGAGTTTCTACTTTCAGATGCAACAGTAATTTTTGGGTTAGTTCAATCCGTTCGCGAGATAACGGAGTTTGAAGCTAAGAAATGGTTAAGAAGACAACAAATTTTTCGCTATTCTGCTGCTCCAAACTCTTAATTAGAATGGGCTAGGGAAAAAATACACATACCGTTGTAATCGGGCGAATTTCTACTTTCACACGCAACAGGAATTTTTGGGTTAGGTCTATCCGTTCGCGAGATATGGGAGTTTGAAGCCAAGAAATGGTTGAGAAGGCATACAATTTTTGGTAATTCTGCTGCTCCAAACGCTTAACCAGAATTGCCTAGGGAAAAAATACACATACCGCTGTAATCGGGCGAGTTTCTACTTTCAGATGCAATAGGAATTTTTGGGTTAGGTCAATCCGTTCGCGAGATATGGGAGTTTGAAGCCAAGAAATGGTTGAGAAGGCAAAAGATTTTTCGCAATTCTGCTGCTCCAAACGCTTAACCAGAATGGCTTAGGGAAAAAATACGCATATCGTTGTAATCGGGTGAGTTTCTACTTTCAGACGCAGCAGGAACTTCTGGGTTTGGTCAATCCGTTCGCGAGATATGGGAGTTTGAAGCCAAGAAATGGTTGAGAAAGCAAAAAATTTTTCGCAATTCTGCTGCTCCAAACGCTTAACCAGAATGGCCTAGGGAAAAAAAACACATACCGTTGTAATCGGGCGAGTTTCTACTTTCAGATGCAACAGTAATTTTTGGGTTAGTTCAATCCGTTCGCGAGATAACGGAGTTTGAATCTAAGAAATGGTTGAGAAGGCATGCAATTTTTGGTAATTCTGCTGATCCAAACGCTTAACCAGAATGCCCTAGGGAAAAAATATACATACCGCTGTAGTCGGGCGAGTTTATACTTTCAGATGCAATAGGAATTTTTGGGTTAGGTCCATCCGTTCGCTAGATATGGGAGTTTGAAGCGAAGAAATGGTTGAGAAGACAATAAATTTTTCGCAATTCTGCTGCTCCAAACGCTTAACCAGAATGGCCTAGGGAAAAAAAACACATACCGTTGTAATCGGGCGAGTTTCTACTTTCAGATGCAACAGTAATTTTTGGGTTAATTCAATCCGTTCGCGAGATAACGGAGTTTGAAGCTAAGAAATGGTTAAGAAGACAACAAATTTTTCGCTATTCTGCTGCTCCAAACTCTTAATTAGAATGGGCTAGGGAAAAAATACACATACCGTTGTAATCGGGCGAATTTCTACTTTCACACGCAACAGGAATTTTTGGGTTAGGTCTATCCGTTCGCGAGATATGGGAGTTTGAAGCCAAGAAATGGTTGAGAAGGCAAAAAATTGTTCGCTATTCTGCTGCTTCAAACGCTTGACCAGAGTGGCCTAGGGAAAAAATACACATACCGTTGTAATCGGGAGAGTTTCTACTTTCAGATGCAATAGGAATTTTTGGGTTAGGTCCATCCGTTCGCTAGATATGGCAGTTTGAATCCAAGAAATGGTTGAGAAGGCAAAAAATTTTTCGCAATTCTGCTGCTCCAAACGCTTAACCAGAATGGCCTAGCGAAAAAATACACATACCGTTGTAATCGGGCGAGTTTCTATTATCAGATGCAATAGGAATTTTTGGGTTAGGTCAATCCGTTCGCGAGATATGGGAGTTTGAAGCTAAGAAATGGTTAAGAAGGCAACAAATTTTTCGCACTTCTGCTGCTCCAAACGCTTGACCAGAATGGCCTAGGGAAAAAATACACATACCGTTGTAATCGGGCGTGTTTCTACTTTCAGACGCAACAGGAATTTTTGGGTTAGGTCAATCCGTTCGCGAGATATGGGAGTTTGAAGCCAAGAAATGGTTGAGAAGGCAAAAAATTGTTCGCTATTCTGCTGCTTCAAACGCTTGACCAGAGTGGCCTAGGGAAAAAATACACATACCGTTGTAATCGGGAGAGTTTCTACTTTCAGATGCAATAGGAATTTTTGGGTTAGGTCAATCCGTTCGCGAGATATGGGAGTTTGAAGCCAAGAAATGGTTGAGAAGGCAAAAAATTTTTCGCAATTCTGCTGCTCCAAACGCTTAACCAGAATGGCCTAGGGAAAAAAAACACATACCGTTGTAATCGGGCGAGTTTCTACTTTCAGATGCAACAGTAATTTTTGGGTTAGTTCAATCCGTTCGCGAGATAACGGAGTTTGAAGCTAAGAAATGGTTAAGAAGACAACAAATTTTTCGCTATTCTGCTGCTCCAAACTCTTAATTAGAATGGGCTAGGGAAAAAATACACATACCGTTGTAATCGGGCGAATTTCTACTTTCACACGCAACAGGAATTTTTGGGTTAGGTCTATCCGTTCGCGAGATATGGGAGTTTGAAGCCAAGAAATGGTTGAGAAGGCATACAATTTTTGGTAATTCTGCTGATCCAAACGCTTAACCAGAATGCCCTAGGGAAAAAATATACATACCGCTGTAGTCGGGCGAGTTTATACTTTCAGATGCAATAGGAATTTTTGGGTTAGGTCCATCCGTCCGCTAGATATGGCAGTTTGAAGCCAAGAAATGGTTGAGAAGGCAAAAAATTTTTCGCAATTCTGCTGCTCCAAACGCTTAACCAGAATGGCCTAGGGGAAAAATACACATACCGTTGTAATCGGGCGAGTTTCTATTATCAGATGCAATAGGAATTTTTGGGTTAGGTCAATCCGTTCGCGAGATATGGGAGTTTGAAGCTAAGAAATGGTTAAGAAGGCAACAAATTTTTCGCACTTCTGCTGCTCCAAACGCTTGACCAGAATGGCCTAGGGAAAAAATACACATACCGTTGTAATCGGGCGAGTTTCTACTTTCAGGTGCAATAGGAATTTTTGGGTTAGGTCAATCCGTTCGCGAGATATGGGAGTTTGAAGCCAAGAAATGCTTGAGAAATCAAAAAATTTTTCGCAATTCTGCTGCTCCAAACGCTTGACCAGAATGGCCTACGGAAAAAATACACATACCGTTGTAATCGGGCGAGTTTCTACTTTCAGGTGCAATAGGAATTTTTGGGTTAGGTCAATCCGTTCGCGAGATATGAGACTTTGAAGCCAAGAAATGGTTGAGAAGGCAAAAAATTTTTCGCAATTCTGCTGCTCCAAACGCTTAACAAGAATGGCCTAGGGAAAAAATACACATACCGCTGTAATCGGGCGAGTTTCTACTTTCAGATGCAACAGGAGTTTTTGGGTTAGGTCAATCCGTTCGCGAGATATGGGAGTTTGAAACCAAGAAATGGTTGAAAAGGCAAAAAATTTTTCGCAATTCTGCTGCTCCAAACCCTTAACCAGAATTGCCTAGGGAAAAAATACACATACCGCTGTAATCGGGCGAGTTTCTACTTTCAGATGCAATAGGAATTTTTGGGTTAGGTCAATCCGTTCGCGAGATATGGGAGTTTGAAGCCAAGAAATGGTTGAGAAGGCAAAAGATTTTTCGCAATTCTGCTGCTCCAAACGCTTAACCAGAATGGCTTAGGGAAAAAATACGCATATCGTTGTAATCGGGTGAGTTTCTACTTTCAGACGCAGCAGGAACTTCTGGGTTTGGTCAATCCGTTCGCGAGATATGGGAGTTTGAAGCCAAGAAATGGTTGAGAAAGCAAAAAATTTTTCGCAATTCTGCTGCTCCAAACGCTTAACCAGAATGGCCTAGGGAAAAAAAACACATACCGTTGTAATCGGGCGAGTTTCTACTTTCAGATGCAACAGTAATTTTTGGGTTAGTTCAATCCGTTCGCGAGATAACGGAGTTTGAATCTAAGAAATGGTTGAGAAGGCATGCAATTTTTGGTAATTCTGCTGATCCAAACGCTTAACCAGAATGCCCTAGGGAAAAAATATACATACCGCTGTAGTCGGGCGAGTTTATACTTTCAGATGCAATAGGAATTTTTGGGTTAGGTCCATCCGTTCGCTAGATATGGGAGTTTGAAGCGAAGAAATGGTTGAGAAGGCAAAAAATTTTTCGCAATTCTGCTGCTCCAAACGCTTAACCAGAATGGCCTAGGGGAAAAATACACATACCGTTGTAATCGGGCGAGTTTCTATTATCAGATGCAATAGGAATTTTTGGGTTAGGTCAATCCGTTCGCGAGATATGGGAGTTTGAAGCTAAGAAATGGTTAAGAAGGCAACAAATTTTTCGCACTTCTGCTGCTCCAAACGCTTGACCAGAATGGCCTAGGGAAAAAATACACATACCGTTGTTATCGCGCGTGTTTCTACTTTCAGACGCAACAGGAATTTTTGGGTTAGGTCAATCCGTTCGCGAGATATGGGAGTTTGAAGCCAAGAAATGGTTGAGAAGGCAAAAAATTGTTCGCTATTCTGCTGCTTCAAACGCTTGACCAGAGTGGCCTAGGGAAAAAATACACATACCGTTGTAATCGGGAGAGTTTCTACTTTCAGATGCAATAGGAATTTTTGGGTTAGGTCAATCCGTTCGCGAGATATGGGAGTTTGAAGCCAAGAAATGGTTGAGAAGGCAAAAAATTTTTCGCAATTCTGCTGCTCCAAACGCTTAACCAGAATGGCCTAGGGAAAAAAAACACATACCGTTGTAATCGGGCGAGTTTCTACTTTCAGATGCAACAGTAATTTTTGGGTTAGTTCAATCCGTTCGCGAGATAACGGAGTTTGAAGCTAAGAAATGGTTAAGAAGACAACAAATTTTTCGCTATTCTGCTGCTCCAAACTCTTAATTAGAATGGGCTAGGGAAAAAATACACATACCGTTGTAATCGGGCGAATTTCTACTTTCACACGCAACAGGAATTTTTGGGTTAGGTCTATCCGTTCGCGAGATATGGGAGTTTGAAGCCAAGAAATGGTTGAGAAGGCATACAATTTTTGGTAATTCTGCTGATCCAAACGCTTAACCAGAATGCCCTAGGGAAAAAATATACATACCGCTGTAGTCGGGCGAGTTTATACTTTCAGATGCAATAGGAATTTTTGGGTTAGGTCCATCCGTCCGCTAGATATGGCAGTTTGAAGCCAAGAAATGGTTGAGAAGGCAAAAAATTTTTCGCAATTCTGCTGCTCCAAACGCTTAACCAGAATGGCCTAGGGGAAAAATACACATACCGTTGTAATCGGGCGAGTTTCTATTATCAGATGCAATAGGAATTTTTGGGTTAGGTCAATCCGTTCGCGAGATATGGGAGTTTGAAGCTAAGAAATGGTTAAGAAGGCAACAAATTTTTCGCACTTCTGCTGCTCCAAACGCTTGACCAGAATGGCCTAGGGAAAAAATACACATACCGTTGTAATCGGGCGAGTTTCTACTTTCAGGTGCAATAGGAATTTTTGGGTTAGGTCAATCCGTTCGCGAGATATGGGAGTTTGAAGCCAAGAAATGCTTGAGAAATCAAAAAATTTTTCGCAATTCTGCTGCTCCAAACGCTTGACCAGAATGGCCTACGGAAAAAATACACATACCGTTGTAATCGGGCGAGTTTCTACTTTCAGGTGCAATAGGAATTTTTGGGTTAGGTCAATCCGTTCGCGAGATATGAGACTTTGAAGCCAAGAAATGGTTGAGAAGGCAAAAAATTTTTCGCAATTCTGCTGCTCCAAACGCTTAACAAGAATGGCCTAGGGAAAAAATACACATACCGCTGTAATCGGGCGAGTTTCTACTTTCAGATGCAACAGGAGTTTTTGGGTTAGGTCAATCCGTTCGCGAGATATGGGAGTTTGAAACCAAGAAATGGTTGAAAAGGCAAAAAATTTTTCGCAATTCTGCTGCTCCAAACCCTTAACCAGAATTGCCTAGGGAAAAAATACACATACCGTTGTAATCGGGCGAGTTTCTACTTTCAGATGCAATAGGAATTTTTGGGTTAGGTCAATCCGTTCGCGAGATATGGGAGTTTGAAGCCAAGAAATGGTTGAGAAGGCAAAAGATTTTTCGCAATTCTGCTGCTCCAAACGCTTAACCAGAATGGCTTAGGGAAAAAATACGCATATCGTTGTAATCGGGTGAGTTTCTACTTTCAGACGCAGCAGGAACTTCTGGGTTTGGTCAATCCGTTCGCGAGATATGGGAGTTTGAAGCCAAGAAATGGTTGAGAAAGCAAAAAATTTTTCGCAATTCTGCTGCTCCAAACGCTTAACCAGAATGGCCTAGGGAAAAAAAACACATACCGTTGTAATCGGGCGAGTTTCTACTTTCAGATGCAACAGTAATTTTTGGGTTAGTTCAATCCGTTCGCGAGATAACGGAGTTTGAATCTAAGAAATGGTTGAGAAGGCATGCAATTTTTGGTAATTCTGCTGATCCAAACGCTTAACCAGAATGCCCTAGGGAAAAAATATACATACCGCTGTAGTCGGGCGAGTTTATACTTTCAGATGCAATAGGAATTTTTGGGTTAGGTCCATGCGTTCGCTAGATATGGGAGTTTGAAGCGAAGAAATGGTTGAGAAGACAATAAATTTTTCGCAATTCTGCTGCTCCAAACGCTTAATCAGAATGGGCTAGGGAAAAAATACACGTACCGTTGTAATCGGGCGAGTTTCTACTTTCAGATGCAACAGTAATTTTTGGGTTAGTTCAATCCGTTCGCGAGATAACGGAGTTTGAATCTAAGAAATGGTTGAGAAGGCATGCAATTTTTGGTAATTCTGCTGATCCAAACGCTTAACCAGAATGGCCTAGGGAAAAAATACACATACCGTTGTAATCGGGCGAGTTTCTACTTTCAGATGCAATAGAAATTTTTGGGTTAGGTGCACCCGTTCGCGAGATTTGGGAGTTTGAGGACAAGAAATGGTTGAGAAGGCAAAAATTTTTTCGCACTTCTGCTGCTCCAAACGCATAACCAGAATGGCCTAGGGAAAAAATACACATACCATTGTAATGGGGCGAGTTTCTACTTTCAGATGCAATAGGAATTTTTGGGTTAGGTCAATCCGTTCGCGAGATATGGGAGTTTGAAGCGAAGAAATGGTTGAGAAGACAATAAATTTTTCGCACTTCTGCTGCTCCAATCGCTTAACTAGAATGGCCTAAGGGAAAAATACACGTACCGTTGTAATCGGGCGAGTTTCTACTTACAGATGCAATAGGAATTTTTGGGTTAGGTCAATCCGTTCGCGAGATATGGGACTTTGGAGCCAAGAAATGGTTGAGAAGGAAACAAATTTTTCGCACTTCGGCTGCTCCAAACGCTTAACCAGAATGGCCTAGGGAAAAAATACACTTACCCTTGTAATCGGGCGAGGTTCTACATTCAGGCGCAACAGGAATTTTTGGGTTTGGTCAATCCGTTCGCGAGATATGGGACTTTGAAGCTAAGAAATGGTTGAGAAGACAAAAAATTTTTCGCAATTCTGCTGCTCCAAACGCTTAACCAGAATGGGCTAGGGAAAAAATACACGTACCGTTGTAATCGGGCGAGTTTCTACTTTCACACGCAACAGGAATTTTTGGGTTTGGTCAATCCGTCCGCGATATGTGGTAGTTTGAAGCGAAGAAATGGTTGAGAAGACAATAAATTTTTCGCACTTCTGCTGCTCCAATCGCTTAACTAGAATGGCCTAAGGGAAAAATACACGTACCGTTGTAATCGGGCGAGTTTCTACTTTCAGATGCAATAGGAATTTTTGGGTTAGGTCAATCCGTTCGCGAGATATGGGAGTTTGAAGCCAAGAAATGGTTGAGAAGGCAAAAAATTTTTCGCAATTCTGCTGCTCCAAACGCTTAACCAGAATGGCCTAGGGAAAAAAAACACATACCGTTGTAATCGGGCGAGTTTCTATTATCAGATGCAATAGGAATTTTTGGGTTAGGTCAATCCGTTCGCGAGATATGGGAGTTTGAAGCCAAGAAATGGTAAAGAAGACAACAAATTGTTCGCACTACTGCTGCTCCAAGCGCTTAACCAGAATGGCCTAGGGAAAAAATACACATACCGTTGTAATCGGGCGAGTTTCTACTTTCAGATGCAATAGAAATTTTTGGGTTAGGTCCACCCGTTCGCGAGATATGGGAGTTTCAAGCCAAGAAATGGTTGAGAAGGCAAAAAATTTTTCGCAATTCTGCTGCTCCAAACGCTTAACCAGAATGGCCTAGGGAAAAAAAACACATACCGTTGTAATCGGGCGAGTTTCTACTTTCAGATGCAACAGTAATTTTTGGGTTAGTTCAATCCGTTCGCGAGATAACGGAGTTTGAAGCTAAGAAATGGTTAAGAAGACAACAAATTTTTCGCTATTCTGCTGCTCCAAACTCTTAACCAGAATGGGCTAGGGAAAAAATACACATACCGTTGTAATCGGGCGAATTTCTACTTTCACACGCAACAGGAATTTTTGGGTTATGTCTATCCGTTCGCGAGATATGGGAGTTTGAAGCCAAGAAATGGTTGAGAAGGCAAAAAATTGTTCGCTATTCTGCTGCTTCAAACGCTTGACCAGAATGGCCTAGGGAAAAAAAACACATACCGTTGTAATCGGGCGAGTTTCTACTTTCAGATGCAACAGTAATTTTTGGGTTAGTTCAATCCGTTCGCGAGATAACGGAGTTTGAAGCTAAGAAATGGTTAAGAAGACAACAAATTTTTCGCTATTCTGCTGCTCCAAACTCTTAACCAGAATGGGCTAGGGAAAAAATACACATACCGTTGTAATCGGGCGAATTTCTACTTTCACACGCAACAGGAATTTTTGGGTTATGTCTATCCGTTCGCGAGATATGGGAGTTTGAAGCCAAGAAATGGTTGAGAAGGCAAAAAATTGTTCGCTATTCTGCTGCTTCAAACGCTTGACCAGAATGGCCTAGGGAAAAAATACACATACCGTTGTAATCGGGCGAGTTTCTACTTTCAGGTGCAACAGGAATTTTTGGGTTAGGTCAATCCGTTCGCGAGATATGGGAGTTTGAAGCCAAGAAATGGTTGAGAAGACAAAAAATTTTTCGCAATTCTGCTGCTCCAAACGCTTAACCAGAATGGGCTAGGGAAAAAATACACGTACCGTTGTAATCGGGCGAGATTCTACTTTCACACGCAACAGGAATTTTTGGGTTTGGTCAATCCGTCCGCGATATATGGGAGTTTGAAGCCAAGAAATGGTTGAGAAGACAAAAAATTTTTCGCAATTCTGCTGCTCCAAACGCTTAACCAGAATGGCCTATGGAAAAAATACACATACCGCTGTAATAGGGCGAGTTTCTACTTTCACACGCAACAGGAATTTTTGGGTTAGGTCTATCCGTTCGCGAGATATGGGAGTTTGAAGCCAAGAAATGGTTGAGAAGGCATACAAATTTTGGTAATACTGCTGATCCAAACGCTTAACCAGAATGCCCTAGGGAAAAAATATACATACCGCTGCAGTCGGGCGAGTTTATACTTTCAGATGCAATAGGAATTTTTGGGTTAGGTCCATCCGTCCGCTAGATATGGCAGTTTGAAGCCAAGAAATGGTTGAGAAGGCAAAAAATTTTTCGCAATTCTGCTGCTCCAAACGCTTAACCAGAATGGCCTAGGGGAAAAATACACATACCGTTGTAATCGGGCGAGTTTCTATTATCAGATGCAATAGGAATTTTTGGGTTAGGTCAATCCGTTCGCGAGATATGGGAGTTTGAAGCTAAGAAATGGTTAAGAAGGCAACAAATTTTTCGCACTTCTGCTGCTCCAAACGCTTGACCAGAATGGCCTAGGGAAAAAATACACATACCGTTGTAATCGGGCGAGTTTCTACTTTCAGGTGCAATAGGAATTTTTGGGTTAGGTCAATCCGTTCGCGAGATATGGGAGTTTGAAGCCAAGAAATGCTTGAGAAAGCAAAAAATTTTTCGCAATTCTGCTGCTCCAAACGCTTAACCAGAATGGCCTACGGAAAAAATACACATACCGTTGTAATCGGGCGAGTTTCTACTTTCAGATGCAATAGGAATTTTTGGGTTAGGTCAATCCGTTCGCGAGATATGGGAGTTTGAAGCCAAGAAATGGTAGAGAAGGCAAAAAATTTTTCACAATTCTGCTGCTCCAAACGCTTAACCAGAATGGCCTAGGGAAAAAATACACAAACCGTTGTAATCGGCGAGTTTCTACTTTCAGGTGCAATAGGAATTTTTGGGTTAGGTCAATCCGTTCGCGAGATATGAGACTTTGAAGCCAAGAAATGGATGAGAAGGCAAAAAATTTTTCGCAATTCTGCTGCTCCAAACGCTTAACAAGAATGGCCTAGGGAAAAAATACACATACCGCTGTAATCGGGCGAGTTTCTACTTTCAGATGCAACAGGAGTTTTTGGGTTAGGTCAATCCGTTCGCGAGATATGGGAGTTTGAAGCCAAGAAATGGTTGAGAAGGCAAAAAATTTTTCGCAATTCTGCTGCTCCAAACCCTTAACCAGAATTGCCTAGGGAAAAAATACACATACCGCTGTAATCGGGCGAGTTTCTACTTTCAGATGCAATAGGAATTTTTGGGTTAGGTCTATCCGTTCGCGAGATATGGGAGTTTGAAGCCAAGAAATGGTTGAGAAGGCAAAAGATTTTTCGCAATTCTGCTGCTCCAAACGCTTAACCAGAATGGCTTAGGGAAAAAATACGCATATCGTTGTAATCGGGTGAGTTTCTGCTTTCAGACGCAGCAGGAACTTCTGGGTTTGGTAAATCCGTTCGCGAGATATGGGAGTTTGAAGCCAAGAAATGGTTGAGAAGGCAAAAAATTTTTCGCAATTCTGCTGCTCCAAACGCTTAACCAGAATGGCCTAGGGAAAAAAAACACATACCGTTGTAATCGGGCGAGTTTCTACTTTCAGATGCAACAGTAATTTTTGGGTTAGTTCAATCCGTTCGCGAGATAACGGAGTTTGAATCTAAGAAATGGTTGAGAAGACAACAAATTGTTCGCACTACTGCTGCTCCAAACGCTTGACCAGAATGGCCTAGGGAAAAAATACACATACCGTTGTAATCGGGCGAGTTTCTATTATCAGATGCAATAGGAATTTTTGGGTTAGGTCAATCCGTTCGCGAGATATGGGAGTTTGAAGCTAAGAAATGGTTAAGAAGGCAACAAATTTTTCGCACTTCTGCTGCTCCAAACGCTTGACCAGAATGGCCTAGGGAAAAAATACACATACCGTTGTAATCGGGCGTGTTTCTACGTTCAGACGCAACAGGAATTTTTGGGTTAGGTCAATCCGTTCGCGAGATATGGGAGTTTGAAGCCAAGAAATGGTTGAGAAGGCAAAAAATTGTTCGCTATTCTGCTGCTTCAAACGCTTGACCAGAGTGGCCTAGGGAAAAAATACACATACCGTTGTAATCGGGCGAGTTTCTTCTTTCAGATGCAACAGGAATTTTTGGGTTAGGTCAATCCGTTCGCGAGATATGGGAGTTTGAAGCTAAGAAATGGTAAAGAAGACAACAAATTGTTCGCACTACTGCTGCTCCAAACGCTTGACCAGAATGGCCTAGGGAAAAAATACACATACCGTTGTAATCGGGCGTGTTTCTACTTTCAGACGCAACAGGGATTTTTGGGTTAGGTCAATCCGTTCGCGAGATATGGGAGTTTGAAGCCAAGAAATGGTTGAGAAGGCAAAAAATTGTTCGCTATTCTGCTGCTTCAAACGCTTGACCAGAATGGCCTAGGGAAAAAATACACATACCGCTGTAATCGGGCGAGTATCTACTTTCAGATGCAATAGGAATTTTTGGGTTAGGTCAATCCGTTCGCGAGATATGGGAGTTTGAAGCCAAGAAATGGTTGAGAAGGTAAAACATTTTTTGCAATTCTGCTGCTCCAAACGCTTAACCAGAATGCCCTAGGGAAAAAATACGCATATCGTTGTAATCCGGCGAGTTTCTACTTTCAGATGCAATAGGAATTTTTGGGTTACGTCAATCCGTTCGCGAGATTTGGGAGTTTGAAGCTAAGAAATGGTTGAGAAGGCAAAAAATTTTTCGCAATTCTGCTGCTCCAAACGATTGACCAGAATGGCCTAGGGAAAAAATACAGATACCGTTGTAATCGGGCGTGTTTCTACTTTCAGACGCAACAGGAATTTTTGGGTTAGGTCAATCCGTTCGCGAGATATGGGAGTTTGAAGCCAAGAAATGGTTAAGAAGGCAACAAATTTTTCGCACTTCTGCTGCTCCAAACGCTTGACCAGAATGGCCTAGGGAAAAAATACACATACCGTTGTAATCGGGCGAGTTTCTACTTTCAGGTGCAATAGGAATTTTTGGGTTAGGTCAATCCGTTCGCGAGATATGGGAGTTTGAAGCCAAGAAATGGTTGAGAAGGCAAAAAATTGTTCGCTATTCTGCTGCTCCAAACGATTGACCAGAATGGCCTAGGGAAAAAATACAGATACCGTTGTAATCGGGCGTGTTTCTACTTTCAGACGCAACAGGAATTTTTGGGTTAGGTCAATCCGTTCGCGAGATATGGGAGTTTGAAGCCAAGAAATGGTTAAGAAGGCAACAAATTTTTCGCACTTCTGCTGCTCCAAACGCTTGACCAGAATGGCCTAGGGAAAAAATACACATACCGTTGTAATCGGGCGAGTTTCTACTTTCAGGTGCAATAGGAATTTTTGGGTTAGGTCAATCCGTTCGCGAGATATGGGAGTTTGAAGCCAAGAAATGGTTGAGAAGGCAAAAAATTGTTCGCTATTCTGCTGCTTCAAACGCTTGACCAGAGTGGCCTAGGGAAAAAATACACATACCGTTGTAATCGGGCGAGTTTCTTCTTTCAGATGCAACAGGAATTTTTGGGTTAGGTCAATCCGTTCGCGAGATATGGGAGTTTGAAGCTAAGAAATGGTAAAGAAGACAACAAATTGTTCGCACTACTGCTGCTCCAAACGCTTGACCAGAATGGCCTAGGGAAAAAATACACATACCGTTGTAATCGGGCGTGTTTCTACTTTCAGACGCAACAGGAATTTTTGGGTTAGGTCAATCCGTTCGCGAGATATGGGAGTTTGAAGCCAAGAAATGGTTGAGAAGGCAAAAAATTGTTCGCTATTCTGCTGCTTCAAACGCTTGACCAGAATGGCCTAGGGAAAAAATGCACATACCGCTGTAATCGGGCGAGTATCTACTTTCAGATGCAATAGGAATTTTTGGGTTAGGTCAATCCGTTCGCGAGATATGGGAGTTTGAAGCCAAGAAATGGTTGAGAAGGTAAAACATTTTTTGCAATTCTGCTGCTCCAAACGCTTAACCAGAATGCCCTAGGGAAAAAATACGCATATCGTTGTAATCCGGCGAGTTTCTACTTTCAGATGCAATAGGAATTTTTGGGTTACGTCAATCCGTTCGCGAGATTTGGGAGTTTGAAGCTAAGAAATGGTTGAGAAGGCAAAAAATTTTTCGCAATTCTGCTGCTCCAAACGCTTAACCAGAATGGCCTAGGGAAAAAATACACATACCGTTGTAATCGGGCGAGTTTCTACTTTCAGATGCAATAGAAATTTTTGGGTTAGGTGCACCCGTTCGCGAGATTTGGGAGTTTGAGGACAAGAAATGGTTGAGAAGGCAAAAATTTTTTCGCATTTCTGCTGCTCCAAACGCATAACCAGAATGGCCTAGGGAAAAAATACACATACCGTTGTAATGGGGCGAGTTTCTACTTTCAGATGCAATAGGAATTTTTGGGTTAGGTCAATCCCTTCGCGAGATATGGGAGTTTGAAGCGAAGAAATGGTTGAGAAGACAATAAATTTTTCGCACTTCTGCTGCTCCAATCGCTTAACCAGAATGGCCTAAGGGAAAAATTCACGTACCGTTGTAATCGGGCGAGTTTCTACTTTCAGATGCAATAGGAATTTTTGGTTTAGGTCAATCCGTTCGCGAGATATGGGACTTTGGAGCCAAGAAATGGTTGAGAAGGAAACAAATTTTTCGCACTTCTGCTGCTCCAAACGCTTAACCAGAATGGCCTAGGGAAAAAATACACTTACCCTTGTAATCGGGCGAGGTTCTACATTCAGACGCAACAGGAATTTTTGGGTTTGGTCAATCCGTTCGCGAGATATGGGACTTTGAAGCTAAGAAATGGTTGAGAAGACAAAAAATTTTTCGCAATTCTGCTGCTCCAAACGCTTAACCAGAATGGGCTAGGGAAAAAATACACATACCGCTGTAATCGGGCGAGTTTCTACTTTCAGATGCAACAGGAATTTTTGGGTTAGGTCAATCCGTTCGCGAGATATGGGAGTTTGAAGCCAAGAAATGGTTGAGAAGGCAAAAAATTTTTCGCAATTCTGCTGCTCCAAACGCTTAACCAGAATGGCCTAGGGAAAAAATACACATACCGTTGTAATCGGGCGAGTTTCTACTTTCAGATGCAATAGGAATTTTTGGGTTAGGTCAATCCGTTCGCGAGATATGGGAGTTTGAAGCCAAGAAATGGTTGAGAAGGCAAAAAATTTTTCGCAATTCTGCTGCTCCAAACGCTTAACCAGAATGGCCTAGGGAAAAAATACACATACCGTTGTAATCGGGCGAGTTTCTATTATCAGATGCAATAGGAATTTTTGGGTTAGGTCAATCCGTTCGCGAGATATGGGAGTTTGAAGCTAAGAAATGGTTAAGAAGACAACAAATTTTTCGCACTTCTGCTGCTCCAAACGATTGACCAGAATGGCCTAGGGAAAAAATACAGATACCGTTGTAATCGGGCGTGTTTCTACTTTCAGACGCAACAGGAATTTTTGGGTTAGGTCAATCCGTTCGCGAGATATGGGAGTTTGAAGCCAAGAAATGGTTAAGAAGGCAACAAATTTTTCGCACTTCTGCTGCTCCAAACGCTTGACCAGAATGGCCTAGGGAAAAAATACACATACCGTTGTAATCGGGCGAGTTTCTACTTTCAGGTGCAATAGGAATTTTTGGGTTAGGTCAATCCGTTCGCGAGATATGGGAGTTTGAAGCCAAGAAATGCTTGAGAAAGCAAAAAATTTTTCGCAATTCTGCTGCTCCAAACGCTTAACCAGAATGGCCTACGGAAAAAATACACATACCGTTGTAATCGGGCGAGTTTCTACTTTCAGATGCAATAGGAATTTTTGGGTTAGGTCAATCCGTTCGCGAGATATGGGAGTTTGAAGCCAAGAAATGGTAGAGAAGGCAAAAAATTTTTCACAATTCTGCTGCTCCAAACGCTTAACCAGAATGGCCTAGGGAAAAAATACACAAACCGTTGTAATCGGCGAGTTTCTACTTTCAGGTGCAATAGGAATTTTTGGGTTAGGTCAATCCGTTCGCGAGATATGAGACTTTGAAGCCAAGAAATGGATGAGAAGGCAAAAAATTTTTCGCAATTCTGCTGCTCCAAACGCTTAACAAGAATGGCCTAGGGAAAAAATACACATACCGCTGTAATCGGGCGAGTTTCTACTTTCAGATGCAACAGGAGTTTTTGGGTTAGGTCAATCCGTTCGCGAGATATGGGAGTTTGAAGCCAAGAAATGGTTGAGAAGGCAAAAAATTTTTCGCAATTCTGCTGCTCCAAACCCTTAACCAGAATTGCCTAGGGAAAAAATACACATACCGCTGTAATCGGGCGAGTTTCTACTTTCAGATGCAATAGGAATTTTTGGGTTAGGTCAATCCGTTCGCGAGATATGGGAGTTTGAAGCCAAGAAATGGTTGAGAAGGCAAAAGATTTTTCGCAATTCTGCTGCTCCAAACGCTTAACCAGAATGGCTTAGGGAAAAAATACGCATATCGTTGTAATCGGGTGAGTTTCTACTTTCAGACGCAGCAGGAACTTCTGGGTTTGGTCAATCCGTTCGCGAGATATGGGAGTTTGAAGCCAAGAAATGGTTGAGAAGGCAAAAAATTTTTCGCAATTCTGCTGCTCCAAACGCTTAACCAGAATGGCCTAGGGAAAAAAAACACATACCGTTGTAATCGGGCGAGTTTCTACTTTCAGATGCAACAGTAATTTTTGGGTTAGTTCAATCCGTTCGCGAGATAACGGAGTTTGAATCTAAGAAATGGTTGAGAAGGCATGCAATTTTTGGTAATTCTGCTGATCCAAACGCTTAACCAGAATGCCCTAGGGAAAAAATATACTTACCGCTGTAGTCGGGCGAGTTTATACTTTCAGATGCAATAGGAATTTTTGGGTTAGGTCCATCCGTTCGCTAGATATGGCAGTTTGAATCCAAGAAATGGTTGAGAAGGCAACAAATTTTTCGCAATTCTGCTGCTCCAAACGCTTGACCAGAATGGCCTAGGGAAAAAATACACATACCGTTGTAATCGGGCGTGTTTCTACGTTCAGACGCAACAGGAATTTTTGGGTTAGGTCAATCCGTTCGCGAGATATGGGAGTTTGAAGCCAAGAAATGGGTGAGAAGGCAAAAAATTGTTCGCTATTCTGCTGCTTCAAACGCTTGACCAGAGTGGCCTAGGGAAAAAATACACATACCGTTGTAATCGGGCGAGTTTCTTCTTTCAGATGCAACAGGAATTTTTGGGTTAGGTCAATCCGTTCGCGAGATATGGGAGTTTGAAGCTAAGAAATGGTAAAGAAGACAACAAATTGTTCGCACTACTGCTGCTCCAAACGCTTGACCAGAATGGCCTAGGGAAAAAATACACATACCGTTGTAATCGGGCGTGTTTCTACTTTCAGACGCAACAGGAATTTTTGGGTTAGGTCAATCCGTTCGCGAGATATGGGAGTTTGAAGCCAAGAAATGGTTGAGAAGGCAAAAAATTGTTCGCTATTCTGCTGCTTCAAACGCTTGACCAGAATGGCCTAGGGAAAAAATACACATACCGCTGTAATCGGGCGAGTATCTACTTTCAGATGCAATAGGAATTTTTGGGTTAGGTCAATCCGTTCGCGAGATATGGGAGTTTGAAGCCAAGAAATGGTTGAGAAGGTAAAACATTTTTTGCAATTCTGCTGCTCCAAACGCTTAACCAGAATGCCCTAGGGAAAAAATACGCATATCGTTGTAATCCGGCGAGTTTCTACTTTCAGATGCAATAGGAATTTTTGGGTTACGTCAATCCGTTCGCGAGATTTGGGAGTTTGAAGCTAAGAAATGGTTGAGAAGGCAAAAAATTTTTCGCAATTCTGCTGCTCCAAACGCTTAACCAGAATGGCCTAGGGAAAAAATACACATACCGTTGTAATCGGGCGAGTTTCTACTTTCAGATGCAATAGAAATTTTTGGGTTAGGTGCACCCGTTCGCGAGATTTGGGAGTTTGAGGACAAGAAATGGTTGAGAAGGCAAAAATTTTTTCGCATTTCTGCTGCTCCAAACGCATAACCAGAATGGCCTAGGGAAAAAATACACATACCGTTGTAATGGGGCGAGTTTCTACTTTCAGATGCAATAGGAATTTTTGGGTTAGGTCAATCCCTTCGCGAGATATGGGAGTTTGAAGCGAAGAAATGGTTGAGAAGACAATAAATTTTTCGCACTTCTGCTGCTCCAATCGCTTAACCAGAATGGCCTAAGGGAAAAATTCACGTACCGTTGTAATCGGGCGAGTTTCTACTTTCAGATGCAATAGGAATTTTTGGTTTAGGTCAATCCGTTCGCGAGATATGGGACTTTGGAGCCAAGAAATGGTTGAGAAGGAACCAAATTTTTCGCACTTCTGCTGCTCCAAACGCTTAACCAGAATGGCCTAGGGAAAAAATACACATACCCTTGTAATCGGGCGAGGTTCTACATTCAGACGCAACAGGAATTTTTGGGTTTGGTCAATCCGTTCGCGAGATATGGGACTTTGAAGCTAAGAAATGGTTGAGAAGACAAAAAATTTTTCGCAATTCTGCTGCTCCAAACGCTTAACCAGAATGGGCTAGGGAAAAAATACACATACCGCTGTAATCGGGCGAGTTTCTACTTTCAGATGCAACAGGAATTTTTGGGTTAGGTCAATCCGTTCGCGAGATATGGGAGTTTGAAGCCAAGAAATGGTTGAGAAGGCAAAAAATTTTTCGCAATTCTGCTGCTCCAAACGCTTAACCAGAATGGCCTAGGGAAAAAATACACATACCGTTGTAATCGGGCGAGTTTCTACTTTCAGATGCAATAGGAATTTTTGGGTTAGGTCAATCCGTTCGCGAGATATGGGAGTTTGAAGCCAAGAAATGGTTGAGAAGGCAAAAAATTTTTCGCAATTCTGCTGCTCCAAACGCTTAACCAGAATGGCCTAGGGAAAAAAAACACATACCGTTGTAATCGGGCGAGTTTCTACTTTCAGATGCAACAGTAATTTTTGGGTTAGTTCAATCCGTTCGCGAGATAACGGAGTTTGAAGCTAAGAAATGGTTAAGAAGACAACAAATTTTTCGCTATTCTGCTGCTCCAAACTCTTAATTAGAATGGGCTAGGGAACAAATACACATACCGTTGTAATCGGGCGAATTTCTACTTTCACACGCAACAGGAATTTTTGGGTTAGGTCTATCCGTTCGCGAGATATGGGAGTTTGAAGCCAAGAAATGGTTGAGAAGGCAAAAAATTTTTCGCAATTCTGCTGCTCCAAACGCTTAACCAGAATGGCCTAGGGAAAAAATACACATACCGTTGTAATCGGGCGAGTTTCTATTATCAGATGCAATAGGAATTTTTGGGTTAGGTCAATCCGTTCGCGAGATATGGGAGTTTGAAGCTAAGAAATGGTTAAGAAGACAACAAATTTTTCGCACTTCTGCTGCTCCAAACGATTGACCAGAATGGCCTAGGGAAAAAATACAGATACCGTTGTAATCGGGCGTGTTTCTACTTTCAGACGCAACAGGAATTTTTGGGTTAGGTCAATCCGTTCGCGAGATATGGGAGTTTGAAGCCAAGAAATGGTTAAGAAGGCAACAAATTTTTCGCACTTCTGCTGCTCCAAACGCTTGACCAGAATGGCCTAGGGAAAAAATACACATACCGTTGTAATCGGGCGAGTTTCTACTTTCAGGTGCAATAGGAATTTTTGGGTTAGGTCAATCCGTTCGCGAGATATGGGAGTTTGAAGCCAAGAAATGCTTGAGAAAGCAAAAAATTTTTCGCAATTCTGCTGCTCCAAACGCTTAACCAGAATGGCCTACGGAAAAAATACACATACCGTTGTAATCGGGCGAGTTTCTACTTTCAGATGCAATAGGAATTTTTGGGTTAGGTCAATCCGTTCGCGAGATATGGGAGTTTGAAGCCAAGAAATGGTAGAGAAGGCAAAAAATTTTTCACAATTCTGCTGCTCCAAACGCTTAACCAGAATGGCCTAGGGAAAAAATACACAAACCGTTGTAATCGGCGAGTTTCTACTTTCAGGTGCAATAGGAATTTTTGGGTTAGGTCAATCCGTTCGCGAGATATGAGACTTTGAAGCCAAGAAATGGATGAGAAGGCAAAAAATTTTTCGCAATTCTGCTGCTCCAAACGCTTAACAAGAATGGCCTAGGGAAAAAATACACATACCGCTGTAATCGGGCGAGTTTCTACTTTCAGATGCAACAGGAGTTTTTGGGTTAGGTCAATCCGTTCGCGAGATATGGGAGTTTGAAGCCAAGAAATGGTTGAGAAGGCAAAAAATTTTTCGCAATTCTGCTGCTCCAAACCCTTAACCAGAATTGCCTAGGGAAAAAATACACATACCGCTGTAATCGGGCGAGTTTCTACTTTCAGATGCAATAGGAATTTTTGGGTTAGGTCAATCCGTTCGCGAGATATGGGAGTTTGAAGCCAAGAAATGGTTGAGAAGGCAAAAGATTTTTCGCAATTCTGCTGCTCCAAACGCTTAACCAGAATGGCTTAGGGAAAAAATACGCATATCGTTGTAATCGGGTGAGTTTCTACTTTCAGACGCAGCAGGAACTTCTGGGTTTGGTCAATCCGTTCGCGAGATATGGGAGTTTGAAGCCAAGAAATGGTTGAGAAGGCAAAAAATTTTTCGCAATTCTGCTGCTCCAAACGCTTAACCAGAATGGCCTAGGGAAAAAAAACACATACCGTTGTAATCGGGCGAGTTTCTACTTTCAGATGCAACAGTAATTTTTGGGTTAGTTCAATCCGTTCGCGAGATAACGGAGTTTGAATCTAAGAAATGGTTGAGAAGGCATGCAATTTTTGGTAATTCTGCTGATCCAAACGCTTAACCAGAATGCCCTAGGGAAAAAATATACTTACCGCTGTAGTCGGGCGAGTTTATACTTTCAGATGCAATAGGAATTTTTGGGTTAGGTCCATCCGTTCGCTAGATATGGCAGTTTGAATCCAAGAAATGGTTGAGAAGGCAACAAATTTTTCGCAATTCTGCTGCTCCAAACGCTTGACCAGAATGGCCTAGGGAAAAAATACACATACCGTTGTAATCGGGCGTGTTTCTACGTTCAGACGCAACAGGAATTTTTGGGTTAGGTCAATCCGTTCGCGAGATATGGGAGTTTGAAGCCAAGAAATGGTTGAGAAGGCAAAAAATTGTTCGCTATTCTGCTGCTTCAAACGCTTGACCAGAGTGGCCTAGGGAAAAAATACACATACCGTTGTAATCGGGCGAGTTTCTTCTTTCAGATGCAACAGGAATTTTTGGGTTAGGTCAATCCGTTCGCGAGATATGGGAGTTTGAAGCTAAGAAATGGTAAAGAAGACAACAAATTGTTCGCACTACTGCTGCTCCAAACGCTTGACCAGAATGGCCTAGGGAAAAAATACACATACCGTTGTAATCGGGCGTGTTTCTACTTTCAGACGCAACAGGAATTTTTGGGTTAGGTCAATCCGTTCGCGAGATATGGGAGTTTGAAGCCAAGAAATGGTTGAGAAGGCAAAAAATTGTTCGCTATTCTGCTGCTTCAAACGCTTGACCAGAATGGCCTAGGGAAAAAATACACATACCGCTGTAATCGGGCGAGTATCTACTTTCAGATGCAATAGGAATTTTTGGGTTAGGTCAATCCGTTCGCGAGATATGGGAGTTTGAAGCCAAGAAATGGTTGAGAAGGTAAAACATTTTTTGCAATTCTGCTGCTCCAAACGCTTAACCAGAATGCCCTAGGGAAAAAATACGCATATCGTTGTAATCCGGCGAGTTTCTACTTTCAGATGCAATAGGAATTTTTGGGTTACGTCAATCCGTTCGCGAGATTTGGGAGTTTGAAGCTAAGAAATGGTTGAGAAGGCAAAAAATTTTTCGCAATTCTGCTGCTCCAAACGCTTAACCAGAATGGCCTAGGGAAAAAATACACATACCGTTGTAATCGGGCGAGTTTCTACTTTCAGATGCAATAGAAATTTTTGGGTTAGGTGCACCCGTTCGCGAGATTTGGGAGTTTGAGGACAAGAAATGGTTGAGAAGGCAAAAATTTTTTCGCATTTCTGCTGCTCCAAACGCATAACCAGAATGGCCTAGGGAAAAAATACACATACCGTTGTAATGGGGCGAGTTTCTACTTTCAGATGCAATAGGAATTTTTGGGTTAGGTCAATCCCTTCGCGAGATATGGGAGTTTGAAGCGAAGAAATGGTTGAGAAGACAATAAATTTTTCGCAATTCTGCTGCTCCAATCGCTTAACCAGAATGGCCTAAGGGAAAAATTCACGTACCGTTGTAATCGGGCGAGTTTCTACTTTCAGATGCAATAGGAATTTTTGGTTTAGGTCAATCCGTTCGCGAGATATGGGACTTTGGAGCCAAGAAGTGGTTGAGAAGGAAACAAATTTTTCGCACTTCTGCTGCTCCAAACGCTTAACCAGAATGGCCTAGGGAAAAAATACACTTACCCTTGTAATCGGGCGAGGTTCTACATTCAGACGCAACAGGAATTTTTGGGTTTGGTCAATCCGTTCGCGAGATATGGGACTTTGAAGCTAAGAAATGGTTGAGAAGACAAAAAATTTTTCGCAATTCTGCTGCTCCAAACGCTTAACCAGAATGGGCTAGGGAAAAAATACACATACCGCTGTAATCGGGCGAGTTTCTACTTTCAGATGCAACAGGAATTTTTGGGTTAGGTCAATCCGTTCGCGAGATATGGGAGTTTGAAGCCAAGAAATGGTTGAGAAGGCAAAAAATGTTTCGCAATTCTGCTGCTCCAAACGCTTAACCAGAATGGCCTAGGGAAAAAATACACATACCGTTGTAATCGGGCGAGTTTCTACTTTCAGATGCAATAGGAATTTTTGGGTTAGGTCAATCCGTTCGCGAGATATGGGAGTTTGAAGCCAAGAAATGGTTGAGAAGGCAAAAAATTTTTCGCAATTCTGCTGCTCCAAACGCTTAACCAGAATGGCCTAGGGAAAAAAAACACATACCGTTGTAACCGGGCGAGTTTCTACTTTCAGATGCAACAGTAATTTTTGGGTTAGTTCAATCCGTTCGCGAGATAACGGAGTTTGAAGCTAAGAAATGGTTAAGAAGACAACAAATTTTTCGCTATTCTGCTGCTCCAAACTCTTAATTAGAATGGGCTAGGGAACAAATACACATACCGTTGTAATCGGGCGAATTTCTACTTTCACACGCAACAGGAATTTTTGGGTTAGGTCTATCCGTTCGCGAGATATGGGAGTTTGAAGCCAAGAAATGGTTGAGAAGGCAAAAAATTTTTCGCAATTCTGCTGCTCCAAACGCTTAACCAGAATGGCCTAGGGAAAAAATACACATACCGTTGTAATCGGGCGAGTTTCTATTATCAGATGCAATAGGAATTTTTGGGTTAGGTCAATCCGTTCGCGAGATATGGGAGTTTGAAGCTAAGAAATGGTTAAGAAGACAACAAATTTTTCGCACTTCTGCTGCTCCAAACGATTGACCAGAATGGCCTAGGGAAAAAATACAGATACCGTTGTAATCGGGCGTGTTTCTACTTTCAGACGCAACAGGAATTTTTGGGTTAGGTCAATCCGTTCGCGAGATATGGGAGTTTGAAGCCAAGAAATGGTTAAGAAGGCAACAAATTTTTCGCACTTCTGCTGCTCCAAACGCTTGACCAGAATGGCCTAGGGAAAAAATACACATACCGTTGTAATCGGGCGAGTTTCTACTTTCAGGTGCAATAGGAATTTTTGGGTTAGGTCAATCCGTTCGCGAGATATGGGAGTTTGAAGCCAAGAAATGCTTGAGAAAGCAAAAAATTTTTCGCAATTCTGCTGCTCCAAACGCTTAACCAGAATGGCCTACGGAAAAAATACACATACCGTTGTAATCGGGCGAGTTTCTACTTTCAGATGCAATAGGAATTTTTGGGTTAGGTCAATCCGTTCGCGAGATATGGGAGTTTGAAGCCAAGAAATGGTAGAGAAGGCAAAAAATTTTTCACAATTCTGCTGCTCCAAACGCTTAACCAGAATGGCCTAGGGAAAAAATACACAAACCGTTGTAATCGGCGAGTTTCTACTTTCAGGTGCAATAGGAATTTTTGGGTTAGGTCAATCCGTTCGCGAGATATGAGACTTTGAAGCCAAGAAATGGATGAGAAGGCAAAAAATTTTTCGCAATTCTGCTGCTCCAAACGCTTAACAAGAATGGCCTAGGGAAAAAATACACATACCGCTGTAATCGGGCGAGTTTCTACTTTCAGATGCAACAGGAGTTTTTGGGTTAGGTCAATCCGTTCGCGAGATATGGGAGTTTGAAGCCAAGAAATGGTTGAGAAGGCAAAAAATTTTTCGCAATTCTGCTGCTCCAAACCCTTAACCAGAATTGCCTAGGGAAAAAATACACATACCGCTGTAATCGGGCGAGTTTCTACTTTCAGATGCAATAGGAATTTTTGGGTTAGGTCAATCCGTTCGCGAGATATGGGAGTTTGAAGCCAAGAAATGGTTGAGAAGGCAAAAGATTTTTCGCAATTCTGCTGCTCCAAACGCTTAACCAGAATGGCTTAGGGAAAAAATACGCATATCGTTGTAATCGGGTGAGTTTCTACTTTCAGACGCAGCAGGAACTTCTGGGTTTGGTCAATCCGTTCGCGAGATATGGGAGTTTGAAGCCAAGAAATGGTTGAGAAGGCAAAAAATTTTTCGCAATTCTGCTGCTCCAAACGCTTAACCAGAATGGCCTAGGGAAAAAAAACACATACCGTTGTAATCGGGCGAGTTTCTACTTTCAGATGCAACAGTAATTTTTGGGTTAGTTCAATCCGTTCGCGAGATAACGGAGTTTGAATCTAAGAAATGGTTGAGAAGGCATGCAATTTTTGGTAATTCTGCTGATCCAAACGCTTAACCAGAATGCCCTAGGGAAAAAATATACTTACCGCTGTAGTCGGGCGAGTTTATACTTTCAGATGCAATAGGAATTTTTGGGTTAGGTCCATCCGTTCGCTAGATATGGCAGTTTGAATCCAAGAAATGGTTGAGAAGGCAAAAAATTTTTCGCAATTCTGCTGCTCCAAACGCTTAACCAGAATGGCCTAGGGAAAAAATACACATACCGTTGTAATCGGGCGAGTTTCTATTATCAGATGCAATAGGAATTTTTGGGTTAGGTCAATCCGTTCGCGAGATATGGGAGTTTGAAGCTAAGAAATGGTTAAGAAGGCAACAAATTTTTCGCACTTCTGCTGCTCCAAACGCTTGACCAGAATGGCCTAGGGAAAAAATACACATACCGTTGTAATCGGGCGTGTTTCTACGTTCAGACGCAACAGGAATTTTTGGGTTAGGTCAATCCGTTCGCGAGATATGGGAGTTTGAAGCCAAGAAATGGTTGAGAAGGCAAAAAATTGTTCGCTATTCTGCTGCTTCAAACGCTTGACCAGAGTGGCCTAGGGAAAAAATACACATACCGTTGTAATCGGGCGAGTTTCTTCTTTCAGATGCAACAGGAATTTTTGGGTTAGGTCAATCCGTTCGCGAGATATGGGAGTTTGAAGCTAAGAAATGGTAAAGAAGACAACAAATTGTTCGCACTACTGCTGCTCCAAACGCTTGACCAGAATGGCCTAGGGAAAAAATACACATACCGTTGTAATCGGGCGTGTTTCTACTTTCAGACGCAACAGGAATTTTTGGGTTAGGTCAATCCGTTCGCGAGATATGGGAGTTTGAAGCCAAGAAATGGTTGAGAAGGCAAAAAATTGTTCGCTATTCTGCTGCTCCAAACGCTTGACCAGAATGGCCTAGGGAAAAAATACACATACCGCTGTAATCGGGCGAGTATCTACTTTCAGATGCAATAGGAATTTTTGGGTTAGGTCAATCCGTTCGCGAGATATGGGAGTTTGAAGCCAAGAAATGGTTGAGAAGGTAAAACATTTTTTGCAATTCTGCTGCTCCAAACGCTTAACCAGAATGCCCTAGGGAAAAAATACGCATATCGTTGTAATCCGGCGAGTTTCTACTTTCAGATGCAATAGGAATTTTTGGGTTACGTCAATCCGTTCGCGAGATTTGGGAGTTTGAAGCTAAGAAATGGTTGAGAAGGCAAAAAATTTTTCGCAATTCTGCTGCTCCAAACGCTTAACCAGAATGGCCTAGGGAAAAAATACACATACCGTTGTAATCGGGCGAGTTTCTACTTTCAGATGCAATAGAAATTTTTGGGTTAGGTGCACCCGTTCGCGAGATTTGGGAGTTTGAGGACAAGAAATGGTTGAGAAGGCAAAAATTTTTTCGCATTTCTGCTGCTCCAAACGCATAACCAGAATGGCCTAGGGAAAAAATACACATACCGTTGTAATGGGGCGAGTTTCTACTTTCAGATGCAATAGGAATTTTTGGGTTAGGTCAATCCCTTCGCGAGATATGGGAGTTTGAAGCGAAGAAATGGTTGAGAAGACAATAAATTTTTCGCACTTCTGCTGCTCCAATCGCTTAACCAGAATGGCCTAAGGGAAAAATTCACGTACCGTTGTAATCGGGCGAGTTTCTACTTTCAGATGCAATAGGAATTTTTGGTTTAGGTCAATCCGTTCGCGAGATATGGGACTTTGGAGCCAAGAAATGGTTGAGAAGGAAACAAATTTTTCGCACTTCTGCTGCTCCAAACGCTTAACCAGAATGGCCTAGGGAAAAAATACACTTACCCTTGTAATCGGGCGAGGTTCTACATTCAGACGCAACAGGAATTTTTGGGTTTGGTCAATCCGTTCGCGAGATATGGGACTTTGAAGCTAAGAAATGGTTGAGAAGACAAAAAATTTTTCGCAATTCTGCTGCTCCAAACGCTTAACCAGAATGGGCTAGGGAAAAAATACACATACCGCTGTAATCGGGCGAGTTTCTACTTTCAGATGCAACAGGAATTTTTGGGTTAGGTCAATCCGTTCGCGAGATATGGGAGTTTGAAGCCAAGAAATGGTTGAGAAGGCAAAAAATTTTTCGCAATTCTGCTGCTCCAAACGCTTAACCAGAATGGCCTAGGGAAAAAATACACATACCGTTGTAATCGGGCGAGTTTCTACTTTCAGATGCAATAGGAATTTTTGGGTTAGGTCAATCCGTTCGCGAGATATGGGAGTTTGAAGCCAAGAAATGGTTGAGAAGGCAAAAAATTTTTCGCAATTCTGCTGCTCCAAACGCTTAACCAGAATGGCCTAGGGAAAAAAAACACATACCGTTGTAATCGGGCGAGTTTCTACTTTCAGATGCAACAGTAATTTTTGGGTTAGTTCAATCCGTTCGCGAGATAACGGAGTTTGAAGCTAAGAAATGGTTAAGAAGACAACAAATTTTTCGCTATTCTGCTGCTCCAAACTCTTAATTAGAATGGGCTAGGGAACAAATACACATACCGTTGTAATCGGGCGAATTTCTACTTTCACACGCAACAGGAATTTTTGGGTTAGGTCTATCCGTTCGCGAGATATGGGAGTTTGAAGCCAAGAAATGGTTGAGAAGGCAAAAAATTTTTCGCAATTCTGCTGCTCCAAACGCTTAACCAGAATGGCCTAGGGAAAAAATACACATACCGTTGTAATCGGGCGAGTTTCTATTATCAGATGCAATAGGAATTTTTGGGTTAGGTCAATCCGTTCGCGAGATATGGGAGTTTGAAGCTAAGAAATGGTTAAGAAGACAACAAATTTTTCGCACTTCTGCTGCTCCAAACGATTGACCAGAATGGCCTAGGGAAAAAATACAGATACCGTTGTAATCGGGCGTGTTTCTACTTTCAGACGCAACAGGAATTTTTGGGTTAGGTCAATCCGTTCGCGAGATATGGGAGTTTGAAGCCAAGAAATGGTTGAGAAGGTAAAACATTTTTTGCAATTCTGCTGCTCCAAACGCTTAACCAGAATGCCCTAGGGAAAAAATACGCATATCGTTGTAATCGGGCGAGTTTCTACTTTCAGATGAAATAGGAATTTTTGGGTTACGTCAATCCGTTCGCGAGATTTGGGAGTTTGAAGCTAAGAAATGGTTGAGAAGGCAAAAAATTTTTCGCAATTCTGCTGCTCCAAACGCTTAACCAGAATGGCCTAGGGAAAAAATACACATACCGTTGTAATCGGGCGAGTTTCTACCTTCAGATGCAATAGAAATTTTTGGGTTAGGTCCACTCGTTCGCGAGATTTGGGAGTTTGAGGACAAGAAATGGTTGAGAAGGCAAAAATTTTTTCGCATTTCTGCTGCTCCAAACGCATAACCAGAATGGCCTAGGGAAAAAATACACATACCGTTGTAATCGGCGAGTTTCTACTTTCAGGTGCAACAGGAATTTTTGGGTTAGGTCAATCCGTTCGCGATATATGGGAGTTTGAAGCCAAGAAATGGTTGAGAAGGCAAAAAATTTTTCGCAATTCTGCTGCTCCAAGCGCTTAACCAGAATTGCCTAGGGAAAAAATACACATACCGCTGTAATCGGGCGAGTTTCTACTTTCAGATGCAATAGGAATTTTTGGGTTAGGTCAATCCGTTCGCGAGATATGGGAGTTTGAAGCCAAGAAATGGTTGTGAAGGTAAAACATTTTTTGCAATTCTGCTGCTCCAAACGCTTAACCAGAATGCCCTAGGGAAAAAATACGCATATCGTTGTAATCGGGCGAGTTTCTACTTTCAGATGAAATAGGAATTTTTGGGTTACGTCAATCCGTTCGCGAGATTTGGGAGTTTGAAGCTAAGAAATGGTTGAGAAGGCAAAAAATTTTTCGCAATTCTGCTGCTCCAAACGCTTAACCAGAATGGCCTAGGGAAAAAATACACATACCGTTGTAATCGGGCGAGTTTCTACCTTCAGATGCAATAGAAATTTTTGGGTTAGGTCCACTCGTTCGCGAGATTTGGGAGTTTGAGGACAAGAAATGGTTGAGAAGGCAAAAATTTTTTCGCATTTCTGCTGCTCCAAACGCATAACCAGAATGGCCTAGGGAAAAAATACACATACCGTTGTAATGGGGCGAGTTTCTACTTTCAGATGCAATAGGAATTTTTGGGTTAGGTAAATCCGTTCGCGAGATATGGGAGTTTGAAGCGAAGAAATGGTTGAGAAGACAATAAATTTTTCGCACTTCTGCTGCTCCAATCGCTTAACCAGAGTGGCCTAAGGGAAAAATACACGTACCGTTGTAATCGGGCGAGTTTCTACTTTGAGATGCAATAGGAATTTTTGGGTTACGTCAATCCGTTCGCGAGATATGGGACTTTGGAGCCAAGGAATGGTTGAGAAGGAAACAAATTTTTCGCACTTCTGCTGCTCCAAACGCTTAACCAGAATGGCCTAGGGAAAAAATACACTTACCCTTGTAATCGGGCGAGGTTCTACATTCAGACGCAACAGGAATTTTTGGGTTAGGTCTATCCGTTCGCGAGATATGGGAGTTTGAAGCCAAGAAATGGTTGAGAAGGCAAAAAATTTTTCGCAATTCTGCTGCTTCAAACGCTTGACCAGAATGGCCTAGGGAAAAAATACACATACCGTTGTAATCGGGCGAGTTTCTTCTTTCAGATGCAACAGGAATTTTTGGGTTAGGTCAATCCGTTCGCGAGATATGGGAGTTTGAAGCTAAGAAATGGTAAAGAAGACAACAAATTGTTCGCACTACTGCTGCTCCAAACGCTTAACCAGAATGGCCTAGGGAAAAAATACACATACCGTTGTAATCGGCGAGTTTCTACTTTCAGGTGCAACAGGAATTTTTGGGTTAGGTCAATCCGTTCGCGATATATGGGAGTTTGAAGCCAAGAAATGGTTGAGAAGGCAAAAAATTTTTCGCAATTCTGCTGCTCCAAGCGCTTAACCAGAATTGCCTAGGGAAAAAATACACATACCGCTGTAATCGGGCGAGTTTCTACTTTCAGATGCAATAGGAATTTTTGGGTTAGGTCAATCCGTTCGCGAGATATGGGAGTTTGAAGCCAAGAAATGGTTGAGAAGGTAAAACATTTTTTGCAATTCTGCTGCTCCAAACGCTTAACCAGAATGCCCTAGGGAAAAAATACGCATATCGTTGTAATCGGGCGAGTTTCTACTTTCAGATGAAATAGGAATTTTTGGGTTACGTCAATCCGTTCGCGAGATTTGGGAGTTTGAAGCTAAGAAATGGTTGAGAAGGCAAAAAATTTTTCGCAATTCTGCTGCTCCAAACGCTTAACCAGAATGGCCTAGGGAAAAAATACACATACCGTTGTAATCGGGCGAGTTTCTACCTTCAGATGCAATAGAAATTTTTGGGTTAGGTCCACTCGTTCGCGAGATTTGGGAGTTTGAGGACAAGAAATGGTTGAGAAGGCAAAAATTTTTTCGCATTTCTGCTGCTCCAAACGCATAACCAGAATGGCCTAGGGAAAAAATACACATACCGTTGTAATGGGGCGAGTTTCTACTTTCAGATGCAATAGGAATTTTTGGGTTAGGTAAATCCGTTCGCGAGATATGGGAGTTTGAAGCGAAGAAATGGTTGAGAAGACAATAAATTTTTCGCACTTCTGCTGCTCCAATCGCTTAACCAGAGTGGCCTAAGGGAAAAATACACGTACCGTTGTAATCGGGCGAGTTTCTACTTTGAGATGCAATAGGAATTTTTGGGTTACGTCAATCCGTTCGCGAGATATGGGACTTTGGAGCCAAGGAATGGTTGAGAAGGAAACAAATTTTTCGCACTTCTGCTGCTCCAAACGCTTAACCAGAATGGCCTAGGGAAAAAATACACTTACCCTTGTAATCGGGCGAGGTTCTACATTCAGACGCAACAGGAATTTTTGGGTTTGGTCAATCCGTTCGCGAGATATGGGACTTTGAAGCTAAGAAATGGTTGAGAAGACAAAAAATTTTTCGCAATTCTGCTGCTCCAAACGCTTAACCAGAATGGGCTAGGGAAAAAATACACGTACCGTTGTAATCGGGCGAGATTCTACTTTCACACGCAACAGGAATTTTTGGGTTTGGTCAATCCGTCCGCGAGATATGGGAGTTTGAAGCCAAGAAATGGTTGAGAAGACAAAAAATTTTTCGCAATTCTGCTGCTCCAAACGCTTAACCAGAGTGGCCTATGGAAAAATACACATACCGCTGTAATCGGGCGAGTTTCTACATTCAGATGCAACAGGAATTTTTGGGTTAGGTCAATCCGTTCGCGAGATATGGGAGTTTGAAGCCAAGAAATGGTTGAGAAGGCAAAAAATTTTTCGCAATTCTGCTGCTCCAAACGCTTAACCAGAATGGCCTAGGGAAAAAATACACATACCGTTGTAATCGGGCGAGTTTCTACTTTCAGATGCAATAGGAATTTTTGGGTTAGGTCAATCCGTTCGCGAGATATGCGAGTTTGAAGCCAAGAAATGGTTGAGAAGGTAAAACATTTTTTGCAATTCTGCTGCTCCAAGCGCTTAACCAGAATTGCCTAGGGAAAAAATACACATACCGCTGTAATCGGGCGAGTTTCTACTTTCAGATGCAATAGGAATTTTTGGGTTAGGTCAATCCGTTCGCGAGATATGGGAGTTTGAAGCCAAGAAATGGTTGAGAAGGTAAAACATTTTTTGCAATTCTGCTGCTCCAAACGCTTAACCAGAATGCCCTGGGGAAAAAATACGCATATCGTTGTAATCGGGCGAGTTTCTACTTTCAGATGAAATAGGAATTTTTGGGTTACGTCAATCCGTTCGCGAGATTTGGGAGTTTGAAGCTAAGAAATGGTTGAGAAGGCAAAAAATTTTTCGCAATTCTGCTGCTCCAAACGCTTAACCAGAATGGCCTAGGGAAAAAATACACATACCGTTGTAATCGGGCGAGTTTCTACTTTCAGATGCAATAGAAATTTTTGGGTTAGGTCCACTCGTTCGCGAGATTTGGGAGTTTGAGGACAAGAAATGGTTGAGAAGGCAAAAATTTTTTCGCATTTCTGCTGCTCCAAACGCATAACCAGAATGGCCTAGGGAAAAAATACACATACCGTTGTAATGGGGCGAGTTTCTACTTTCAGATGCAATAGGAATTTTTGGGTTAGGTAAATCCGTTCGCGAGATATGGGAGTTTGAAGCGAAGAAATGGTTGAGAAGACAATAAATTTTTCGCACTTCTGCTGCTCCAATCGCTTAACCAGAGTGGCCTAAGGGAAAAATACACGTACCGTTGTAATCGGGCGAGTTTCTACTTTGAGATGCAATACGAATTTTTGGGTTACGTCAATCCGTTCGCGAGATATGGGACTTTGGAGCCAAGGAATGGTTGAGAAGGAAACAAATTTTTCGCACTTCTGCTGCTCCAAACGCTTAACCAGAATGGCCTAGGGAAAAAATACACTTACCCTTGTAATCGGGCGAGGTTCTACATTCAGACGCAACAGGAATTTTTGGGTTTGGTCAATCCGTTCGCGAGATATGGGACTTTGAAGCTAAGAAATGGTTGAGAAGACAAAAAATTTTTCGCAATTCTGCTGCTCCAAACGCTTAACCAGAATGGGCTAGGGAAAAAATACACGTACCGTTGTAATCGGGCGAGATTCTACTTTCACACGCAACAGGAATTTTTGGGTTTGGTCAATCCGTCCGCGAGATATGGGAGTTTGAAGCCAAGAAATGGTTGAGAAGACAAAAAATTTTTCGCAATTCTGCTGCTCCAAACGCTTAACCAGAGTGGCCTATGGAAAAATACACATACCGCTGTAATCGGGCGAGTTTCTACTTTCAGATGCAACAGGAATTTTTGGGTTAGGTCAATCCGTTCGCGAGATAGGGGCGTTTGAAGCCAAGAAATGGTTGAGAAGGCAAAAAATTTTTCGCAATTATGCTGCTCCAAACGCTTAACCAGTATGGCCTAGGGAAAAAATACACATACCGTTGTAATCGGGCGAGTTTCTACTTTCAGATGCAATAGGAATTTTTGGGTTAGGTCAATCCGTTCGCGAGATATGGGAGTTTGAAGCCAAGAAATGGTTGAGAAGGCAAAACATTTTTCGCAATTCTGCTGCTCCAAACGCTTAACCAGAATGGCCTAGGGAAAAAATACACATACCGTTGTAATCGGGCGAGTTTCTACTTTCAGATGCAACAGGAATTTTTGGGTTAGTTCAATCCGTTCGCGAGATATGGGAGTTTGAAGCTAAGAAATGGTTAAGAAGACAACAAATTTTACGCACTTCTGCTGCTCCAAACGCTTAACCAGAATGGCCTAGGGAAAAAATACACATACCGTTGTAATCGGGCGAGTTTCTACTTTCAGACGCAACAGGAATTTTTGGGTTAGGTCAATCCGTTCGCCAGATATGGGAGTTTGAAGCCAAGAAATGGTTGAGAATGCAAACAATTTTTCGCTATTCTGCTGCTCCAAACTCTTAACCAGAATGGGCTAGGGGAAAAATACACATACCGTTGTAATCGGGCGAGTTTCTACTTTCACACGCAACAGGAATTTTTGGGTTAGGTCTATCCGTTCGCGAGATATGGGAGTTTGAAGCTAAGAAATGGTTAAGAAGGCAACAAATTTTTCGCACTTCTGCTGCTCCAAACGCTTGACCAGAATGGCCTAGGGAAAAAATACACATACCGTTGTAATCGGGCGTGTTTCTTCTTTCAGTTGCAACAGGAATTTTTGGGTTAGGTCAATCCGTTCGCGAGGTATGGGAGTTTGAAGCTAAGAAATGGTTAAGAAGGCAACAAATTTTTCGCACTTCTGCTGCTCCAAACGCTTGACCAGAATGGCCTAGGGAAAAAATACACATACCGTTGTAATCGGGCGTGTTTCTTCTTTCAGTTGCAACAGGAATTTTTTGGTTAGGTCAATCCGTTCGCGAGATATGGGAGTTTGAAGCCAAGAAATGGTTGAGAAGGCAAAAAATTATTCGCTATTCTGCTGCTTCAAACGCTTAACCAGAATTGCCTAGGGAAAAAATACACATACCGCTGTAATCGGGCGAGTTTCTACTTTCAGATGCAATAGGAATTTTTGGGTTAGGTCAATCCGTTCGCGAGATATGGGAGTTTGAATCCAGGAAATGGTTGAGAAGGTAAAACATTTTTTGCAATTCTGCTGCTCCAAACGCTTAACCAGAATGGCCTAGGGGAAAAATACACGTACCGTTGTAATCGGGCGAGTTTCTACTTTGAGATGCAATACGAATTTTTGGGTTACGTCAATCCGTTCGCGAGATATGGGACTTTGGAGCCAAGGAATGGTTGAGAAGGAAACAAATTTTTCGCACTTCTGCTGCTCCAAACGCTTAACCAGAATGGCCTAGGGAAAAAATACACTTACCCTTGTAATCGGGCGAGGTTCTACATTCAGACGCAACAGGAATTTTTGGGTTTGGTCAATCCGTTCGCGAGATATGGGACTTTGAAGCTAAGAAATGGTTGAGAAGACAAAAAATTTTTCGCAATTCTGCTGCTCCAAACGCTTAACCAGAATGGGCTAGGGAAAAAATACACGTACCGTTGTAATCGGGCGAGATTCTACTTTCACACGCAACAGGAATTTTTGGGTTTGGTCAATCCGTCCGCGAGATATGGGAGTTTGAAGCCAAGAAATGGTTGAGAAGACAAAAAATTTTTCGCAATTCTGCTGCTCCAAACGCTTAACCAGAGTGGCCTATGGAAAAATACACATACCGCTGTAATCGGGCGAGTTTCTACTTTCAGATGCAACAGGAATTTTTGGGTTAGGTCAATCCGTTCGCCAGATATGGGAGTTTGAAGCCAAGAAATGGTTGAGAATGCAAACAATTTTTCGCTATTCTGCTGCTCCAAACTCTTAACCAGAATGGGCTAGGGGAAAAATACACATACCGTTGTAATCGGGCGAGTTTCTACTTTCACACGCAACAGGAATTTTTGGGTTAGGTCTATCCGTTCGCGAGATATGGGAGTTTGAAGCTAAGAAATGGTTAAGAAGGCAACAAATTTTTCGCACTTCTGCTGCTCCAAACGCTTGACCAGAATGGCCTAGGGAAAAAATACACATACCGTTGTAATCGGGCGTGTTTCTTCTTTCAGTTGCAACAGGAATTTTTGGGTTAGGTCAATCCGTTCGCGAGATATGGGAGTTTGAAGCTAAGAAATGGTTAAGAAGGCAACAAATTTTTCGCACTTCTGCTGCTCCAAACGCTTGACCAGAATGGCCTAGGGAAAAAATACACATACCGTTGTAATCGGGCGTGTTTCTTCTTTCAGTTGCAACAGGAATTTTTTGGTTTTGTCAATCCGTTCGCGAGATATGGGAGTTTGAAGCCAAGAAATGGTTGAGAAAGCAAAAAATTATTCGCTATTCTGCTGCTTCAAACGCTTAACCAGAATTGCCTAGGGAAAAAATACACATACCGCTGTAATCGGGCGAGTTTCTACTTTCAGATGCAATAGGAATTTTTGGGTTAGGTCAATCCGTTCGCGAGATATGGGAGTTTGAATCCAGGAAATGGTTGAGAAGGTAAAACATTTTTTGCAATTCTGCTGCTCCAAACGCTTAACCAGAATGGCCTAGGGGAAAAATACACATACCGTTGTAATCGGGCGAGTTTCTATTATCAGATGCAATAGGAATTTTTGGGTTAGGTCAATCCGTTCACGAGATATGGGAGTTTGAAGCCAAGAAATGGTTGAGAATGCAAACAATTTTTCGCTATTCTGCTGCTCCAAACTCTTAACCAGAATGGGCTAGGGGAAAAATACACATACCTTTGTAATCGGGCGAGTTTCTACTTTCACACGCAACAGGAATTTTTGGGTTAGGTCTATCCGTTCGCGAGATATGGGAGTTTGAAGCCAAGAAATGGTTGAGAAGGCATACAATTTTTGGTAATTCTGCTGATCCAAACGCTTAACCAGAATGCCCTAGGGAAAAAATATACATACCGCTGTAGTCGGGCGAGTTTATACTTTCAGATGCAATAGGAATTTTTGGGTTAGGTCCATCCGTCCGCTAGATATGGCAGTTTGAAGCCAAGAAATGGTTGAGAAGGCATAAAATTTTTCGCAATTCTGCTGCTCCAAACGCTTAACCAAAATGGCCTAGGGGAAAAATACACATACCGTTGTAATCGGGCGAGTTTCTATTATCAGATGCAATAGGAATTTTTGGGTTAGGTCAATCCGTTCGCGAGATATGGGAGTTTGAAGCTAAGAAATGATTAAGAAGGCAACAAATTTTTCGCACTTCTGCTGCTCCAAACGCTTGACCAGAATGGCCTAGGGAAAAAATACACATACCTTTGTAATCGGGCGTGTTTCTACTTTCAGACGCAACAGGAATTTTTGGGTTAGGTCAATCCGTTCGCGAGATATGGGAGTTTGAAGCCAAGAAATGGTTGAGAAGGCAAAAAATTGTTCGCTATTCTGCTGCTTCAAACGCTTGACCAGAATGGCCTAGGGAAAAAATACACATACCGTTGTAATCGGGCGAGTTTCTTCTTTCAGTTGCAACAGGAATTTTTGGGTTAGGTCAATCCGTTCGCGAGATATGGGAGTTTGAAGCCAAGAAATGGTTGAGAAGGCAAAAAATTATTCGCTATTCTGCTGCTTCAAACGCTTAACCAGAATTGCCTAGGGAAAAAATACACATACCGTTGTAATCGGGCGAGTTTCTTCTTTCAGATGCAACAGGAATTTTTGGGTTAGGTCAATCCGTTCGCGAGATATGGGAGTTTGAAGCTAAGAAATGGTAAAGAAGACAACAAATTGTTCGCACTACTGCTGCTCCAAACGCTTAACTAGAATGGCCTAGGGAAAAAATACACATACCGTTGTAAACGGGCGAGTTTCTACTTTCAGACGCAACAGGAATTTTTGGGTTAGGTCTATCCGTTCGCGAGATATGGGAGTTTGAAGCCAAGAAATGGTTGAGAAGGCATACAATTTTTGGTAATTCTGCTGCTCCAAACGCTTAACCAGAATGGCCTAGGGGAAAAATACACATACCGCTGTAATCGGGCGAGTTTCTATTATCAGATGCAATAGGAATTTTTGGGTTAGGTCAATCCGTTCGCGAGATATGGGAGTTTGAAGCTAAGAAATGGTTAAGAAGGCAACAAATTTTTCACACTTCTGCTGCTCCAAACGCTTGACCAGAATGGCCTAGGGAAAAAATACACATACCGTTGTAATCGGGCGAGTTTCTACTTTCAGATGCAACAGGAATTTTTGGGTTAGTTCAATCCGTTCGCGAGATATGGGAGTTTGAAGCTAAGAAATGGTTAAGAAGACAACAAATTTTTCGCACTTCTGCTGCTCCAAACGCTTGACCAGAATGGCCTAGGGAAAAAATACACATACCGTTGTAATCGGGCGTGTTTCTTCTTTCAGTTGCAACAGGAATTTTTTGGTTAGGTCAATCCGTTCGCGAGATAAGGGAGTTTGAAGCCAAGAAATGGTTGAGAAGGCAAAAAATTATTCGCTATTCTGCTGCTTCAAACGCTGAACCAGAATGGCCTAGGGAAAAAATACACATACCGCTGTAATCGGGCGAGTTTCTACTTTCAGATGCAATAGGAATTTTTGGGTTAGGTCAATCCGTTCGCGAGATATGGGAGTTTGAATCCAGGAAATGGTTGAGAAGGTAAAACATTTTTTGCAATTCTGCTGCTCCAAACGCTTAACCAGAATGGCCTAGGGGAAAAATACACATACCGTTGTAATCGGGCGAGTTTCTATTATCAGATGCAATAGGAATTTTTGGGTTAGGTCAATCCGTTCGCGAGATATGGGAGCTTGAAGCTAAGAAATGGTTAAGAAGACAACAAATTTTTCGCACTTCTGCTGCTCCAAACGCTTAACCAGAATGGCCTATGGAAAAAATACACATACCGTTGTAATCGGGCGAGTTTCTACTTTCAGACGCAACAGGAATTTTTGGGTTAGGTCAATCCGTTCGCGAGATATGGGAGTTTGAAGCCAAGAAATGGTTGAGAATGCAAACAATTTTTCGCTATTCTGCTGCTCCAAACTCTTAACCAGAATGGGCTAGGGGAAAAATACACATACCGTTGTAATCGGGCGAGTTTCTACTTTCACACGCAACAGGAATTTTTGGGTTAGGTCTATCCGATCGCGAGATATGGGAGTTTGAAGCCAAGAAATGGTTGAGAAGGCATACAATTTTTGGTAATTCTGCTGATCCAAACGCTTAACCAGAATGCCCTAGGGAAAAAATATACATACCGCTGTAGTCGGGCGAGTTTATACTTTCAGATGCAATAGGAATTTTTGGGTTAGGTCCATCCGTCCGCTAGATATGGCAGTTTGAAGCCAAGAAATGGTTGAGAAGGCATAAAATTTTTCGCAATTCTGCTGCTCCAAACGCTTAACCAAAATGGCCTAGGGGAAAAATACACATACCGTTGTAATCGGGCGAGTTTCTATTATCAGATGCAATAGGAATTTATGGGTTAGGTCAATCCGTTCGCGAGATATGGGAGTTTGAAGCTAAGAAATGATTAAGAAGGCAACAAATTTTTCGCACTTCTGCTGCTCCAAACGCTTGACCAGAATGGCCTAGGGAAAAAATACACATACCTTTGTAATCGGGCGTGTTTCTACTTTCAGACGCAACAGGAATTTTTGGGTTAGGTCAATCCGTTCGCGAGATATGGGAGTTTGAAGCCAAGAAATGGTTGAGAAGGCAAAAAATTGTTCGCTATTCTGCTGCTTCAAACGCTTGACCAGAATGGCCTAGGGAAAAAATACACATACCGTTGTAATCGGGCGAGTTTCTTCTTTCAGTTGCAACAGGAATTTTTGGGTTAGGTCAATCCGTTCGCGAGATATGGGAGTTTGAAGCTAAGAAATGGTAAAGAAGACAACAAATTGTTCGCACTACTGCTGCTCCAAACGCTTAACTAGAATGGCCTAGGGAAAAAATACACATACCGTTGTAATCGGGCGAGTTTCTACTTTCAGACGCAACAGGAATTTTTGGGTTAGGTCTATCCGTTCGCGAGATATGGGAGTTTGAAGCCAAGAAATGGTTGAGAAGGCATACAATTTTTGGTAATTCTGCTGCTCCAAACGCTTAACCAGAATGGCCTAGGGGAAAAATACACATACCGCTGTAATCGGGCGAGTTTCTATTATCAGATGCAATAGGAATTTTTGGGTTAGGTCAATCCGTTCGCGAGATATGGGAGTTTGAAGCTAAGAAATGGTTAAGAAGGCAACAAATTTTTCACACTTCTGCTGCTCCAAACGCTTGACCAGAATGGCCTAGGGAAAAAATACACATACCGTTGTAATCGGGCGAGTTTCTACTTTCAGATGCAACAGGAATTTTTGGGTTAGTTCAATCCGTTCGCGAGATATGGGAGTTTGAAGCTAAGAAATGGTTAAGAAGACAACAAATTTTTCGCACTTCTGCTGCTCCAAACGCTTGACCAGAATGGCCTAGGGAAAAAATACACATACCGTTGTAATCGGGCGTGTTTCTTCTTTCAGTTGCAACAGGAATTTTTTGGTTAGGTCAATCCGTTCGCGAGATAAGGGAGTTTGAAGCCAAGAAATGGTTGAGAAGGCAAAAAATTATTCGCTATTCTGCTGCTTCAAACGCTTAACCAGAATTGCCTAGGGAAAAAATACACATACCGCTGTAATCGGGCGAGTTTCTACTTTCAGATGCAATAGGAATTTTTGGGTTAGGTCAATCCGTTCGCGAGATATGGGAGTTTGAATCCAGGAAATGGTTGAGAAGGTAAAACATTTTTTGCAATTCTGCTGCTCCAAACGCTTAACCAGAATGGCCTAGGGGAAAAATACACATACCGTTGTAATCGGGCGAGTTTCTATTATCAGATGCAATAGGAATTTTTGGGTTAGGTCAATCCGTTCGCGAGATATGGGAGCTTGAAGCTAAGAAATGGTTAAGAAGACAACAAATTTTTCGCACTTCTGCTGCTCCAAACGCTTAACCAGAATGGCCTATGGAAAAAATACACATACCGTTGTAATCGGGCGAGTTTCTACTTTCAGACGCAACAGGAATTTTTGGGTTAGGTCAATCCGTTCGCGAGATATGGGAGTTTGAAGCCAAGAAATGGTTGAGAATGCAAACAATTTTTCGCTATTCTGCTGCTCCAAACTCTTAACCAGAATGGGCTAGGGGAAAAATACACATACCGTTGTAATCGGGCGAGTTTCTACTTTCACACGCAACAGGAATTTTTGGGTTAGGTCTATCCGATCGCGAGATATGGGAGTTTGAAGCCAAGAAATGGTTGAGAAGGCATACAATTTTTGGTAATTCTGCTGATCCAAACGCTTAACCAGAATGCCCTAGGGAAAAAATATACATACCGCTGTAGTCGGGCGAGTTTATACTTTCAGATGCAATAGGAATTTTTGGGTTAGGTCCATCCGTCCGCTAGATATGGCAGTTTGAAGCCAAGAAATGGTTGAGAAGGCAAAAAATTTTTCGCAATTCTGCTGCTCCAAACGCTAGGGGAAAAATACACATACCGTTGTAATCGGGCGAGTTTCTATTATCAGATGCAATAGGAATTTTTGGGTTAGGTCAATCCGTTCGCGAGATATGGGAGTTTGAAGCTAAGAAATGATTAAGAAGGCAACAAATTTTTCGCACTTCTGCTGCTCCAAACGCTTGACCAGAATGGCCTAGGGAAAAAATACACATACCGTTGTAATCGGGCGTGTTTCTACTTTCAGACGCAACAGGAATTTTTGGGTTAGGTCAATCCGTTCGCGAGATATGGGAGTTTGAAGCCAAGAAATGGTTGAGAAGGCAAAAAATTGTTCGCTATTCTGCTGCTTCAAACGCTTGACCAGAATGGCCTAGGGAAAAAATACACATACCGTTGTAATCGGGCGAGTTTCTTCTTTCAGTTGCAACAGGAATTTTTGGGTTAGGTCAATCCGTTCGCGAGATATGGGAGTTTGAAGCCAAGAAATGGTTGAGAAGGCAAAAAATTATTCGCTATTCTGCTGCTTCAAACGCTTAACCAGAATTGCCTAGGGAAAAAATACACATACCGTTGTAATCGGGCGAGTTTCTACTTTCAGACGCAACAGGAATTTTTGGGTTAGGTCTATCCGTTCGCGAGATATGGGAGTTTGAAGCCAAGAAATGGTTGAGAAGGCATACAATTTTTGGTAATTCTGCTGCTCCAAACGCTTAACCAGAATGGCCTAGGGGAAAAATACACATACCGCTGTAATCGGGCGAGTTTCTATTATCAGATGCAATAGGAATTTTTGGGTTAGGTCAATCCGTTCGCGAGATATGGGAGTTTGAAGCTAAGAAATGGTTAAGAAGGCAACAAATTTTTCACACTTCTGCTGCTCCAAACGCTTGACCAGAATGGCCTAGGGAAAAAATACACATACCGTTGTAATCGGGCGTGTTTCTTCTTTCAGTTGCAACAGGAATTTTTGGGTTAGGTCAATCCGTTCGCGAGATATGGGAGTTTGAAGCCAAGAAATGGTTGAGAAGGCAAAAAATTATTCGCTATTCTGCTGCTTCAAACGCTTAACCAGAATTGCCTAGGGAAAAAATACACATACCGTTGTAATCGGGCGAGTTTCTACTTTCAGATGCAACAGGAATTTTTGGGTTAGTTCAATCCGTTCGCGAGATATGGGAGTTTGAAGCTAAGAAATGGTTAAGAAGACAACAAATTTTTCGCACTTCTGCTGCTCCAAACGCTTAACCAGAATGGCCTAGGGGAAAAATACACATACCGTTGTAATCGGGCGAGTTTCTATTATCAGATGCAATAGGAATTTTTGGGTTAGGTCAATCCGTTCGCGAGATATGGGAGTTTGAAGCTAAGAAATGGTTAAGAAGGCAACAAATTTTTCACACTTCTGCTGCTCCAAACGCTTGACCAGAATGGCCTAGGGAAAAAATACACGTACCGTTGTAATCGGGCGAGTTTCTACTTTCAGATGCAACAGGAATTTTTGGGTTAGTTCAATCCGTTCGCGAGATATGGGAGTTTGAAGCTAAGAAATGGTTAAGAAGACAACAAATTTTCCGCACTTCTGCTGCTCCAAACGCTTGACCAGAATGGCCTAGGGAAAAAATACACATACCGTTGTAATCGGGCGTGTTTCTTCTTTCAGTTGCAACAGGAATTTTTTGGTTAGGTCAATCCGTTCGCGAGATATGGGAGTTTGAAGCCAAGAAATGGTTGAGAAGGCAAAAAATTATTCGCTATTCTGCTGCTTCAAACGCTTAACCAGAATTGCCTAGGGAAAAAATACACATACCGCTGTAATCGGGCGAGTTTCTACTTTCAGATGCAATAGGAATTTTTGGGTTAGGCCAATCCGTTCGCGAGATATGGGAGTTTGAATCCAGGAAATGGTTGAGAAGGTAAAACATTTTTTGCAATTCTGCTGCTCCAAACGCTTAACCAGAATGGCCTAGGGGAAAAATACACATACCGTTGTAATCGGGCGAGTTTCTATTATCAGATGCAATAGGAATTTTTGGGTTAGGTCAATCCGTTCGCGAGATATGGGAGTTTGAAGCTAAGAAATGGTTAAGAAGGCAACAAATTTTTCGCACTTCTGCTGCTTCAAACGCTTAACCAGAATGGCCTAGGGGAAAAATACACATACCGTTGTAATCGGGCGAGTTTCTATTATCAGATGCAATAGGAATTTTTGGGTTAGGTCAATCCGTTCGCGAGATATGGGAGTTTGAAGCTAAGAAATGGTTAAGAAGGCAACAAATTTTTCACACTTCTGCTGCTCCAAACGCTTGACCAGAATGGCCTAGGGAAAAAATACACGTACCGTTGTAATCGGGCGAGTTTCTACTTTCAGATGCAACAGGAATTTTTGGGTTAGTTCAATCCGTTCGCGAGATATGGGAGTTTGAAGCTAAGAAATGGTTAAGAAGACAACAAATTTTTCGCACTTCTGCTGCTCCAAACGCTTGACCAGAATGGCCTAGGGAAAAAATACACATACCGTTGTAATCGGGCGTGTTTCTTCTTTCAGTTGCAACAGGAATTTTTTGGTTAGGTCAATCCGTTCGCGAGATATGGGAGTTTGAAGCCAAGAAATGGTTGAGAAGGCAAAAAATTATTCGCTATTCTGCTGCTTCAAACGCTTAACCAGAATTGCCTAGGGAAAAAATACACATACCGCTGTAATCGGGCGAGTTTCTACTTTCAGATGCAATAGGAATTTTTGGGTTAGGTCAATCCGTTCGCGAGATATGGGAGTTTGAATCCAGGAAATGGTTGAGAAGGTAAAACATTTTTTGCAATTCTGCTGCTCCAAACGCTTAACCAGAATGGCCTAGGGGAAAAATACACATACCGTTGTAATCGGGCGAGTTTCTATTATCAGATGCAATAGGAATTTTTGGGTTAGGTCAATCCGTTCGCGAGATATGGGAGTTTGAAGACTAAGAAATGGTTAAGAAGGCAACAAATTTTTCGCACTTCTGCTGCTCCAAACGCTTGACCAGTATGGCCTAGGGAAAAAATACACATACCGTTGTAATCGGGCGAGTTTCTACTTTCAGATGCAACAGGAATTTTTGGGTTAGTTCAATCCGTTCGCGAGATATGGGAGCTTGAAGCTAAGAAATGGTTAAGAAGACAACAAATTTTTCGCACTTCTGCTGCTCCAAACGCTTAACCAGAATGGCCTATGGAAAAAATACACATACCGTTGTAATCGGGCGAGTTTCTACTTTCAGACGCAACAGGAATTTTTGGGTTAGGTCAATCCGTTCGCGAGATATGGGAGTTTGAAGCCAAGAAATGGTTGAGAATGCAAACAATTTTTCGCTATTCTGCTGCTCCAAACTCTTAACCAGAATGGGCTAGGGGAAAAATACACATACCGTTGTAATCGGGCGAGTTTCTACTTTCACACGCAACAGGAATTTTTGGGTTAGGTCTATCCGATCGCGAGATATGGGAGTTTGAAGCCAAGAAATGGTTGAGAAGGCATACAATTTTTGGTAATTCTGCTGATCCAAACGCTTAACCAGAATGCCCTAGGGAAAAAATATACATACCGCTGTAGTCGGGCGAGTTTATACTTTCAGATGCAATAGGAATTTTTGGGTTAGGTCCATCCGTCCGCTAGATATGGCAGTTTGAAGCCAAGAAATGGTTGAGAAGGCAAAAAATTTTTCGCAATTCTGCTGCTCCAAACGCTTAACCAAAATGGCCTAGGGGAAAAATACACATACCGTTGTAATCGGGCGAGTTTCTATTATCAGATGCAATAGGAATTTTTGGGTTAGGTCAATCCGTTCGCGAGATATGGGAGTTTGAAGCTAAGAAATGATTAAGAAGGCAACAAATTTTTCGCACTTCTGCTGCTCCAAACGCTTGACCAGAATGGCCTAGGGAAAAAATACACATACCGTTGTAATCGGGCGTGTTTCTACTTTCAGACGCAACAGGAATTTTTGGGTTAGGTCAATCCGTTCGCGAGATATGGGAGTTTGAAGCCAAGAAATGGTTGAGAAGGCAAAAAATTGTTCGCTATTCTGCTGCTTCAAACGCTTGACCAGAATGGCCTAGGGAAAAAATACACATACCGTTGTAATCGGGCGAGTTTCTTCTTTCAGTTGCAACAGGAATTTTTGGGTTAGGTCAATCCGTTCGCGAGATATGGGAGTTTGAAGCCAAGAAATGGTTGAGAAGGCAAAAAATTATTCGCTATTCTGCTGCTTCAAACGCTTAACCAGAATTGCCTAGGGAAAAAATACACATGCCGTTGTAATCGGGCGAGTTTCTTCTTTCAGTTGCAACAGGAATTTTTGGGTTAGGTCAATCCGTTCGCGAGATATGGGAGTTTGAAGCCAAGAAATGGTTGAGAAGGCAAAAAATTATTCGCTATTCTGCTGCTTCAAACACTTCACCAGAATTGCCTAGGGAAAAAATACACATACCGTTGTAATCGGGCGAGTTTCTTCTTTCAGATGCAACAGGAATTTTTGGGTTAGGTCAACCCGTTCGCGAGATATGGGAGTTTGAAGCTAAGAAATGGTAAAGAAGACAACAAATTGTTCGCACTACTGCTGCTCCAAACGCTTAACTAGAATGGCCTAGGGAAAAAATACACATACCGTTGTAATCGGGCGAGTTTCTACTTTCAGACGCAACAGGAATTTTTGGGTTAGGTCTATCCGTTCGCGAGATATGGGAGTTTGAAGCCAAGAAATGGTTGAGAAGGCATACAATTTTTGGTAATTCTGCTGCTCCAAACGCTTAACCAGAATGGCCTAGGGGAAAAATACACATACCGTTGTAATCGGGCGAGTTTCTATTATCAGATGCAATAGGAATTTTTGGGTTAGGTCAATCCGTTCGCGAGATATGGGAGTTTGAAGCTAAGAAATGGTTAAGAAGGCAACAATTTTTTCACACTTCTGCTGCTCCAAACGCTTGACCAGAATGGCCTAGGGAAAAAATACACATACCGTTGTAATCGGGCGTGTTTCTTCTTTCAGTTGCAACAGGAATTTTTGGGTTAGGTCAATCCGTTCGCGAGATATGGGAGTTTGAAGCCAAGAAATGGTTGAGAAGGCAAAAAATTTTTCACAATTCTGCTGCTCCAAACTCTTAACCAGAATGGCCTAGGGAAAAAATACACCTACCGTTGTAATCGGGCGAGTTTCTACTTTCAGGTGCAATAGGAATTTTTGGGTTAGGTCAATCCGTTCGCGAGATATGGGAGTTTGAAGCCAAGAAATGGTAGAGAAGGCAAAAAATTTTTCACAATTCTGCTGCTCCAAACGCTTAACCAGAATGGCCTAGGGAAAAAATACACATACCGTTGTAATCGGGCGAGTTTCTACTTTCAGATGCAATAGGAATTTTTGGGATAGGTCAATCCGTTCGCGAGATATGAGACTTTGAAGCCAAGAAATGGTTGAGAAGGCAAAAAATTTTTCACAATTCTGCTGCTCAAAACTCTTAACCAGAATGGCCTAGGGAAAAAATACACATACCGTTGTAATCGGGCGAGTTTCTACTTTCAGGTGCAATAGGAATTTTTGGGTTAGGTCAATCCGTTCGCGAGATATGGGAGTTTGAAGCCAAGAAATGCTTGAGAAAGCAAAAAATTTTTCGCAATTCTGCTGCTCCAAACGCTTAACCAGAATGGCCTAGGGAAAAAATACACATAACGTTGTAATCGGGCGAGTTTCTACTTTCAGATGCAATAGGAATTTTTGGGTTAGGTCAATCCGTTCGCGAGATATGGGAGTTTGAAGCCAAGAAATGGTAGAGAAGGCAAAAAATTTTTCACAATTCTGCTGCTCCAAACGCTTAACCAGAATGGCCTAGGGAAAAAATACACAAACCGTTGTAATCGGGCGAGTTTCTACTTTCAGGTGCAATAGGAATTTTTGGGTTAGGTCAATCCGTTCGCGAGATATGAGACTTTGAAGCCAAGAAATGGTTGAGAAGGCAAAAAATTCTTCGCAATTCTGCTGCTCCAAACGCTTAACAAGAATGGCCTAGGGAAAAAATACACATACCGCTGTAATCGGGCGAGTTTCTACTTTCAGATGCAACAGGAATTTTTGGGTTAGGTCAATCCGTTCGCGAGATATGGGAGTTTGAAGCCAAGAAATGGTTGAGAAGGCAGAAAATTTTTCGCAATTCTGCTGCTCCAAACCCTTAACCAGAATTGCCTAGGGAAAAAATACACATACCGCTGTAATCGGGCGAGTTTCTACTTTCAGATGCAATAGGAATTTTTGGGTTAGGTCAATCCGTTCGCGAGATATGGGAGTTTGAAGCCAAGAAATGGTTGAGAAGGCAAAAAATTTTTCGCAATTCTGCTGCTCCAAACGCTTAACCAGAATGGCCCAGGGAAAAAATACACATACCGTTGTAATCGGGCGAGTTTCTATTATCAGATGCAATAGGAATTTTTGGGTTAGGTCAATCCGTTCGCGAGATATGGGAGTTTGAAGCTAAGAAATGGTTAAGAAGGCAACAAATTTTTCGCACTTCTGCTGCTCCAAACGCTTGACCAGAATGGCCTAGGGAAAAAATACACATACCGTTGTAATCGGGCGTGTTTCTACTTTCAGACGCAACAGGAATTTTTGGGTTAGGTCAATCCGTTCGCGAGATATGGGAGTTTGAAGCCAAGAAATGGTTGAGAAGGCAAAAAATTGTTCGCTATTCTGCTGCTTCAAACGCTTGACCAGAATGGCCTAGGGAAAAAATACACATACCGTTGTAATCGGGCGAGTTTCTTCTTTCAGATGCAACAGGAATTTTTGGGTTAGGTCAATCCGTTCGCGAGATATGGGAGTTTGAAGCTAAGAAATGGTAAAGAAGACAACAAATTGTTCGCACTACTGCTGCTCCAAACGCTTGACCAGAATGGCCTAGGGAAAAAATACACATACCGTTGTAATCGGGCGAGTTTCTACTTTCAGATGCAATAGGAATTTTTGGGATACGTCAATCCGTTCGCGAGATATGGGAGTTTGAAGCCAAGAAATGGTAGAGAAGGCAAAAAATTTTTCACAATTCTGCTGCTCCAAACGCTTAACCAGAATGGCCTAGGGAAAAAATACACATACCGTTGTAATCGGGCGAGTTTCTACTTTCAGATGCAATAGGAATTTTTGGGATAGGTCAATCCGTTCGCGAGATATGAGACTTTGAAGCCAAGAAATGGTTGAGAAGGCAAAAAATTTTTCACAATTCTGCTGCTCCAAACGCTTAACCAGAATGGCCTAGGGAAAAAATACACATACCGTTGTAATCGGGCGAGTTTCTACTTTCAGGTGCAATAGGAATTTTTGGGTTAGGTCAATCCGTTCGCGAGATATGGGAGTTTGAAGCCAAGAAATGCTTGAGATAAGCAAAAAATTTTTCGCAATTCTGCTGCTCCAAACGCTTAACCAGAATGGCCTAGGGAAAAAATACACATACCGTTGTAATCGGGCGAGTTTCTACTTTCAGATGCAATAGGAATTTATGGGTTGGGTCAATCCGTTCGCGAGATATGGGAGTTTGAAGCCAAGAAATGGTAGAGAAGGCAAAAAATTTTTCACAATTCTGCTGCTCCAAACGCTTAACCAGAATGGCCTAGGGAAAAAATACACATACCGTTGTAATCGGGCGAGTTTCTACTTTCAGATGCAATAGGAAATTTTGGGTTGCGTCAATCCGTTCCGGAGATATGGGAGTTTGAAGCTAAGAAATGGTTGAGAAGACAACAAATTTTTCGCACTTCTGCTGCTCCAAACGCTTAACCAGAATGGCCTAGGAAAAAAATACACATACCGTTGTATTCGGGCGAGTTTCTACTTTCAGGTGCAATAGGAATTTTTGGGTTAGGTCAATCCGTTCGCGAGATATGGGAGTTTGAAGCCAAGAAATGGTAGAGAAGGCAAAAAATTTTTCACAATTCTGCTGCTCCAAACGCTTAACCAGAATGGCCTAGGGAAAAAATACACATACCGTTGTAATCGGGCGAGTTTCTACTTTCAGATGCAATAGGAATTTTTGGGATAGGTCAATCCGTTCGCGAGATATGGGAGTTTGAAGCCAAGAAATGGTTGAGAAGACAAAAAATTTTTCGCAATTCTGCTGCTCCAAACGCTTAACCAGAATGGCCTAGGGAAAAAATACACATACCGTTGTAATCGGGCGAGTTTCTTCTTTCAGATGCAACAGGAATTTTTGGGTTAGGTCAATCCGTTCGCGAGATATGGGATTTTGAAGCTAAGAAATGGTAAAGAAGACAACAAATTGTTCGCACTACTGCTGCTCCAAACGCTTAACTAGAATGGCCTAGGGAAAAAATACACATACCGTTGTAATCGGGCGAGTTTCTACTTTCAGATGCAATATGAATTTTTGGGTTAGGTCAATCCGTTCGCGAGATATGAGACTTTGAAGCCAAGAAATGGTTGAGAAGGCAAAAAATTCTTCGCAATTCTGCTGCTCCAAACCCTTAACCAGAATTGCCTAGGGAAAAAATACACATACCGCTGTAATCGGGCGAGTTTCTACTTTCAGATGCAATAGGAATTTTTGGGTTAGGTCAATCCGTTCGCGAGATATGGGAGTTTGAAGCCAAGAAATGGTTGAGAATGCAAACAATTTTTCGCAATTCTGCTGCTCCAAACTCTTAACCAGAATGGGCTAGGGGAAAAATACACATACCGTTGTAATCGGGCGAGTTTCTACTTTCACACGCAACAGGAATTTTTGGGTTAGGTCTATCCGTTCGCGAGATATGGGAGTTTGAAGCCAAGAAATGGTTGAGAAGGCAAAAAATTTTTCACAATTCTGCTGCTCCAAACTCTTAACCAGAATGGCCTAGGGAAAAAATACACCTACCGTTGTAATCGGGCGAGTTTCTACTTTCAGGTGCAATAGGAATTTTTGGGTTAGGTCAATCCGTTCGCGAGATATGGGAGTTTGAAGCCAAGAAATGGTAGAGAAGGCAAAAAATTTTTCACAATTCTGCTGCTCCAAACGCTTAACCAGAATGGCCTAGGGAAAAAATACACATACCGTTGTAATCGGGCGAGTTTCTACTTTCAGATGCAATAGGAATTTTTGGGATAGGTCAATCCGTTCGCGAGATATGAGACTTTGAAGCCAAGAAATGGTTGAGAAGGCAAAAAATTTTTCACAATTCTGCTGCTCAAAACTCTTAACCAGAATGGCCTAGGGAAAAAATACACATACCGTTGTAATCGGGCGAGTTTCTACTTTCAGGTGCAATAGGAATTTTTGGGTTAGGTCAATCCGTTCGCGAGATATGGGAGTTTGAAGCCAAGAAATGCTTGAGAAGGCAAAAAATTTTTCGCAATTCTGCTGCTCCAAACGCTTAACCAGAATGGCCTAGGGAAAAAATACACATAACGTTGTAATCGGGCGAGTTTCTACTTTCAGATGCAATAGGAATTTTTGGGTTAGGTCAATCCGTTCGCGAGATATGGGAGTTTGAAGCCAAGAAATGGTAGAGAAGGCAAAAAATTTTTCACAATTCTGCTGCTCCAAACGCTTAACCAGAATGGCCTAGGGAAAAAATACACAAACCGTTGTAATCGGGCGAGTTTCTACTTTCAGGTGCAATAGGAATTTTTGGGTTAGGTCAATCCGTTCGCGAGATATGAGACTTTGAAGCCAAGAAATGGTTGAGAAGGCAAAAAATTCTTCGCAATTCTGCTGCTCCAAACGCTTAACAAGAATGGCCTAGGGAAAAAATACACATACCGCTGTAATCGGGCGAGTTTCTACTTTCAGATGCAACAGGAATTTTTGGGTTAGGTCAATCCGTTCGCGAGATATGGGAGTTTGAAGCCAAGAAATGGTTGAGAAGGCAAAAAATTTTTCGCAATTCTGCTGCTCCAAACCCTTAACCAGAATTGCCTAGGGAAAAAATACACATACCGCTGTAATCGGGCGAGTTTCTACTTTCAGATGCAATAGGAATTTTTGGGTTAGGTCAATCCGTTCGCGAGATATGGGAGTTTGAAGCCAAGAAATGGTTGAGAAGGCAAAAAATTTTTCGCAATTCTGCTGCTCCAAACGCTTAACCAGAATGGCCCAGGGAAAAAATACACATACCGTTGTAATCGGGCGAGTTTCTATTATCAGATGCAATAGGAATTTTTGGGTTAGGTCAATCCGTTCGCGAGATATGGGAGTTTGAAGCTAAGAAATGGTTAAGAAGGCAACAAATTTTTCGCACTTCTGCTGCTCCAAACGCTTGACCAGAATGGCCTAGGGAAAAAATACACATACCGTTGTAATCGGGCGTGTTTCTACTTTCAGACGCAACAGGAATTTTTGGGTTAGGTCAATCCGTTCGCGAGATATGGGAGTTTGAAGCCAAGAAATGGTTGAGAAGGCAAAAAATTGTTCGCTATTCTGCTGCTTCAAACGCTTGACCAGAATGGCCTAGGGAAAAAATACACATACCGTTGTAATCGGGCGAGTTTCTTCTTTCAGATGCAACAGGAATTTTTGGGTTAGGTCAATCCGTTCGCGAGATATGGGAGTTTGAAGCTAAGAAATGGTAAAGAAGACAACAAATTGTTCGCACTACTGCTGCTCCAAACGCTTGACCAGAATGGCCTAGGGAAAAAATACACATACCGTTGTAATCGGGCGAGTTTCTACTTTCAGATGCAATAGGAATTTTTGGGATAGGTCAATCCGTTCGCGAGATATGGGAGTTTGAAGCCAAGAAATGGTAGAGAAGGCAAAAAATTTTTCACAATTCTGCTGCTCCAAACGCTTAACCAGAATGGCCTAGGGAAAAAATACACATACCGTTGTAATCGGGCGAGTTTCTACTTTCAGATGCAATAGGAATTTTTGGGATAGGTCAATCCGTTCGCGAGATATGAGACTTTGAAGCCAAGAAATGGTTGAGAAGGCAAAAAATTTTTCACAATTCTGCTGCTCCAAACGCTTAACCAGAATGGCCTAGGGAAAAAATACACATACCGTTGTAATCGGGCGAGTTTCTACTTTCAGGTGCAATAGGAATTTTTGGGTTAGGTCAATCCGTTCGCGAGATATGGGAGTTTGAAGCCAAGAAATGCTTGAGATAAGCAAAAAATTTTTCGCAATTCTGCTGCTCCAAACGCTTAACCAGAATGGCCTAGGGAAAAAATACACATACCGTTGTAATCGGGCGAGTTTCTACTTTCAGATGCAATAGGAATTTATGGGTTGGGTCAATCCGTTCGCGAGATATGGGAGTTTGAAGCCAAGAAATGGTAGAGAAGGCAAAAAATTTTTCTCAATTCTGCTGCTCCAAACGCTTAACCAGAATGGCCTAGGGAAAAAATACACATACCGTTGTAATCGGGCGAGTTTCTACTTTCAGATGCAATAGGAAATTTTGGGTTGCGTCAATCCGTTCCGGAGATATGGGAGTTTGAAGCTAAGAAATGGTTGAGAAGACAACAAATTTTTCGCACTTCTGCTGCTCCAAACGCTTAACCAGAATGGCCTAGGAAAAAAATACACATACCGTTGTATTCGGGCGAGTTTCTACTTTCAGGTGCAATAGGAATTTTTGGGTTAGGTCAATCCGTTCGCGAGATATGGGAGTTTGAAGCCAAGAAATGGTAGAGAAGGCAAAAAATTTTTCACAATTCTGCTGCTCCAAACGCTTAACCAGAATGGCCTAGGGAAAAAATACACATACCGTTGTAATCGGGCGAGTTTCTACTTTCAGATGCAATAGGAATTTTTGGGATAGGTCAATCCGTTCGCGAGATATGGGAGTTTGAAGCCAAGAAATGGTTGAGAAGACAAAAAATTTTTCGCAATTCTGCTGTTCCAAACGCTTAACCAGAATGGCCTAGGGAAAAAATACACATACCGTTGTAATCGGGCGAGTTTCTTCTTTCAGATGCAACAGGAATTTTTGGGTTAGGTCAATCCGTTCGCGAGATATGGGATTTTGAAGCTAAGAAATGGTAAAGAAGACAACAAATTGTTCGCACTACTGCTGCTCCAAACGCTTAACTAGAATGGCCTAGGGAAAAAATACACATACCGTTGTAATCGGGCGAGTTTCTACTTTCAGATGCAATATGAATTTTTGGGTTAGGTCAATCCGTTCGCGAGATATGAGACTTTGAAGCCAAGAAATGGTTGAGAAGGCAAAAAATTCTTCGCAATTCTGCTGCTCCAAACCCTTAACCAGAATTGCCTAGGGAAAAAATACACATACCGCTGTAATCGGGCGAGTTTCTACTTTCAGATGCAATAGGAATTTTTGGGTTAGGTCAATCCGTTCGCGAGATATGGGAGTTTGAAGCCAAGAAATGGTTGAGAAGGCAAAAAATTTTTCGCAATTCTGCTGCTCCAAACGCTTAACCAGAATGGCCCAGGGAAAAAATACACATACCGTTGTAATCGGGCGAGTTTCTATTATCAGATGCAATAGGAATTTTTGGGTTAGGTCAATCCGTTCGCGAGATATGGGAGTTTGAAGCTAAGAAATGGTTAAGAAGGCAACCAATTTTTCGCACTTCTGCTGCTCCAAACGCTTGACCAGAATGGCCTAGGGAAAAAATACACATACCGTTGTAATCGGGCGTGTTTCTACTTTCAGACGCAACAGGAATTTTTGGGTTAGGTCAATCCGTTCGCGAGATATGGGAGTTTGAAGCCAAGAAATGGTTGAGAAGGCAAAAAATTGTTCGCTATTCTGCTGCTTCAAACGCTTGACAAGAATGGCCTAGGGAAAAAATACACATACCGTTGTAATCGGGCGAGTTTCTTCTTTCAGATGCAACAGGAATTTTTGGGTTAGGTCAATCCGTTCGCGAGATATGGGAGTTTGAAGCTAAGAAATGGTAAAGAAGACAACAAATTTTTCACAATTCTGCTGCTCCAAACGCTTAACCAGAATGGCCTAGGGAAAAAATACACATACCGTTGTAATCGGGCGAGTTTCTACTTTCAGACGCAACAGGAATTTTTGGGTTAGGTCAATCCGTTCGCGAGATATGGGAGTTTGAAGCCAAGAAATGGTTGAGAAGGCAAAAAATTGTTCGCTATTCTGCTGCTTCAAACGCTTGACAAGAATGGCCTAGGGAAAAAATACACATACCGTTGTAATCGGGCGAGTTTCTTCTTTCAGATGCAACAGGAATTTTTGGGTTAGGTCAATCCGTTCGCGAGATATGGGATTTTGAAGCTAAGAAATGGTAAAGAAGACAACAAATTGTTCGCACTACTGCTGCTCCAAACGCTTAACTAGAATGGCCTAGGGAAAAAATACACATACCGTTGTAATCGGGCGAGTTTCTACTTTCAGATGCAATATGAATTTTTGGGTTAGGTCAATCCGTTCGCGAGATATGAGACTTTGAAGCCAAGAAATGGTTGAGAAGGCAAAAAATTCTTCGCAATTCTGCTGCTCCAAACCCTTAACCAGAATTGCCTAGGGAAAAAATACACATACCGCTGTAATCGGGCGAGTTTCTACTTTCAGATGCAATAGGAATTTTTGGGTTAGGTCAATCCGTTCGCGAGATATGGGAGTTTGAAGCCAAGAAATGGTTGAGAAGGCAAAAAATTTTTCGCAATTCTGCTGCTCCAAACGCTTAACCAGAATGGCCCAGGGAAAAAATACACATACCGTTGTAATCGGGCGAGTTTCTATTATCAGATGCAATAGGAATTTTTGGGTTAGGTCAATCCGTTCGCGAGATATGGGAGTTTGAAGCTAAGAAATGGTTAAGAAGGCAACCAATTTTTCGCACTTCTGCTGCTCCAAACGCTTGACCAGAATGGCCTAGGGAAAAAATACACATACCGTTGTAATCGGGCGTGTTTCTACTTTCAGACGCAACAGGAATTTTTGGGTTAGGTCAATCCGTTCGCGAGATATGGGAGTTTGAAGCCAAGAAATGGTTGAGAAGGCAAAAAATTGTTCGCTATTCTGCTGCTTCAAACGCTTGACAAGAATGGCCTAGGGAAAAAATACACATACCGTTGTAATCGGGCGAGTTTCTTCTTTCAGATGCAACAGGAATTTTTGGGTTAGGTCAATCCGTTCGCGAGATATGGGAGTTTGAAGCTAAGAAATGGTAAAGAAGACAACAAATTTTTCACAATTCTGCTGCTCCAAACGCTTAACCAGAATGGCCTAGGGAAAAAATACACATACCGTTGTAATCGGGCGAGTTTCTACTTTCAGGTGCAATAGGAATTTTTGGGTTAAGTCAATCCGTTCGCGAGATATGGAAGTTTGAAGCCAAGAAATGCTTGAGATAAGCAAAAAATTTTTCGCAATTCTGCTGCTCCAAACGCTTAACCAGAATGGCCTAGGGAAAAAATACACATACCGTTGTAATCGGGCGAGTTTCTACTTTCAGATGCAATAGGAATTTATGGGTTGGGTCAATCCGTTCGCGAGATATGGGAGTTTGAAGCCAAGAAATGGTAGGGAAGGCAAAAATTTTTTCACAATTCTGCTGCTCCAAACGCTTAACCAGAATGGCCTAGGGAAAAAATACACATACCGTTGTAATCGGGCGAGTTTCTACTTTCAGGTGCAATAGGAATTTTTGGGTTAGGTCAATCCGTTCGCGAGATATGGGAGTTTGAAGCCAAGAAATGCTTGAGATAAGCAAAAAATTTTTCGCAATTCTGCTGCTCCAAACGCTTAACCAGAATGGCCTAGGGAAAAAATACACATACCGTTGTAATCGGGCGAGTTTCTACTTTCAGATGCAATAGGAATTTATGGGTTGGGTCAATCCGTTCGCGAGATATGGGAGTTTGAAGCCAAGAAATGGTAGAGAAGGCAAAAAATTTTTCACAATTCTGCTGCTCCAAACGCTTAACCAGAATGGCCTAGGGAAAAAATACACATACCGTTGTAATCGGGCGAGTTTCTACTTTCAGATGCAATAGGAAATTTTGGGTTGCGTCAATCCGTTCCGGAGATATGGGAGTTTGAAGCTAAGAAATGGTTGAGAAGACAACAAATTTTTCGCACTTCTGCTGCTCCAAACGCTTAACCAGAATGGCCTAGGAAAAAAATACACATACCGTTGTATTCGGGCGAGTTTCTACTTTCAGGTGCAATAGGAATTTTTGGGTTAGGTCAATCCGTTCGCGAGATATGGGAGTTTGAAGCCAAGAAATGGTAGAGAAGGCAAAAAATTTTTCACAATTCTGCTGCTCCAAACGCTTAACCAGAATGGCCTAGGGAAAAAATACACATACCGTTGTAATCGGGCGAGTTTCTACTTTCAGATGCAATAGGAATTTTTGGGATAGGTCAATCCGTTCGCGAGATATGGGAGTTTGAAGCCAAGAAATGGTTGAGAAGACAAAAAATTTTTCGCAATTCTGCTGCTCCAAACGCTTAACCAGAATGGCCTAGGGAAAAAATACACATACCGTTGTAATCGGGCGAGTTTCTTCTTTCAGATGCAACAGGAATTTTTGGGTTAGGTCAATCCGTTCGCGAGATATGGGATTTTGAAGCTAAGAAATGGTAAAGAAGACAACAAATTGTTCGCACTACTGCTGCTCCAAACGCTTAACTAGAATGGCCTAGGGAAAAAATACACATACCGTTGTAATCGGGTGAGTTTCTACTTTCAGATGCAATATGAATTTTTGGGTTAGGTCAATCCGTTCGCGAGATATGAGACTTTGAAGCCAAGAAATGGTTGAGAAGGCAAAAAATTCTTCGCAATTCTGCTGCTCCAAACCCTTAACCAGAATTGCCTAGGGAAAAAATACACATACCGCTGTAATCGGGCGAGTTTCTACTTTCAGATGCAATAGGAATTTTTGGGTTAGGTCAATCCGTTCGCGAGATATGGGAGTTTGAAGCCAAGAAATGGTTGAGAAGGCAAAAAATTTTTCGCAATTCTGCTGCTCCAAACGCTTAACCAGAATGGCCCAGGGAAAAAATACACATACCGTTGTAATCGGGCGAGTTTCTATTATCAGATGCAATAGGAATTTTTGGGTTAGGTCAATCCGTTCGCGAGATATGGGAGTTTGAAGCTAAGAAATGGTTAAGAAGGCAACAAATTTTTCGCACTTCTGCTGCTCCAAACGCTTGACCAGAATGGCCTAGGGAAAAAATACACATACCGTTGTAATCGGGCGTGTTTCTACTTTCAGACGCAACAGGAATTTTTGGGTTAGGTCAATCCGTTCGCGAGATATGGGAGTTTGAAGCCAAGAAATGGTTGAGAAGGCAAAAAATTGTTCGCTATTCTGCTGCTTCAAACGCTTGACAAGAATGGCCTAGGGAAAAAATACACATACCGTTGTAATCGGGCGAGTTTCTTCTTTCAGATGCAACAGGAATTTTTGGGTTAGGTCAATCCGTTCGCGAGATATGGGAGTTTGAAGCTAAGAAATGGTAAAGAAGACAACAAATTGTTCGCACTACTGCTGCTCCAAACGCTTGACCAGAATGGCCTAGGGAAAAAATACACATACCGTTGTAATCGGGCGAGTTTCTACTTTCAGATGCAATAGGAATTTTTGTGATAGGTCAATCCGTTCGCGAGATATGGGAGTTTGAAGCCAAGAAATGGTAGAGAAGGCAAAAAATTTTTCACAATTCTGCTGCTCCAAACGCTTAACCAGAATGGCCTAGGGAAAAAATACACATACCGTTGTAATCGGGCGAGTTTCTACTTTCAGATGCAATAGGAATTTTTGGGATAGGTCAATCCGTTCGCGAGATATGAGACTTTGAAGCCAAGAAATGGTTGAGAAGGCAAAAAATTTTTCACAATTCTGCTGCTCCAAACGCTTAACCAGAATGGCCTAGGGAAAAAATACACATACCGTTGTAATCGGGCGAGTTTCTACTTTCAGGTGCAATAGGAATTTTTGGGTTAAGTCAATCCGTTCGCGAGATATGGAAGTTTGAAGCCAAGAAATGCTTGAGATAAGCAAAAAATTTTTCGCAATTCTGCTGCTCCAAACGCTTAACCAGAATGGCCTAGGGAAAAAATACACATACCGTTGTAATCGGGCGAGTTTCTACTTTCAGATGCAATAGGAATTTATGGGTTGGGTCAATCCGTTCGCGAGATATGGGAGTTTGAAGCCAAGAAATGGTAGAGAAGGCAAAAATTTTTTCACAATTCTGCTGCTCCAAACGCTTAACCAGAATGGCCTAGGGAAAAAATACACAAACCGTTGTAATCGGGCGAGTTTCTACTTTCAGGTGCAATAGGAATTTTTGGGTTAGGTCAATCCGTTCGCGAGATATGAGACTTTGAAGCCAAGAAATGGTTGAGAAGGCAAAAAATTTTTCGCAATTCTGCTGCTCCAAACGCTTAACCAGAATGGCCTAGGGAAAAAATACACATACCGTTGTAATCGGGCGAGTTTCTACTTTCAGATGCAATAGGAATTTTTGGGTTAGGTCAAGCCGTTCGCGAGATATGGGAGTTTGAAGCCAAGAAATGGTAGAGAAGGCAAAAAATTTTTCGCAATTCTGCTGCTCCAAACGCTTAACTAGAATGGCCTAGGGAAAAAATACACATACCGTTGTAATCGGGCGAGTTTCTACTTTCAGATGCAATATGAATTTTTGGGTTAGGTCAATCCGTTCGCGAGATATGAGACTTTGAAGCCAAGAAATGGTTGAGAAGGCAAAAAATTTTTCGCAATTCTGCTGCTCCAAACGCTTAACCAGAATGGCCTAGGGAAAAAATACACATACCGTTGTAATCGGGCGAGTTTCTACTTTCAGATGCAATTGGAAATTTTGGGTTGCGTCAATCCGTTCCGGAGATATGGGAGTTTGAAGCTAAGAAATGGTTGAGAAGACAACAAATTTTTCGCACTTCTGCTGCTCCAAACGCTTAACCAGAATGGCCTAGGAAAAAAATACACATACCGTTGTATTCGGGCGAGTTTCTACTTTCAGGTGCAATAGGAATTTTTGGGTTAGGTCAATCCGTTCGCGAGATATGGGAGTTTGAAGCCAAGAAATGGTAGAGAAGGCAAAAAATTTTTCACAATTCTGCTGCTCCAAACGCTTAACCAGAATGGCCTAGGGAAAAAATACACATACCGTTGTAATCGGGCGAGTTTCTACTTTCAGATGCAATAGGAATTTTTGGGATAGGTCAATCCGTTCGCGAGATATGAGACTTTGAAGCCAAGAAATGGTTGAGAAGGCAAAAAATTTTTCACAATTCTGCTGCTCCAAACGCTTAACCAGAATGGCCTAGGGAAAAAATACACATACCGTTGTAATCGGGCGAGTTTCTACTTTCAGGTGCAATAGGAATTTTTGGGTTAAGTCAATCCGTTCGCGAGATATGGAAGTTTGAAGCCAAGAAATGCTTGAGATAAGCAAAAAATTTTTCGCAATTCTGCTGCTCCAAACGCTTAACCAGAATGGCCTAGGGAAAAAATACACATACCGTTGTAATCGGGCGAGTTTCTACTTTCAGATGCAATAGGAATTTATGGGTTGGGTCAATCCGTTCGCGAGATATGGGAGTTTGAAGCCAAGAAATGGTAGAGAAGGCAAAAATTTTTTCACAATTCTGCTGCTCCAAACGCTTAACCAGAATGGCCTAGGGAAAAAATACACAAACCGTTGTAATCGGGCGAGTTTCTACTTTCAGGTGCAATAGGAATTTTTGGGTTAGGTCAATCCGTTCGCGAGATATGAGACTTTGAAGCCAAGAAATGGTTGAGAAGGCAAAAAATTTTTCGCAATTCTGCTGCTCCAAACGCTTAACCAGAATGGCCTAGGGAAAAAATACACATACCGTTGTAATCGGGCGAGTTTCTACTTTCAGATGCAATAGGAATTTTTGGGTTAGGTCAAGCCGTTCGCGAGATATGGGAGTTTGAAGCCAAGAAATGGTAGAGAAGGCAAAAAATTTTTCGCAATTCTGCTGCTCCAAACGCTTAACTAGAATGGCCTAGGGAAAAAATACACATACCGTTGTAATCGGGCGAGTTTCTACTTTCAGATGCAATATGAATTTTTGGGTTAGGTCAATCCGTTCGCGAGATATGAGACTTTGAAGCCAAGAAATGGTTGAGAAGGCAAAAAATTTTTCGCAATTCTGCTGCTCCAAACGCTTAACCAGAATGGCCTAGGGAAAAAATACACATACCGTTGTAATCGGGCGAGTTTCTACTTTCAGATGCAATTGGAAATTTTGGGTTGCGTCAATCCGTTCCGGAGATATGGGAGTTTGAAGCTAAGAAATGGTTGAGAAGACAACAAATTTTTCGCACTTCTGCTGCTCCAAACGCTTAACCAGAATGGCCTAGGAAAAAAATACACATACCGTTGTATTCGGGCGAGTTTCTACTTTCAGGTGCAATAGGAATTTTTGGGTTAGGTCAATCCGTTCGCGAGATATGGGAGTTTGAAGCCAAGAAATGGTAGAGAAGGCAAAAAATTTTTCACAATTCTGCTGCTCCAAACGCTTAACCAGAATGGCCTAGGGAAAAAATACACATACCGTTGTAATCGGGCGAGTTTCTACTTTCAGATGCAATAGGAATTTTTGGGATAGGTCAATCCGTTCGCGAGATATGGGAGTTTGAAGCCAAGAAATGGTTGAGAAGGCAAAAAATTTTTCGCAATTCTGCTGCTCCAAACGCTTATCCAGAATTGCCTAGGGAAAAAATACACATACAGTTGTAATCGGGAGAGTTTCTACTTTCAGATGCAATAGGAATTTTTGGGTTACGTCAATCCGTTCGCGAGATTTGGGAGTTTGAAGCTAAGAAATGGTTGAGAAGGCAAAAAATTTTTCGCAATTCTGCTGCTCCAAACGCTTAACCAGAATGGCCTAGGGAAAAAATACACATACCGTTGTAATCGGGCGAGTTTCTACTTTCAGATGCAATAGAAATTTTTGGGTTAGTTCAACCCGTTCGCGAGATTTGGGAGTTTGAGGACAAGAAATGGTTGAGAAGGCAAAAATTTTTTCGCATTTCTGCTGCTCCAAACGCATAACCAGAATGGCCTAGGGAAAAAATACACATACCGTTGTAATGGGGCGAGTTTCTACTTTCAGATGCAATAGGAATTTTTGGGTTATGTCAATCCGTTCGCGAGATTTGGGAGTTTGAAGACAAGAAATGGTTGAGAAGGCAAAAAATTTTTCGCAATTCTGCTGCTCCAAACGCTTAACCAGAATGGCCTAGGGAAGAAATACACATACCGTTGTAATCGGCGAGTTTCTACTTTCAGGTGCAACAGGAATTTTTGGGTTAGGTCAATCCGTTCGCGATATATGGGAGTTTGAAGCCAAGAAATGGTTGAGAAGGCAAAAAATTTTTCGCAATTCTGCTGCTCCAAACGCTTAACCAGAATTGCCTAGGGAAAAAATACACATACCGTTGTAATCGGGCGAGTTTCTTCTTTCAGATGCAACAGGAATTTTTGGGTTAGGTCAATCCGTTCGCGAGATATGGGATTTTGAAGCTAAGAAATGGTAAAGAAGACAACAAATTGTTCGCACTACTGCTGCTCCAAACGCTTAACTAGAATGGCCTAGGGAAAAAATACACATACCGTTGTAATCGGGCGTGTTTCTACTTTCAGACGCAACAGGAACTTTTGTGTTAGGTCAATCCGTTCGCGTGATATGGGAGTTTGAAGCCAAGAAATGGTTGAGAAGGCAACAAATTTTTCGCAATTCTGCTGCTCCAAACGCTTAACCAGAATGGCCTAGGGAAGAAATACACATACCGTTGTAATCGGCGAGTTTCTACTTTCAGGTGCAACAGGAATTTTTGGGTTAGGTCAATCCGTTCGCGATATATGGGAGTTTGAAGCCAAGAAATGGTTGAGAAGGCAAAAAATTTTTCGCAATTCTGCTGCTCCAAACGCTTAACCAGAATTGCCTAGGGAAAAAATACACATACCGTTGTAATCGGGAGAGTTTCTACTTTCAGATGCAATAGGAATTTTTGGGTTACGTCAATCCGTTCGCGAGATTTGGGAGTTTGAAGCTAAGAAATGGTTGAGAAGGCAAAAAATTTTTCGCAATTCTGCTGCTCCAAACGCTTAACCAGAATGGCCTAGGGAAAAAATACACGTACCGTTGTAATCGGGCGAGTTTCTACTTTCAGATGCAATAGAAATTTTTGGGTTAGTTCAACCCGTTCGCGAGATTTGGGAGTTTGAGGACAAGAAATGGTTGAGAAGGCAAAAAATTTTTCGCAATTCTGCTGCTCCAAACGCTTAACCAGAATGGCCTAGGGAAAAAATACACATACCGTTGTAATCGGGCGAGTTTCTACTTTCAGATGCAATAGGAAATTTTGGGTTGCGTCAATCCGTTCCGGAGATATGGGAGTTTGAAGCTAAGAAATGGTTGAGAAGACAACAAATTTTTCGCACTTCTGCTGCTCCAAACGGTTAACTAGAATGGCCTAGGGAAAAAATACACATACCGTTGTAATCGGGCGAGTTTCTACTTTCAGATGCAATATGAATTTTTGGGTTAGGTCAATCCGTTCGCGAGATATGAGACTTTGAAGCCAAGAAATGGTTGAGAAGGCAAAAAATTTTTCGCAATTCTGCTGCTCCAAACGCTTAACCAGAATGGCCTAGGGAAAAAATACACATACCGTTGTAATCGGGCGAGTTTCTACTTTCAGATGCAATAGGAAATTTTGGGTTGCGTCAATCCGTTCCGGAGATATGGGAGTTTGAAGCTAAGAAATGGTTGAGAAGACAACAAATTTTTCGCACTTCTGCTGCTCCAAACGCTTAACCAGAATGGCCTAGGAAAAAAATACACATACCGTTGTATTCGGGCGAGTTTCTACTTTCACGTGCAATAGGAATTTTTGGGTTAGGTCAATCCGTTCGCGAGATATGGGAGTTTGAAGCCAAGAAATGGTAGAGAAGGCAAAAAATTTTTCGCAATTCTGCTGCTCCAAACGCTTAACCAGAATGGCCTAGGGAAAAAATACACATACCGTTGTAATCGGGCGAGTTTCTACTTTCAGATGCAATAGAAATTTTTGGGTTAGTTCAACCCGTTCGCGAGATTTGGGAGTTTGAGGACAAGAAATGGTTGAGAAGGCAAAAATTTTTTCGCATTTCTGCTGCTCCAAACGCATAACCAGAATGGCCTAGGGAAAAAATACACATACCGTTGTAATGGGGCGAGTTTCTACTTTCAGATGCAATAGGAATTTTTGGGTTAGGTCAATCCGTTCGCGAGATTTGGGAGTTTGAAGACAAGAAATGGTTGAGAAGGCAAAAAATTTTTCGCAATTCTGCTGCTCCAAACGCTTAACCAGAATGGCCTAGGGAAGAAATACACATACCGTTGTAATCGGCGAGTTTCTACTTTCAGGTGCAACAGTAATTTTTGGGTTAGGTCAATCCGTTCGCGATATATGGGAGTTTGAAGCCAAGAAATGGTTGAGAAGGCAAAAAATTTTTCGCAATTCTGCTGCTCCAAACGCTTAACCAGAATTGCCTAGGGAAAAAATACACATACCGTTGTAATCGGGCGAGTTTCTTCTTTCAGATGCAACAGGAATTTTTGGGTTAGGTCAATCCGTTCGCGAGATATGGGATTTTGAAGCTAAGAAATGGTAAAGAAGACAACAAATTGTTCGCACTACTGCTGCTCCAAACGCTTAACTAGAATGGCCTAGGGAAAAAATACACATACCGTTGTAATCGGGCGTGTTTCTACTTTCAGACGCAACAGGAACTTTTGGGTTAGGTCAATCCGTTCGCGTGATATGGGAGTTTGAAGCCAAGAAATGGTTGAGAAGGCAACAAATTTTTCGCAATTCTGCTGCTCCAAACGCTTAACCAGAATTGCCTAGGGAAAAAATACACATACCGTTGTAATCGGGAGAGTTTCTACTTTCAGATGCAATAGGAATTTTTGGGTTACGTCAATCCGTTCGCGAGATTTGGGAGTTTGAAGCTAAGAAATGGTTGAGAAGGCAAAAAATTTTTCGCAATTCTGCTGCTCCAAACGCTTAACCAGAATGGCCTAGGGAAAAAATACACATACCGTTGTAATCGGGCGAGTTTCTACTTTCAGATGCGATAGAAATTTTTGGGTTAGTTCAACCCGTTCGCGAGATTTGGGAGTTTGAGGACAAGAAATGGTTGAGAAGGCAAAAATTTTTTCGCATTTCTGCTGCTCCAAACGCATAACCAGAATGGCCTAGGGAAAAAATACACATACCGTTGTAATGGGGCGAGTTTCTACTTTCAGATGCAATAGGAATTTTTGGGTTAGGTCAATCCGTTCGCGAGATTTGGGAGTTTGAAGACAAGAAATGGTTGAGAAGGCAAAAAATTTTTCGCAATTCTGCTGCTCCAAACGCTTAACCAGAATGGCCTAGGGAAGAAATACACATACCGTTGTAATCGGCGAGTTTCTACTTTCAGGTGCAACAGTAATTTTTGGGTTAGGTCAATCCGTTCGCGATATATGGGAGTTTGAAGCCAAGAAATGGTTGAGAAGGCAAAAAATTTTTCGCAATTCTGCTGCTCCAAACGCTTAACCAGAATTGCCTAGGGAAAAAATACACATACCGTTGTAATCGGGCGAGTTTCTTCTTTCAGATGCAACAGGAATTTTTGGGTTAGGTCAATCCGTTCGCGAGATATGGGATTTTGAAGCTAAGAAATGGTAAAGAAGACAACAAATTGTTCGCACTACTGCTGCTCCAAACGCTTAACTAGAATGGCCTAGGGAAAAAATACACATACCGTTGTAATCGGGCGTGTTTCTACTTTCAGACGCAACAGGAACTTTTGGGTTAGGTCAATCCGTTCGCGTGATATGGGAGTTTGAAGCCAAGAAATGGTTGAGAAGGCAACAAATTTTTCGCAATTCTGCTGCTCCAAACGCTTAACCAGAATGGCCTAGGGAAGAAATACACATACCGTTGTAATCGGCGAGTTTCTACTTTCAGGTGCAACAGGAATTTTTGGGTTAGGTCAATCCGTTCGCGATATATGGGAGTTTGAAGCCAAGAAATGGTTGAGAAGGCAAAAAATTTTTCGCAATTCTGCTGCTCCAAACGCTTAACCAGAATTGCCTAGGGAAAAAATACACATACCGTTGTAATCGGGAGAGTTTCTACTTTCAGATGCAATAGGAATTTTTGGGTTACGTCAATCCGTTCGCGAGATTTGGGAGTTTGAAGCTAAGAAATGGTTGAGAAGGCAAAAAATTTTTCGCAATTCTGCTGCTCCAAACGCTTAACCAGAATGGCCTAGGGAAAAAATACACATACCGTTGTAATCGGGCGAGTTTCTACTTTCAGATGCAATAGAAATTTTTGGGTTAGTTCAACCCGTTCGCGAGATTTGGGAGTTTGAGGACAAGAAATGGTTGAGAAGGCAAAAATTTTTTCGCATTTCTGCTGCTCCAAACGCATAACCAGAATGGCCTAGGGAAAAAATACACATACCGTTGTAATGGGGCGAGTTTCTACTTTCAGATGCAATAGGAATTTTTGGGTTAGGTCAATCCGTTCGCGAGATTTGGGAGTTTGAAAACAAGAAATGGTTGAGAAGGCAAAAAATTTTTCGCAATTCTGCTGCTCCGAACGCTTAACCAGAATGGCCTAGGGAAAAAATACACAAACCGTTGTAATCGTGCGAGTTTCTACTTTCAGATGCAACAGGAAATTTTGGGTTATGTCAATCCGTTCGCGAGGTATGGGAGTTTGAAGCTAAGAAATGGTTGAGAAGGCAAAAAATTTTTCGCAATTCTGCTGCTCCAAACGCTTAACCAGAATGGCCTAGGGAAAAAATACACATACTCTTGTAATCGGGCGAGTTTCTACTTTCAGATGCAATAGGAATTTTTGGGATAGGTCAATCCGTTCGCGAGATATGAGACTTTGAAGCCAAGAAATGGTTGAGAAGGCAAAAAATTTTTCGCAATTCTGCTGCTCCAAACGCTTAACCAGAATGGACTAGGGAAAAAATACACATACCGTTGTAATCGGGCGAGTTTCTTCTTTCAGATGCAATAGGAAATTTTGGGTTACGTCAGTCCGTTCGCGAGATATGGGAGTTTGAAGCTAAGAAATGGTTGAGAAGACAACAAATTTTTCGCACTTCTGCTGCTCCAAACGCTTAACCAGAATGGCCTAGGAAAAAAATACACATACCGTTGTAATCGGGCGAGTTTCTACTTTCAGGTGCAATAGGAATTTTTGGGTTAGGTCAATCCGTTCGCGAGATATGGGAGTTTGAAGCCAAGAAATGGTAGAGAAGGCAAAAAATTTTTCACAATTCTGCTGCTCCAAACGCTTAACCAGAATGGCCTAGGGAAAAAATACACATACCGTTGTAATCGGGCGAGTTTCTACTTTCAGATGCAATAGGAATTTTTGGGATAGGTCAATCCGTTCGCGAGATATGAGACTTTGAAGCCAAGAAATGGTTGAGAAGGCAAAAAATTTTTCACAATTCTTCTGCTCCAAACGCTTAACCAGAATGGCCTAGGGAAAAAATACACAAACCGTTGTAATCGGGCGAGTTTCTACTTTCAGGTGCAATAGGAATTTTTGGGTTAGGTCAATCCGTTCGCGAGATATGAGACTTTGAAGCCAAGAAATGGTTGAGAAGGCAAAAAATTCTTCGCAATTCTGCTGCCCCAAACGCTTAACAAGAATGGCCTAGGGAAAAAATACACATACCGCTGTAATCGGGCGAGTTTCTACTTTCAGATGCAACAGGAATTTTTGGGTTAGGTCAATCCGTTCGCGAGATATGGGAGTTTGAAGCCAAGAAATGGTTGAGAAGGCAAAAAATTTTTCGCAATTCTGCTGCTCCAAACCCTTAACCAGAATTGCCTAGGGAAAAAATACACATACCGCTGTAATCGGGCGAGTTTCTACTTTCAGATGCAATAGGAATTTTTGGGTTAGGTCAATCCGTTCGCGAGATATGGGAGTTTGAAGCCAAGAAATGGTTGAGAAGGCAAAAAATTTTTCGCAATTCTGCTGCTCCAAACGCTTAACCAGAATGGCCTAGGGAAAAAATACACATACCGTTGTAATCGGGCGAGTTTCTATTATCAGATGCAATAGGAATTTTTGGGTTAGGTCAATCCGTTCGCGAGATATGGGAGTTTGAAGCTAAGAAATGGTTAAGAAGGCAACAAATTTTTCGCACTTCTGCTGCTCCAAACGCTTGACCAGAATGGCCTAGGGAAAAAATACACATACCGCTGTAATCGGGCGTGTTTCTACTTTCAGACGCAACAGGAATTTTTGGGTTAGGTCAATCCGTTCGCGAGATATGGGAGTTTGAAGCCAAGAAATGGTTGAGAAGGCAAAAAATTGTTCGCTATTCTGCTGCTCCAAACGCTTGACCAGAATGGCCTAGGGAAAAAATACACATACCGCTGTAATCGGGCGTGTTTCTACTTTCAGACGCAACAGGAATTTTTGGGTTAGGTCAATCCGTTCGCGAGATATGGGAGTTTGAAGCCAAGAAATGGTTGAGAAGGCAAAAAATTGTTCGCTATTCTGCTGCTTCAAACGCTTGACCAGAATGGCCTAGGGAAAAAATACACATACCGTTGTAATCGGGCGTGTTTCTACTTTCAGACGCAACAGGAATTTTTGGGTTAGGTCAATCCGTTCGCGAGATATGGGAGTTTGAAGCCAAGAAATGGTTGAGAAGGTAAAACATTTTTTGCAATTCTGCTGCTCCAAACGCTTAACCAGAATGCCCTAGGGAAAAAATACGCATATCGTTGTAATCGGGCGAGTTTCTACTTTCAGATGCAATAGGAATTTTTGGGCTACGTCAATCCGTTCGCGAGATTTGGGAGTTTGAAGCTAAGAAATGGTTGAGCAGGCAAAAAATTTTTCGCAATTCTGCTGCTCCAAACGCTTAACCAGAATGGCCTAGGGAAAAAATACACATACCGTTGTAATCGGGCGAGTTTCTACTTTCAGATGCAATAGAAATTTTTGGGTTAGGTCCACCCGTTCGCGAGATATGGGAGTTTGAAGCCAAGAAATGGTTGAGAAGGCAAAAAATTTTTCGCAATTCTGCTGCTCCAAACGCTTAACCAGAATGGCCTAGGGAAAAAAAACACATACCGTTGTAAACGGGCGAGTTTCTACTTTCAGATGCAACAGTAATTTTTGGGTTAGTTCAATCCGTTCGCGAGATAACGGAGTTTGAAGCTAAGAAATGGTTAAGAAGACAACAAATTTTTCGCTATTCTGCTGCTCCAAACTCTTAACCAGAATGGGCTAGGGAAAAAATACACATACCGTTGTAATCGGGCGAATTTCTACTTTCACAGGCAACAGGAATTTTTGGGTTAGGTCTATCCGTTCGCGAGATATGGGAGTTTGGAGCCAAGAAATGGTTGAGAAGGCAAAAAATTTTTCGCAATTCTGCTGCCCCAAACGCTTGACCAGAATGGCCTAGGGAAAAAATACAGATACCGTTGTAATCGGGCGTGTTTCTACTTTCAGACGCAACAGGAATTTTTGGGTTAGGTCAATCCGTTCGCGAGATATGGGAGTTTGAAGCCAAGAAATGGTTGAGAAGGCAAAAAATTCTTCGCTATTCTGCTGCTTCAAACGCTTGACCAGAATGGCCTAGGGAAAAAATACACATACCGTTGTAATCGGGCGAGTTTCTTCTTTCAGATGCAACAGGAATTTTTGGGTTAGGTCAATCCGTTCGCGAGATATGGGAGTTTGAAGCTAAGAAATGGTAAAGAAGACAACAAATTGTTCGCACTACTGCTGCTCCAAACGCTTAACCAGAATGGCCTAGGGAAAAAATACACATACCGTTGTAATCGGCGAGTTTCTACTTTCAGGTGCAACAGGAATTTTTGGGTTAGGTCAATCCGTTGGCGAGATATGGGAGTTTGAAGCCAAGAAATGGTTGAGAAGACAAAAAATTTTTCGCAATTCTGCTGCCCCAAACGATTAACCAGAATGGCCTAGGGAAAAAATACACATACCGTTGTAATCGGGCGTGTTTCTACTTTCAGACGCAACAGGAATTTTTGGGTTAGGTCAATCCGTTCGCGAGATATGGGAGTTTGAAGCCAAGAAATGGTTGAGAAGGCAAAAAATTGTTCGCTATTCTGCTGCTTCAAACGCTTGACCAGAATGGCCTAGGGAAAAAATACACATACCGTTGTAATCGGGCGAGTTTCTTCTTTCAGATGCAACAGGAATTTTTGGGGTAGGTCAATCCGTTCGCGAGATATGGGAGTTTGAAGCTAAGAAATGGTAAAGAAGACAACAAATTGTTCGCACTACTGCTGCTCCAAACGCTTGACCAGAATGGCCTAGGGAAAAAATACACATACCGTTGTAATCGGGCGTGTTTCTACTTTCAGACGCAACAGGAATTTTTGGGTTAGGTCAATCCGTTCGCGAGATATGGGAGTTTGAAGCCAAGAAATGGTTGAGAAGGCAAAAAATTGTTCGCTATTCTGCTGCTTCAAACGCTTGACCAGAATGGCCTAGGGAAAAAATACACATACCGCTGTAATCGGGCGAGTATCTACTTTCAGATGCAATAGGAATTTTTGGGTTAGGTCAATCCGTTCGCGAGGTATGGGAGTTTGAAACCAAGAAATGGTTGAGAAGGTAAAACATTTTTTGCAATTCTGCTGCTCCAAACGCTTAACCAGAATGCCCTAGGGAAAAAATACGCATATCGTTGTAATCGGGCGTGTTTCTACTTTCAGATGCAATAGGAATTTTTGGGTTACGTCAATCCGTTCGCGAGATTTGGGAGTTTGAAGCTAAGAAATGGTTGAGAAGGCAAAAAATTTTTCGCAATTCTGCTGCTCCAAACGCTTAACCAGAATGGCCTAGGGAAAAAATACACATACCGTTGTAATCGGGCGAGATTCTACTTTCACACGCAACAGGAATTTTTGGGTTTGGTCAATCCGTCCGCGAGATATGGGAGTTTGAAGCCAAGAAATGGTTGAGAAGACAAAAAATTTTTCGCAATTCTGCTGCTCCAAACGCTTAACCAGAATGGCCTATGGAAAAAATACACATACCGCTGTAATCGGGCGAGTTTCTACTTTCACACGCAACAGGAATTTTTGGGTTAGGTCTATCCGTTCGCGAGATATGGGAGTTTGAAGCCAAGAAATGGTTGAGAAGGCATACAATTTTTGGTAATTCTGCTGATCCAAACGCTTAACCAGAATGCCCTAGGGAAAAAATATACATACCGCTTTAGTCGGGCGAGTTTATACTTTCAGATGCAATAGGAATTTTTGGGTTAGGTCCATCCGTCCGCTAGATATGGCAGTTTGAAGCCAAGAAATGGTTGAGAAGGCAAAAAATTTTTCGCAATTCTGCTGCTCCAAACGCTTAACCAGAATGGCCTAGGGGAAAAATACACATACCGTTGTAATCGGGCGAGTTTCTATTATCAGATGCAATAGGAATTTTTGGGTTAGGTCAATCCGTTCGCGAGATATGGGAGTTTGAAGCTAAGAAATGGTTAAGAAGGCAACAAATTTTTCGCACTTCTGCTGCTCCAAACGCTTGACCAGAATGGCCTAGGGAAAAAATACACATACCGTTGTAATCGGGCGAGTTTCTACTTTCAGGTGCAATAGGAATTTTTGGGTTAGGTCAATCCGTTCGCGAGATATGGGAGTTTGAAGCCAAGAAATGCTTGAGAAAGCAAAAAATTTTTCGCAATTCTGCTGCTCCAAACGCTTAACCAGAATGGCCTACGGAAAAAATACACATACCGTTGTAATCGGGCGAGTTTCTACTTTCAGATGCAATAGGAATTTTTGGGTTAGGTCAATCCGTTCGCGAGATATGGGAGTTTGAAGCCAAGAAATGGTAGAGAAGCCAAAAAATTTTTCACAATTCTGCTGCTCCAAACGCTTAACCAGAATGGCCTAGGGAAAAAATACACAAACCGTTGTAATCGGCGAGTTTCTACTTTCAGGTGCAATAGGAATTTTTGGGTTAGGTCAATCCGTTCGCGAGATATGAGACTTTGAAGCCAAGAAATGGTTGAGAAGGCAAAAAATTTTTCGCAATTCCGCTGCTCCAAACGCTTAACAAGAATGGCCTAGGGAAAAAATACACATACCGCTGTAATCGGGCGAGTTTCTACTTTCAGATGCAACAGGAGTTTTTGGGTTAGGTCAATCCGTTCGCGAGATATGGGAGTTTGAAGCCAAGAAATGGTTGAGAAGGCAAAAAATTTTTCGCAATTCTGCTGCTCCAAACCCTTAACCAGAATTGCCTAGGGGAAAAATACACATACCGCTGTAATCGGGCGAGTTTCTACTTTCAGATGCAATAGGAATTTTTGGGTTAGGTCAATCCGTTCGCGAGATATGGGAGTTTGAAGCCAAGAAATGGTTGAGAAGGCAAAAGATTTTTCGCAATTCTGCTGCTCCAAACGCTTAACCAGAATGGCTTAGGGAAAAAATACGCATATTGTTGTAATCGGGTGAGTTTCTACTTTCAGACGCAGCAGGAACTTCGGGGTTTGGTCAATCCGTTCGCGAGATATGGGAGTTTGAAGCCAAGAAATGGTTGAGAAGGCAACAAATTTTTCGCAATTCTGCTGCTCCAAACGCTTAACCAGAATGGCCTAGGGAAAAAAAACACATACCGTTGTAATCGGGCGAGTTTCTACTTTCAGATGCAACAGTAATTTTTGGGTTCGTTCAATCCGTTCGCGAGATAACGGAGTTTGAATCTAAGAAATGGTTGAGAAGGCATGCAATTTTTGGTAATTCTGCTGATCCAAACGCTTAACCAGAATGCCCTAGGGAAAAAATATACATACCGCTGTAGTCGGGCGAGTTTATACTTTCAGATGCAATAGGAATTTTTGGGTTAGGTCCACCCGTTCGCTAGATATGGCAGTTTGAATCCAAAAAATGGTTGAGAAGGCAAAAAATTTTTCGCAATTCTGCTGCTCCAAACGCTTAACCAGAATGGCCTAGGGAAAAAATACACATACCGTTGTAATCGGGCGAGTTTCTATTATCAGATGCAATAGGAATTTTTGGGTTAGGTCAATCCGTTCGCGAGATATGGGAGTTTGAAGCTAAGAAATGGTTAAGAAGGCAACAAATTTTTCGCACTTCTGCTGCTCCAAACGCTTGACCAGAATGGCCTAGGGAAAAAATACACATACCGTTGTAATCGGGCGTGTTTCTACTTTCAGACGCAACAGGAATTTTTGGGTTAGGTCAATCCGTTCGCGTGATATGGGAGTTTGAAGCCAAGAAATGGTTGAGAAGGCAAAAAATTGTTCCCTATTCTGCTGCTTCAAACGCTTGACCAGCGTGGCCTAGGGAAAAAATACACATACCGTTGTAATCGGGCGAGTTTCTTCTTTCAGATGCAACAGGAATTTTTGGGTTAGGTCAATCCGTTCGCGAGATATGGGAGTTTGAAGCTAAGAAATGGTAAAGAAGACAACAAATTGTTCGCACTACTGCTGCTCCAAACGCTTGACCAGAATGGCCTAGGGAAAAAATACACATACCGCTGTAATCGGGCGAGTATCTACTTTCAGAAGCAATAGGAATTTTTGGGTTAGGTCAATCCGTTCGCGAGATATGGAAGTTTGAAGCCAAGAAATGGTTGAGAAGGTAAAACATTTTTTGCAATTCTGCTGCTCCAAACGCTTAACCAGAATGCCCTAGGGAAAAAATACGCATATCGTTGTAATCGGGCGAGTTTCTACTTTCAGATGCAATAGGAATTTTTGGGTTACGTCAATCCGTTCGCGAGATTTGGGAGTTTGAAGCTAAGAAATGGTTGAGAAGGCAAAAAATTTTTCGCAATTCTGCTGCTCCAAACGCTTAACCAGAATGGCCTAGGGAAAAAATACACATACCGTTGTAATCGGGCGAGTTTCTACTTTCAGATGCAATAGAAATTTTTGGGTTAGGTGCACCCGTTCGCGAGATTTGGGAGTTTGAGGACAAGAAATGGTTGAGAAGGCAAAAATTTTTTCGCATTTCTGCTGCTCCAAACGCATAACCAGAATGGCCTAGGGAAAAAATACACATACCGTTGTAATGGGGCGAGTTTCTACTTTCAGATGCAATAGGAATTTTTGGGTTAGGTCAATCCGTTCGCGAGATATGGGAGTTTGAAGCGAAGAAATGGTTGAGAAGACAATAAATTTTTCGCACTTCTGCTGCTCCAATAGCTTAACCAGAATGGCCTAAGGGAAAAATACACGTACCGTTGTAATCGGGCGAGTTTCTACTTTCAGATGCAATAGGAATTTTTGGGTTAGGTCAATCCGTTCGCGAGATATGGGACTTTGGAGCCAAGAAATGGTTGAGAAGGAAACAAATTTTTCGCACTTCTGCTGCTCCAAACGCTTAACCAGAATGGCCTAGGGAAAAAATACACTTACCCTTGTAATCGGGCGAGGTTCTACATTCAGACGCAACAGGAATTTTTGGGTTTGGTCAATCCGTTCGCGAGATATGGGACTTTGAAGCTAAGAAATGGTTGAGAAGACAAAAAATTTTTCGCAATTCTGCTGCTCCAAACGCTTAACCAGAATGGGCTAGGGAAAAAATACACGTACCGTTGTAATCGGGCGAGTTTCTACTTTCACACGCAACAGGAATTTTTGGGTTTGGTCAATCCGTCCGCGATATGTGGTAGTTTGAAGCCAAGAAATGGTTGAGAAGACAAAAAATTTTTCGCAATTCTGCTGCTCCAAACGCTTAACCAGAATGGCCTATGGAAAAAATACACATACCGCTGTAATCGGGCGAGTTTCTACTTTCAGATGCAACAGGAATTTTTGGGTTAGGTCAATCCGTTCGCGAGATATGGGAGTTTGAAGCCAAGAAATGGTTGAGAAGGCAAAAAAGTATTCGCTATTCTGCTGCTTCAAACGCTTAACCAGAATTGCCTAGGGAAAAAATACACATACCGCTGTAATCGGGCGAGTTTCTACTTTCAGATGCAATAGGAATTTTTGGGTTAGGTCAATCCGTTCGCGAGATATGGGAGTTTGAATCCAGGAAATGGTTGAGAAGGTAAAACATTTTTTGCAATTCTGCTGCTCCAAACGCTTAACCAGAATGGCCTAGGGGAAAAATACACATACCGTTGTAATCGGGCGAGTTTCTATTATCAGATGCAATAGGAATTTTTGGGTTAGGTCAATCCGTTCGCGAGATATGGGAGTTTGAAGCTAAGAAATGGTTAAGAAGGCAACAAATTTTTCGCACTTCTGCTGCTCCAAACGCTTGACCAGTATGGCCTCGGGAAAAAATACACATACCGTTGTAATCGGGCGAGTTTCTACTTTCAGACGCAACAGGAATTTTTGGGTTAGGTCAATCCGTTCGCGAGATATGGGAGTTTGAAGCTAAGAAATGGTAAAGAAGACAACAAATTGTTCGCACTACTGCTGCTCCAAACGCTTAACCAGAATGGCCTAGGGAAAAAATACACACACCGTTGTAATCGGGCGAGTTTCTACTTTCAGACGCAACAGGAATTTTTGGGTTAGGTCTATCCGTTCGCGAGATATGGGAGTTTGAAGCCAAGAAATGGTTGAGAAGGCATACAATTTTTGGTAATTCTGCTGCTCCAAACGCTTAACCAGAATGGCCTAGGGGAAAAATACACATACCGTTGTAATCGGGCGAGTTTCTATTATGAGATGCAATAGGAATTTTTGGGTTAGGTCAATCCGTTCGCGAGATATGGGAGTTTGAAGCTAAGAAATGGTTAAGAAGGCAACAAATTTTTCACACTTCTGCTGCTCCAAACGCTTGACCAGAATGGCCTAGGGAAAAAATACACATACCGTTGTAATCGGGCGTGTTTCTTCTTTCAGTTGCAACAGGAATTTTTGGGTTAGGTCAATCCGTTCGCGAGATATGGGAGTTTGAAGCCAAGAAATGGTTGAGAAGGCAAAAAATTATTCGCTATTCTGCTGCTTCAAACGCTTAACCAGAATTGCCTAGGGAAAAAATACACATACCGTTGTAATCGGGCGAGTTTCTACTTTCAGATGCAACAGGAATTTTTGGGTTAGTTCAATCCGTTCGCGAGATACGGGAGTTTGAAGCTAAGAAATGGTTAAGAAGACAACAAATTTTTCGCACTTCTGCTGCTCCAAACGCTTAACCAGAATGGCCTAGGGAAAAAATACACATACCGTTGTAATCGGGCGAGTTTCTACATTCAGACGCAACAGGAATTTTTGGGTTAGGTCAATCCGTTCGCGAGATATGGGAGTTTGAAGCCAAGAAATGGTTGAGAAGGCAAAAAATTTTTCGCAATTCTGCTGCTCCAAACGCTTAACCAGAATGGCCTAGGGAAAAAATACACATACGGTTGTAATCGGCGAGTTTCTACTTTCAGGTGCAACAGGAATTTTTGGGTTAAGTCAATCCGTTCGCGATATATGGGAGTTTGAAGCCAAGAAATGGTTGAGAAGGCAAAAAATTTTTCGCAATTCTGCTGCTCCAAGCGCTTAACCAGAATTGCCTAGGGAAAAAATACACATACCGCTGTAATCGGGCGAGGTTCTACTTTCAGATGCAATAGGAATTTTTTGGTTAGTTCAATCCGTTCGCGAGATATGGGAGTTTGAAGCTAAGAAATGGTTAAGAAGACAACAAATTTTTCGCACTTCTGCTGCTCCAAACGCTTAACTAGAATGGCCTAGGGAAAAAATACACATACCGTTGTAATCGGGCGAGTTTCTACTTTCAGTTGCAACAGGAATTTTTGGGTTAGGTCAATCCGTTCGCGAGATATGGGAGTTTGAAGCCAAGAAATGGTTGAGAAGGCAAAAAATTATTCGCTATTCTGCTGCTTCAAACTCTTAACCAGAATTGCCTAGGGAAAAAATACACATACCGTTGTAATCGGGCGAGTTTCTTCTTTCAGTTGCAACAGGAATTTTTGGGTTAGGTCAATCCGTTCGCGAGATATGGGAGTTTGAAGCAAAGAAATGGTTGAGAAGGCATACAATTTTTGGTAATTCTGCTGATCCAAACGCTTAACCAGAATGCCCTAGGGAAAAAATATACATACCGCTGTAGTCGGGCGAGTTTATACTTTCAGATGCAATAGGAATTTTTGGGTTAGGTCCATCCGTCCGCTAGATATGGCAGTTTGAAGCCAAGAAATGGTTGAGAAGGCAAAAAATTTTTCGCAATTCTGCTGCTCCAAGCGCTTAACCAGAATTGCCTAGGGAAAAAATACACGTACCGCTGTAATCGGGCGAGTTTCTACTTTCAGATGCAATAGGAATTTTTGGGTTAGGTCAATCCGTTCGCGAGATATGGGAGTTTGAAGCCAAGAAATGGTTGAGAAGGTAAAACATTTTTTGCAATTCTGCTGCTCCAAACGCTTAACCAGAATGCCCTAGGGAAAAAATACGCATATCGTTGTAATCCGGCGAGTTTCTACTTTCAGATGCAATTGGAATTTTTGGGTTACGTCAATCCGTCCGCGAGATATGGGAGTTTGAAGACAAGAAATGGTTGAGAAGGCAAAAAATTTTTCGCAATTCTGCTGCTCCAAACGTTTAACCAGAATGGCCTAGGGAAAAAATACGCATATCGTTATAATCGGGCGAGTTTCTACTTTCAGACGCAGCAGGAATTTTTGGGTTTGGTCAATCCGTTCGCGAGATATGTGAGTTTGAAGCCAAGAAATGGTTGAGAAGACAAAAAATTTTTCGCAATTCTGCTGCTCCAAACGCTTAACCAGAATGGCCTATGGAAAAAATACACATACCGCAGTAATCGGGCGAGTTTCTACTTTCAGATGCAACAGGAATTTTTGGGTTAGGTCAATCCGTTCGCGAGATATGGGAGTTTGAAGCCAAGAAATGGTTGAGAACGCAAAAAATTTTTCGCAATTCTGCTGCTCCAAACGCTTAACCAGAATGGCCTAGGGAAAAAATACACATACCTTTGTAATCGGGCGAGTTTCTACTTTCAGATGCAATAGGAATTTTTGGGTTGGGTCAATCCGTTCGCGAGATATGGGAGTTTGAAGCCAAGAAATGGTTGAGAAGGCAAAACATTTTTCGCAATTCTGCTGCTCCAAACGCTTAACCAGAATGGCCTAGGGAAAAAATACGCATATCGTTATAATCGGGCGAGTTTCTACTTTCAGACGCAGCAGGAATTTTTGGGTTTGGTCAATCCGTTCGCGAGATATGGGACTTTGAATCTAAGAAATGGTTGAGAAGACAACAAATTTTTCGCAATTCTGCTGCTCCAAACGCTTAACCAGAATGCCCTAGGGAAAAAATACGCATATCGTTGTAATCCGGCGAGTTTCTACTTTCAGATGCAATAGGAATTTTTGGGTTACGTCAATCCGTTCGCGAGATTTGGGAGTTTGAAGCTAAGAAATGGTTGAGAAGGCAAAAAATTTTTCGCAATTCTGCTGCTCCAAACGCTTAACCAGAATGGCCTAGGGAAAAAATACACATACCGTTGTAATCGGGCGAGATTCTACTTTCAGATGCAATAGAAATTTTTGGGTTAGGTCAACCCGTTCGCGAGATTTGGGAATTTGAGGACAAGAAATGGTTGAGAAGGCAAAAATTTTTTCGCATTTCTGCTGCTCCAAACGCATAACCAGAATGGCCTAGGGAAAAAATACACATACCGTTGTAATGGGGCGAGTTTCTACTTTCAGATGCAATAGGAATTTTTGGGTTAGGTCAATCCGTTCGCGAGATAAGGGAGTTTGAAGCGAAGAAATGGTTGAGAAGACAATAAATTTTTCGCACTTCTGCTGCTCCAATCGCTTAACCAGAATGGCCTAAGGGAAAAATGCACGTACCGTTGTAATCGGGCGAGTTTCTACTTTCAGATGCAATAGGAATTTTTGGGTTAGGTCAATCCGTTCGCGAGATATGGGACTTTGGAGCCAAGAAATGGTTGAGAAGGCAAAAAATTTTTGCAATTCCACTGCTCCAAACGCTTAACCAGAATGGCCTAGGGAAAAAATACACATACCGTTGTTATCGGGCGAGTTTCTACTTTCAGACGCAATAGGAATTTTTGGGTTAGGTCTATCCGTCCGCGAGATATGGGAGTTTGAAGCCAAGAAATGGTTGAGAAGGCAAAAAATTTTTCGCAATTCTGCTGCTCCAAACGCTTAACCAGAATGGCCTAGGGAAAAAATACACATACCGTTGTAATCGGGCGAGTTTCTACTTTCAGATGCAATAGGAATTTTTGGGTTAGGTCAATCCGTTCGCGAGATATGGGAGTTTGAAGCCAAGAAATGGTTGAAAAGGCAAAAAATTTTTCGCAATTCTGCTGCTCCAAACGCTTAACCAGAATGGCCTAGGGAAAAAATACACATACCGTTGTAATCGGGCAAGTTTCTACTTTCAGATGCAATAGGAATTTTTGGGTTAGGTCAATCCGTTCGCGAGATATGGGAGTTTGAAGCCAAGAAATGGTAGAGAATGCAAAAAATTTTTCACAATTCTGCTGCTCCAAACGCTTAACCAGAATGGCCTAGGGAAAAAATACACATACCCTTGTAATCGGGCAAGTTTCTACTTTCAGATGCAATAGCAATTTTTGGGTTAGGTCAATCCGTTCGCGAGATATGGGAGTTTGAAGCCAAGAAATGGTAGAGAAGGCAAAAAATTTTTCACAATTCTGCTGCTCCAAACGCTTAACCAGAATGGCCTAGGGAAAAAATACACACACCGTTGTAATCGGGCGAGTTTCTACTTTCAGATGCAGTAGGAATTTTTGGGTTAGGTCAATCCGTTCGCGAGATATGGGAGTTTGACGACAAGAAATGGTTGAGAAGGCAAAAAATTTTTCGCAATTCTGCTGCTCCGAACGCTTAACCAGAATGGCCTAGGGAAGAAATACACATACCGTTGTAATCGGCGAGTTTCTACTTTCAGATGCAACAGGAAATTTTGGGTTATGTCAATCCGTTCGCGAGATATGGGAGTTTGAAGCTAAGAAATGGTTGAGAAGGCAAAAAATTTTTCGCAATTCTGCTGCTCCAAACGCTTAACCAGAATGGCCTAGGGAAACAATACACATACCGTTGTAATCGGGCGAGTTTCTACTTTCAGATGCAATAGAAATTTTTGGGTTAGGTCAACCCGTTCGCGACATTTGGGAGTTTGAGGACAAGAAATGGTTGAGAAGGCAAAAATTTTTTCGCACTTCTGCTGCTCCAAACGCATAACCAGAATGGCCTAGGGAAAAAATACACATACCGTTGTAATCGGGCGAGTTTCTACTTTCAGATGCAATAGGAATTTTTGGGTTAGGTCAATCCGTTCGCGAGATATGGGAGTTTGAAGCGAAGAAATGGTTGAGAAGACAATAAATTTTTCGCACTTCTGCTGCTCCAATCGCTTAACCAGAATGGCCTAAGGGAAAAATGCACGTACCGTTGTAATCGGGCGAGTTTCTACTTTCAGATGCAATAGGAATTTTTGGGTTAGGTCAATCCGTTCGCGAGATATGGGACTTTGGAGCCAAGAAATGGTTGAGAAGGCAAAAAATTTTTGCAATTCCGCTGCTCCAAACGCTTAACCAGAATGGCCTAGGGAAAAAATACACATACCGTTGTAATCGGGCGAGTTTCTACTTTCAGACGCAATAGGAATTTTTGGGTTAGGTCAATCCGTCCGCGAGATATGGGAGTTTGAAGACAAGAAATCGTTGAGAAGGCAAAAAATTTTTCGCAATTCTGCTGCTCCAAACGCTTAACCAGAATGGGCTAGGGAAAAAATACACGTACCGTTGTAATCGGGCGAGTTTCTACTTTCAGATGCAACAGTAATTTTTGGGTTAGGTCAATCCGTTCGCGAGATATTGGAGTTTGAAGCCAAGAAATGGTTGAGAAGGCAAAAAATTTTTCGCAATTCTGCTGCTCCAAACGCTTAACCAGAATGGCCTAGGGAAAAAATACACATACGGTTGTAATCGGCGAGTTTCTACTTTCAGGTGCAACAGGAATTTTTGGGTTAAGTCAATCCGTTCGCGATATATGGGAGTTTGAAGCCAAGAAATGGTTGAGAAGGCAAAAAATTTTTCGCAATTCTGCTGCTCCAAGCGCTTAACCAGAATTGCCTAGGGAAAAAATACACATACCGCTGTAATCGGGCGAGGTTCTACTTTCAGATGCAATAGGAATTTTTGGGTTAGGTCAATCCGTTCGCGAGATATGGGAGTTTGAATCCAAGAAATGGTTGAGAAGGTAAAACATTTTTTGCAATTCTGCTGCTCCAAACGCTTAACCAGAATGGCCTAGGGGAAAAATACACATACCGTTGTAATCGGGCGAGTTTCTATTATCGGATGCAATAGGAATTTTTGGGTTAGGTCAATCCGTTCGCGAGATATGGGAGTTTGAAGCTAAGAAATGGTTAAGAAGGCAACAAATTTTTCGCACTTCTGCTGCTCCAAACGCTTGACCAGTATGGCCTAGGGAAAAAATAAACATACCGTTGTAATCGGGCGAGTTTCTACTTTCAGATGCAACAGGAATTTTTTGGTTAGTTCAATCCGTTCGCGAGATATGGGAGTTTGAAGCTAAGAAATGGTTAAGAAGACAACAAATTTTTCGCACTTCTGCTGCTCCAAACGCTTAACTAGAATGGCCTAGGGAAAAAATACACATACCGTTGTAATCGGGCGAGTTTCTACTTTCAGTTGCAACAGGAATTTTTGGGTTAGGTCAATCCGTTCGCGAGATATGGGAGTTTGAAGCAAAGAAATGGTTGAGAAGGCATACAATTTTTGGTAATTCTGCTGATCCAAACGCTTAACCAGAATGCCCTAGGGAAAAAATATACACACCGCTGTAGTCGGGCGAGTTTATACTTTCAGATGCAATAGGAATTTTTGGGTTAGGTCCATCCGTCCGCTAGATATGGCAGTTTGAAGCCAAGAAATGGTTGAGAAGGCAAAAAATTTTTCGCAATTCTGCTGCTCCAAGCGCTTAACCAGAATTGCCTAGGGAAAAAATACACGTACCGCTGTAATCGGGCGAGTTTCTACTTTCAGATGCAATAGGAATTTTTGGGTTAGGTCAATCCGTTCGCGAGATATGGGAGTTTGAAGCCAAGAAATGGTTGAGAAGGTAAAACATTTTTTGCAATTCTGCTGCTCCAAACGCTTAACCAGAATGCCCTAGGGAAAAAATACGCATATCGTTGTAATCCGGCGAGTTTCTACTTTCAGATGCAATTGGAATTTTTGGGTTACGTCAATCCGTCCGCGAGATATGGGAGTTTGAAGACAAGAAATGGTTGAGAAGGCAAAAAATTTTTCGCAATTCTGCTGCTCCAAACGTTTAACCAGAATGGCCTAGGGAAAAAATACGCATATCGTTATAATCGGGCGAGTTTCTACTTTCAGACGCAGCAGGAATTTTTGGGTTTGGTCAATCCGTTCGCGAGATATGTGAGTTTGAAGCCAAGAAATGGTTGAGAAGACAAAAAATTTTTCGCAATTCTGCTGCTCCAAACGCTTAACCAGAATGGCCTATGGAAAAAATACACATACCGCAGTAATCGGGCGAGTTTCTACTTTCAGATGCAACAGGAATTTTTGGGTTAGGTCAATCCGTTCGCGAGATATGGGAGTTTGAAGCCAAGAAATGGTTGAGAACGCAAAAAATTTTTCGCAATTCTGCTGCTCCAAACGCTTAACCAGAATGGCCTAGGGAAAAAATACACATACCTTTGTAATCGGGCGAGTTTCTACTTTCAGATGCAATAGGAATTTTTGGGTTGGGTCAATCCGTTCGCGAGATATGGGAGTTTGAAGCCAAGAAATGGTTGAGAAGGCAAAACATTTTTCGCAATTCTGCTGCTCCAAACGCTTAACCAGAATGGCCTAGGGAAAAAATACGCATATCGTTATAATCGGGCGAGTTTCTACTTTCAGACGCAGCAGGAATTTTTGGGTTTGGTCAATCCGTTCGCGAGATATGGGACTTTGAATCTAAGAAATGGTTGAGAAGACAACAAATTTTTCGCAATTCTGCTGCTCCAAACGCTTAACCAGAATGCCCTAGGGAAAAAATACGCATATCGTTGTAATCCGGCGAGTTTCTACTTTCAGATGCAATAGGAATTTTTGGGTTACGTCAATCCGTTCGCGAGATTTGGGAGTTTGAAGCTAAGAAATGGTTGAGAAGGCAAAAAATTTTTCGCAATTCTGCTGCTCCAAACGCTTAACCAGAATGGCCTAGGGAAAAAATACACATACCGTTGTAATCGGGCGAGATTCTACTTTCAGATGCAATAGAAATTTTTGGGTTAGGTCAACCCGTTCGCGAGATTTGGGAGTTTGAGGACAAGAAATGGTTGAGAAGGCAAAAATTTTTTCGCATTTCTGCTGCTCCAAACGCATAACCAGAATGGCCTAGGGAAAAAATACACATACCGTTGTAATGGGGCGAGTTTCTACTTTCAGATGCAATAGGAATTTTTGGGTTAGGTCAATCCGTTCGCGAGATAAGGGAGTTTGAAGCGAAGAAATGGTTGAGAAGACAATAAATTTTTCGCACTTCTGCTGCTCCAATCGCTTAACCAGAATGGCCTAAGGGAAAAATGCACGTACCGTTGTAATCGGGCGAGTTTCTACTTTCAGATGCAATAGGAATTTTTGGGTTAGGTCAATCCGTTCGCGAGATATGGGACTTTGGAGCCAAGAAATGGTTGAGAAGGCAAAAAATTTTTGCAATTCCACTGCTCCAAACGCTTAACCAGAATGGCCTAGGGAAAAAATACACATACCGTTGTAATCGGGCGAGTTTCTACTTTCAGACGCAATAGGAATTTTTGGGTTAGGTCTATCCGTCCGCGAGATATGGGAGTTTGAAGCCAAGAAATGGTTGAGAAGGCAAAAAATTTTTCGCAATTCTGCTGCTCCAAACGCTTAACCAGAATGGCCTAGGGAAAAAATACACATACCGTTGTAATCGGGCGAGTTTCTACTTTCAGATGCAATAGGAATTTTTGGGTTAGGTCAATCCGTTCGCGAGATATGGGAGTTTGAAGCCAAGAAATGGTTGAAAAGGCAAAAAATTTTTCGCAATTCTGCTGCTCCAAACGCTTAACCAGAATGGCCTAGGGAAAAAATACACATACCGTTGTAATCGGGCAAGTTTCTACTTTCAGATGCAATAGGAATTTTTGGGTTAGGTCAATCCGTTCGCGAGATATGGGAGTTTGAAGCCAAGAAATGGTAGAGAATGCAAAAAATTTTTCACAATTCTGCTGCTCCAAACGCTTAACCAGAATGGCCTAGGGAAAAAATACACATACCCTTGTAATCGGGCAAGTTTCTACTTTCAGATGCAATAGCAATTTTTGGGTTAGGTCAATCCGTTCGCGAGATATGGGAGTTTGAAGCCAAGAAATGGTAGAGAAGGCAAAAAATTTTTCACAATTCTGCTGCTCCAAACGCTTAACCAGAATGGCCTAGGGAAAAAATACACACACCGTTGTAATCGGGCGAGTTTCTACTTTCAGATGCAGTAGGAATTTTTGGGTTAGGTCAATCCGTTCGCGAGATATGGGAGTTTGACGACAAGAAATGGTTGAGAAGGCAAAAAATTTTTCGCAATTCTGCTGCTCCGAACGCTTAACCAGAATGGCCTAGGGAAGAAATACACATACCGTTGTAATCGGCGAGTTTCTACTTTCAGATGCAACAGGAAATTTTGGGTTATGTCAATCCGTTCGCGAGATATGGGAGTTTGAAGCTAAGAAATGGTTGAGAAGGCAAAAAATTTTTCGCAATTCTGCTGCTCCAAACGCTTAACCAGAATGGCCTAGGGAAACAATACACATACCGTTGTAATCGGGCGAGTTTCTACTTTCAGATGCAATAGAAATTTTTGGGTTAGGTCAACCCGTTCGCGACATTTGGGAGTTTGAGGACAAGAAATGGTTGAGAAGGCAAAAATTTTTTCGCATTTCTGCTGCTCCAAACGCATAACCAGAATGGCCTAGGGAAAAAATACACATACCGTTGTAATCGGGCGGGTTTCTACTTTCAGATGCAATAGGAATTTTTGGGTTAGGTCAATCCGTTCGCGAGATATGGGAGTTTGAAGCGAAGAAATGGTTGAGAAGACAATAAATTTTTCGCACTTCTGCTGCTCCAATCGCTTAACCAGAATGGCCTAAGGGAAAAATGCACGTACCGTTGTAATCGGGCGAGTTTCTACTTTCAGATGCAATAGGAATTTTTGGGTTAGGTCAATCCGTTCGCGAGATATGGGACTTTGGAGCCAAGAAATGGTTGAGAAGGCAAAAAATTTTTGCAATTCCGCTGCTCCAAACGCTTAACCAGAATGGCCTAGGGAAAAAATACACATACCGTTGTAATCGGGCGAGTTTCTACTTTCAGACGCAATAGGAATTTTTGGGTTAGGTCAATCCGTCCGCGAGATATGGGAGTTTGAAGACAAGAAATCGTTGAGAAGGCAAAAAATTTTTCGCAATTCTGCTGCTCCAAACGCTTAACCAGAATGGGCTAGGGAAAAAATACACGTACCGTTGTAATCGGGCGAGTTTCTACTTTCAGATGCAACAGTAATTTTTGGGTTAGGTCAATCCGTTCGCGAGAGATTGGAGTTTGAAGCCAAGAAATGGTTGAGAAGGCAAAAAATTTTTCGCAATTCTGCTGCTCCAAACGCTTAACCAGAATGGCCTAGGGAAAAAATATACATACCGCTGTAATCGGTCGAGTTTCTACTTTCAGATGCAACAGGAATTTTTGGGTTAGGTCAATCCGTTCGCGAGATATGGGAGTTTGAAGCCAAGAAATGGTTGAGAAGGAAAAAAATTTTTCGCAATTCTGCTGCTCCAAACGCTTAACCAGAATGGCCTAGGGAAAAAATACACATACCATTGTAATCGGGCGAGTTTCTACTTTCAGATGCAATAGGAATTTTTGGGTTATGTCAAGCCGTTCGCGAGATATGGGAGTTTGAAGCCAAGAAATGCTAGAGAAGGCAAAAAATTTTTCGCAATTCTGCTGCGCCAAACGCTTAACCAGAATGGCCTAGGGAAAAAATACACATACCGTTGTAATCGGGCGAGTTTCTGCTTTCAGATGCAATAGGAAATTTTGGGTAACGTCAATCCGTTCGCGAGATATGGGAGTTTGAAGCTAAGAAATGGTTGTGAAGACAACAAATTTTTCGCACTTCTGCTGCTCCAAACGCTTAACCAGAATGGCCTAGGAAAAAAATACACAAACCGTTGTAATCGGGCGAGTTTCTACTTTCAGGTGCAATAGGAATTTTTGGGTTAGGTCAATCCGTCCGCGAGATATGGGAGTTTGAAGCTAAGAAATGGTTGTGAAGGCATACAATTTTTGGTAATTCTGCTGATCCAAACGCTTAACCAGAATGCCCTAGGGAAAAAATATACATACCGCTGTAGTCGGGCGAGTTTATACTTTCAGATGCAATAGGAATTTTTGGGTTAGGTCCATCCGTCCGCTAGATATGGCAGTTTGAAGCCAAGAAATGGTTGAGAAGGCAAAAAATTTTTCGCAATTCTGCTGCTCCAAGCGCTTAACCAGAATTGCCTAGGGAAAAAATACACGTACCGCTGTAATCGGGCGAGTTTCTACTTTCAGATGCAATAGGAATTTTTGGGTTAGGTCAATCCGTTCGCGAGATATGGGAGTTTGAAGCCAAGAAATGGTTGAGAAGGTAAAACATTTTTTGCAATTCTGCTGCTCCAAACGCTTAACCAGAATGCCCTAGGGAAAAAATACGCATATCGTTGTAATCCGGCGAGTTTCTACTTTCAGATGCAATTGGAATTTTTGGGTTACGTCAATCCGTCCGCGAGATATGGGAGTTTGAAGACAAGAAATGGTTGAGAAGGCAAAAAATTTTTCGCAATTCTGCTGCTCCAAACGTTTAACCAGAATGGCCTAGGGAAAAAATACGCATATCGTTATAATCGGGCGAGTTTCTACTTTCAGACGCAGCAGGAATTTTTGGGTTTGGTCAATCCGTTCGCGAGATATGTGAGTTTGAAGCCAAGAAATGGTTGAGAAGACAAAAAATTTTTCGCAATTCTGCTGCTCCAAACACTTAACCAGAATGGCCTATGGAAAAAATACACATACCGCAGTAATCGGGCGAGTTTCTACTTTCAGATGCAACAGGAATTTTTGGGTTAGGTCAATCCGTTCGCGAGATATGGGAGTTTGAAGCCAAGAAATGGTTGAGAACGCAAAAAATTTTTCGCAATTCTGCTGCTCCAAACGCTTAACCAGAATGGCCTAGGGAAAAAATACACATACCTTTGTAATCGGGCGAGTTTCTACTTTCAGATGCAATAGGAATTTTTGGGTTGGGTCAATCCGTTCGCGAGATATGGGAGTTTGAAGCCAAGAAATGGTTGAGAAGGCAAAACATTTTTCGCAATTCTGCTGCTCCAAACGCTTAACCAGAATGGCCTAGGGAAAAAATACGCATATCGTTATAATCGGGCGAGTTTCTACTTTCAGACGCAGCAGGAATTTTTGGGTTTGGTCAATCCGTTCGCGAGATATGGGACTTTGAATCTAAGAAATGGTTGAGAAGACAACAAATTTTTCGCAATTCTGCTGCTCCAAACGCTTAACCAGAATGCCCTAGGGAAAAAATACGCATATCGTTGTAATCCGGCGAGTTTCTACTTTCAGATGCAATAGGAATTTTTGGGTTACGTCAATCCGTTCGCGAGATTTGGGAGTTTGAAGCTAAGAAATGGTTGAGAAGGCAAAAAATTTTTCGCAATTCTGCTGCTCCAAACGCTTAACCAGAATGGCCTAGGGAAAAAATACACATACCGTTGTAATCGGGCGAGATTCTACTTTCAGATGCAATAGAAATTTTTGGGTTAGGTCAACCCGTTCGCGAGATTTGGGAGTTTGAGGACAAGAAATGGTTGAGAAGGCAAAAATTTTTTCGCATTTCTGCTGCTCCAAACGCATAACCAGAATGGCCTAGGGAAAAAATACACATACCGTTGTAATGGGGCGAGTTTCTACTTTCAGATGCAATAGGAATTTTTGGGTTAGGTCAATCCGTTCGCGAGATAAGGGAGTTTGAAGCGAAGAAATGGTTGAGAAGACAATAAATTTTTCGCACTTCTGCTGCTCCAATCGCTTAACCAGAATGGCCTAAGGGAAAAATGCACGTACCGTTGTAATCGGGCGAGTTTCTACTTTCAGATGCAATAGGAATTTTTGGGTTAGGTCAATCCGTTCGCGAGATATGGGACTTTGGAGCCAAGAAATGGTTGAGAAGGCAAAAAATTTTTGCAATTCCACTGCTCCAAACGCTTAACCAGAATGGCCTAGGGAAAAAATACACATACCGTTGTAATCGGGCGAGTTTCTACTTTCAGACGCAATAGGAATTTTTGGGTTAGGTCTATCCGTCCGCGAGATATGGGAGTTTGAAGCCAAGAAATGGTTGAGAAGGCAAAAAATTTTTCGCAATTCTGCTGCTCCAAACGCTTAACCAGAATGGCCTAGGGAAAAAATACACATACCGTTGTAATTGGGCGAGTTTCTACTTTCAGATGCAATAGGAATTTTTGGGTTAGGTCAATCCGTTCGCGAGATATGGGAGTTTGAAGCCAAGAAATGGTTGAAAAGGCAAAAAATTTTTCGCAATTCTGCTGCTCCAAACGCTTAACCAGAATGGCCTAGGGAAAAAATACACACACCGTTGTAATCGGGCGAGTTTCTACTTTCAGATGCAGTAGGAATTTTTGGGTTAGGTCAATCCGTTCGCGAGATATGGGAGTTTGACGACAAGAAATGGTTGAGAAGGCAAAAAATTTTTCGCAATTCTGCTGCTCCGAACGCTTAACCAGAATGGCCTAGGGAAGAAATACACATACCGTTGTAATCGGCGAGTTTCTACTTTCAGATGCAACAGGAAATTTTGGGTTATGTCAATCCGTTCGCGAGATATGGGAGTTTGAAGCTAAGAAATGGTTGAGAAGGCAAAAAATTTTTCGCAATTCTGCTGCTCCAAACGCTTAACCAGAATGGCCTAGGGAAACAATACACATACCGTTGTAATCGGGCGAGTTTCTACTTTCAGATGCAATAGAAATTTTTGGGTTAGGTCAACCCGTTCGCGACATTTGGGAGTTTGAGGACAAGAAATGGTTGAGAAGGCAAAAATTTTTTCGCATTTCTGCTGCTCCAAACGCATAACCAGAATGGCCTAGGGAAAAAATACACATACCGTTGTAATCGGGCGAGTTTCTACTTTCAGATGCAATAGGAATTTTTGGGTTAGGTCAATCCGTTCGCGAGATATGGGAGTTTGAAGCGAAGAAATGGTTGAGAAGACAATAAATTTTTCGCACTTCTGCTGCTCCAATCGCTTAACCAGAATGGCCTAAGGGAAAAATGCACGTACCGTTGTAATCGGGCGAGTTTCTACTTTCAGATGCAATAGGAATTTTTGGGTTAGGTCAATCCGTTCGCGAGATATGGGACTTTGGAGCCAAGAAATGGTTGAGAAGGCAAAAAATTTTTGCAATTCCGCTGCTCCAAACGCTTAACCAGAATGGCCTAGGGAAAAAATACACATACCGTTGTAATCGGGCGAGTTTCTACTTTCAGACGCAATAGGAATTTTTGGGTTAGGTCAATCCGTCCGCGAGATATGGGAGTTTGAAGACAAGAAATCGTTGAGAAGGCAAAAAATTTTTCGCAATTCTGCTGCTCCAAACGCTTAACCAGAATGGGCTAGGGAAAAAATACACGTACCGTTGTAATCGGGCGAGTTTCTACTTTCAGATGCAACAGTAATTTTTGGGTTAGGTCAATCCGTTCGCGAGAGATTGGAGTTTGAAGCCAAGAAATGGTTGAGAAGGCAAAAAATTTTTCGCAATTCTGCTGCTCCAAACGCTTAACCAGAATGGCCTAGGGAAAAAATATACATACCGCTGTAATCGGTCGAGTTTCTACTTTCAGATGCAACAGGAATTTTTGGGTTAGGTCAATCCGTTCGCGAGATATGGGAGTTTGAAGCCAAGAAATGGTTGAGAAGGAAAAAAATTTTTCGCAATTCTGCTGCTCCAAACGCTTAACCAGAATGGCCTAGGGAAAAAATACACATACCATTGTAATCGGGCGAGTTTCTACTTTCAGATGCAATAGGAATTTTTGGGTTATGTCAAGCCGTTCGCGAGATATGGGAGTTTGAAGCCAAGAAATGCTAGAGAAGGCAAAAAATTTTTCGCAATTCTGCTGCGCCAAACGCTTAACCAGAATGGCCTAGGGAAAAAATACACATACCGTTGTAATCGGGCGAGTTTCTGCTTTCAGATGCAATAGGAAATTTTGGGTAACGTCAATCCGTTCGCGAGATATGGGAGTTTGAAGCTAAGAAATGGTTGTGAAGACAACAAATTTTTCGCACTTCTGCTGCTCCAAACGCTTAACCAGAATGGCCTAGGAAAAAAATACACAAACCGTTGTAATCGGGCGAGTTTCTACTTTCAGGTGCAATAGGAATTTTTGGGTTAGGTCAATCCGTTCGCGAGATATGGGAGTTTGAAGCCAAGAAATGGTTGAAAAGGCAAAAAATTTTTCGCAATTCTGCTGCTCCAAACGCTTAACCAGAATGGCCTAGGGACAAAATACACATACCGTTGTAAACGGGCGAGTTTCTACTTTCAGACGCAGCAGGAATTTTTGGGTTAGGTCAATCCGTTCGCGAGATATGGGAGTTTGAAGCCAAGAAATGGTTAAGAAGACAACAAATATTTCGCACTTCTGCTGCTCCAAACGCTTAACCAGAATGGCCTAGGGAAAAAATACACATACCGTTGTAATCGGGCGAGTTTCTACTTTCAGATGCAATAGGAATTTTTGGGTTAGGTCAATCCGTTCGCGAGATATGGGAGTTTGAAGCTAAGAAATGGTTAAGAAGACAACAAATTTTTCGCTATTCTACTGCTCCAAACGCTTAACCAGAATGGCCTAGGGAAAAAATACACATACCGTTGTAATCGGGCGAGTTTCTTCTTTCAAATGCAACAAGAATTTTTGGGTTAGGTCAATCCGTTCGCGAGATATGGGAGTTTGAAGCTAAGAAATGATTGACAAGACAACAAATTTTTCGCACTTCTGCTGCTCCTAACGCTTAACCAGAATGGCCTAGGGAAGAAATACACATATCGTTGTAATCGGGCGAGTTTCTACTTTCAGACGCAACAGGAATTTTTGGGTTAGGTCAATCCGTTCGCGAGATATGGGAGTTTGAAGCCAAGAAATGGTTGAGAAGGCAAAAAATTTTTCGCAATTCTGCTGCTCCACACGCTTAACCCGAATGGCCTAGGGAAAAAATACACATACCGCTGTAATCGGGCGAGTTTCTACCTTCAGATGCAATAGGAATTTTTGGGTAAGGTCAATCCGTTCGCGAGATATGGGACTTTCAAGGTAAGAAATGGTTGACAAGACAATAAATTTTTCGCAATTCTGCTGCTCCAATCGCTTAACCAGAATGGCCTAAGGGAAAAATACACGTACCGTTGTAATCGGGCGAGTTTCTACTTTCAGATGCAACAGTAGTTTTTGGGTTAGGTCAATCCGTTCGCGAGATATGGGAGTTTGAAGCCAAGAAATGGTTGAGAAGGCAAACAATTCTTCGCTATTCTGCTGCTCCAAACGCTTAACCAGAATGGCCTATGGAAAAAATACACATACCGTTGTAATCGTGCGCGTTTCTTGTTTCAGAAGCAACAGGAATTTTTGGGTTAGGTCAATCCGTTCGCGAGATATGGGAGTTTGAAGCCAAGAAATGGTTGAGAAGGCAAACAATTTTTCGCAATTCTGCTGCTTCACACGCTTAACCAGAATGGCCTAGGGAAAAAATACACATACCGTTGTAATCGGGCGAGTTTCTACTTTCAGATGCAATAGGAATTTTTGGGTTAGGTCAATCCGTTCGCGAGATATGGGAGATTGAAGCCAAGAAATGGTTGAGAAGGCAAAACATTTTTCGCAATTCTGCTGCTCCAAACGCTTAACCAGAATGGCCTAGGGAAAAAATACGCATATCGTTGTAATCGGGTGAGTTTCTACTTTCAGACGCAGCAGGCACTTCTGGGTTTGGTCAATCCGTTCGCGAGATATGGGAGTTTGAAGCCAAGAAATGGTTGAGAAGGCAAAAAATTTTTCGCAATTCTGCTGCTCCAAACGCTTAACCAGAATGGCCTAGGGAAGAAATACACATACCGTTGTAATCGGGCGAGTTTCTACTTTCAGACGCAACAGGAATTTTTGGGATAGGTCAATCCGTTCGCGAGATATGGGAGTTTGAAGCCAAGAAATGGTTATGAAGACAACAAATTTTTCGCACTTCTGCTGCTCCAAACGCTTAATCAGAATGGCCTAGTGAAAAAATACACATACCGTTGTAATCGGGCGAGTTTCTACTTTCAGACGCAACAGGAATTTTTGGGTTAGGTCAATCCGTTCGCGAGATATGGGACTTTCAAGCTAAGAAATGGTTAAGAAGACAACAAATATTTCGCACTTCTGCTGCTCCAAACGCTTAACCAGAATGGCCTAGGGAAAAAATACACATACCGTTGTAAACGGGCGAGTTTCTACTTTCAGACGCAGCAGGAATTTTTGGGTTAGGTCAATCCGTTCGCGAGATATGGGAGTTTGAAGCCAAGAAATGGTTGAGAAGGCAACAAATATTTCGCACTTCTGCTGCTCCAAACGCTTAACCAGAATGGCCTAGGGAAAAAATACACATACCGTTGTAAACGGGCGAGTTTCTACTTTCAGACGCAGCAGGAATTTTTGGGTTAGGTCAATCCGTTCGCGAGATATGGGAGTTTGAAGCCAAGAAATAGTTGAGAAGGCAAACAATTTTTCGCTATTCTGCTGCTCCAAACGCTTAACCAGAATGGCCTATGGAAAAAATACACATACCGTTGTAATCGGGCGAGTTTCTTGTTTCAGATGCAACAAGAATTTTTGGGTTAGGTCAATCCGTTCGCGAGATATGGGTGTTTGAAGCTAAGAACTGGTAAAGAAGGCAAAAAATTTTTCGCAATTTTGCTGCTCCAAACGCTTAACCAGAACGGCCTAGGGAAGAAATACACATACCGTTGTAATCGGGCGAGTTTCTACATTCAGACCCAACAGGAATTTTTGGGTAGGTCAATCCGTTCGCGAGATATGGGAGTTTGAAGCCAAGAAATAGTTGAGAAGGCAAACAATTTTTCGCTATTCTGCTGCTCCAAACGCTTAACCAGAATGGCCTATGGAAAAAATACACATACCGTTGTAATCGGGCGAGTTTCTACTTTCAGATGCAATAGGAATTTTTGGGTAAGGTCAATCCGTTCGCGAGATATGGGACTTTCAAGGTAAGAAATGGTTGACAAGACAATAAATTTTTCGCAATTCTGCTGCTCCAATCGCTTAACCAGAATGGCCTAAGGGAAAAATACACGTACCGTTGTAATCGGGCGAGTTTCTACTTTCAGATGCAATAGGAATTTTTGGGTTAGGTCAATCCGTTCGCGAGATATGGGAGTTTGAAGCTAAGAAATGATTGAGAAGACAACAAATTTTTCGCACTTCTGCTGCTCCTAACGCTTAACCAGAATGGCCTAGGGAAAAAGTACACATATCGTTGTAATCGGGCGAGTTTCTACTTTCAGACGCAGCAGGAACTTCTGGGTTTGGTCAATCGGTTCGCGAGATATGGGAGTTTGAAGCTAAGAAATGGTTGAGAAGACAACAAATTTGTCGCACTTCTGCTGCTCCTAATGCTTAACCAGAATGGCCTAGGGAAAAAATACACATACCGTTGTAATCGGGCGAGTTTCTACTTTCAGATGCAACAGGAATTTTTGGGTTAGGTCAATCCGTTCGCGAGATATGGCAGTTTGAAGCTAAGAAATGATTGACAAGACAACAAATTTTTCGCACTTCTGCTGCTCCTAACGCTTAACCAGAATGGCCTAGGGAAAAAATACACATATCCTTGTAATCGGGCGAGTTTCTACTTTCAGACGCAGCAGGAACTTCTGGGTTTGGTCAATCCGTTCGCGAGATATGGGAGTTTGAAGCTAAGAAATGGTTATGAAGACAACAACTTTTTCGCACTTCTGCTGCTCCTGACGCTTAACCAGAATGGCCTAGGGAAAAAATACACATACCGTTGTAATCGGGCGAGTTTCTACTTTCAGAAGCAACAGGAATTTTTGGGTTAGGTCAATCCGTTCGCGAGATATGGGAGTTTGAAGCCCAGAAATGGTTGAGAAGGCAAAACATTTTTCGCAATTCTGCTGCTCCAAACGCTTAACCAGAATGGCCTAGGGAAAAAATACGCATATCGTTGTAATCGGGTGAGTTTCTACTTTCAGACGCAGCAGGCACTTCTGGGTTTGGTCAGTCCGTTCGCGAGATATGGGAGTTTGAAGCCAAGAAATGGTTGAGAAGGCAAAAAATTTTTCGCAATTCTGCTGCTCCAAACGCTTAACCAGAATGGCCTAGGGAAGAAATACACATACCGTTGTAATCGGGCGAGTTTCTACTTTCAGACGCAACAGGAATTTTTGGGATAGGTCAATCCGTTCGCGAGATATGGGAGTTTGAAGCCAAGAAATGGTTATGAAGACAACAAATTTTTCGCACTTCTGCTGCTCCAAACGCTTAATCAGAATGGCCTAGTGAAAAAATACACATACCGTTGTAATCGGGCGAGTTTCTACTTTCAGACGCAACAGGAATTTTTGGGTTAGGTCAATCCGTTCGCGAGATATGGGACTTTCAAGCTAAGAAATGGTTAAGAAGACAACAAATATTTCGCACTTCTGCTGCTCCAAACGCTTAACCAGAATGGCCTAGGGAAAAAATACACATACCGTTGTAAACGGGCGAGTTTCTACTTTCAGACGCAGCAGGAATTTTTGGGTTAGGTCAATCCGTTCGCGAGATATGGGAGTTTGAAGCCAAGAAATGGTTGAGAAGGCAACAAATATTTCGCACTTCTGCTGCTCCAAACGCTTAACCAGAATGGCCTAGGGAAAAAATACACATACCGTTGTAAACGGGCGAGTTTCTACTTTCAGACGCAGCAGGAATTTTTGGGTTAGGTCAATCCGTTCGCGAGATATGGGAGTTTGAAGCCAAGAAATAGTTGAGAAGGCAAACAATTTTTCGCTATTCTGCTGCTCCAAACGCTTAACCAGAATGGCCTATGGAAAAAATACACATACCGTTGTAATCGGGCGAGTTTCTTGTTTCAGATGCAACAAGAATTTTTGGGTTAGGTCAATCCGTTCGCGAGATATGGGTGTTTGAAGCTAAGAACTGGTAAAGAAGGCAAAAAATTTTTCGCAATTCTGCTGCTCCAAACGCTTAACCAGAATGGCCTAGGGAAGAAATACACATACCGTTGTAATCGGGCGAGTTTCTACATTCAGACCCAACAGGAATTTTTGGGTAGGTCAATCCGTTCGCGAGATATGGGAGTTTGAAGCCAAGAAATGGTTGAGAAAGCAAACAATTTTTCGCTATTCTGCTGCTCCACACGCTTAACCCGAATGGCCTAGGGAAAAAATACACATACCGCTGTAATCGGGCGAGTTTCTACTTTCAGATGCAATAGGAATTTTTGGGTAAGGTCAATCCGTTCGCGAGATATGGGACTTTCAAGGTAAGAAATGGTTGACAAGACAATAAATTTTTCGCAATTCTGCTGCTCCAATCGCTTAACCAGAATGGCCTAAGGGAAAAATACACGTACCGTTGTAATCGGGCGAGTTTCTACTTTCAGATGCAATAGGAATTTTTGGGTTAGGTCAATCCGTTCGCGAGATATGGGAGTTTGAAGCTAAGAAATGATTGACAAGACAACAAATTTTTCGCACTTCTGCTGCTCCTAACGCTTAACCAGAATGGCCTAGGGAAAAAGTACACATATCGTTGTAATCGGGCGAGTTTCTACTTTCAGACGCAGCAGGAACTTCTGGGTTTGGTCAATCGGTTCGCGAGATATGGGAGTTTGAAGCTAAGAAATGGTTGAGAAGACAACAAATTTGTCGCACTTCTGCTGCTCCTAATGCTTAACCAGAATGGCCTAGGGAAAAAATACACATACCGTTGTAATCGGGCGAGTTTCTACTTTCAGATGCAACAGGAATTTTTGGGTTAGGTCAATCCGTTCGCGAGATATGGCAGTTTGAAGCTAAGAAATGATTGACAAGACAACAAATTTTTCGCACTTCTGCTGCTCCTAACGCTTAACCAGAATGGCCTAGGGAAAAAATACACATATCCTTGTAATCGGGCGAGTTTCTACTTTCAGACGCAGCAGGAACTTCTGGGTTTGGTCAATCCGTTCGCGAGATATGGGAGTTTGAAGCTAAGAAATGGTTATGAAGACAACAACTTTTTCGCACTTCTGCTGCTCCTGACGCTTAACCAGAATGGCCTAGGGAAAAAATACACATACCGTTGTAATCGGGCGAGTTTCTACTTTCAGAAGCAACAGGAATTTTTGGGTTAGGTCAATCCGTTCGCGAGATATGGGAGTTTGAAGCCCAGAAATGGTTGAGAAGGCAAAACATTTTTCGCAATTCTGCTGCTCCAAACGCTTAACCAGAATGGCCTAGGGATAAAATACGCATATCGCTGTAATCGGGTGAGTTTCTACTTACAGACGCAGCAGGAACTTCTGGGTTTGGTCAATCCGTTCGCGAGATATGGGAGTTTGAAGCCAAGAAATGGATGAGAAGGCAAAAAATTTTTCGCTATTCTGCTGCTCCAAACGCTTAACCAGAATGGCCTAGGGAAGAAATACACATACCGTTGTAATCGGGCGAGTTTCTACTTTCAAACCCAACAGGAATTTTTGGGTTAGGTCAATCCGTTCGCGAGATATGGGAGTTTGAAGCCAAGAAATGGTTGAGAAGGCAAACAATTTTTCGCTATTCTGCTGCTCCAAACGCTTAACCAGAATGGCCTTGGGAAAAAATACACATACCGTTGTAATCGGGCGAGTTTCTTCTTTCAGATGCAACAAGAATTTTTGGGTTAGGTCAATCCGTTCGCGAGATATGGGAGTTTGAAGCTAAGAAATGGTAAAGAAGACAACAAATTTTTCGCACTACTGCTGCTCCAAACGCTTAACCAGAATGGCCTAGGGAAAAAATACACGTACCGTTGTAAACGGGCGAGTTTCTACTTTCAGACGCAGCAGGAATTTTTGGGTTAGGTCAATCCGTTCGCGAGATATGGGAGTTTGAAGCCAAGAAATGGTTGAGAAGGCAAACAATTTTTCGGTATTCTGCTGCTCCAAACGCTTAACCAGAATGGCCTAGGGAAAAAATACACATACCGTTGTAATCGGGCGAGTTTCTTCTTTCAAATGCAACAAGAATTTTTGGGTTAGGTCAATCCGTTCGCGAGATATGGGAGTTTGAAGCTAAGAAATGATTGACAAGACAACAAATTTTTCGCACTTCTGCTGCTCCTAACGCTTAACCAGAATGGCCTAGGGAAGAAATACACATATCGTTGTAATCGGGCGAGTTTCTACTTTCAGACGCAACAGGAATTTTTGGGTTTGGTCAATCCGTTCGCGAGATATGAGAGTTTGAAGCTAAGAAATGGTTGAGAAGACAACAAATTTTTCGCACTTCTGCTGCTCCTAACGCTTAACCAGAATGGCCTAGGGAAAAAATACACATACCGTTGTAATCGGGCGAGTTTCTACTTTCAGATGCAACAGGAGTTTTTGGGTTAGGTCAATCCGTTCGCGAGATATGGGAGTTTGAAGCTAAGAAATGATTGACAAGACAACAAATTTTTCGCACTTCTGCTGCTCCTAACGCTTAACCAGAATGGCCTAGGGAAAAAATACACATATCCTTGTAATCGGGCGAGTTTCTACTTTCAGACGCAGCAGGAACTTCTGGGTTTGGTCAATCCGTTCGCGAGATGTGGGAGTTTGAAGCTAAGAAATGGTTATGAAGACAACAACTTTTTCGCACTTCTGCTGCTCCTAACGCTTAACCAGAATGGCCTAGGGAAAAAATACACATACCGTTGTAATCGGGCGAGTTTCTACTTTCAGAAGCAACAGGAATTTTTGGGTTAGGTCAATCCGTTCGCGAGATATGGGAGTTTGAAGCCAAGAAATGGTTGAGAAGGCAAACAATTTTTCGCAATTCTGCTGCTTCACACGCTTAACCAGAATGGCCTAGGGAAAAAATACACATACCGTTGTAATCGGGCGAGTTTCTACTTTCAGATGCAATAGGAATTTTTGGGTTAGGTCAATCCGTTCGCGAGATATGGGAGATTGAAGCCAAGAAATGGTTGAGAAGGCAAAACATTTTTCGCAATTCTGCTGCTCCAAACGCTTAACCAGAATGGCCTAGGGAAAAAATACGCATATCGTTGTAATCGGGTGAGTTTCTACTTTCAGACGCAGCAGGCACTTCTGGGTTTGGTCAATCCGTTCGCGAGATATGGGAGTTTGAAGCCAAGAAATGGTTGAGAAGGCAAAAAATTTTTCGCAATTCTGCTGCTCCAAACGCTTAACCAGAATGGCCTAGGGAAGAAATACACATACCGTTGTAATCGGGCGAGTTTCTACTTTCAGACGCAACAGGAATTTTTGGGTTAGGTCAATCCGTTCGCGAGATATGGGAGTTTGAAGCCAAGAAATGGTTATGAAGACAACAAATTTTTCGCACTTCTGCTGCTCCAAACGCTTAATCAGAATGGCCTAGTGAAAAAATACACATACCGTTGTAATCGGGCGAGTTTCTACTTTCAGAAGCAACAGGAATTTTTGGGTTAGGTCAATCCATTCGCGAGATATGGGAGTTTGAAGCCCAGAAATGGTTGAGAAGGCAAAACATTTTTCGCAATTCTGCTGCTCCAAACGCTTAACCAGAATGGCCTAGTGAAAAAATACACATACCGTTGTAATCGGGCGAGTTTCTACTTTCAGAAGCAACAGGAATTTTTGGGTTAGGTCAATCCGTTCGCGAGATATGGGAGTTTGAAGCCAAGAAATGGTTGAGAAGGCAAAAAATTTTTCGCTATTCTGCTGCTCCAAACGCTTAACCAGAATGGCCTAGGGAAGAAATACACATACCGTTGTAATCGCGCGAGTTTCTACTTTCAAACCCAACAGGAATTTTTGGGTTAGGTCAATCCGTTCGCGAGATATGGGAGTTTGAAGCCAAGAAATGGTTGAGAAGGCAAACAATTTTTCGCTATTCTGCTGCTCCAAACGCTTAACCAGAATGGCCTTGGGAAAAAATACACATACCGTTGTAATCGGGCGAGTTTCTTCTTTCAGATGCAACAAGAATTTTTGGGTTAGGTCAATCCGTTCGCGAGATATGGGAGTTTGAAGCTAAGAAATGGTAAAGAAGACAACAAATTTTTCGCACTACTGCTGCTCCAAACGCTTAACCAGAATGGCCTAGGGAAAAAATACACATACCGTTGTAATCGTGCGAGTTTCTACTTTCAGACGCAACAGGAATTTTTGGGTTAGGTCAATCTGTTCGCGAGGTATGGGAGTTTGAAGCCAAGAAATGGTTATGAAGACAACAAATTTTTCGCACTTCTGCAGCTCCAAACGCTTAATCAGAATGGCCTAGGGAAAAAATACACATACCGCTGTAATCGGGCGAGTTTCTACTTTCAGACGCAACAGGAATTTTTGGGTTAGGTCAATCCGTTCGCGAGATATGGGACTTTCAAGCTAAGAAATGGTTGACAAGACAATAAATTTTTCGCAATTCTGCTGCTCCAAACGCTTAACCAGAATGGCCTAGGGATAAAATACGCATATCGTTGTAATCGGGTGAGTTTCTACTTACAGACGCAGCAGGAACTTCTGGGTTTGGTCAATCCGTTCGCGAGATATGGGAGTTTGAAGCCAAGAAATGGTTGAGAAGGCAAAAAATTTTTCGCTATTCTGCTGCTCCAAACGCTTAACCAGAATGGCCTAGGGAAGAAATACACATACCGTTGTAATCGCGCGAGTTTCTACTTTCAAACCCAACAGGAATTTTTGGGTTAGGTCAATCCGTTCGCGAGATATGGGAGTTTGAAGCCAAGAAATGGTTGAGAAGGCAAACAATTTTTCGCTATTCTGCTGCTCCAAACGCTTAACCAGAATGGCCTTGGGAAAAAATACACATACCGTTGTAATCGGGCGAGTTTCTTCTTTCAGATGCAACAAGAATTTTTGGGTTAGGTCAATCCGTTCGCGAGATATGGGAGTTTGAAGCTAAGAAATGGTAAAGAAGACAACAAATTTTTCGCACTACTGCTGCTCCAAACGCTTAACCAGAATGGCCTAGGGAAAAAATACACATACCGTTGTAATCGGGCGAGTTTCTACTTTCAGATGCAACAGGAGTTTTTGGGTTAGGTCAATCCGTTCGCGAGATATGGGAGTTTGAAGCTAAGAAATGATTGACAAGACAACAAATTTTTCGCACTTCTGCTGCTCCTAACGCTTAACCAGAATGGCCTAGGGAAAAAATACACATATCCTTGTAATCGGGCGAGTTTCTACTTTCAGACGCAGCAGGAACTTCTGGGTTTGGTCAATCCGTTCGCGAGATGTGGGAGTTTGAAGCTAAGAAATGGTTATGAAGACAACAACTTTTTCGCACTTCTGCTGCTCCTAACGCTTAACCAGAATGGCCTAGGGAAAAAATACACATACCGTTGTAATCGGGCGAGTTTCTACTTTCAGAAGCAACAGGAATTTTTGGGTTAGGTCAATCCGTTCGCGAGATATGGGAGTTTGAAGCCAAGAAATGGTTGAGAAGGCAAACAATTTTTCGCAATTCTGCTGCTTCACACGCTTAACCAGAATGGCCTAGGGAAAAAATACACATACCGTTGTAATCGGGCGAGTTTCTACTTTCAGATGCAATAGTAATTTTTGGGTTAGGTCAATCCGTTCGCGAGATATGGGAGATTGAAGCCAAGAAATGGTTGAGAAGGCAAAACATTTTTCGCAATTCTGCTGCTCCAAACGCTTAACCAGAATGGCCTAGGGAAAAAATACGCATATCGTTGTAATCGGGTGAGTTTCTACTTTCAGACGCAGCAGGCACTTCTGGGTTTGGTCAATCCGTTCGCGAGATATGGGAGTTTGAAGCCAAGAAATGGTTGAGAAGGCAAAAAATTTTTCGCAATTCTGCTGCTCCAAACGCTTAACCAGAATGGCCTAGGGAAGAAATACACATACCGTTGTAATCGGGCGAGTTTCTACTTTCAGACGCAACAGGAATTTTTGGGTTAGGTCAATCCGTTCGCGAGATATGGGAGTTTGAAGCCAAGAAATGGTTATGAAGACAACAAATTTTTCGCACTTCTGCTGCTCCAAACGCTTAATCAGAATGGCCTAGTGAAAAAATACACATACCGTTGTAATCGGGCGAGTTTCTACTTTCAGAAGCAACAGGAATTTTTGGGTTAGGTCAATCCGTTCGCGAGATATGGGAGTTTGAAGCCCAGAAATGGTTGAGAAGGCAAAACATTTTTCGCAATTCTGCTGCTCCAAACGCTTAACCAGAATGGCCTAGGGATAAAATACGCATATCGTTGTAATCGGGTGAGTTTCTACTTACAGACGCAGCAGGAACTTCTGGGTTTGGTCAATCCGTTCGCGAGATATGGGAGTTTGAAGCCAAGAAATGGTTGAGAAGGCAAAAAATTTTTCGCTATTCTGCTGCTCCAAACGCTTAACCAGAATGGCCTAGGGAAGAAATACACATACCGTTGTAATCGCGCGAGTTTCTACTTTCAAACCCAACAGGAATTTTTGGGTTAGGTCAATCCGTTCGCGAGATATGGGAGTTTGAAGCCAAGAAATGGTTGAGAAGGCAAACAATTTTTCGCTATTCTGCTGCTCCAAACGCTTAACCAGAATGGCCTTGGGAAAAAATACACATACCGTTGTAATCGGGCGAGTTTCTTCTTTCAGATGCAACAAGAATTTTTGGGTTAGGTCAATCCGTTCGCGAGATATGGGAGTTTGAAGCTAAGAAATGGTAAAGAAGACAACAAATTTTTCGCACTACTGCTGCTCCAAACGCTTAACCAGAATGGCCTAGGGAAAAAATACACATACCGTTGTAATCGGGCGAGTTTCTACTTTCAGACGCAACAGGAATTTTTGGGTTAGGTCAATCTGTTCGCGAGGTATGGGAGTTTGAAGCCAAGAAATGGTTATGAAGACAACAAATTTTTCGCACTTCTGCTGCTCCAAACGCTTAATCAGAATGGCCTAGGGAAAAAATACACATACCGTTGTAATCGGGCGAGTTTCTACTTTCAGACGCAACAGGAATTTTTGGGTTAGGTCAATCCGTTCGCGAGATATGGGACTTTCAAGCTAAGAAATGGTTGACAAGACAATAAATTTTTCGCAATTCTGCTGCTCCAATCGCTTAACCAGAATGGCCTAAGGGAAAAATACACGTACCGTTGTAATCGGGCGAGTTTCTACTTTCAGATGCAATAGGAATTTTTGGGTTAGGTCAATCCGTTCGCGAGATATGGGAGTTTGAAGCTAAGAAATGATTGACAAGACAACAAATTTTTCGCACTTCTGCTGCTCCAATCGCTTAACCAGAATGGCCTAAGGGAAAAATACACGTACCGTTGTAATCGGGCGAGTTTCTACTTTCAGATGCAATAGGAATTTTTGGGTTAGGTCAATCCGTTCGCGAGATATGGGAGTTTGAAGCTAAGAAATGATTGACAAGACAACAAATTTTTCGCACTTCTGCTGCTCCTAACGCTTAACCAGAATGGCCTAGGGAAGAAATACACATATCGTTGTAATCGGGCGAGTTTCTACTTTCAGACGCAGCAGGAACTTCTGGGTTTGGTCAATCCGTTCGCGAGATATGGGAGTTTGAAGCTAAGAAATGGTTGAGAAGACAACAAATTTTTCGCACTTCTGCTGCTCCTAACGCTTAACCAGAATGGCCTAGGGAAAAAATACACATACCGTTGTAATCGGGCGAGTTTCTACTTTCAGATGCAATAGAAATTTTTGGGTTAGGTCAATCCGTTCGCGAGATATGGGAGTTTGAAGCCAAGAAATGATTGACAAGACAACAAATTTTTCGCACTTCTGCTGCTCCTAACGCATAACCAGAATGGCCTAGGGAAAAAATACACATATCCTTGTAATCGGGCGAGTTTCTACTTTCAGACGCAGCAGGAACTTCTGGGTTTGGTCAATCCGTTCGCGAGATATGGGAGTTTGAAGCTAAGAAATGGTTATGAAGACAACAACTTTTTCGCACTTCTGCTGCTCCTAACGCTTAACCAGAATGGCCTAGGGAAAAAATACACATATCGTTGTAATCGGGCGAGTTTCTACTTTCAGACGCAGCAGGAACTTCTGGGTTTGGTCAATCCGTTCGCGAGATATGGGAGTTTGAAGCTAAGAAATGGTTGTGAAGACAACAAATTTTTCGCACTTCTGCTGCTCCTAATGCTTAACCAGAATGGCCTAGGGAAAAAATACACATACCGTTGTAATCGGGCGAGTTTCTACTTTCAGATGCAACAGGAATTTTTGGGTTAGGTCAATCCGTTCGCGAGATATGGGAGTTTGAAGCTAAGAAATGGTAAAGAAGACAACAAATTTTTCGCACTACTGCTGCTCCAAACGCTTAACCAGAATGGCCTAGGGAAAAAATACACATACCGTTGTAATCGGGCGAGTTTCTACTTTCAGACGCAACAGGAATTTTTGGGTTAGGTCAATCTGTTCGCGAGGTATGGGAGTTTGAAGCCAAGAAATGGTTATGAAGACAACAAATTTTTCGCACTTCTGCTGCTCCAAACGCTTAATCAGAATGGCCTAGGGAAAAAATACACATACCGTTGTAATCGGGCGAGTTTCTACTTTCAGACGCAACAGGAATTTTTGGGTTAGGTCAATCCGTTCGCGAGATATGGGACTTTCAAGCTAAGAAATGGTTGACAAGACAATAAATTTTTCGCAATTCTGCTGCTCCAATCGCTTAACCAGAATGGCCTAAGGGAAAAATACACGTACCGTTGTTATCGGGCGAGTTTGTACTTTCAGATGCAATAGGAATTTTTGGGTTAGGTCAATCCGTTCGCGAGATATGGCAGTTTGAAGCCAAGAAATGGTTGAGAAAGCAAAAAATTTTTCGCAATTCTGCTGCTCCAAACGCTTAACCAGAATGGCCTAGGGAAAAAATACACATACCGTTGTAATCGGGCGAGTTTCTACTTTCAGATGCAATAGGAATTTTTGGGTTAGGTCAATCCGTTCGCGAGATATGGGAGTTTGAAGCTAAGATATGGTTAAGAAGACAACAAATATTTCGCACTTCTGCTGCTCCAAACGCTTAACCAGAATGGCCTAGGGAAAAAATACACATACCGTTGTAAACGGGCGAGTTTCTACTTTCAGACGCAGCAGGAATTTTTGGGTTAGGTTAATCCGTTCGCGAGATATGGGAGTTTGAAGCCAAGAAATGGTTGAGAAGGCAAACAATTTTTCGCTATTCTGCTGCTCCAAACGCTTAACCAGAATGGCCTATGGAAAAAATACACATACCGTTGTAATCGGGCGAGTTTCTTGTTTCAGATGCAACAAGAATTTTTGGGTTAGGTCAATCCGTTCGCGAGATATGGGTGTTTGAAGCTAAGAACTGGTAAAGAAGGCAAAAAATTTTTCGCAATTCTGCTGCTCCACACGCTTAACCCGAATGGCCTAGGGAAAAAATACACATACCGCTGTAATCGGGCGAGTTTCTACCTTCAGATGCAATAGGAATTTTTGGGTAAGGTCAATCCGTTCGCGAGATATGGGACTTTCAAGCTAAGAAATGGTTGACAAGACAATAAATTTTTCGCAATTCTGCTGCTCCAATCGCTTAACCAGAATGGCCTAAGGGAAAAATACACGTACCGTTGTAATCGGGCGAGTTTCTACTTTCAGATGCAATAGGAATTTTTGGGTTAGGTCAATCCGTTCGCGAGATATGGGAGTTTGAAGCTAAGAAATGATTGACAAGACAACAAATTTTTCGCACTTCTGCTGCTCCTAACGCTTAACCAGAATGGCCTAGGGAAGAAATACACATATCGTTGTAATCGGGCGAGTTTCTACTTTCAGACGCAGCAGGAACTTCTGGGTTTGGTCAATCCGTTCGCGAGATATGGGAGTTTGAAGCTAAGAAATGGTTGAGAAGACAACAAATTTTTCGCACTTCTGCTGCTCCTAACGCTTAACCAGAATGGCCTAGGGAAAAAATACACATACCGTTGTAATCGGGCGAGTTTCTACTTTCAGATGCAACAGGAGTTTTTGGGTTAGGTCAATCCGTTCGCGAGATATGGGAGTTTGAAGCCAAGAAATGATTGACAAGACAACAAATTTTTCGCACTTCTGCTGCTCCTAACGCATAACCAGAATGGCCTAGGGAAAAAATACACATATCCTTGTAATCGGGCGAGTTTCTACTTTCAGACGCAGCAGGAACTTCTGGGTTTGGTCAATCCGTTCGCGAGATATGGGAGTTTGAAGCTAAGAAATGGTTATGAAGACAACAACTTTTTCGCACTTCTGCTGCTCCTAACGCTTAACCAGAATGGCCTAGGGAAAAAATACACATACCGTTGTAATCGGGCGAGTTTCTACTTTCAGAAGCAACAGGAATTTTTGGCTTAGGTCAATCCGTTCGCGAGATATGGGAGTTTGAACCCAAGAAATGGTTGGGAAGGCAAACAATTTTTCGCAATTCTGCTGCTTCACACGCTTAACCAGAATGGCCTAGGGAAAAAATACACATACCGTTGTAATCGGGCGAGTTTCTACTTTCAGATGCAATAGGAATTTTTGGGTTAGGTCAATCCGTTCGCGAGATATGGGAGATTGAAGCCAAGAAATGGTTGAGAAGGCAAAACATTTTTCGCAATTCTGCTGCTCCAAACGCTTAACCAGAATGGCCTAGGGAAAAAATACGCATATCGTTGTAATCGGGTGAGTTTCTACTTTCAGACGCAGCAGGCACTTCTGGGTTTGGTCAATCCGTTCGCGAGATATGGGAGTTTGAAGCCAAGAAATGGTTGAGAAGGCAAAAAATTTTTCGCAATTCTGCTGCTCCAAACGCTTAACCAGAATGGCCTAGGGAAGAAATACACATACCGTTGTAATCGGGCGAGTTTCTACTTTCAGACGCAACAGGAATTTTTGGGTTAGGTCAATCCGTTCGCGAGATATGGGAGTTTGAAGCCAAGAAATGGTTATGAAGACAACAAATTTTTCGCACTTCTGCTGCTCCAAACGCTTAATCAGAATGGCCTAGTGAAAAAATACACATACCGTTGTAATCGGGCGAGTTTCTTGTTTCAGATGCAACAAGAATTTTTGGGTTAGGTCAATCCGTTCGCGAGATATGGGAGATTGAAGCCAAGAAATGGTTGAGAAGGCAAAACATTTTTCGCAATTCTGCTGCTCCAAACGCTTAACCAGAATGGCCTAGGGAAAAAATACGCATATCGTTGTAATCGGGTGAGTTTCTACTTTCAGAGGCAGCAGGCACTTCTGGGTTTGGTCAATCCGTTCGCGAGATATGGGACTTTCAAGCTAAGAAATGTTTGACAAGACAATAAATTTTTCGCAATTCTGCTGCTCCAATCGCTTAACCAGAATGGCCTAAGGGAAAAATACACGTACCGTTGTAATCGGGCGAGTTTCTACTTTCAGATGCAATAGGAATTTTTGGGTTAGGTCAATCCGTTCGCGAGATATGGCGGTTTGAAGCCAAGAAATGGTTGAGAAAGCAAAAAATTTTTCGCAATTCTGCTGCTCCAAACGCTTAACCAGAATGGCCTAGGGAAAAAATACACATACCGTTGTAATCGGGCGAGATTCTACCTTCAGATGCAATAGGAATTTTTGGGTTAAGTCAATCCGTTCGCGAGATATGGGAGTTTGAAGCTAAGAAATGGTTAAGAAGACAACAAATATTTCGCACTTCTGCTGCTCCAAACGCTTAACCAGAATGGCCTATGGAAAAAATACACATACCGTTGTAATCGGGCGAGTTTCTTGTTTCAGATGCAATAGGAATTTTTGGGTAGGTCAATCCGTTCGCGAGATATGGGAGTTTGAAGCCAAGAAATGGTTGAGAAGGCAAACAATTTTTCGCAATTCTGCTGCTCCACACGCTTAACCAGAATGGCCTAGGGAAGAAATACACATACCGTTGTAATCGGGCGAGTTTCTACTTTCAGACCCAACAGGAATTTTTGGGTAGGTCAATCCGTTCGCGAGATATGGGAGTTTGAAGCCAAGAAATGGTTGATAAGGCAAACAATTTTTCGCTATTCTGCTGCTCCACACGCTTAACCCGAATGGGCTAGGGAAAAAATACACATACCGCTGTAATCGGGCGAGTTTCTACTTTCAGATGCAATAGGAATTTTTGGGTAAGGTCAATCCGTTCGCGAGATATGGGACTTTCAAGGTAAGAGATGGTTGACAAGACAATAAATTTTTCGCAATTCTGCTGCTCCAATCGCTTAACCAGAATGGCCTAAGGGAAAAATACACGTACCGTTGTAATCGGGCGAGTTTCTACTTTCAGATGCAATTGGAATTTTTGGGTTAGGTCAATCCGTTCGCGAGATATGGGAGTTTGAAGCTAAGAAATGATTGACAAGACAACAAATTTTTCGCACTTCTGCTGCTCCTAACGCTTAACCAGAATGGCCTAGGGAAAAAATACACATATCGTTGTAATCGGGCGAGTTTCTACTTTCAGACGCAGCAGGAACTTCTGGGTTTGGTCAATCCGTTCGCGAGATATGGGAGTTTGAAGCTAAGAAATGGTTGAGAAGACAACAAATTTTTCGCACTTCTGCTGCTCCTAATGCTTAACCAGAATGGCCTAGGGAAAAAATACACATACTCTTGTAATCGGGCGAGTTTCTACTTTCAGATGCAATAGGAATTTTTGGGATAGGTCAATCCGTTCGCGAGATATGAGACTTTGAAGCCAAGAAATGGTTGAGAAGGCAAAAAATTTTTCGCAATTCTGCTGCATCCAAACGCTTAACCAGAATGGACTAGGGAAAAAATACACATACCGTTGTAATCGGGCGAGTTTCTTCTTTCAGATGCAATAGGAAATTTTGGGTTACGTCAGTCCGTTCGCGAGATATGGGAGTTTGAAGCTAAGAAATGGTTGAGAAGACAACAAATTTTTCGCAATTCTGCTGCTCCTAATGCTTAACCAGAATGGCCTAGGGAAAGAATACACATACCGTTGTAATCGGGCGAGTTTCTACTTTCAGATGCAACAGGAATTTTTGGGTTAGGTCAATCCGTTCGCGAGATATGGGAGTTTGAAGCTTAGAAATGATTGACAAGACAACAAATTTTTCGCACTTCTGCTGCTCCTAACGCTTAACCAGAATGGCCTAGGGAAAAAATACACATATCCTTGTAATCGGGCGAGTTTCTACTTTCAGACGCAGCAGGAACTTCTGGGATTGGTCAATCCGTTCGCGAGATATGGGAGTTTGAAGCTAAGAAATGGTTATGAAGACAACAACTTTTTCGCACTTCTGCTGCTCCTAACGCTTAACCAGAATGGCCTAGGGAAAAAATACACATACCCTTGTAATCGGGCGAGTTTCTACTTTCAGAAGCAACAGGAATTTTTGGGTTAGGTCAATCCGTTCGCGAGATATGGGAGTTTGAAGCCAAGAAATGGTTGAGAAGGCAAACAATTTTTCGCAATTCTGCTGCTTCACACGCTTAACCAGAATGGCCTAGGGAAAAAATACACATACCGTTGAAATCGGGCGAGTTTCTACTTTCAGATGCAACAGGAATTTTTGGGTTAGGTCAATCCGTTCGCGAGATATGGGAGTTTGAAGCCAAGAAATGGTTGAGAAGGCAAAAAATTTTTCGCAATTCTGCTGCTCCAAACGCTTAACCAGAATTGCCTAGGGAAAAAATACACATACCGCTGTAATCGGGCGAGTTTCTACTTTCAGATGCAATAGGAATTTTTGGGTTAGGTCAATCCGTTCGCGAGATATGGGAGATTGAAGCCAAGAAATGGTTGAGAAGGCAAAACATTTTTCGCAATTCTGCTGCTCCAAACGCTTAACCAGAATGGCCTAGGGAAAAAATACGCATATCGTTGTAATCGGGTGAGTTTCTACTTTCAGACGCAGCAGGCACTTCTGGGTTTGGTCAATCCGTTCGCGAGATATGGGAGTTTGAAGCCAAGAAATGGTTGAGAAGGCAAAAAATTTTTCGCAATTCTGCTGCTCCAAACGCTTAACCAGAATGGCCTAGGGAAGAAATACACATACCGTTGTAATCGGGCGAGTTTCTACTTTCAGACGCAACAGGAATTTTTGGGTTAGGTCAATCCGTTCGCGAGATATGGGAGTTTGAAGCCAAGAAATGTTTGACAAGACAATAAATTTTTCGCAATTCTGCTGCTCCAATCGCTTAACCAGAATGGCCTAAGGGAAAAATACACGTACCGTTGTAATCGGGCGAGTTTCTACTTTCAGATGCAATAGGAATTTTTGGGTTAGGTCAATCCGTTCGCGAGATATGGCGGTTTGAAGCCAAGAAATGGTTGAGAAAGCAAAAAATTTTTCGCAATTCTGCTGCTCCAAACGCTTAACCAGAATGGCCTAGGGAAAAAATACACATACCGTTGTAACCGGGCGAGATTCTACTTTCAGATGCAATAGGAATTTTTGGGTTAGGTCAATCCGTTCGCGAGATATGGGAGTTTGAAGCTAAGAAATGGTTAAGAAGACAACAAATATTTCGCACTTCTGCTGCTCCAAACGCTTAACCCGAATGGCCTATGGAAAAAATACACATACCGTTGTAATCGGGCGAGTTTCTTGTTTCAGATGCAACAAGAATTTTTGGGTTACGTCAATCCGTTCGCGAGATATGGGTGTTTGAAGCTAAGAACTGGTAAAGAAGGCAAAAAATTTTTCGCAATTCTGCTGCTCCAAACGCTTAACCAGAATGGCCTAGGGAAGAAATACACATACCGTTGTAATCGGGCGAGTTTCTACTTTCAGACCCAACAGGAATTTTTGGGTAGGTCAATCCGTTCGCGAGATATGGGAGTTTGAAGCCAAGAAATGGTTGAGAAGGCAAACAATTTTTCGCTATTCTGCTGCTCCACACGCTTAACCCGAATGGCCTAGGGAAAAAATACACATACCGCTGTAATCGGGCGAGTTTCTACTTTCAGATGCAATAGGAATTTTTGGGTTAGGTCAATCCGTTCGCGAGATATGGGAGATTGAAGCCAAGAAATGGTTGAGAAGGCAAAACATTTTTCGCAATTCTGCTGCTCCAAACGCTTAACCAGAATGGCCTAGGGAAAAAATACGCATATCGTTGTAATCGGGTGAGTTTCTACTTTCAGACGCAGCAGGCACTTCTGGGTTTGGTCAATCCGTTCGCGAGATATGGGAGTTTGAAGCCAAGAAATGGTTGAGAAGGCAAAAAATTTTTCGCAATTCTGCTGCTCCAAACGCTTAACCAGAATGGCCTAGGGAAGAAATACACATACCGTTGTAATCGGGCGAGTTTCTACTTTCAGACCCAACAGGAATTTTTGGGTTAGGTCAATCCGTTCGCGAGATATGGGAGTTTGAAGCCAAGAAATGGTTATGAAGACAACAAATTTTTCGCACTTCTGCTGCTCCAAACGCTTAATCAGAATGGCCTAGTGAAAAAATACACATACCGTTGTAATCGGGCGAGTTTCTACTTTCAGACGCAACAGGAATTTTTGGGTTAGGTCAATCCGTTCGCGAGATATGGGACTTTCAAGCTAAGAAATGGTTAAGAAGACAACAAATATTTCGCACTTCTGCTGCTCCAAACGCTTAACCAGAATGGCCTAGGGAAAAAATACACATACCGTTGTAAACGGGCGAGTTTCTACTTTCAGACGCAGCAGGAATTTTTGGGTTAGGTCAATCCGTTCGCGAGATATGGGAGTTTGAAGCCAAGAAATGGTTGAGAAGGCAACAAATATTTCGCACTTCTGCTGCTCCAAACGCTTAACCAGAATGGCCTAGGGAAAAAATACACATACCGTTGTAAACGGGCGAGTTTCTACTTTCAGACGCAGCAGGAATTTTTGGGTTAGGTCAATCCGTTCGCGAGATATGGGAGTTTGAAGCCAAGAAATAGTTGAGAAGGCAAACAATTTTTCGCTATTCTGCTGCTCCAAACGCTTAACGAGAATGGCCTATGGAAAAAATACACATACCGTTGTAATCGGGCGAGTTTCTTGTTTCAGATGCAACAAGAATTTTTGGGTTAGGTCAATCCGTTCGCGAGATATGGGTGTTTGAAGCTAAGAACTGGTAAAGAAGGCAAAAAATTTTTCGCAATTCTGCTGCTCCAAACGCTTAACCAGAGTGGCCTAGGGAAGAAATACACATACCGTTGTAATCGGGCGAGTTTCTACTTTCAGACCCAACAGGAATTTTTGGGTAGGTCAATCCGTTCGCGAGATATGGGAGTTTGAAGCCAAGAAATGGTTGAGAAGGCAAACAATTTTTCGCTATTCTGCTGCTCCACACGCTTAACCCGAATGGCCTAGGGAAAAAATACACATACCGCTGTAATCGGGCGAGTTTCTACTTTCAGATGCAATAGGAATTTTTGGGTAAGGTCAATCCGTTCGCGAGATATGGGACTTTCAAGGTAAGAAATGGTTGACAAGACAATAAATTTTTCGCAATTCTGCTGCTCCAATCGCTTAACCAGAATGGCCTAAGGGAAAAATACACGTACCGTTGTAATCGGGCGAGTTTCTACTTTCAGATGCAATAGGAATTTTTGGGTTAGGTCAATCTGTTCGCGAGATATGGGAGTTTGAAGCTAAGAAATGATTGACAAGACAACAAATTTTTCGCACTTCTGCTGCTCCTAACGCTTAACCAGAATGGCCTAGGGAAAAAATACACATATCGTTGTAATCGGGCGAGTTTCTACTTTCAGACGCAGCAGGAACTTCTGGGTTTGGTCAATCCGTTCGCGAGATATGGGAGTTTGAAGCTAAGAAATGGTTGAGAAGACAACAAATTTTTCGCACTTCTGCTGCTCCTAATGCTTAACCAGAATGGCCTAGGGAAAAAATACACATACCGTTGTAATCGGGCGAGTTTCTACTTTCAGATGCAACAGGAATTTTTGGGTTAGGTCAATCCGTTCGCGAGATATGGGAGTTTGAAGCTAAGAAATGATTGACAAGACAACAAATTTTTCGCACTTCTGCTGCTCCTAACGCTTAACCAGAATGGCCTAGGGAAAAAATACACATATCCTTGTAATCGGGCGAGTTTCTACTTTCAGACGCAGCAGGAACTTCTGGGTTTGGTCAATCCGTTCGCGAGATATGGGAGTTTGAAGCTAAGAAATGGTTATGAAGACAACAACTTTTTCGCACTTCTGCTGCTCCTAACGCTTAACCAGAATGGCCTAGGGAAAAAATACACATACCGTTGTAATCGGGCGAGTTTCTACTTTCAGAAGCAACAGGAATTTTTGGGTTAGGTCAATCCGTTCGCGAGATATGGGAGTTTGAAGCCAAGAAATGGTTGAGAAGGCAAACAATTTTTCGCAGTTCTGCTGCTTCACACGCTTAACCAGAATGGCCTAGGGAAAAAATACACATACCGTTGTAATCGGGCGAGTTTCTAATTTCAGATGCAACAGGAATTTTTGGGTTAGGTCAATCCGTTCGCGAGATATGGGAGATTGAATCCAAGAAATGGTTGAGAAGGCAAAACATTTTTCGCAATTCTGCTGCTCCAAACGCTTAACCAGAATGGCCTAGGGAAAAAATACGCATATGTTGTAATCGGGTGAGTTTCTACTTTCAGACGCAGCAGGCACTTCTGGGTTTGGTCAATCCGTTCGCGAGATATGGGAGTTTGAAGCCAAGAAATGGTTGAGAAGGCAAAAAATTTTTCGCAATTCTGCTGCTCCAAACGCTTAACCAGAATGGCCTAGGGAAGAAATACACATACCGTTGTAATCGGGCGAGTTTCTACTTTCAGACGCAACAGGAATTTTTGGGTTAGGTCAATCCGTTCGCGAGATATGGGAGTTTGAAGCCAAGAAATGGTTATGAAGACAACAAATTTTTCGCACTTCTGCTGCTCCAAACGCTTAATCAGAATGGCCTAGTGAAAAAATACACATACCGTTGTAATCGGGCGAGTTTCTACTTTCAGACGCAGCAGGAATTTTTGGGTTAGGTCAATCCGTTCGCGAGATATGGGAGTTTGAAGCCAAGAAATGGTTGAGAAGGCAACACATATTTCGCACTTCTGCTGCTCCAAACGCTTAACCAGAATGGCCTAGGGAAAAAATACACATACCGTTGTAAACGGGCGAGTTTCTACTTTCAGACGCAGCAGGAATTTTTGGGTTAGGTCAATCCGTTCGCGAGATATGGGAGTTTGAAGCCAAGAAATAGTTGAGAAGGCAAACAATTTTTCGCTATTCTGCTGCTCCAAACGCTTAACCAGAATGGCCTATGGAAAAAATACACATACCGTTGTAATCGGGCGAGTTTCTTGTTTCAGATGCAACAAGAATTTTTGGGTTAGGTCAATCCGTTCGCGAGATATGGGTGTTTGAAGCTAAGAACTGGTAAAGAAGGCAAAAAATTTTTCGCAATTCTGCTGCTCCAAACGCTTAACCAGAATGGCCTAGGGAAGAAATACACATACCGTTGTAATCGGGCGAGTTTCTACTTTCAGACCCAACAGGAATTTTTGGGTAGGTCAATCCGTTCGCGAGATATGGGAGTTTGAAGCCAAGAAATGGTTGAGAAGGCAAACAATTTTTCGCTATTCTGCTGCTCCACACGCTTAACCCGAATGGCCTAGGGAAAAAATACACATACCGCTGTAATCGGGCGAGTTTCTACTTTCAGATGCAATAGGAATTTTTGGGTAAGGTCAATCCGTTCGCGAGATATGGGACTTTCAAGGTAAGAAATGGTTGACAAGACAATAAATTTTTCGCAATTCTGCTGCTCCAATCGCTTAACCAGAATGGCCTAAGGGAAAAATACACGTACCGTTGTAATCGGGCGAGTTTCTACTTTCAGATGCAATAGGAATTTTTGGGTTAGGTCAATCTGTTCGCGAGATATGGGAGTTTGAAGCTAAGAAATGATTGACAAGACAACAAATTTTTCGCACTTCTGCTGCTCCTAACGCTTAACCAGAATGGCCTAGGGAAAAAATACACATATCGTTGTAATCGGGCGAGTTTCTACTTTCAGACGCAGCAGGAACTTCTGGGTTTGGTCAATCCGTTCGCGAGATATGGGAGTTTGAAGCTAAGAAATGGTTGAGAAGACAACAAATTTTTCGCACTTCTGCTGCTCCTAATGCTTAACCAGAATGGCCTAGGGAAAAAATACACATACCGTTGTAATCGGGCGAGTTTCTACTTTCAGATGCAACAGGAATTTTTGGGTTAGGTCAATCCGTTCGCGAGATATGGGAGTTTGAAGCTAAGAAATGATTGACAAGACAACAAATTTTTCGCACTTCTGCTGCTCCTAACGCTTAACCAGAATGGCCTAGGGAAAAAATACACATATCCTTGTAATCGGGCGAGTTTCTACTTTCAGACGCAGCAGGAACTTCTGGGTTTGGTCAATCCGTTCGCGAGATATGGGAGTTTGAAGCTAAGAAATGGTTATGAAGACAACAACTTTTTCGCACTTCTGCTGCTCCTAACGCTTAACCAGAATGGCCTAGGGAAAAAATACACATACCGTTGTAATCGGGCGAGTTTCTAATTTCAGATGCAAGAGGAATTTTTGGGTTAGGTCAATCCGTTCGCGAGATATGGGAGTTTGAAGCCAAGAAATGGTTGAGAAGGCAAAAAATTTTTCGCAATTCTGCTGCTCCAAACGCTTAACCAGAATTGCCTAGGGAAAAAATACACATACCGCTGTAATCGGGCGAGTTTCTACTTTCAAATGCAATAGGAATTTTTGGGTTAGGTCAATCCGTTCGCGAGATATGGGAGATTGAAGCCAAGAAATGGTTGAGAAGGCAAATCATTTTTCGCAATTCTGCTGCTCCAAACGCTTAACCAGAATGGCCTAGGGAAAAAATACGCATATCGTTGTAATCGGGTGAGTTTCTACTTTCAGAGGCAGCAGGCACTTCTGGGTTTGGTCAATCCGATCGCGAGATATGGGACTTTCAAGCTAAGAAATGTTTGACAAGACAATAAATTTTTCGCAATTCTGCTGCTCCAATCGCTTAACCAGAATGGCCTAAGGGAAAAATACACGTACCGTTGTAATCGGGCGAGTTTCTACTTTCAGATGCAATAGGAATTTTTGGGATAGGTCAATCCGTTCGCGAGATATGGCGGTTTGAAGCCAAGAAATGGTTGAGAAAGCAAAAAATTTTTCGCAATTCTGCTGCTCCAAACGCTTAACCAGAATGGCCTAGGGAAAAAATACACATACCGTTGTAATCGGGCGAGATTCTACCTTCAGATGCAATAGGAATTTTTGGGTTAGGTCAATCCGTTCGCGAGATATGGGAGTTTGAAGCTAAGAAATGGTTAAGAAGACAACAAATATTTCGCACTTCTGCTGCTCCAAACGCTTAACCAGAATGGCCTATGGAAAAAATACACATACCGTTGTAATCGGGCGAGTTTCTTGTTTCAGATGCAATAGGAATTTTTGGGTAGGTCAATCCGTTCGCGAGATATGGGAGTTTGAAGCCAAGAAATGGTTGAGAAGGCAAACAATTTTTCGCAATTCTGCTGCTCCACACGCTTAACCAGAATGGCCTAGGGAAGAAATACACATACCGTTGTAATCGGGCGAGTTTCTACTTTCAGACCCAACAGGAATTTTTGGGTAGGTCAATCCGTTCGCGAGATATGGGAGTTTGAAGCCAAGAAATGGTTGAGAAGGCAAACAATTTTTCGCTATTCTGCTGCTCCACACGCTTAACCCGAATGGGCTAGGGAAAAAATACACATACCGCTGTAATCGGGCGAGTTTCTACTTTCAGATGCAATAGGAATTTTTGGGTAAGGTCAATCCGTTCGCGAGATATGGGACTTTCAAGGTAAGAAATGGTTGACAAGACAATAAATTTTTCGCAATTCTGCTGCTCCAATCGCTTAACCAGAATGGCCTAAGGGAAAAATACACGTACCGTTGTAATCGGGCGAGTTTCTACTTTCAGATGCAATAGGAATTTTTGGGTTAGGTCAATCCGTTCGCGAGATATGGGAGTTTGAAGCTAAGAAATGATTGACAAGACAACAAATTTTTCGCACTTCTGCTGCTCCTAACGCTTATCCAGAATGGCCTAGGGAAAAAATACACATATCGTTGTAATCGGGCGAGTTTCTACTTTCAGACGCAGCAGGAACTTCTGGGTTTGGTCAATCCGTTCGCGAGATATGGGAGTTTGAAGCTAAGAAATGGTTGAGAAGACAACAAATTTTTCGCACTTCTGCTGCTCCTAATGCTTAACCAGAATGGCCTAGGGAAAAAATACACATACCGTTGTAATCGGGCGAGTTTCTACTTTCAGATGCAACAGGAATTTTTGGGTTAGGTCAATCCGTTCGCGAGATATGGGAGTTTGAAGCTAAGAAATGATTGACAAGACAACAAATTTTTCGCAATTCTGCTGCTCCTAATGCTTAACCAGAATGGCCTAGGGAAAGAATACACATACCGTTGTAATCGGGCGAGTTTCTACTTTCAGATGCAACAGGAATTTTTGGGTTAGGTCAATCCGTTCGCGAGATATGGGAGTTTGAAGCTTAGAAATGATTGACAAGACAACAAATTTTTCGCACTTCTGCTGCTCCTAACGCTTAACCAGAATGGCCTAGGGAAAAAATACACATATCCTTGTAATCGGGCGAGTTTCTACTTTCAGACGCAGCAGGAACTTCTGGGTTTGGTCAATCCGTTCGCGAGATATGGGAGTTTGAAGCCAAGAAATGGTTGAGAAGGCAAACAATTTTTCGCAATTCTGCTGCTTCACACGCTTTAGCAGAATGGCCTAGGGAAAAAATACACATACCGTTGTAATCGGGCGAGTTTCTACTTTCAGATGCAACAGGAATTTTTGGGTTAGGTCAATCCGTTCGCGAGATATGGGAGTTTGAAGCCAAGAAATGGTTGAGAAGGCAAACAATTTTTCGCAATTCTGCTGCTCCACACGCTTAACCAGAATGGCCTAGGGAAGAAATACACATACCGTTGTAATCGGGCGAGTTTCTACTTTCAGACCCAACAGGAATTTTTGGGTAGGTCAATCCGTTCGCGAGATATGGGAGTTTGAAGCCAAGAAATGGTTGAGAAGGCAAACAATTTTTCGCTATTCTGCTGCTCCACACGCTTAACCCGAATGGGCTAGGGAAAAAATACACATACCGCTGTAATCGGGCGAGTTTCTACTTTCAGATGCAATAGGAATTTTTGGGTAAGGTCAATCCGTTCGCGAGATATGGGACTTTCAAGGTAAGAAATGGTTGACAAGACAATAAATTTTTCGCAATTCTGCTGCTCCAATCGCTTAACCAGAATGGCCTAAGGGAAAAATGCACGTACCGTTGTAATCGGGCGAGTTTCTACTTTCAGATGCAATAGGAATTTTTGGGTTAGGTCAATCCGTTCGCGAGATATGGGAGTTTGAAGCTAAGAAATGATTGACAAGACAACAAATTTTTCGCACTTCTGCTGCTCCTAACGCTTAACCAGAATGGCCTAGGGAAAAAATACACATATCGTTGTAATCGGGCGAGTTTCTACTTTCAGACGTAGCAGGAACTTCTGGGTTTGGTCAATCCGTTCGCGAGATATGGGAGTTTGAAGCTAAGAAATGATTGACAAGACAACAAATTTTTCGCACTTCTGCTGCTCCTAATGCTTAACCAGAATGGCCTAGGGAAAAAATACACATACCGTTGTAATCGGGCGAGTTTCTACTTTCAGATGCAACAGGAATTTTTGGGTTAGGTCAATCCGTTCGCGAGATATGGGAGTTTGAAGCTAAGAAATGATTGACAAGACAACAAATTTTTCGCAATTCTGCTGCTCCTAATGCTTAACCAGAATGGCCTAGGGAAAGAATACACATACCGTTGTAATCGGGCGAGTTTCTACTTTCAGATGCAACAGGAATTTTTGGGTTAGGTCAATCCGTTCGCGAGATATGGGAGTTTGAAGCTTAGAAATGATTGACAAGACAACAAATTTTTCGCACTTCTGCTGCTCCTAACGCTTAACCAGAATGGCCTAGGGAAAAAATACACATATCCTTGTAATCGGGCGAGTTTCTACTTTCAGACGCAGCAGGAACTTCTGGGTTTGGTCAATCCGTTCGCGAGATATGGGAGTTTGAAGCTAAGAAATGGTTATGAAGACAACAACTTTTTCGCACTTCTGCTGCTCCTAACGCTTAACCAGAATGGCCTAGGGAAAAAATACACATACCGTTGTAATCGGGCGAGTTTCTACTTTCAGAAGCAACAGGAATTTTTGGGTTAGGTCAATCCGTTCGCGAGATATGGGAGTTTGAAGCCAAGAAATGGTTGAGAAGGCAAACAATTTTTCGCAATTCTGCTGCTTCACACGCTTAACCAGAATGGCCTAGGGAAAAAATACACATACCGTTGTAATCGGGCGAGTTTCTACTTTCAGATGCAACAGGAATTTTTGGGTTAGGTCAATCCGTTCGCGAGATATGGGAGTTTGAAGCCAAGAAATGGTTGAGAAGGCAAAAAATTTTTCGGAATTCTGCTGCTCCAAACGCTTAACCAGAATTGCCTAGGGAAAAAATACACATACCGCTGTAATCGGGCGAGTTTCTACTTTCAGATGCAATAGGAATTTTTGGGTTAGGTCAATCCGTTCGCGAGATATGGGAGATTGAAGCCAAGAAATGGTTGAGAAGGCAAAACATTTTTCGCAATTCTGCTGCTCCAAACGCTTAACCAGAATGGCCTAGGGAAAAAATACGCATATCGTTGTAATCGGGTGAGTTTCTACTTTCAGACGCAGCAGGCACTTCTGGGTTTGGTCAATCCGTTCGCGAGATATGGGAGTTTGAAGCCAAGAAATGGTTGAGAAGGCAAAAAATTTTTCGCAATTCTGCTGCTCCAAACGCTTAACCAGAATGGCCTAGGGAAGAAATACACATACCGTTGTAATCGGGCGAGTTTCTACTTTCAGACGCAACAGGAATTTTTGGGTTAGGTCAATCCGTTCGCGAGATATGGGAGTTTGAAGCCAAGAAATGGTTATGAAGACAACAAATTTTTCGCACTTCTGCTGCTCCAAACGCTTAATCAGAATGGCCTAGTGAAAAAATACACATACCGTTGTAATCGGGCGAGTTTCTACTTTCAGACGCAACAGGAATTTTTGGGTTAGGTCAATCCGTTCGCGAGATATGGGACTTTCAAGCTAAGAAATGTTTGACAAGACAATAAATTTTTCGCAATTCTGCTGCTCCAATCGCTTAACCAGAATGGCCTAAGGGAAAAATACACGTACCGTTGTAATCGGGCGAGTTTCTACTTTCAGATGCAATAGGAATTTTTGGGTTAGGTCAATCCGTTCGCGAGATATGGGAGTTTGAAGCCAAGAAATGGTTATGAAGACAACAAATTTTTCGCACTTCTGCTGCTCCAAACGCTTAATCAGAATGGCCTAGTGAAAAAATACACATACCGTTGTAATCGGGCGAGTTTCTACTTTCAGACGCAACAGGAATTTTTGGGTTAGGTCAATCCGTTCGCGAGATATGGGACTTTCAAGCTAAGAAATGTTTGACAAGACAATAAATTTTTCGCAATTCTGCTGCTCCAATCGCTTAACCAGAATGGCCTAAGGGAAAAATACACGTACCGTTGTAATCGGGCGAGTTTCTACTTTCAGATGCAATAGGAATTTTTGGGTTAGGTCAATCCGTTCGCGAGATATGGCGGTTTGAAGCCAAGAAATGGTTGAGAAAGCAAAAAATTTTTCGCAATTCTGCTGCTCCAAACGCTTAACCAGAATGGCCTAGGGAAAAAATACACATACCGTTGTAATCGGGCGAGATTCTACTTTCAGATGCAATAGGAATTTTTGGGTTATGTCAATCCGTTCGCGAGATATGGGAGTTTGAAGCTAAGAAATGGTTAAGAAGACAACAAATATTTCGCACTTCTGCTGCTCCAAACGCTTAACCCGAATGGCCTATGGAAAAAATACACATACCGTTGTAATCGGGCGAGTTTCTTGTTTCAGATGCAACAAGAATTTTTGGGTTACGTCAATCCGTTCGCGAGATATGGGTGTTTGAAGCTAAGAACTGGTAAAGAAGGCAAAAAATTTTTCGCAATTCTGCTGCTCCAAACGCTTAACCAGAATGGCCTAGGGAAGAAATACACATACCGTTGTAATCGGGCGAGTTTCTACTTTCAGATGCAACAGGAATTTTTGGGTTAGGTCAATCAGTTCGCGAGATATGGGAGTTTGAAGCTAAGAAATGATTGACAAGACAACAAATTTTTCGCACTTCTGCTGCTCCTAACGCTTAACCAGAATGGCCTAGGGAAAAAATACACATATCCTTGTAATCGGGCGAGTTTCTACTTTCAGACGCAGCAGGAACTTCTGGGTTTGGTCAATCCGTTCGCGAGATATGGGAGTTTGAAGCTAAGAAATGGTTATGAAGACAACAACTTTTTCGCACTTCTGCTGCTCCTAACGCTTAACCAGAATGGCCTAGGGAAAAAATACACATACCGTTGTAATCGGGCGAGTTTCTACTTTCAGATGCAACAGGAATTTTTGGGTTAGGTCAATCCGTTCGCGAGATATGGGAGTTTGAAGCCAAGAAATGGTTGAGAAGGCAAAAAATTTTTCGCAATTCTGCTGCTCCAAACGCTTAACCAGAATTGCCTAGGGGAAAAATACACATACCTCTGTAATCGGGCGAGTTTCTACTTTCAGATGCAATAGGAATTTTTGGGTAAGGTCAATCCGTTCGCGAGATATGGCACTTTCAAGGTAAGAAATGGTTGACAAGACAATAAATTTTTCGCAATTCTGCTGCTCCAATCGCTTAACCAGAATGGCCTAAGGGAAAAATACACGTACCGTTGTAATCGGGCGAGTTTCTACTTTCAGATGCAATAGGAATTTTTGGGTTAGGTCAATCCGTTCGCGAGATATGGGAGTTTGAAGCTAAGAAATGATTGACAAGACAACAAATTTTTCGCACTTCTGCTGCTCCTAACGCTTAACCAGAATGGCCTAGGGAAAAAATACACATATCGTTGTAATCGGGCGAGTTTCTACTTTCAGACGCAGCAGGAACTTCTGGGTTTGGTCAATCCGTTCGCGAGATATGGGAGTTTGAAGCTAAGAAATGGTTGAGGAGACAACAAATTTTTCGCACTTCTGCTGCTCCTAATGCTTAACCAGAATGGCCTAGGGATAAAATGCACATACCGTTGTAATCGGGCGAGTTTCTACTTTCAGATGCAACAGGAATTTTTGGGTTAGGTCAATCAGTTCGCGAGATATGGGAGTTTGAAGCGAAGAAATGATTGACAAGACAACAAATTTTTCGCACTTCTGCTGCTCCTAACGCTTAACCAGAATGGCCTAGGGAAAAAATACACATATCCTTGTAATCGGGCGAGTTTCTACTTTCAGACGCAGCAGGAACTTCTGGGTTTGGTCAATCCGTTCGCGAGATATGGGAGTTTGAAGCTAAGAAATGGTTATGAAGACAACAACTTTTCGCACTTCTGCTGCTCCTAACGCTTAACCAGAATGGCCTAGGGAAAAAATACATATACCGTTGTAATCGGGCGAGTTTCTACTTTCAGAAGCAACAGGAATTTTTGGGTTAGGTCAATCCGTTCGCGAGATATGGGAGTTTGAAGCCAAGAAATGGTTGAGAAGGCAAACAATTTTTCGCAATTCTGCTGCTTCACACGCTTAACCAGAATGGCCTAGGGAAAAAATACGCATATCGTTGTAATCGGGTGAGTTTCTACTTTCAGACGCAGCAGGCACTTCTGGGTTTGGTCAATCCGTTCGCGAGGTATGGGAGTTTGAAGCCAAGAAATGGTTGAGAAGGCAAAAAATTTTTCGCAATTCTGCTGCTCCAAACGCTTAACCAGAATGGCCTTGGGAAGAAATACACATACCGTTGTAATCGGGCGAGTTTCTACTTTCAGACGCAACAGGAATTTTTGGGTTAGGTCAATCCGTTCGCGAGATATGGGAGTTTGAAGCCAAGAAATGGTTATGAAGACAACAAATTTTTTCGCAATTCTGCTGCTCCAAACGCTTAACCAGAATGGCCTAGGGAAGAAATACACATACCGTTGTAATCGGGCGAGTTTCTACTTTCAGACCCAACAGGAATTTTTGGGTAGGTCAATCCGTTCGCGAGATATGGGAGTTTGAAGCCAAGAAATGGTTGAGAAGGCAAACAATTTTTCGCTATTCTGCTGCACCACACGCTTAACCCGAATGGCCTAGGGAAAAAATACACATACCGCTGTAATCGGGCGAGTTTCTACTTTCAGATGCAATAGGAATTTTTGGGTAAGGTCAATCCGTTCGCGAGATATGGGACTTTCAAGGTAAGAAATGGTTGACAAGACAATAAATTTTTCGCAATTCTGCTGCTCCAATCGCTTAACCAGAATGGCCTAAGGGAAAAATACACGTACCGTTGTAATCGGGCGAGTTTCTACTTTCAGATGCAATAGGAATTTTTGGGTTAGGTCAATCCGTTCGCGAGATATGGGAGTTTGAAGCTAAGAAATGATTGACAAGACAACAAATTTTTCGCACTTCTGCTGCTCCTAACGCTTAACCAGAATGGCCTAGGGAAAAAATACACATATCGTTGTAATCGGGCGAGTTTCTACTTTCAGACGCAGCAGGAACTTCTGGGTTTGGTCAATCCGTTCGCGAGATATGGGAGTTTGAAGCTAAGAAATGGTTGAGAAGACAACAAATTTTTCGCACTTCTGCTGCTCCTAATGCTTAACCAGAATGGCCTAGGGAAAAAATACACATACCGTTGTAATCGGGCGAGTTTCTACTTTCAGAAGCAACAGGAATTTTTGGGTTAGGTCAATCCGTTCGCGAGATATGGGAGTTTGAAGCTAAGAAATGATTGACAAGACAACAAATTTTTCGCACTTCTGCTGCTCCTAACGCTTAACCAGAATGGCCTAGGGAAAAAATACACATATCCTTGTAATCGGGCGAGTTTCTACTTTCAGACGCAGCAGGAACTTCTGGGTTTGGTCAATCCGTTCGCGAGATATGGGAGTTTGAAGCTAAGAAATGGTTATGAAGACAACAACTTTTTCGCACTTCTGCTGCTCCTAACGCTTAACCAGAATGGCCTAGGGAAAAAATACACATACCGTTGTAATCGGGCGAGTTTCTACTTTCAGAAGCAACAGGAATTTTTGGGTTAGGTCAATCCGTTCGCGAGATATGGGAGTTTGAAGCCAAGAAATGGTTGAGAAGGCAAACAATTTTTCGCAATTCTGCTGCTTCACACGCTTAACCAGAATGGCCTAGGGAAAAAATACACATACCGTTGTAATCGGGCGTGTTTCTACTTTCAGATGCAACAGGAATTTTTGGGTTAGGTCAATCCGTTCGCGAGATATGGGAGTTTGAAGCCAAGAAATGGTTGAGAAGGCAAAAAATTTTTCGCAATTCTGCTGCTCCAAACGTTTAACCAGAATTGCCTAGGGAAAAAAAAAACATACCGCTGTAATCGGGCGAGTTTCTACTTTCAGATGCAATAGGAATTTTTGGGTTAGGTCAATCCGTTCGCGAGATATGGGAGATTGAAGCCAAGAAATGGTTGAGAAGGCAAAACATTTTTCGCAATTCTGCTGCTCCAAACGCTTAACCAGAATGGCCTAGGGAAAAAATACGCATATCGTTGTAATCGGGTGAGTTTCTACTTTCAGACGCAGCAGGCACTTCTGGGTTTGGTCAATCCGTTCGCGAGGTATGGGAGTTTGAAGCCAAGAAATGGTTGAGAAGGCAAACAATTTTTCGCTATTCTGCTGCTCCACACGCTTAACCCGAATGGCCTAGGGAAAAAATACACATACCGCTGTAATCGGGCGAGTTTCTACTTTCAGATGCAATAGGAATTTTTGGGTAAGGTCAATCCGTTCGCGAGATATGGGACCTTCAAGGTAAGAAATGGTTGACAAGACAATAAATTTTTCGCAATTCTGCTGCTCCAATCGCTTAACCAGAATGGCCTAAGGGAAAAATACACGTACCGTTGTAATCGGGCGAGTTTCTACTTTCAGATGCAATAGGAATTTTTGGGTTAGGTCAATCCGTTCGCGAGATATGGGAGTTTGAAGCTAAGAAATGATTGACAAGACAACAAATTTTTCGCACTTCTGCTGCTCCTAACGCTTAACCAGAATGGCCTAGGGAAAAAAATACACATATCGTTGTAATCGGGCGAGTTTCTACTTTCAGACGCAGCAGGAACTTCTGGGTTTGGTCAATCCGTTCGCGAGATATGGGAGTTTGAAGCTAAGAAATGGTTGAGAAGACAACAAATTTTTCGCACTTCTGCTGCTCCTAATGCTTAACCAGAATGGCCTAGGGAAAAAATACACATACCGTTGTAATCGGACGAGTTTCTACTTTCAGAAGCAACAGGAATTTTTGGGTTAGGTCAATCCGTTCGCGATATATGGGCGTTTGAAGCTAAGAAATGATTGACAAGACAACAAATTTTTCGCACTTCTGCTGCTCCTAACGCTTAACCAGAATGGCCTAGGGAAAAAATACACATATCCTTGTAATCGGGCGAGTTTCTACTTTCAGACGCAGCAGGAACTTCTGGGTTTGGTCAATCCGTTCGCGAGATATGGGAGTTTGAAGCTAAGAAATGGTTATGAAGACAACAACTTTTTCGCACTTCTGCTGCTCCTAACGCTTAACCAGAATGGCCTAGGGAAAAAATACGCATATCGTTGTAATCGGGTGAGTTTCTACTTTCAGGTGCAACAGGAATTTTTGGGTTAGGTCAATCCGTTCGCGAGATATGGGAGTTTGAAGCCAAGAAATGGTTGAGAAGGCAAAAAATTTTTCGCAATTCTGCTGCTCCAAACGCTTAACCAGAATTGCCTAGGGAAAAAATACACATACCGCTGTAATCGGGCGAGTTTCTACTTTCAGATGCAATAGGAATTTTTGGGTTAGGTCAATCCGTTCGCGAGATATGGGAGATTGAAGCCAAGAAATGGTTGAGAAGGCAAAACATTTTTCGCAATTCTGCTGCTCCAAACGCTTAACCAGAATGGCCTAGGGAAAAAATACGCATTTCGTTGTAATCGGGTGAGTTTCTACTTTCAGACGCAGCAGGCACTTCTGGGTTTGGTCAATCCGATCGCGAGATATGGGAGTTTGAAGCCAAGAAATGGTTGAGAAGGCAAAAAATTTTTCGCAATTCTGCTGCTCCAAACGCTTAACCAGAATGGCCTAGGGAAGAAATACACATACCGTTGTAATCGGGCGAGTTTCTACTTTCAGACGCAACAGGAATTTTTGGGTTAGGTCAATCCGTTCGCGAGATATGGGAGTTTGAAGCCAAGAAATGGTTATGAAGACAACAAATTTTTCGCACTTCTGCTGCTCCAAACGCTTAATCAGAATGGCCTAGTGAAAAAATACACATACCGTTGTAATCGGGCGAGTTTCTACTTTCAGACGCAACAGGAATTTTTGGGTTAGGTCAATCCGTTCGCGAGATATGGGACTTTCAAGCTAAGAAATGTTTGACAAGACAATAAATTTTTCGCAATTCTGCTGCTCCAATCGCTTAACCAGAATGGCCTAAGGGAAAAATACACGTACCGTTGTAATCGGGCGAGTTTCTACTTTCAGATGCAATAGGAATTTTTGGGTTAGGTCAATCCGTTCGCGAGATATGGCAGTTTGAAGCCAAGAAATGGTTGAGAAAGCAAAAAAATTTTCGCAATTCTGCTGCTCCAAACGCTTAACCAGAATGGCCTAGGGAAAAAATACACATACCGTTGTAATCGGGCGAGATTCTACTTTCAGATGCAACAGGAATTTTTGGGTTAGGTCAATCCGTTCGCGAGATATGGGAGTTTGAAGCTAAGAAATGGTTAAGAAGACAACAAATATTTCGCACTTCTGCTGCTCCAAACGCTTAACCAGAATGGCCTAGGGAAAAAATACACATACTGTTGTAAACGGGCGAGTTTCTACTTTCAGACGCAGCAGGAATTTTTGGGTTAGGTCAATCCGTTCGCGAGATATGGGAGTTTGAAGCCAAGAAATGGTTGAGAAGGCAAACAATTTTTCGCTATTCTGCTGCTCCAAACGCTTAACCAGAATGGCCTATGGAAAAAATACACATACCGTTGTAATCGGGCGCGTTTCTTGTTTCAGATGCAACAAGAATTTTTGGGTTAGGTCAATCCGTTCGCGAGATATGGGTGTTTGAAGCTAAGAACTGGTAAAGAAGGCAAAAAATTTTTCGCAATTCTGCTGCTCCAAACGCTTAACCAGAATGGCCTAGGGAAGAAATACACATACCGTTGTAATCGGGCGAGTTTCTACTTTCAGACCCAACAGGAATTTTTGGGTTAGGTCAATCCGTTCGCGAGATATGGGAGTTTGAAGCCAAGAAATGGCTGAGAAGGCAAACAATTTTTCGCTATTCTGCTGCTCCAAACGCTTAACCAGAATGTCCTAGGGAAAAAATACACATACCGTTGTAATCGGGCGAGTTTCTACTTTCAGACGCAGCAGGAACTTCTGGGTTTGGTCAATCCGTTCGCGAGATATGGGAGTTTGAAGCTAAGAAATGGTTGAGAAGACAACAAATTTTTCGCACTTCTGCTGCTCCTAACGCTTAACCAGAATGGCCTAGGGAAAAAATACACATACCGTTGTAATCGGGCGAGTTTCTACTTTCAGATGCAACAGGAACTTTTGGGTTAGGTCAATCCGTTCGCGAGATATGGGAGTTTGAAGTTAAGAAATGATTGACAAGACAACAAATTTTTCGCACTTCTGCTGCTCCTATCGCTTAACCAGAATGGCCTAGGGAAAAAATACACATATCGTTGTAATCGGGCGAGTTTCTACTTTCAGACGCAACAGGAATTTTTGGGTTAGGTCAATCCGTTCGCGAGATGTGGGAGTTTGAAGCCAAGAAATGGTTGAGAAGGCAAAAATTTTTCGCAATTCTGCTGCTCCAAACGCTTAACCAGAATGGCCTAGGGAAAAAATACGCATATCATTGTAATCGGGTGAGTTTCTACTTTCAGACGCAGCAGGAACTTCTGGGTTTGGTCAATCCGTTCGCGAGATATGGGAGTTTGAAGCCAAGAAATGGTTGAGAAGGCAAAAAATTTTTCGCAATTCTGCTGCTCCAAACGCTTAACCAGAATGGCCTAGGGAAGAAATACACATACCGTTGAAATCGGGCGAGTTTCTACTTTCAGACCCAACAGGAATTTTTGGGTTAGGTCAATCCGTTCGCGAGATATGGGAGTTTGAAGCCAAGAAACAGTTGTGAAGCCAAACAATTTTTCGCTATTCTGCTGCTCCAAACGCTTAACCAGAATGGCCTATGGAAAAAATACACATACCGTTGTAATCGGGCGAGATTCTTGTTTCAGATGCAACAAGAATTTTTGGGTTAGGTCAATCCGTTCGCGAGATATGGGAGTTTGAAGTAAGAACTGGTAAAGAAGGCAACAAATTTTTCGCACTGCTGCTGCTCCAAACGCTTAACCAGAATGGCCTAGGGAAAAAATACACATACCGTTGTAATCGGGCGAGTTTCTACTTTCAGATGCAATAGGAATTTTTGGGTTAGGTCAATCCGTTCGCGAGATATGGGAGTTTGAAGCCAAGAAATGGTTGAGAAGGCAAGAAATTTTTCGCAATTCTGCTGCTCCAAACGCTTAACCAGAATTGCCTAGGGAAAAAATACACATACCGCTGTAATCGGGCGAGTTTCTACTTTCAGATGCAATAGGAATTTTTGGGTTAGGTCAATCCGTTCGCGAGATATGGGAGTTTGAAGCCAAGGAATGGTTGTGAAGGCAAACAATTTTTCGCTATTCTGCTGCTCCAAACGCTTAACCAGAATGGCCTAGGGAAAAAATACACATACCGTTGTAATCGGGCGAGTTTCTTCTTTCAGATGCAACAAGAATTTTTGAGTTAGGTCAATCCGTTCGCGAGATATGGGAGTTTGAAGCTAAGAAATGGTAAAGAAGACAACAAATTTTTCGCACTACTGCTGCTCCAAACGCTTAACCAGAATGGCCAATGAAAAAATACACATACCGTTGTAATCGGGCGAGTTTCTACTTTCAGACGCAACAGGAATTTTTGGGTTAGGTCAATCCGTTCGCGAGATATGGGAGTTTGAAGCCAAGAAATGGTTGAGAAGGCAAAAAATTTTTCGCAATTCTGCTGCTCCAAACGCTTAACCAGAATGGCCTAGGGAAAAAATACACATACCGTTGTAATCGGGCGAGTTTCTTCTTTCAGATGCAACAAGAATTTTTGAGTTAGGTCAATCCGTTCGCGAGATATGGGAGTTTGAAGCTAAGAAATGGTAAAGAACGCAAACAATTTTTCGCCATTCTGCTGCTCCAAACGCTTAACCAGAATGGCCTAGGGAAAAAATACACATACCGCTGTAATCGGGCGAGTTTCTACTTTCAGATGCAATAGGAATTTTTGGGTAAGGTCAATCCGTTCGCGAGATATGGGACTTTCAAGCTAAGAAATGTTTGACAAGACAATAAATTTTTCGCAATTCTGCTGCTCCAATCGCTTAACCAGAATGGCCTAAGGGAAAAATACACATACCGTTGTAATCGGGCGAGATTCTACTTTCAGATGCAATAGGAATTTTTGGGTTAGGTCAATCCGTTCGCGAGATATGGGAGTTTGAAGCTAAGAAATGGTTAAGAAGACAACAAATATTTCGCACTTCTGCTGCTCCAAACGCTTAACCAGAATGGCCTAGGGAAAAAATACACATACCGTTGTAATCGGGCGAGATTCTACTTTCAGATGCAATAGGAATTTTTGGGTTAGGTCAATCCGTTCGCGAGATATGGGAGTTTGAAGCTAAGAAATGGTTAAGAAGACAACAAATATTTCGCACTTCTGCTGCTCCAAACGCTTAACCAGAATGGCCTAGGGAAAAAATACACATACTGTTGTAAACGGGCGAGTTTCTACTTTCAGACGCAGCAGGAATTTTTGGGTAGGTCAATCCGTTCGCGAGATATGGGAGTTTGAAGCTAAGAAATGGTTGAGAAGGCAACAAATTTTTCGCACTTCTGCTGCTCCAAACGCTTAACCAGAATGGCCTAGGGAAAAAATACACATACCGTTGTAATCGGGCGAGTTTCTACTTTCAGATGCAACAGGAACTTTTGGGTTAGGTCAATCCGTTCGCGAGATATGGGAGTTTGAAGCCAAGAAATGGTTGAGAAGGCAAGAAATTTTTCGCAATTCTGCTGCTCCAATCGCTTAACCAGAATGGCCTAAGGGAAAAATACACGTACCGTTGTAATCGGGCGAGTTTCTACTTTCAGATGCAATAGGAATTTTTGGGTTAGGTCAATCCGTTCGCGAGATATGGGAGTTTGAAGTAAGAACTGGTAAAGAAGACAACAAATTTTTCGCACTACTGCTGCTCCAAACGCTTAACCAGAATGGCCTAGGGAAAAAATACACATACCGTTGTAATCGGGCGAGTTTCTACTTTCAGATGCAATAGGAATTTTTGGGTTAGGTCAATCCGTTCGCGAGATATGGGAGTTTGAAGTAAGAACTGGTAAAGAAGACAACAAATATTTCGCACTTCTGCTGCTCCAAACGCTTAACCAGAATTGCCTAGGGAAAAAATACATATACCGCTGTAATCGGGCGAGTTTCTACTTTCAGATGCAATCGGAATTTTTGGGTTAGGTCAATCCGTTCGCGAGATATGGGAGTTTGAAGTAAGAACTGGTAAAGAAGACAACAAATTTTTCGCACTACTGCTGCTCCAAACGCTTAACCAGAATTGCCTAGGGAAAAAATACACATACCGCTGTAATCGGGCGAGTTTCTACTTTCAGATGCAATCGGAATTTTTGGGTTAGGTCAATCCGTTCGCGAGATATGGGAGTTTGAAGCCAAGAAATGGTTGAGAAGGCAAAACATTTTTCGCAATTCTGCTGCTCCAAACGCTTAACCAGAATGGCCTAGGGAAAAAATACGCATATCGTTGTAATCGGGTGAGTTTCTACTTTCAGACGCAGCAGGAACTTCTGGGTTTGGTCAATCCGTTCGCGAGATATGGGAGTTTGAAGCCAAGAAATGGTTGAGAAGGCAAAAAATTTTTCGCAATTCTGCTGCTCCAAACGCTTAACCACAATGGCCTAGGGAAGAAATACACATACCGTTGAAATCGGGCGAGTTTCTACTTTCAGACCCAACAGGAATTTTTGGGTTAGGTCAATCCGTTCGCGAGATATGGGAGTTTGAAGCCAAGAAACAGTTGTGAAGGAAAACAATTTTTCGCTATTCTGCTGCTCCAAACGCTTAACCAGAATGGCCTATGGAAAAAATACACATACCGTTGTAATCGGGCGAGATTCTTGTTTCAGATGCAACAAGAATTTTTGGGTTAGGTAAATCCGTTCGCGAGATATGGGAGTTTGAAGTAAGAACTGGTAAAGAAGGCAACAAATTTTTCGCACTGCTGCTGCTCCAAACGCTTAACCAGAATGGCCTAGGGAAAAAATACACATACCGTTGTAATCGGGCGAGTTTCTACTTTCAGATGCAATAGGAATTTTTGGGTTAGGTCAATCCGTTCGCGAGATATGGGAGTTTGAAGCCAAGAAATGGTTGAGAAGGCAAAAAATTTTTCGCAATTCTGCTGCTCCAAACGCTTAACCAGAATTGCCTAGGGAAAAAATACACATACCGCTGTAATCGGGCGAGTTTCTACTTTCAGATGCAATAGGAATTTTTGGGTTAGGTCAATCCGTTCGCGAGATATGGGAGTTTGAAGCCAAGAAATGGTTGTGAAGGCAAACAATTTTTCGCTATTCTGCTGCTCCAAACGCTTAACCAGAATGGCCTAGGGAAAAAATACACATACCGTTGTAATCGGGCGAGTTTCTTCTTTCAGATGCAACAAGAATTTTTGAGTTAGGTCAATCCGTTCGCGAGATATGGGAGTTTGAAGCTAAGAAATGGTAAAGAAGACAACAAATTTTTCGCACTACTGCTGCTCCAAACGCTTAACCAGAATGGCCAATGAAAAAATACACATACCGTTGTAATCGGGCGAGTTTCTACTTTCAGACGCAACAGGAATTTTTGGGTTAGGTCAATCCGTTCGCGAGATATGGGAGTTTGAAGCCAAGAAATGGTTGAGAAGGCAAAAAATTTTTCGCAATTCTGCTGCTCCACACGCTTAACCCGAATGGCCTAGGGAAAAAATACACATACCGCTGTAATCGGGCGAGTTTCTACTTTCAGATGCAGTAGGAATTTTTGGGTTAGGTCAATCGGTTCGCGAGATATGGGACTTTCAAGCTAAGAAATGTTTGACAAGACAATAAATTTTTCGCAATTCTGCTGCTCCAATCGCTTAACCAGAATGGCCTAAGGGAAAATACACGTACCGTTGTAATCGGGCGAGTTTCTACTTTCAGATGCAATAGGAATTTTTGGGTTAGGTCAATCCGTTCGCGAGATATGGCAGTTTGAAGCCAAGAAATGGTTGAGAAAGCAAAAAATTTTTCGCAATTCTGCTGCTCCAAACGCTTAACCAGAATGGCCTAGGGAAAAAATACACATACCGTTGTAATCGGGCGAGTTTCTTCTTTCAGATGCAACAAGAATTTTTGAGTTAGGTCAATCCGTTCGCGAGATATGGGAGTTTGAAGCTAAGAAATGGTAAAGAAGGCAAACAATTTTTCGCCATTCTGCTGCTCCAAACGCTTAACCAGAATGGCCTAGGGAAAAAATACACATACCGTTGTAATCGGGCGAGTTTCTTCTTTCAGATGCAACAAGAATTTTTGAGTTAGGTCAATCCGTTCGCGAGATATGGGAGTTTGAAGCTAAGAAATGGTAAAGAAGACAACAAATTTTTCGCACTACTGCTGCTCCAAACGCTTAACCAGAATGGCCAATGAAAAAATACACATACCGTTGTAATCGGGCGAGTTTCTACTTTCAGACGCAACAGGAATTTTTGGGTTAGGTCAATCCGTTCGCGAGATATGGGACTTTCAAGCTAAGAAATGTTTGACAAGACAATAAATTTTTCGCAATTCTGCTGCTCCAATCGCTTAACCAGAATGGCCTAAGGGAAAATACACGTACCGTTGTAATCGGGCGAGTTTCTACTTTCAGATGCAATAGGAATTTTTGGGTAAGGTCAATCCGTTCGCGAGATATGGGACTTTCAAGCTAAGAAATGTTTGACAAGACAATAAATTTTTCGCAATTCTGCTGCTCCAATCGCTTAACCAGAATGGCCTAAGGGAAAAATACACATACCGTTGTAATCGGGCGAGATTCTACTTTCAGATGCAATAGGAATTTTTGGGTTAGGTCAATCCGTTCGCGAGATATGGGAGTTTGAAGCTAAGAAATGGTTAAGAAGACAACAAATATTTCGCACTTCTGCTGCTCCAAACGCTTAACCAGAATGGCCTAGGGAAAAAATACACATACCGTTGTAATCGGGCGAGATTCTACTTTCAGATGCAATAGGAATTTTTGGGTTAGGTCAATCCGTTCGCGAGATATGGGAGTTTGAAGCTAAGAAATGGTTAAGAAGACAACAAATATTTCGCACTTCTGCTGCTCCAAACGCTTAACCAGAATGGCCTAGGGAAAAAATACACATACTGTTGTAAACGGGCGAGTTTCTACTTTCAGACGCAGCAGGAATTTTTGGGTAGGTCAATCCGTTCGCGAGATATGGGAGTTTGAAGCTAAGAAATGGTTGAGAAGACAACAAATTTTTCGCACTTCTGCTGCTCCAAACGCTTAACCAGAATGGCCTAGGGAAAAAATACACATACCGTTGTAATCGGGCGAGTTTCTACTTTCAGATGCAACAGGAACTTTTGGGTTAGGTCAATCCGTTCGCGAGATATGGGAGTTTGAAGCCAAGAAATGGTTGAGAAGGCAAGAAATTTTTCGCAATTCTGCTGCTCCACACGCTTATCCCGAATGGCCTAATGAAAAAATACACATACCGTTGTAATCGGGCGAGTTTCTACTTTCAGACGCAACAGGAATTATTGGGTTAGGTCAATCCGTTCGCGAGATATGGGAGTTTGAAGCCAAGAAATGGTTGAGAAGGCAAAAAATTTTTCGCAATTCTGCTGCTCCACACGCTTAACCCGAATGGCCTAGGGAAAAAATACACATACCGCTGTAATCGGCGAGTTTCTACTTTCAGATGCAATAGGAATTTTTGGGTAAGGTCAATCCGTTCGCGAGATATGGGACTTTCAAGGTAAGAAATGGTTGACAAGACAATAAATTTTTCGCAATTCTGCTGCTCCAATCGCTTAACCAGAATGGCCTAAGGGAAAAATACACGTACCGTTGTAATCGGGCGAGTTTCTACTTTCAGATGCAATAGGAATTTTTGGGTTAGGTCAATCCGTTCGCGAGATATGGGAGTTTGAAGCTAAGAAATGATTGACAAGACAACAAATTTTTCGCACATCTGCTGCTCCTAACGCTTAACCAGAATGGCCTAGGGAAAAAATACACATATCGTTGTAATCGGGCGAGTTTCTACTTTCAGAAGCAACAGGAATTTTTGAGTTAGGTCAATCCGTTCGCGAGATATGGGAGTTTGAAGCTAAGAAATGGTAAAGAAGGCAAACAATTTTTCGCTATTCTGCTGCTCCAAACGCTTAACCAGAATGGCCTAGGGAAAAAATACACATACCGTTGTAATTGGGCGAGTTTCTTCTTTCAGATGCAACAAGAATTTTTGAGTGAGGTCAATCCGTTCGCGAGATATGGGAGTTTGAAGCTAAGAAATGGTAAAGAAGACAACAAATTTTTCGCACTACTGCTGCTCCAAACGCTTAACCAGAATGGGTATGGAAAAAATACACATACCGTTGTAATCGGGCGAGATTCTTGTTTCAGATGCAACAAGAATTTTTGGGTTAGGTCAATCCGTTCGCGAGATATGGGAGTTTGAAGTAAGAACTGGTAAAGAAGACAACAAATTTTTCGCACTACTGCTGCTCCAAACGCTTAACCAGAATGGCCTAGGGAAAAAATACACATACCGTTGTAATCGGGCGAGTTTCTACTTTCAGATGCAATAGGAATTTTTGGGTTAGGTCAATCCGTTCGCGAGATATGGGAGTTTGAAGCCAAGAAATGGTTGAGAAGGCAAAAAATTTTTCGCAATTCTGCTGCTCCAAACGCTTAACCAGAATTGCCTAGGGAAAAAATACACATACCGCTGTAATCGGGCGAGTTTCTACTTTCAGATGCAATAGGAATTTTTGGGTTAGGTCAATCCGTTCGCGAGATATGGGAGTTTGAAGCCAAGAAATGGTTGTGAAGGCAAACAATTTTTCGCTATTCTGCTGCTCCAAACGCTTAACCAGAATGGCCTAGGGAAAAAATACACATACCGTTGTAATCGGGCGAGTTTCTTCTTTCAGATGCAACAAGAATTTTTGAGTTAGGTCAATCCGTTCGCGAGATATGGGAGTTTGAAGCTAAGAAATGGTAAAGAAGACAACAAATTTTTCGCACTACTGCTGCTTCAAACGCTTAACCAGAATGGCCAATGAAAAAATACACATACCGTTGTAATCGGGCGAGTTTCTACTTTCAGACGCAACAGGAATTTTTGGGTTAGGTCAATCCGTTCGCGAGATATGGGAGTTTGAAGCCAAGAAATGGTTGAGAAGGCAAAAAATTTTTCGCAATTCTGCTGCTCCACACGCTTAACCCGAATGGCCTAGGGGAAAAATACACATACCGCTGTAATCGGGCGAGTTTCTACTTTCAGATGCAATAGGAATTTTTGGGTAAGGTCAATCCGTTCGCGAGATATGGGACTTTCAAGGTAAGAAATGGTTGACAAGACAATAAATTTTTCGCACTTCTGCTGCTCCAATCGCTTAATCAGAATGGCCTAAGGGAAAAATACACGTACCGTTGTAATCGGGCGAGTTTCTACTTTCAGATGCAATAGGAATTTTTGGGTTAGGTCAATCCGTTCGCGTGATATGGGAGTTTGAAACTAAGAAATGATTGACAAGACAACAAATTTTTCGCACTTCTGCTGCTCCACACGCTTAACCCGAATGGCCTAGGGGAAAAATACACATACCGCTGTAATCGGGCGAGTTTCTACTTTCAGATGCAATAGGAATTTTTGGGTAAGGTCAATCCGTTCGCGAGATATGGGACTTTCAAGGTAAGAAATGGTTGACAAGACAATAAATTTTTCGCACTTCTGCTGCTCCAATCGCTTAATCAGAATGGCCTAAGGGAAAAATACACGTACCGTTGTAATCGGGCGAGTTTCTACTTTCAGATGCAATAGGAATTTTTGGGTTAGGTCAATCCGTTCGCGAGATATGGGAGTTTGAAACTAAGAAATGATTGACAAGACAACAAATTTTTCGCACTTCTGCTGCTCCTAACGCTTAACCAGAATGGCCTAGGAAAAAAATACGCATATCGTTGTAATCGGGCGAGTTTCTACTTTCAGAAGCAACAGGAATTTTTGGATTAGGTAAATCCGTTCGCGAGATATGGGAGTTTGAAGCTAAGAAATGATTGAGAAGACAACAAATTTTTCGCATTTCTGCTGCTCCTAACGCTTAACCAGAATGGCCTAGGGAAAAAATACACATACCGTTGTAATCCGGCGAGTTTCTACTTTCAGGTGCAATAGGAATTTTTGGGTTGGGTCAATCCGTTCGCGAGATATGGGAGTTTGAAGCTAAGAAATGATTGAGAAGACAACAAATTTTTCGCATTTCTGCTGCTCCTAACGATTAACCAGAATGGCCTAGGGAAAAAATACACATATCGTTGTAATCGGGCGAGTTTCTACATTCAGACGCAACAGGAATTTTTGGGTTAGGTCAATCCGTTCACGAGATATGGGAGTTTGAAGCCAAGAAATGGTTGAGAAGACAACAAATTTTTCGCACTTCTGCTGCTCCAAACGCTTAACCAGAATGGCCTAGGGAAAAAATACGCATATCGTTGTAATCGGGTGAGTTTCTACTTTCAGACGCAGCAGGAACTTCTGGGTTTGGTCAATCCGTTCGCGAGATATGGGAGTTTGAAGCCAAGAAATGGTTGAGAAGGCAAAAAATTTTTCGCAATTCTGCTGCTCCAAACGCTTAACCAGAATGGCCTAGGCAAGAAATACACATACCGTTGTAATCGGGCGAGTTTCTACTTTCAGACCCAACAGGAATTTTTGGGTTAGGTCAATCCGTTCGTGAGATATGGGAGTTTGAAGCCAAGAAATGGTTGTGAAGGCAAACAATTTTTCGCTATTCTGCTGCTCCAAACGCTTAACCAGAATGGCCTAGGGAAAAAATACACATACCGTTGTAATCGGGCGAGTTTCTTCTTTCAGATGCAACAAGAATTTTTGGGTTAGGTCAATCCGTTCGCGAGATGTGGGAGTTTGAAGCTAAGAAATGGTAAAGAAGACAACAAATTTTTCGCACTACTGCTGCTCCAAACGCTTAACCAGAATGGCCTAATGAAAAAATACACATACCGTTGTAATCGGGCGAGTTTCTACTTTCAGACGCAACAGGAATTTTTGGGTTAGGTCAATCCGTTCGCGAGATATGGGAGTTTGAAGCCAAGAAATGGTTGAGAAGGCAAAAAATTTTTCGCAATTCTGCTGCTCCACACGCTTAACCCGAATGGCCTAGGGAAAAAATACACATACCGCTGTAATCGGGCGAGTTTCTACTTTCAGATGCAATAGGAATTTTTGGGTAAGGTCAATCCGTTCGCGAGATATGGGACTTTCAAGGTAAGAAATGGTTGACAAGACAATAAATTTTTCGCACTTCTGCTGCTCCAATCGCTTAACCAGAATGGCCTAAGGGAAAAAATACACATATCGTTGTAATCGGGCGAGTTTCTACTTTCAGACGCAGCAGGAACTTCTGGGTATGGTCAATCCGTTCGCGAGGTATGGGAGTTTGAAGCTAAGAAATGGTTATGAAGACAACAACTTTTTCGCACTTCTGCTGCTCCTAACGCTTAACCAGAATGGCCTAGGGAAAAAATACACATACCGTTGTAACCGGGCGAGTTTCTACTTTCAGAAGCAACAGGAATTTTTGGATTAGGTAAATCCGTTCGCGAGATATGGGAGTTTGAAGCTAAGAAATGATTGAGAAGACAACAAATTTTTCGCATTTCTGCTGCTCCTAACGCTTAACCAGAATGGCCTAGGGAAGAAATACACATATCGTTGTAATCGGGCGAGTTTCTACTTTCAGACGCAGCAGGAACTTCTGGGTTTGGTCAATCCGTTCGCGAGATATGGGAGTTTGAAGCTAAGAAATGGTTGAGAAGACAACAAATTTTTCGCACTTCTGCTGCTCCTAACGCTTAACCAGAATGGCCTAGGGAAAAAATACACATATCCTTGTAATCGGGCGAGTTTCTACTTTCAGACGCAGCAGGAACTTCTGGGTTTGGTCAATCCGTTCGCGAGATATGGGAGTTTGCAGCTAAGAAATGGTAAAGAAGACAACAAATTTTTCGCAATACTGCTGCTCCAAACGCTTAACCAGAATGGCCTAATGAAAAAATACACATACCGTTGTAATCGGGCGAGTTTCTACTTTCAGACGCAACAGGAATTTTTGGGTTAGGTCAATCCGTTCGCGAGATATGGGAGTTTGAAGCCAAGAAATGGTTGAGAAGGCAAAAAATTTTTCGCAATTCTGCTGCTCCACAAGCTTAACCCGAATGGCCTAGGGAAAAAATACACATACCGCTGTAATCGGGCGAGTTTCTACCTTCAGATGCAATAGGAATTTTTGGGTAAGGTCAATCCGTTCGCGAGATATGGGACTTTCAAGGTAAGAAATGGTTGACAAGACAATAAATTTTTCGCAATTCTGCTGCTCCAATCGCTTAACCAGAATGGCCTAAGGGAAAAATACACGTACCGTTGTAATCGGGCGAGTTTCTACTTTCAGATGCAATAGGAATTTTTGGGTTAGGTCAATCCGTTCGCGAGATATGGGAGTTTGAAGCTAAGAAATGATTGACAAGACAACAAATTTTTCGCACTTCTGCTGCTCCTAACGCTTAACCAGAATGGCCTAGGGAAGAAATACACATATCGTTGTAATCGGGCGAGTTTCTACTTTCAGACGCAGCAGGAACTTCTGGGTTTGGTCAATCCGTTCGCGAGATATGGGAGTTTGAAGCTAAGAAATGGTTGAGAAGACAACAAATTTTTCGCACTTCTGCTGCTCCTAACGCTTAACCAGAATGGCCTAGGGAAAAAATACACATACCGTTGTAATCGGGCGAGTTTCTACTTTCAGATGCAACTGGAATTTTTGGGTTAGGTCAATCCGTTCGCGAGATATGGGAGTTTGAAGCTAAGAAATGATTGACAAGACAACAAATTTTTCGCACTTCTGCTGCTCCTAACGCTTAACCAGAATGGCCTAGGGAAAAAATACACATATCCTTGTAATCGGGCGAGTTTCTACTTTCAGACGCAGCAGGAACTTCTGGGTTTGGTCAATCCGTTCGCGAGATATGGGAGTTTGAAGCTAAGAAATGGTTATGAAGACAACAACTTTTTCGCACTTCTGCTGCTCCTAACGCTTAACCAGAATGGCCTAGGGAAAAAATACACATACCGTTGTAATCGGGCGAGTTTCTACTTTCAGAAGCAACAGGAATTTTTGGGTTAGGTCAATCCGTTCGCGAGATATGGGAGTTTGAAGCCAAGAAATGGTTGAGAAGGCAAACAGTTTTTCGCAATTCTGCTGCTTCACACGCTTAACCAGAATGGCCTAGGGAAAAAATAGACATACCGTTGTAATCGGGCGAGTTTCTACTTTCAGATGCAACAGGAATTTTTGGGTTAGGTCAATCCGTTCGCGAGATATGGGAGTTTGAAGCCAAGAAGTGGTTGAGAAGGCAAAAAATTTTTCGCAATTCTGCTGCTCTAAACGCTTAACCAGAATTGCCTAGGGAAAAAATACACATACCGCTGTAATCGAGCGAGTTTCTCCTTTCAGATGCAATAGGAATTTTTGGGTTAGGTCAATCCGTTCGCGAGATATGGGAGATTGAAGCCAAGAAATGGTTGAGAAGGCAAACCATTTTTCGCAATTCTGCTGCTCCAAACGCTTAACCAGAATGGCCTAGGGAAAAAATACGCATATCGTTGTAATCGGATGAGTTTCTACTTTCAGACGCAGCAGGCACTTCTGGGTTTGGTCAATCCGTTCGCGAGATATGGGAGTTTGAAGCCAAGAAATGGTTGAGAAGGCAAAAAATTTTTCGCACTTCTGCTGCTCCAAACGCTTAATCAGAATGGCCTAGTGAAAAAATTCACATACCGTTGTAATCGGGCGAGTTTCTACTTTCAGACGCAACAGGAATTTTTGGGTTAGGTCAATCCGTTCGCAAGATATGGGACTTTCAAGCTAAGAAATGGTGAAGAAGACAACAAATATTTCGCACTTCTGCTGCTCCAAACGCTTAACCAGAATGGCCTAGGAAAAAAATACACATACCGTTGTAAACGGGCGAGTTTCTACTTTCAGACGCAACAGGAATTTTTGGGTTAGGTCAATCCGTTCGCGAGATATGGGACTTTCAAGCTAAGAAATGGTTAAGAAGACAACAAATATTTCGCACTTCTGCTGCTCCAAACGCTTAACCAGAATGGCCTAGGGAAAAAATACACATACCGTTGTAAACGGGCGAGTTTCTACTTTCAGACGCAGCAGGAATTTTTGGGTCAGGTCAATCCGTTCGCGAGATATGGGAGTTTGAAGCCAAGAAATAGTTGAGAAGGCAAACAATTTTTCGCTATTCTGCTGCTCCAAACGCTTAACCAGAATGGCCTATGGAAAAAATACACATACCGCTGTAATCGGGCGAGTTTCTACTTTCAGATGCAATAGGAATTTTTGGGTAAGGTCAATCCGTTCGCGAGATATGGGACTTTCAAGGTAAGAAATGGTTGACAAGACAATAAATTTTTCGCAATTCTGCTGCTACAATCGCTTAACCAGAATGGCCTAAGGGAAAAATACACGTACCGTTGTAATCGGGCGAGTTTCTACTTTCAGATGCAATAGGAATTTTTGGGTTAGGTCAATCCGTTCGCGAGATATGGGAGTTTGAAGCTAAGAAATGATTGCCAAGACAACAAATTTTTCGCACTTCAGCTGCTCCTAACGCTTAACCAGAATGGCCTAGGGAAAAAATACACATATCGTTGTAATCGGGCGAGTTTCTACTTTCAGATGCAACAGGAATTTTTGGGTTAGGTCAATCCGTTCGCGAGATATGGGAGTTTGAAGCTAAGAAATGATTGACAAGACAACAAATTTTTCGCACTTCTGCTGCTCCTAACGCTTAACCAGAATGGCCTAGGGAAAAAATACACATACCGTTGTAATCGGGCGAGTTTCTACTTTCAGATGCAACTGGAATTTTTGGGTTAGGTCAATCCGTTCGCGAGATATGGGAGTTTGAAGCTAAGAAATGATTGACAAGACAACAAATTTTTCGCACTTCTGCTGCTCCTAACGCTTAACCAGAATGGCCTAGGGAAAAAATACACATATCCTTGTAATCGGGCGAGTTTCTACTTTCAGACGCAGCAGGAACTTCTGGGTTTGGTCAATCCGTTCGCGAGATATGGGAGTTTGAAGCTAAGAAATGGTTATGAAGACAACAACTTTTTCGCACTTCTGCTGCTCCTAACGCTTAACCAGAATGGCCTAGGGAAAAAATACACATACCGTTGTAATCGGGCGAGTTTCTACTCTCAGATGCAACAGGAATTTTTGGGTTAGGTCAATCCGTTCGCGAGATATGGGAGTTTGAAGCCAAGAAATGGTTGAGAAGGCAAAAAATTTTTCGCCATTCTGCTGCTCCACACGCTTAACCCGAATGGCCTAGGGAAAAAATACACATACCGCTGTAATCGGGCGAGTTTCTACCTTCAGATGCAATAGGAATTTTTGGGTAAGGTCAATCCGTTCGCGAGATATGGGACTTTCAAGGTAAGAAATGTTTGACAAGACAATAAATTTTTCGCAATTCTGCGGCTCCAATCGCTTAACCAGAATGGCCTAAGGGAAAAATACACGTACCGTTGTAATCGGGCGAGTTTCTACTTTCAGATGCAATAGGAATTTTTGGGTTAGGTCAATCCGTTCGCGAGATATGGGAGTTTGAAGCTAAGAAATGATTGACAAGACAACAAATTTTTCGCACTTCTGCTGCTCCTAACGCTTAACCAGAATGCCCTAGGGAAGAAATACACATATCGTTGTAATCGGGCGAGTTTCTACTTTCAGACGCAGCAGGAACTTCTGGGTTTGGTAAATCCGTTCGCGAGATATGGGAGTTTGAAGCTAAGAAATGGTTGAGAAGACAACAAATTTTTCGCACTTCTGCTGCTCCTAACGCTTAACCAGAATGGCCTAGGGAAAAAATACACATATCCTTGTAATCGGGCGAGTTTCTACTTTCAGACGCAGCAGGAACTTCTGGGTTTGGTCAATCCGTTCGCGAGATATGGGAGTTTGAAGCTAAGAAATGGTTATGAAGACAACAATTTTTTCGCACTTCTGCTGCTCCTAACGCTTAATCAGAATGGCCTAGTGAAAAAATTCACATACCGTTGTAATCGGGCGAGTTTCTACTTTCAGACGCAACAGGAATTTTTGGGTTAGGTCAATCCGTTCGCAAGATATGGGACTTTCAAGCTAAGAAATGGTGAAGAAGACAACAAATATTTCGCACTTCTGCTGCTCCAAACGCTTAACCAGAATGGCCTAGGAAAAAAATACACATACCGTTGTAAACGGGCGAGTTTCTACTTTCAGACGCAACAGGAATTTTTGGGTTAGGTCAATCCGTTCGCGAGATATGGGACTTTCAAGCTAAGAAATGGTTAAGAAGACAACAAATATTTCGCACTTCTGCTGCTCCAAACGCTTAACCAGAATGGCCTAGGGAAAAAATACACATACCGTTGTAAACGGGCGAGTTTCTACTTTCAGACGCAGCAGGAATTTTTGGGTCAGGTCAATCCGTTCGCGAGATATGGGAGTTTGAAGCCAAGAAATAGTTGAGAAGGCAAACAATTTTTCGCTATTCTGCTGCTCCAAACGCTTAACCAGAATGGCCTATGGAAAAAATACACATACCGCTGTAATCGGGCGAGTTTCTACTTTCAGATGCAATAGGAATTTTTGGGTAAGGTCAATCCGTTCGCGAGATATGGGACTTTCAAGGTAAGAAATGGTTGACAAGACAATAAATTTTTCGCAATTCTGCTGCTCCAATCGCTTAACCAGAATGGCCTAAGGGAAAAATACACGTACCGTTGTAATCGGGCGAGTTTCTACTTTCAGATGCAATAGGAATTTTTGGGTTAGGTCAATCCGTTCGCGAGATATGGGAGTTTGAAGCTAAGAAATGGTTATGAAGACAACAACTTTTTCGCACTTCTGCTGCTCCTAACGCTTAACCAGAATGGCCTAGGGAAAAAATACACATACCGTTGTAATCGGGCGAGTTTCTACTCTCAGATGCAACAGGAATTTTTGGGTTAGGTCAATCCGTTCGCGAGATATGGGAGTTTGAAGCCAAGAAATGGTTGAGAAGGCAAAAAATTTTTCGCCATTCTGCTGCTCCACACGCTTAACCCGAATGGCCTAGGGAAAAAATACACATACCGCTGTAATCGGGCGAGTTTCTACCTTCAGATGCAATAGGAATTTTTGGGTAAGGTCAATCCGTTCGCGAGATATGGGACTTTCAAGGTAAGAAATGTTTGACAAGACAATAAATTTTTCGCAATTCTGCGGCTCCAATCGCTTAACCAGAATGGCCTAAGGGAAAAATACACGTACCGTTGTAATCGGGCGAGTTTCTACTTTCAGATGCAATAGGAATTTTTGGGTTAGGTCAATCCGTTCGCGAGATATGGGAGTTTGAAGCTAAGAAATGATTGACAAGACAACAAATTTTTCGCACTTCTGCTGCTCCTAACGCTTAACCAGAATGCCCTAGGGAAGAAATACACATATCGTTGTAATCGGGCGAGTTTCTACTTTCAGACGCAGCAGGAACTTCTGGGTTTGGTAAATCCGTTCGCGAGATATGGGAGTTTGAAGCTAAGAAATGGTTGAGAAGACAACAAATTTTTCGCACTTCTGCTGCTCCTAACGCTTAACCAGAATGGCCTAGGGAAAAAATACACATATCCTTGTAATCGGGCGAGTTTCTACTTTCAGACGCAGCAGGAACTTCTGGGTTTGGTCAATCCGTTCGCGAGATATGGGAGTTTGAAGCTAAGAAATGGTTATGAAGACAACAATTTTTTCGCACTTCTGCTGCTCCTAACGCTTAATCAGAATGGCCTAGTGAAAAAATTCACATACCGTTGTAATCGGGCGAGTTTCTACTTTCAGACGCAACAGGAATTTTTGGGTTAGGTCAATCCGTTCGCAAGATATGGGACTTTCAAGCTAAGAAATGGTGAAGAAGACAACAAATATTTCGCACTTCTGCTGCTCCAAACGCTTAACCAGAATGGCCTAGGAAAAAAATACACATACCGTTGTAAACGGGCGAGTTTCTACTTTCAGACGCAACAGGAATTTTTGGGTTAGGTCAATCCGTTCGCGAGATATGGGACTTTCAAGCTAAGAAATGGTTAAGAAGACAACAAATATTTCGCACTTCTGCTGCTCCAAACGCTTAACCAGAATGGCCTAGGGAAAAAATACACATACCGTTGTAAACGGGCGAGTTTCTACTTTCAGACGCAGCAGGAATTTTTGGGTCAGGTCAATCCGTTCGCGAGATATGGGAGTTTGAAGCCAAGAAATAGTTGAGAAGGCAAACAATTTTTCGCTATTCTGCTGCTCCAAACGCTTAACCAGAATGGCCTATGGAAAAAATACACATACCGCTGTAATCGGGCGAGTTTCTACTTTCAGATGCAATAGGAATTTTTGGGTAAGGTCAATCCGTTCGCGAGATATGGGACTTTCAAGGTAAGAAATGGTTGACAAGACAATAAATTTTTCGCAATTCTGCTGCTCCAATCGCTTAACCAGAATGGCCTAAGGGAAAAATACACGTACCGTTGTAATCGGGCGAGTTTCTACTTTCAGATGCAATAGGAATTTTTGGGTTAGGTCAATCCGTTCGCGAGATATGGGAGTTTGAAGCTAAGAAATGATTGCCAAGACAACAAATTTTTCGCACTTCTGCTGCTCCTAACGCTTAACCAGAATGGCCTAGGGAAAAAATACACATACCGTTGTAATCGGGCGAGTTTCTACTTTCAGAAGCAACAGGAATTTTTGGGTTAGGTCAATCCGTTCGCGAGATATGGGAGTTTGAAGCCAAGAAATGGTTGAGAAGGCAAACAGTTTTTCGCAATTCTGCTGCTTCACACGCTTAACCAGAATGGCCTAGGGAAAAAATACACATACCGTTGTAATCGGGCGAGTTTCTACTTTCAGATGCAACAGGAATTTTTGGGTTAGGTCAATCCGTTCGCGAGATATGGGAGTTTGAAGCCAAGAAGTGGTTGAGAAGGCAAAAAATTTTTCGCAATTCTGCTGCTCCAAACGCTTAACCAGAATTGCCTAGGGAAAAAATACACATACCGCTGTAATCGGGCGAGTTTCTACTTTCAGATGCAATAGGAATTTTTGGGTTAGGTCAATCCGTTCGCGAGATATGGGAGATTGAAGCCAAGAAATGGTTGAGAAGGCAAACCATTTTTCGCAATTCTGCTGCTCCAAACGCTTAACCAGAATGGCCTAGGGAAAAAATACGCATATCGTTGTAATCGGATGAGTTTCTACTTTCAGACGCAGCAGGCACTTCTGGGTTTGGTCAATCCGTTCGCGAGATATGGGAGTTTGAAGCCAAGAAATGGTTGAGAAGGCAAAAAATTTTTCGCAATTCTGCTGCTCCAAACGCTTAACCAGAATGGCCTAGGGAAGAAATACACATACCGTTGTAATCGGGCGAGTTTCTACTTTCAGACGCAACAGGAATTTTTGCGTTAGGTCAATCCGTTCGCGAGATATGGGAGTTTGAAGCCAAGAAATGGTTATGAAGACAACAAATTTTTCGCACTTCTGCTGCTCCAAACGCTTAATCAGAATGGCCTAGTGAAAAAATACACATACCGTTGTAATCGGGCGAGTTTCTACTTTCAGACGCAGCAGGAACTTCTGGGTTTGGTCAATCCGTTCGCGAGATATGGGAGTTTGAAGCTAAGAAATGATTGACAAGACAACAAATTTTTCGCACTTCTGCTGCTCCTAACGCTTAACCAGAATGGCCTAGGGAAAAAATACACATATCCTTGTAATCGGGCGAGTTTCTACTTTCAGACGCAGCAGGAACTTCTGGGTTTGGTCAATCCGTTCGCGAGATATGGGAGTTTGAAGCTAAGAAATGGTTATGAAGACAACAACTTTTTCGCACTTCTGCTGCTCCTAACGCTTAACCAGAATGGCCTAGGGAAAAAATACACATACCGTTGTAATCGGGCGAGTTTCTACTCTCAGATGCAACAGGAATTTTTGGGTTAGGTCAATCCGTTCGCGAGATATGGGAGTTTGAAGCCAAGAAATGGTTGAGAAGGCAAAAAATTTTTCGCCATTCTGCTGCTCCACACGCTTAACCCGAATGGCCTAGGGAAAAAATACACATACCGCTGTAATCGGGCGAGTTTCTACCTTCAGATGCAATAGGAATTTTTGGGTAAGGTCAATCCGTTCGCGAGATATGGGACTTTCAAGGTAAGAAATGGTTGACAAGACAATAAATATTTCGCACTTCTGCTGCTCCAAACGCTTAACCAGAATGGCCTAGGGAAAAAATACACATACCGTTGTAAACGGGCGACTTTCTACTTTCAGATGCAACAGGATTTTCTCGAGTTCGTCAATCCGTTCGCGGGATATGGGAGTTTGAAGTTAAGGAATGGTTGAGAAACCATCAAAATTTTCGCAAGTCTGATACTCGAAACCAATAACTTCAAAGGCCTAGGGGAAAAATACACATACCGTTGTAATCGGGCGAGTTTCTTCTTTCAGATGCAACAAGAATTTTTGGGTTAGGTCAATCCGTTCGCGAGATATGGGAGTTTGAAGCTAAGAAATGGTAAAGAAGACAACAAATTTTTCGCAATACTGCTGCTCCAAACGCTTAACCAGAATGGCCTAATGAAAAAATACACATACCGTTGTAATCGGGCGAGTTTCTACTTTCAGACGCAACAGGAATTTTTGGGTTAGGTCAATCCGTTCGCGAGATATGGGAGTTTGAAGCCAAGAAATGGTTGAGAAGGCAAAAAATTTTTCGCAATTCTGTTGCTCCACACGCTTAACCCGAATGGCCTAGGGAAAAAATACACATACCGCTGTAATCGGGCGAGTTTCTACCTTCAGATGCAATAGGAATTTTTGGGTAAGGTCAATCCGTTCGCGAGATATGGGACTTTCAAGGTAAGAAATGGTTGACAAGACAATAAATTTTTCGCAATTCTGCTGCTCCAATCGCTTAACCAGAATGGCCTAAGGGAAAAATACACGTACCGTTGTAATCGGGCGAGTTTCTACTTTCAGATGCAATAGGAATTTTTGGGTTAGGTCAATCCGTTCGCGAGATATGGGAGTTTGAAGCTAAGAAATGATTGACAAGACAACAAATTTTTCGCACTTCTGCTGCTCCTAACGCTTAACCAGAATGGCCTAGGGAAGAAATACACATATCGTTGTAATCGGGCGAGTTTCTACTTTCAGACGCAGCAGGAACTTCTGGGTTTGGTCAATCCGTTCGCGAGATATGGGAGTTTGAAGCTAAGAAATGGTTGAGAAGACAACAAATTTTTCGCACTTCTGCTGCTCCTAACGCTTAACCAGAATGGCCTAGGGAAAAAATACACATACCGTTGTAATCGGGCGAGTTTCTACTTTCAGATGCAACTGGAATTTTTGGGTTAGGTCAATCCGTTCGCGAGATATGGGAGTTTGAAGCTAAGAAATGATTGACAAGACAACAAATTTTTCGCACTTCTGCTGCTCCTAACGCTTAACCAGAATGGCCTAGGGAAAAAATACACATATCCTTGTAATCGGGCGAGTTTCTACTTTCAGACGCAGCAGGAACTTCTGGGTTTGGTCAATCCGTTCGCGAGATATGGGAGTTTGAAGCTAAGAAATGGTTATGAAGACAACAACTTTTTCGCACTTCTGCTGCTCCTAACGCTTAACCAGAATGGCCTAGGGAAAAAATACACATACCGTTGTAATCGGGCGAGTTTCTACTTTCAGAAGCAACAGGAATTTTTGGGTTAGGTCAATCCGTTCGCGAGATATGGGAGTTTGAAGCCAAGAAATGGTTGAGGAGGCAAACAATTTTTCGCAATTCTGCTGCTTCACACGCTTAACCAGAATGGCCTAGGGAAAAAATACACATACCGTTGTAATCGGGCGAGTTTCTACTTTCAGATGCAACAGGAATTTTTGGGTTAGGTCAATCCGTTCGCGAGATATGGGAGTTTGAAGCCAAGAAATGGTTGAGAAGGCAAAAAATTTTTCGCAATTCTGCTGCTCCAAACGCTTAACCAGAATTGCCTAGGGAAAAAATACACATACCGTTGTAATCGGGCGAGTTTCTACTTTCAGACGCAACAGGAATTTTTGGGTTAGGTCAATCCGTTCGCGAGATATGGGAGTTTGAAGCCAAGAAATGGTTATGAAGACAACAAATTTTTCGCACTTCTGCTGCTCCAAACGCTTAATCAGAATGGCCTAGTGAAAAAATACACATACCGTTGTAATCGGGCGAGTTTCTACTTTCAGACGCAACAGGAATTTTTGGGTTAGGTCAATCCGTTCGCGAGATATGGGACTTTCAAGCTAAGAAATTGTTAGGAAGACAACAAATATTTCGCACTTCTGCTGCTCCAAACGCTTAACCAGAATGGCCTAGGGAAAAAATACACATACCGTTGTAAACGGGCGAGTTTCTACTTTCAGACGCAGCAGGAATTTTTGGGTCAGGTCAATCCGTTCGCGAGATATGGGAGTTTGAAGCCAAGAAATAGTTGAGAAGGCAAACAATTTTTCGCTATTCTGCTGCTCCAAACGCTTAACCAGAATGGCCTATGGAAAAAATACACATACCGTTGTAATCGGGCGAGTTTCTTGTTTCAGATGCAACAAGAATTTTTGGGTTAGGTCAATCCGTTCGCGAGATATGGGTGTTTGAAGCTAAGAACTGGTAAAGAAGGCAAAAAATTTTTCGCAATTCTGCTGCTCCAAACGCTTAACCAGAATGGCCTAGGGAAGAAATACACATACCGTTGTAATCGGGCGAGTTTCTACTTTCAGACCCAACAGGAATTTTTGGGTAGGTCAATCCGTTCGCGAGATATGGGAGTTTGAAGCCAAGAAATGGTTGAGAAGGCAAACAATTTTTCGCTATTCTGCTGCTCCAAACGCTTAACCCGAATGGCCTAGGGAAAAAATACACATACCGCTGTAATCGGGCGAGTTTCTACTTTCAGATGCAATAGGAATTTTTGGGTAAGGTCAATCCGTTCGCGAGATATGGGACTTTCAAGGTAAGAAATGGTTGACAAGACAATAAATTTTTCGCAATTCTGCTGCTCCAATCGCTTAACCAGAATGGCCTAAGGGAAAAATACACGTACCGTTGTAATCGGGCGAGTTTCTACTTTCAGATGCAATAGGAATTTTTGGGTTAGGTCAATCCGTTCGCGAGATATGGGAGTTTGAAGCTAAGAAATGATTGCCAAGACAACAAATTTTTCGCACTTCTGCTGCTCCTAACGCTTAACCAGAATGGCCTAGGGAAAAAATACACATATCGTTGTAATCGGGCGAGTTTCTACTTTCAGATGCAACAGGAATTTTTGGGTTAGGTCAATCCGTTCGCGAGATATGGGAGTTTGAAGCTAAGAAATGATTGACAAGACAACAAATTTTTCGCACTTCTGCTGCTCCTAACGCTTAACCAGAATCGCCTAGGGAAAAAATACACATATCCTTGTAATCGGGCGAGTTTCTACTTTCAGACGCAGCAGGAACTTCTGGGTTTGGTCAATCCGTTCGCGAGATATGGAAGTTTGAAGCTAAGAAATGGTTATGAAGACAACAACTTTTTCGCACTTCTGCTGCTCCTAACGCTTAACCAGAGTGGCCTAGGGAAAAAATACACATACCGTTGTAATCGGGCGAGTTTCTACTTTCAGACGCAACAGGAATTTTTGGGTTAGGTCAATCCGTTCGCGAGATATGGGAGTTTGAAGCCAAGAAATGGTTGAGAAGGCAAAAAATTTTTCGCAATTCTGTTGCTCCAAACGCTTAACCAGAATTGCCTAGGGAAAAAATACACATACCGTTGTAATCGGGCGAGTTTCTACTTTCAGACGCAACAGGAATTTTTGGGTTAGGTCAATCCGTTCGCGAGATATGGGAGTTTGAAGCCAAGAAATGGTTATGAAGACAACAAATTTTTCGCACTTCTGCTGCTCCAAACGCTTAATCAGAATGGCCTAGTGAAAAAATACACATACCGTTGTAATCGGGCGAGTTTCTACTTTCAGACGCAACAGGAATTTTTGGGTTAGGTCAATCCGTTCGCGAGATATGGGACTTTCAAGCTAAGAAATGGTTAGGAAGACAACAAATATTTCGCACTTCTGCTGCTCCAAACGCTTAACCAGAATGGCCTAGGGAAAAAATACACATACCGTTGTAAACGGGCGAGTTTCTACTTTCAGACGCAGCAGGAATTTTTGGGTCAGGTCAATCCGTTCGCGAGATATGGGAGTTTGAAGCCAAGAAATAGTTGAGAAGGCAAACAATTTTTCGCTATTCTGCTGCTCCAAACGCTTAACCAGAATGGCCTATGGAAAAAATACACATACCGTTGTAATCGGGCGAGTTTCTTGTTTCAGATGCAACAAGAATTTTTGGGTTAGGTCAATCCGTTCGCGAGATATGGGTGTTTGAAGCTAAGAACTGGTAAAGAAGGCAAAAAATTTTTCGCAATTCTGCTGCTCCAAACGCTTAACCAGAATGGCCTAGGGAAGAAATACACATACCGTTGTAATCGGGCGAGTTTCTACTTTCAGACCCAACAGGAATTTTTGGGTAGGTCAATCCGTTCGCGAGATATGGGAGTTTGAAGCCAAGAAATGGTTGAGAAGGCAAACAATTTTTCGCTATTCTGCTGCTCCAAACGCTTAACCCGAATGGCCTAGGGAAAAAATACACATACCGCTGTAATCGGGCGAGTTTCTACTTTCAGATGCAATAGGAATTTTTGGGTAAGGTCAATCCGTTCGCGAGATATGGGACTTTCAAGGTAAGAAATGGTTGACAAGACAATAAATTTTTCGCAATTCTGCTGCTCCAATCGCTTAACCAGAATGGCCTAAGGGAAAAATACACGTACCGTTGTAATCGGGCGAGTTTCTACTTTCAGATGCAATAGGAATTTTTGGGTTAGGTCAATCCGTTCGCGAGATATGGGAGTTTGAAGCTAAGAAATGATTGCCAAGACAACAAATTTTTCGCACTTCTGCTGCTCCTAACGCTTAACCAGAATGGCCTAGGGAAAAAATACACATATCGTTGTAATCGGGCGAGTTTCTACTTTCAGATGCAACAGGAATTTTTGGGTTAGGTCAATCCGTTCGCGAGATATGGGAGTTTGAAGCTAAGAAATGATTGACAAGACAACAAATTTTTCGCACTTCTGCTGCTCCTAACGCTTAACCAGAATCGCCTAGGGAAAAAATACACATATCCTTGTAATCGGGCGAGTTTCTACTTTCAGACGCAGCAGGAACTTCTGGGTTTGGTCAATCCGTTCGCGAGATATGGAAGTTTGAAGCTAAGAAATGGTTATGAAGACAACAACTTTTTCGCACTTCTGCTGCTCCTAACGCTTAACCAGAATGGCCTAGGGAAAAAATACACATACCGTTGTAATCGGGCGAGTTTCTACTTTCAGAAGCAACAGGAATTTTTGGGTTAGGTCAATCCGTTCGCGAGATATGGGAGTTTGAAGCCAAGAAATGGTTGAGAAGGCAAACAATTTTTCGCAATTCTGCTGCTTCACACGCTTAACCAGAATGGCCTAGGGAAAAAATACACATACCGTTGTAATCGGGCGAGTTTCTACTTTCAGATGCAAAAGGAATTTTTGGGTTAGGTCAATCCGTTCGCGAGATATGGGAGTTTGAAGCCAAGAAATGGTTATGAAGACAACAAATTTTTCGCACTTCTGCTGCTCCAAACGCTTAATCAGAATGGCCTAGTGAAAAAATACACATACCGTTGTAATCGGGCGAGTTTCTACTTTCAGACGCAACAGGAATTTTTGGGTTAGGTCAATCCGTTCGCGAGATATGGGACTTTCAAGCTAAGGAATGGTTAAGAAGACAACAAATATTTCGCACTTCTGCTGCTCCAAACGCTTAACCAGAATGGCCTAGGGAAAAAATACACATACCGTTGTAAACGGGCGAGTTTCTACTTTCAGACGCAGCAGGAATTTTTGGGTTAGGTCAATCCGTTCGCGAGATATGGGAGTTTGAAGCCAAGAAATGGTTGAGAAGGCAACAAATATTTCGCACTTCTGCTGCTCCAAACGCTTAACCAGAATGGCCTAGGGAAAAAATACACATACCGTTGTAAACGGGCGAGTTTCTACTTTCAGATGCAGCAGGAATTTTTGGGTTAGGTCAATCCGTTCGCGAGATATGGGAGTTTGAAGCCAAGAAATAGTTGAGAAGGCAAACAATTTTTCGCTATTCTGCTGCTCCAAACGCTTAACCAGAATGGCCTATGGAAAAAATACACATACCGTTGTAATCGGGCGTGTTTCTTGTTTCAGATGCAACAAGAATTTTTGGGTTAGGTCAATCCGTTCGCGAGATATGGGTGTTTGAAGCTAAGAACTGGTAAAGAAGGCAAAAAATTTTTCGCAATTCTGCTGCTCCAAACGCTTAACCAGAATGGCCCAGGGAAGAAATACACATACCGTTGTAATCGGGCGAGTTTCTACTTTCAGACCCAACAGGAATTTTTGGGTAGGTCAAACCGTTCGCGAGATATGGGAGTTTGAAGCCAAGAAATTGTTGAGAAGGCAAACAATTTTTCGCTATTCTGCTGCTCCACACGCTTAACCCGAATGGCCTAGGGAAAAAATACACATACCGCTGTAATCGGGCGAGTTTCTACTTTCAGATGCAATAGGAATTTTTGGGTAAGGTCAATCCGTTCGCGAGATATGGGACTTTCAAGGTAAGAAATGGTTGACAACACAATAAATTTTTCGCAATTCTGCTGCTCCAATCGCTTAACCAGAATGGCCTAGGGAAGAAATACACATATCGTTGTAATCGGGCGAGTTTCTACTTTCAGACGCAGCAGGAACTTCTGGGTTTGGTCAATCCGTTCGCGAGATATGGGAGTTTGAAGCTAAGAAATGGTTGAGAAGACAACAAATTTTTCGCACTTCTGCTGCTCCTAACGCTTAACCAGAATGGCCTAGGGAAAAAATACACATACCGTTGTAATCGGGCGAGTTTCTACTTTCAGATGCAACTGGAATTTTTGGGTTAGGTCAATCCGTTCGCGAGATATGGGAGTTTGAAGCTAAGAAATGATTGACAAGACAACAAAATTTTTCGCACTTCTGCTGCTCCTAACGCTTAACCAGAATGGCTAGGGAAAAAATACACATATCCTTGTAATCGGGCGAGTTTCTACTTTCAGACGCAGCAGGAACTTCTGGTTTGGTCAATCCGTTCGCGAGATATGGGAGTTTGAAGCTGAGAAATGGTTATGAAGACAACAACTTTTTCGCACTTCTGCTGCTCCTAACGCTTAACCAGAATGGCCTAGGGAAAAAATACACATACGGTTGTAATCGGGCGAGTTCTACTTTCAGATGCAACTGGAATTTTTGGGTTAGGTCAATCCGTTCGCGAGATATGGGAGTTTGAAGCTAAGAAATGATTGACAAGACAACAAATTTTTCGCCACTTCTGCTGCTCCTAACGCTTAACCAGAATGGCCTAGGGAAAAAATACACATATCCTTGTAATCGGGCGAGTTTCTACTTTCAAGACGCAGCAGGAACTTCTGGGTTTGGTCAATCCGTTCGCGAGATATGGAGTTTGCAGCTAAGAAATGGTTATGAAGACAACAACTTTTTCGCACTTCTGCTGCTCCTAACGCTTAACCAGAATGGCCTAGGGAAAAAATACACATACCGTTGTAATCGGGCGAGTTTTCTACTTTCAGAAGCAACAGGAATTTGTGGGTTAGGTCAATCCGTTCGCGAGATATGGGAGTTTGAAGCCAAGAAATGGTTGAGAAGGCAAACAATTTTTCGCAATTCTGCTGCTCCAAACGCTTAACCAGAATGGCCTAGGGAAAAAATACACATACCGTTGTAATCGGGCGAGTTTCTACTTTCAGATGCAATAGGAATTTTTGGGTTAGGTCAATCCGTTCGCGAGATATGGGAGTTTGAAGCTAAGAAATGGTTAAGAAGACAACAAATATGTCGCACTTCTGCCTGCTCCAAACGCTTAACCAGAATGGCCTAGGGAAAAAATACACATACTGTTGTAACGGGCGAGTTTCTACTTTCAGACGCAGCAGGAATTTTTGGGTTAGGTCAATCCGTTCGCGAGATATGGGAGTTTGAAGCCAAGAATTGGTTGAGAAGGCAAACAATTCTTCGCTATTCTGCTGCTACAAACGCTTAACCAGAATGGCCTATGGAAAAAATACACATACCGTTGTAATCGGGCGCGTTTCTTGTTTCAGATGCAACAAGAATTTTTGGGTTAGGTCAATCCGTTCGCGAGATATGGGTGTTTGAAGCTAAGAACTGGTAAAGAAGGCAAAAAATTTTTCGCAATTCTGCTGCTCCAAACGCTTAACCAGAATGGCCTAGGGAAGAAATACACATACCGTTGTAATCGGGCGAGTTTCTACTTTCAGACCCAACAGGAATTTTTGGGCTAGGTCAATCCGTTCGCGAGATACGGGAGTTTGAAGCCAAGAAATGGCTGAGAAGGCAAACAATTTTTCGCTATTCTGCTGCTCCAAACGCTTAACCAGAATGGCCTAGGGAAAAAATACACATACCGTTGTAATCGGGCTAGTTTCTACTTTCAGACGCAGCAGGAACTTCTGGGTTTGGTCAATCCGTTCGCGAGATATGGGAGTTTGAAGTAAGAACTGGTAAAGAAGACAACAAATTTTTCGCTATTCTGCTGCTCCAAACGCTTAACCTGAATGGCCTAGGGAAAAAATACACATACCGTTGTAATCGGGCGAGTTTCTACTTTCAGACGCAACAGGAATTTTTGGGTTAGGTCAATCCGTTCGCGAGATATGGGAGATTGAAGCCAAGAAATGGTTGAGAAGGCAAACAATTTTTCGCTATTCTGCTGCTACAAACGCTTAACCAGAATGGCCTAGGGAAAAAATACACATACCGTTGTAATCGGGCGAGTTTCTTCTTTCAGATGCAACAAGAATTTTTGGGTTAGGTCAATCCGTTCGCGAGATATGGGAGTTTGAAGCTAAGAAATGGTAAAGAAGGCAAAAAATTTTTCGCAATTCTGCTGCTCCAAACGCTTAAACAGAATGGCCTAGGGAAGAAATACACATACCATTGTAATCGGGCGAGTTTCTACTTTCAGACCCAACAGGAATTTTTGGGTTAGGTCAATCCGTTCGCGAGATATGGGAGTTTGAAGCCAAGAAATGGTTGAGAAGGCAAAAAATTTTTCGCAATTCTGCTGCTCCAAACGCTTAACCAGAATGGCCTAGGGAAGAAATACACATACCGTTGTAATCGGGCGAGTTTCTACTTTCAGACGCAACAGGAATTTTTGGGTTAGGTCAATCCGTTCGCGAGATATGGGAGTTTGAAGCCAAGGAATGGTTATGAAGACAACAAATTTTTCGCACTTCTGCTGCTCCAAACGCTTAATCAGAATGGCCTAGTGAAAAAATACACATACCGTTGTAATCGGGCGAGTTTCTACTTTCAGACGCAACAGGAATTTTTGGGTTAGGTCAATCCGTTCGCGAGATATGGGACTTTCAAGATAAGAAATGGTTGACAAGACAATAAATTTTTCGCAATTCTGCTGCTCCAATCGCTTAACCAGAATGGCCTAAGGGAAAAATACACGTACCGTTGTAATCGGGCGAGTTTCTACTTTCAGATGCAATAGGAATTTTTGGGTTAGGTCAATCCGTTCGCGAGATATGGCAGTTTGAAGCCAAGAAATGGTTGAGAAAGCAAAAAATTTTTCGCAATTCTGCTGCTCCAAACGCTTAACCAGAATGGCCTAGGGAAAAAATACACATACCGTTGTAATCGGGCGAGTTTCTACTTTCAGATGCAATAGGAATTTTTGGGTTAGGTCAATCCGTTCGCGAGATATGGGAGTTTGAAGCTAAGAAATGGTTAAGAAGACAACAAATATTTCGCACTTCTGCTGCTCCAAACGCTTAACCAGAATGGCCTATGGAAAAAATACACATACCGTTGTAATCGGGCGCGTTTCTTGTTTCAGATGCAACAAGAATTTTTGGGTTAGGTCAATCCGTTCGCGAGATATGGGTGTTTGAAGCTAAGAACTGGTAAAGAAGGCGAAAAATTTTTCGCAATTCTGCTGCTCCAAACGCTTAACCAGAATGGCCTAGGGAAGAAATACACATACCGTTGTAATCGGGCGAGTTTCTACTTTCAGACCCAACAGGAATTTTTGGGCTAGGTCAATCCGTTCGCGAGATATGGGAGTTTGAAGCCAAGAAATGGCTGAGAAGGCAAACAATTTTTCGCTATTCTGCTGCTCCAAACGCTTAACCAGAATGGCCTAGGGAAAAAATACACATACCGTTGTAATCGGGCTAGTTTCTACTTTCAGACGCAGCAGGAACTTCTGGGTTTGGTCAATCCGTTCGCGAGATATGGGAGTTTGAAGTAAGAACTGGTAAAGAAGACAACAAATTTTTCGCTATTCTGCTGCTCCAAACGCTTAACCAGAATGGCCTAGGGAAAAAATACACATACCGTTGTAATCGGGCGAGTTTCTACTTTCAGACGCAACAGGAATTTTTGGGTTAGGTCAATCCGTTCGCGAGATATGGGAGATTGAAGCCAAGAAATGGTTGAGAAGGCAAACAATTTTTCGCTATTCTGCTGCTCCAAACGCTTAACCAGAATGGCCTAGGGAAAAAATACACATACCGTTGTAATCGGGCGAGTTTCTTCTTTCAGATGCAACAAGAATTTTTGGGTTAGGTCAATCCGTTCGCGAGATATGGGAGTTTGAAGCTAAGAAATGGTAAAGAAGACAACAAATTTTTCGCACTACTGCTGCTCCAAACGCTTAACCAGAATGGCCTAGGGAAAAAATACACATACCGTTGTAATCGAGCGAGTTTCTACTTTCAGACGCAACAGGAATTTTTGGGTTAGGTCAATCCGTTCGCGAGATATGGGAGTTTGAAGCAAAGAAATGGTTATGAAGACAACAAATTTTTCGCACTTCTGCTGCTCCAAACGCTTAATCAGAATGGCCTAGTGAAAAAATACACATACCGTTGTAATCGGGCGAGTTTCTACTTTCAGACGCAACAGGAATTTTTGGGTTAGGTCAATCCGTTCGCGAGATATGGGACTTTCAAGCTAAGAAATGGTTAACAAGACAATAAATTTTTCGCAATTCTGCTGCTCCAATCGCTTAACCAGAATGGCCTAAGGGAAAAATACACGTACCGTTGTAATCGGGCGAGTTACTACTTTCAGATGCAATAGGAATTTTTGGGTGAGGTCAATCCGTTCGCGAGATATGGGAGTTTGAAGCCAAGAAATGGTTGAGAAGGCAAACAATTTTTCGCTATTCTGCTGCTCCAAACGCTTAACCAGAATGGCCTATGGAAAAAATACACATACCGTTGTAATCGGGCGAGTTTCTTGTTTCAGATGCAACAAGAATTTTTGGGTTAGGTCAGTCCGTTCGCGAGATATGGGTGTTTGAAGCTAAGAACTGGTAAAGAAGGCAAAAAATTTTTCGCAATTCTGCTGCTCCAAACGCTTAAACAGAATGGCCTAGGGAAGAAATACACATACCATTGTAATCGGGCGAGTTTCTACTTTCAGACCCAACAGGAATTTTTGGGTTAGGTCAATCCGTTCGCGAGATATGGGAGTTTGAAGCCAAGAAATGGTTGAGAAGGCAAAAAATTTTTCGCAATTCGGCTGCTCCAAACGCTTGACCAGAATGGCCTAGGGAAGAAATACAAATACCGTTGTAATCGGGCGAGTTTCTACTTTCAGACGCAACAGGAATTTTTGGGTTAGGTCAATCCGTTCGCGAGATATGGGAGTTTGAAGCCAAGGAATGGTTATGAAGACAACAAATTTTTCGCACTTCTGCTGCTCCAAACGCTTAATCAGAATGGCCTAGTGAAAAAATACACATACCGTTGTAATCGGGCGAGTTTCTACTTTCAGACGCAACAGGAATTTTTGGGTTAGGTCAATCCGTTCGCGAGATATGGGACTTTCAAGATAAGAAATGGTTGACAAGACAATAAATTTTTCGCAATTCTGCTGCTCCAATCGCTTAACCAGAATGGCCTAAGGGAAAAATACACGTACCGTTGTAATCGGGCGAGTTTCTACTTTCAGATGCAATAGGAATTTTTGGGTTAGGTCAATCCGTTCGCGAGATATGGCAGTTTGAAGCCAAGAAATGGTTGAGAAAGCAAAAAATTTTTCGCAATTCTGCTGCTCCAAACGCTTAACCAGAATGGCCTAGGGAAAAAATACACATACCGTAGTAATCGGGCGAGTTTCTACTTTCAGATGCAATAGGAATTTTTGGGTTAGGTCAATCCGTTCGCGAGATATGGGAGTTTGAAGCTAAGAAATGGTTAAGAAGACAACAAATATTTCGCACTTCTGCTGCTCCAAACGCTTAACCAGAATGGCCTAGGGAAAAAATACACATACTGTTGTAAACGGGCGAGTTTCTACTTTCAGACGCAGCAGGAATTTTTGGGTTAGGTCAATCCGTTCGCGAGATATGGGAGTTTGAAGCCAAGAAATGGTTGAGAAGGCAAACAATTCTTCGCTATTCTGCTGCTCCAAACGCTTAACCAGAATGGCCTATGGAAAAAATACACATACCGTTGTAATCGGGCGCGTTTCTTGTTTCAGATGCAACAAGAATTTTTGGGTTAGGTCAATCCGTTCGCGAGATATGGGTGTTTGAAGCTAAGAACTGGTAAAGAAGGCAAAAAATTTTTCGCAATTCTGCTGCTCCAAACGCTTAACCAGAATGGCCTAGGGAAGAAATACACATACCGTTGTAATCGGGCGAGTTTCTACTTTCAGACCCAACAGGAATTTTTGGGCTAGGTCAATCCGTTCGCGAGATATGGGAGTTTGAAGCCAAGAAATGGCTGAGAAGGCAAACAATTTTTCGCTATTCTGCTGCTCCAAACGCTTAACCAGAATGGCCTAGGGAAAAAATACACATACCGTTGTAATCGGGCTAGTTTCTACTTTCAGACGCAGCAGGAACTTCTGGGTTTGGTCAATCCGTTCGCGAGATATGGGAGATTGAAGTAAGAACTGGTAAAGAAGACAACAAATTTTTCGCTATTCTGCTGCTCCAAACGCTTAACCAGAATGGCCTAGGGAAAAAATACACATACCGTTGTAATCGGGCGAGTTTCTACTTTCAGACGCAACAGGAATTTTTGGGTTAGGTCAATCCGTTCGCGAGATATGGGAGATTGAAGCCAAGAAATGGTTGAGAAGGCAAAACATTTTTCGCAATTCTGCTGCTCCAAACGCTTAACCAGAATGGCCTAGGGAAAAAATACGCATATCGTTGTAATCGGGTGAGTTTCTACTTTCAGACCCAACAGGAATTTTTGGGTTAGGTCAATCCGTTCGCGAGATATGGGAGTTTGAAGCCAAGAAATGGTTGAGAAGGCAAACAATTTTTCGCTATTCTGCTGCTCCAAACGCTTAACCAGAATGGCCTAGGGAAAAAATACACATACCGTTGTAATCGGGCGAGTTTCTTCTTTCAGATGCAACAAGAATTTTTGGGTTAGGTCAATCCGTTCGCGAGATATGGGAGTTTGAAGCTAAGAAATGGTAAAGAAGACAACAAATTTTTCGCACTACTGCTGCCCCAAACGCTTAACCAGAATGGCCTAGGGAAAAAATACACATACCGTTGTAATCGGGCGAGTTTCTACTTTCAGACGCAACAGGAATTTTTGGGTTAGGTCAATCCGTTCGCGAGATATGGGAGTTTGAAGCCAAGAAATGGTTATGAAGACAAAAAATTTTTCGCACTTCTGCTGCTCCAAACGCTTAATCAGAATGGCCTAGTGAAAAAATACACATACCGTTGTAATCGGGCGAGTTTCTACTTTCAGACGCAACAGGAATTTTTGGGTTAGGTCAATCCGTTCGCGAGATATGGGACTTTCAAGCTAAGAAATGGTTAACAAGACAATAAATTTTTCGCAATTCTGCTGCTCCAATCGCTTAACCAGAATGGCCTAAGGGAAAAATACACGTACCGTTGTAATCGGGCGAGTTACTACTTTCAGATGCAATAGGAATTTTTGGGTTAGGTCAATCCGTTCGCGAGATATGGGGGTTTGAAGCCAAGAAATGGTTGAGAAGGCAAACAATTTTTCGCTATTCTGCTGCTCCAAACGCTTAACCAGAATGGCCTATGGAAAAAATACACATACCGTTGTAATCGGGCGAGTTTCTTGTTTCAGATGCAACAAGAATTTTTGGGTTAGGTCAGTCCGTTCGCGAGATATGGGTGTTTGAAGCTAAGAACTGGTAAAGAAGGCAAAAAATTTTTCGCAATTCTGCTGCTCCAAACGCTTAAACAGAATGGCCTAGGGAAGAAATACACATACCGTTGTAATCGGGCGAGTTTCTACTTTCAGACCCAACAGGAATTTTTGGGTTAGGTCAATCCGTTCGCGAGATATGGGAGTTTGAAGCTAAGAAATGGTAAAGAAGACAACAAATTTTTCGCACTACTGCTGCCCCAAACGCTTAACCAGAATGGCCTAGGGAAAAAATACACATACCGTTGTAATCGGGCGAGTTTCTACTTTCAGACGCAACAGGAATTTTTGGGTTAGGTCAATCCGTTCGCGAGATATGGGAGTTTGAAGCCAAGAAATGGTTATGAAGACAACAAATTTTTCGCACTTCTGCTGCTCCAAACGCTTAATCAGAATGGCCTAGTGAAAAAATACACATACCGTTGTAATCGGGCGAGTTTCTACTTTCAGACGCAACAGGAATTTTTGGGTTAGGTCAATCCGTTCGCGAGATATGGGACTTTCAAGATAAGAAATGGTTAACAAGACAATAAATTTTTCGCAATTCTGCTGCTCCAATCGCTTAACCAGAATGGCCTAGGGGAAAAATACACGTACCGTTGTAATCGGGCGAGTTACTACTTTCAGATGCAATAGGAATTTTTGGGTTAGGTCAATCCGTTCGCGAGATATGGGAGGTTGAAGCCAAGAAATGGTTGAGAAGGCAAACAATTTTTCGCTATTCTGCTGCTCCAAACGCTTAACCAGAATGGCCTATGGAAAAAATACACATACCGTTGTAATCGGGCGAGTTTCTTGTTTCAGATGCAACAAGAATTTTTGGGTTAGGTCAGTCCGTTCGCGAGATATGGGTGTTTGAAGCTAAGAACTGGTAAAGAAGGCAAAAAATTTTTCGCAATTCTGCTGCTCCAAACGCTTAAACAGAATGGCCTAGGGAAGAAATACACATACCGTTGTAATCGGGCGAGTTTCTACTTTCAGACCCAACAGGAATTTTTGGGTTAGGTCAATCCGTTCGCGAGATATGGGAGTTTGAAGCTAAGAAATGGTAAAGAAGACAACAAATTTTTCGCACTACTGCTGCCCCAAACGCTTAACCAGAATGGCCTAGGGAAAAAATACACATACCGTTGTAATCGGGCGAGTTTCTACTTTCAGACCCAACAGGAATTTTTGGGTTAGGTCAATCCGTTCGCGAGATATGGGAGTTTGAAGCTAAGAAATGGTAAAGAAGACAACAAATTTTTCGCACTACTGCTGCCCCAAACGCTTAACCAGAATGGCCTAGGGAAAAAATACACATACCGTTGTAATCGGGCGAGTTTCTACTTTCAGACGCAACAGGAATTTTTGGGTTAGGTCAATCCGTTCGCGAGATATGGGACTTTCAAGCTAAGAAATGGTTAACAAGACAATAAATTTTTCGCAATTCTGCTGCTCCAATCGCTTAACCAGAATGGCCTAGGGGAAAAATACACGTACCGTTGTAATCGGGCGAGTTACTACTTTCAGATGCAATAGGAATTTTTGGGTTAGGTCAATCCGTTCGCGAGATATGGGAGTTTGAAGCCAAGAAATGGTTGAGAAGGCAAACAATTTTTCGCTATTCTGCTGCTCCAAACGCTTAACCAGAATGGCCTATGGAAAAAATACACATACCGTTGTAATCGGGCGAGTTTCTTGTTTCAGATGCAACAAGAATTTTTGGGTTAGGTCAGTCCGTTCGCGAGATATGGGTGTTTGAAGCTAAGAACTGGTGAAGAAGGCAAAAAATTTTTCGCAATTCTGCTGCTCCAAACGCTTAAACAGAATGGCCTAGGGAAAAAATACACATACCGTTGTAATCGGGCGAGTTTCTACTTTCAGACGCAACAGGAATTTTTGGGTTAGGTCAATCCGTTTGCGAGATATGGGAGTTTGAAGCCAAGAAATGGTTATGAAGACAACAAATTTTTCGCACTTCTGCTGCTCCAAACGCTTAATCAGAATGGCCTAGTGAAAAAATACACATACCGTTGTAATCGGGCGAGTTTCTACTTTCAGACGCAACAGGAATTTTTGGGTTAGGTCAATCCGTTCGCGAGATATGGGACTTTCAAGCTAAGAAATGGTTAACAAGACAATAAATTTTTCGCAATTCTGCTGCTCCAATCGCTTAACCAGAATGGCCTAAGGGAAAAATACACGTACCGTTGTAATCGGGCGAGTTACTACTTTCAGATGCAATAGGAATTTTTGCGTTAGGTCAATCCGTTCGCGAGATATGGGAGTTTGAAGCCAAGAAATGGTTGAGAAGGCAAACAATTTTTCGCTATTCTGCTGCTCCAAACGCTTAACCAGAATGGCCTATGGAAAAAATACACATACCGTTGTAATCGGGCGAGTTTCTTGTTTCAGACCCAACAGGAATTTTTGGGTTAGGTCAATCCGTTCGCGAGATATGGGAGTTTGAAGCCAAGAAATGGTTGAGAAGGCAAATAATTTTTCGCTATTCTGCTGCTCCAAACGCTTAACCAGAATGGCCTAGGGAAAAAATACACATACCGTTGTAATCGGGCGAGTTTCTACTTTCAGACGCAACAGGAATTTTTGGGTTAGGTCAATCCGTTCGCGAGATATGGGAGTTTGAAGCCAAGAAATGGTTGAGAAGGCAAAAAATTTTTCGCAATTCTGCTGCTCCACACGCTTAACCCGAATGGCCTAGGGAAAAAATACACATACCGCTGTAATCGGGCGAGTTTCTACTTTCAGATGCAATAGGAATTTTTGGGTAAAGTCAATCCGTTCGCGAGATATGGGACTTTCAAGGTAAGAAATGGTTGACAAGACAATAAATTTTTCGCACTTCTGCTGCTCCAATCGCTTAACCAGAATGGCCTAAGGGAAAAATACACGTACCGTTGTAATCGGGCGAGTTTCTACTTTCAGATGCAATAGGAATTTTTGGGTTAGGTCAATCCGTTCGCGAGATATGGGAGTTTGAAGCCAAGAAATGGTTGAGAAGGCAAAAAATTTTTCGCAATTCTGCTGCTCCACACGCTTAACCCGAATGGCCTAATGAAAAAATACACATACCGTTGTAATCGGGCGAGTTTCTACTTTCAGACGCAACAGGAATTTTAGGGTTAGGTCAATTCGTTCGCGAGATATGGGAGTTTGAAGCCAAGAAATGGTTGAAAAGGCAAAAAATTTTTCGCACTTCTGCTGCTCCTAACGCTTAACCAGAATGGCCTAGGGAAAAAATACACATATCGTTGTAATCGGGCGAGTTTCTACTTTCAGACCCAGCAGGAACTTCTGGGTTTGGTCAATCCGTTCGCGAGATATGGGAGTTTGAAGCTAAGAAATGGTTGAGAAGACAACAAATTTTTCGCACTTCTGCTGCTCCTAAAGCTTAACCAGAATGGCCTAGGGAAAAAATACACATACCGTTGTAATCGGGCGAGTTTCTACTTTCAGATGCAACAGGAATTTTTGGGTTAGGTCAATCCGTTCGCGAGATATGGGAGTTTGAAGCTAAGAAATGATTGACAAGACAACAAATTTTTCGCACTTCTGCTGCTCCTAACGCTTAACCAGAATGGCCTAGGGAAAAAATACACATATCGTTGTAATCGGGCGAGTTTCTACTTTCAGACGCAACAGGAATTTTTGGGTTAAGTCAATCCGTTCGCGAGATATGGGAGTTTGAAGCCAAGAAATGATTGAGAAGGCAAAAAATTTTTCGCAATTCTGCTGCTCCACACGCTTAACCCGAATGGCCTAATGAAAAAATACACATACCGTTGTAATCGGGCGAGTTTCTACTTTCAGACGCAACAGGAATTTTAGGGTTAGGTCAATTCGTTCGCGAGATATGGGAGTTTGAAGCCAAGAAATGGTTGAGAAGGCAAAAAATTTTTCGCAATTCTGCTGCTCCACACGCTTAACTCGAATGGCCTAGGGAAGAAATACACATATCGTTGTAATCGGGCGAGTTTCTACTTTCAGACGCAGCAGGAACTTCTGGGTTTGGTCAATCCGTTCGCGAGATATGGGAGTTTGAAGCTAAGAAATGGTTGAGAAGACAACAAATTTTTCGCAATTCTGCTGCTCCTAACGCTTAACCAGAATGGCCTAGGGAAAAAATACACATACCGTTGTAATCGGGCGAGTTTCTACTTTAAGATGCAACAGGAATTTTTGGGTTAGGTCAATCCGTTCGCCAGATATGGGAGTTTGAAGCTAAGAAATGATTGACAAGACAACAAATTTTTCGCACTTCTGCTGCTCCTAACGCTTAACCAGAATGGCCTAGGGAAAAAATACACATATCGTTGTAATCGGGCGAGTTTCTACTTTCAGACGCAGCAGGAACTTCTGGGTTTGGTCAATCCGTTCGCGAGATATGGGAGTTTGAATCTAAGAAATGGTTATGAAGACAACAACTTTTTCGCACTTCTGCTGCTCCTAACGCTTAATCAGAATGGCCTAGGGAAAAAATACACATACCGTTGTAATCGGGCGAGTTTCTACTTTCAGACGCAACAGGAATTTTTGGGTTGGGTCAATCCGTTCGCGAGATATGGGAGTTTGAAGCCAAGAAATGGTTGAGAAGAAAACAAATTTTTCGCACTTCTGCTGCTCCAAACGCTTAACCAGAATGGCCTAGGGAAAAAATACGCATATCGTTGTAATCGGGCGAGTTTCTACTTTCAGACGCAGCAGGAACTTCTGGGTTTGGTCAATCCGTTCGCGAGATATGGGAGTTTGAAGCTAAGAAATGTTTGAGAAGACAACAAATTTTTCGCACTTCTGCTGCTCCTAACGCTTAACCAGAATGGCCTAGGGAAAAAATACACATATCGTTGTAATCGGGCGAGTTTCTACTTTCAGACGCAGCAGGAACTTCTGGGTTTGGTCAATCCGTTCGCGAGATATGGGAGTTTGAAGCTAAGAAATGGTTGAGAAGACAACATCTTTTTCGCACTTCTGCTGCTCCTAACGCTTAACCAGAATGGCCTGAGGGAAAAATACACGTACCGTTGTAATCGGGCGAGTTTCTACTTTCAGATGCAACAGGAATTTTTGGGTTAGATCAATCCGTTCGCGAGATATGGGAGTTTGAAGCTAAGAAATGATTGACAAGACAACAAATTTTTCGCACTTCTGCTGCTCCTAACGCTTAACCAGAATGGCCTAGGGAAAAAATACACATATCGTTGTAATCGGGCGAGTTTCTACTTTCAGATGCAGCAGGAACTTCTGGGTTTGGTCAATCCGTTCGCGAGATATGGGAGTTTGAAGCTAAGAAATGGTTATGAAGACAACAACTTTTTCGCACTTCTGCTGCTCCTAACGCTTAACCAGAATGGCCTAGGGAAAAAATACACATACCGTTGTAATCGGGCGAGTTTCTACTTTCAGACGCAACAGGAATTTTTGGGTTAGGTCAATCCGTTCGCGAGATATGGGAGTTTGAAGCTAAGAAATGATTGAGAAGACAACAAATTTTTCGCAATTCTGCTGCTCCTAACGCTTAACCAGAATGGCCTAGGGAAAAAATACACATATCGCTGTAATCGGGCGAGTTTCTACTTTCAGACGCAGCAGGAACTTCTGGGTTTGGTCAATCCGTTCGCGAGATATGGGAGTTTGAATCTAAGAAATGGTTATGAAGACAACTTTTTCGCAGTTCTGCTGCTCCTAACGCTTAATCGGAATGGCCTAGGGAAAAAATACACATACCGTTGTAATCGGGCGAGTTTCTACTTTCAGACGCAACAGGAATTTTTGGGTTAGGTCAATCCGTTCGCGAGATATGGGAGTTTGAAGCTAAGAAATGGTTGAGAAGATCAACAAATTTTTCGCACTTCTGCTGCTCCAAACGCTTAACCAGAATGGCCTAGGGAAAAAATACGCATATCGTTGTAATCGGGCGAGTTTCTACTTTCAGACGCAGCAGGAACTTCTGGGTTTGGTCAATCCGTTCGCGAGATATGGGAGTTTGAAGCTAAGAAATGGTTATGAAGACAACAACTTTTTCGCACTTCTGCTGCTCCTAACGCTTAACCAGAATGGCCTAGGGAAAAAATACACATACCGTTGTAATCGGGCGAGTTTCTACTTTCAGACGCAACAGGAATTTTTGGGTTAGGTCAATCCGTTCGCGAGATATGGGAGTTTGAAGCTAAGAAATGATTGAGAAGACAACAAATTTTTCGCAATTCTGCTGCTCCTAACGCTTAACCAGAATGGCCTAGGGAAAAAATACACATATCGCTGTAATCGGGCGAGTTTCTACTTTCAGACGCAGCAGGAACTTCTGGGTTTGGTCAATCCGTTCGCGAGATATGGGAGTTTGAATCTAAGAAATGGTTATGAAGACAACTTTTTCGCAGTTCTGCTGCTCCTAACGCTTAATCGGAATGGCCTAGGGAAAAAATACACATACCGTTGTAATCGGGCGAGTTTCTACTTTCAGACGCAACAGGAATTTTTGGGTTAGGTCAATCCGTTCGCGAGATATGGGAGTTTGAAGCTAAGAAATGGTTGAGAAGATCAACAAATTTTTCGCACTTCTGCTGCTCCAAACGCTTAACCAGAATGGCCTAGGGAAAAAATACGCATATCGTTGTAATCGGGCGAGTTTCTACTTTCAGACGCAGCAGGAACTTCTGGGTTTGGTCAATCCGTTCGCGAGATATGGGAGTTTGAAGCTAAGAAATGGTTGAGAAGACAACAAATTTTTCGCACTTCTGCTGCTCCTAACGCTTAACCAGAATGGCCTAGGGAAAAAATACACATACCGTTGTAATCGGGCGAGTTTCTACTTTCAGACGCAACAGGAATTTTTGGGTTAGGTTAATCCGTTCGCGAGATATGGGAGTTTGAAGCTAAGAAATGGTTGAGAAGATCAACAAATTTTTCGCACTTCTGCTGCTCCAAACGCTTAACCAGAATGGCCTAGGGAAAAAATACACATATCGTTGTAATCGGGCGAGTTTCTACTTTCAGACGCAGCAGGAACTTCTGGGTTTGGTCAATCCGTTCGCGAGATATGGGAGTTTGAATCTAAGAAATGGTTATGAAGACAACAACTTTTTCGCACTTCTGCTGCTCCTAACGCTTAACCAGAATGGCCTGAGGGAAAAATACACGTACCGTTGTAATCGGGGGAGTTTCTACTTTCAGATGCAACAGGAATTTTTGGGTTAGGTCAATCCGTTCGCGAGATATGGGAGTTTGAAGCTAAGAAATGATTGACAAGACAACAAATTTTTCGCACTTCTGCTGCTCCTAACGCTTAACCAGAATGGCCTAGGGAAAAAATACACATATCGTTGTAATCGGGCGAGTTTCTACTTTCAGATGCAGCAGGAACTTCTGGGTTTGGTCAATCCGTTCGCGAGATATGGGAGTTTGAAGCTAAGAAATGGTTATGAAGACAACAACTTTTTCGCACTTCTGCTGCTCCTAACGCTTAACCAGAATGGCCTAGGGAAAAAATACACATACCGTTGTAATCGGGCGAGTTTCTACTTTCAGACGCAACAGGAATTTTTGGGTTAGGTCAATCCGTTCGCGAGATATGGGAGTTTGAAGCTAAGAAATGATTGAGAAGACAACAAATTTTTCGCAATTCTGCTGCTCCTAACGCTTAACCAGAATGGCCTAGGGAAAAAATACACATATCGTTGTAATCGGGCGAGTTTCTACTTTCAGACGCAGCAGGAACTTCTGGGTTTGGTCAATCCGTTCGCGAGATATGGGAGTTTGAATCTAAGAAATGGTTATGAAGACAACTTTTTCGCAGTTCTGCTGCTCCTAACGCTTAATCGGAATGGCCTAGGGAAAAAATACACATACCGTTGTAATCGGGCGAGTTTCTACTTTCAGACGCAACAGGAATTTTTGGGTTAGGTCAATCCGTTCGCGAGATATGGGAGTTTGATGCTAAGAAATGGTTGAGAAGATCAACAAATTTTTCGCACTTCTGCTGCTCCAAACGCTTAACCAGAATGGCCTAGGGAAAAAATACGCATATCGTTGTAATCGGGCGAGCTTCTACTTTCAGACGCAGCAGGAACTTCTGGGTTTGGTCAATCCGTTCGCGAGATATGGGAGTTTGAAGCTAAGAAATGGTTGAGAAGACAACAACTTTTTCGCACTTCTGCTGCTCCTAACGCTTAACCAGAATGGCCTAGGGAAAAAATACACATACCGTTGTAATCGGGCGAGTTTCTACTTTCAGATGCAGCAGGAATTTTTGGGTTAGGTCAATCCGTTCCCGAGATATGGGAGTTTGAAGCTAAGAAATGGTTGAGAAGACAACAAATTTTTCGCACTTCTGCTGCTCCTAACGCTTAACCAGAATGGCCTAGGGAAAAAATACACATATCGTTGTAATCGGGCGAGTTTCTACTTTCAGACGCAGCAGGAACTTCTGGGTTTGGTCAATCCGTTCGCGAGATATGGGAGTTTGAAGCCAAGAAATGGTTGAGAAGGCAAACAATTTTTCGCAATTCTGCTGCTCCACACGCTTAACTCGAATGGCCTAGGGAAGAAATACACATATCGTTGTAATCGGGCGAGTTTCTACTTTCAGACGCAGCAGGAACTTCTGGGTTTGGTCAATCCGTTCGCGAGATATGGGAGTTTGAAGCTAAGAAATGGTTGAGAAGACAACAAATTTTTCGCACTTCTGCTGCTCCTAACGCTTAACCAGAATGGCCTAGGGAAAAAATACACATACCGTTGTAATCGGGCGAGTTTCTACTTTCAGATGCAACAGGAATTTTTGGGTTTGGTCAATCCGTTCGCGAGATATGGGAGTTTGAAGCTAAGAAATGATTGACAAGACAACAAATTTTTCGCAATTCTGCTGCTCCAAACGCTTAACCAGAATGGCCTAGGGAAAAAATACGCATATCGTTGTAATCGGGCGAGTTTCTACTTTCAGACGCAGCAGGAACTTCTGGGTTTGGTCAATCCGTTCGCGAGATATGGGAGTTTGAAGCTAAGAAATGTTTGAGAAGACAACAAATTTTTCGCACTTCTGCTGCTCCTAACGCTTAACCAGAATGGCCTAGGGAAAAAATACACATATCGTTGTAATCGGGCGAGTTTCTACTTTCAGACGCAGCAGGAACTTCTGGGTTTGGTCAATCCGTTCGCGAGATATGGGAGTTTGAAGCTAAGAAATGGTTGAGAAGACAACAACCTTTTCGCACTTCTGCTGCTCCTAACGCTTAACCAGAATGGCCTGAGGGAAAAATACACGTACCGTTGTAATCGGGCGAGTTTCTACTTTCAGATGCAACAGGAATTTTTGGGTTAGGTCAATCCGTTCGCGAGATATGGGAGTTTGAAGCTAAGAAATGATTGACAAGACAACAAATTTTTCGCACTTCTGCTGCTCCTAACGCTTAACCAGAATGGCCTAGGGAAAAAATACACATATCGTTGTAATCGGGCGAGTTTCTACTTTCAGATGCAGCAGGAACTTCTGGGTTTGGTCAATCCGTTCGCGAGATATGGGAGTTTGAAGCTAAGAAATGGTTATGAAGACAACAACTTTTTCGCACTTCTGCTGCTCCTAACGCTTAACCAGAATGGCCTAGGGAAAAAATACACATACCGTTGTAATCGGGCGAGTTTCTACTTTCAGACGCAACAGGAATTTTTGGGTTAGGTCAATCCGTTCGCGAGATATGGGAGTTTGAAGCTAAGAAATGATTGAGAAGACAACAAATTTTTCGCAATTCTGCTGCTCCTAACGCTTAACCAGAATGGCCTAGGGAAAAAATACACATATCGTTGTAATCGGGCGAGTTTCTACTTTCAGACGCAGCAGGAACTTCTGGGTTTGGTCAATCCTTTCGCGAGATATGGGAGTTTGAATCTAAGAAATGGTTATGAAGACAACTTTTTCGCAGTTCTGCTGCTCCTAACGCTTAATCGGAATGGCCTAGGGAAAAAATACACATACCGTTGTAATCGGGCGAGTTTCTACTTTCAGACGCAACAGGAATTTTTGGGTTAGGTCTATCCGTTCGCGAGATATGGGAGTTTGATGCTAAGAAATGGTTGAGAAGATCAACAAATTTTTCGCACTTCTGCTGCTCCAAACGCTTAACCAGAATGGCCTAGGGAAAAAATACGCATATCGTTGTAATCGGGCGAGTTTCTACTTTCAGACGCAGCAGGAACTTCTGGGTTTGGTCAATCCGTTCGCGAGATATGGGAGTTTGAAGCTAAGAAATGGTTGAGAAGACAACAACTTTTTCGCACTTCTGCTGCTCCTAACGCTTAACCAGAATGGCCTAGGGAAAAAATACACATACCGTTGTAATCGGGCGAGTTTCTACTTTCAGATGCAACAGGAATTTTTGGGTTAGGTCAATCCGTTCCCGAGATATGGGAGTTTGAAGCTAAGAAATGGTTGAGAAGACAACAAATTTTTCGCACTTCTGCTGCTCCTAACGCTTAACCAGAATGGCCTAGGGAAAAAATACACATATCGTTGTAATCGGGCGAGTTTCTACTTTCAGACGCAGCAGGAACTTCTGGGTTTGGTCAATCCGTTCGCGAGATATGGGAGTTTGAAGCCAAGAAATGGTTGAGAAGGCAAACAATTTTTCGCAATTCTGCTGCTCCACACGCTTAACTCGAATGGCCTAGGGAAGAAATACACATATCGTTGTAATCGGGCGAGTTTCTACTTTCAGACGCAGCAGGAACTTCTGGGTTTGGTCAATCCGTTCGCGAGATATGGGAGTTTGAAGCTAAGAAATGGTTGAGAAGACAACAAATTTTTCGCACTTCTGCTGCTCCTAACGCTTAACCAGAATGGCCTAGGGAAAAAATACACATACCGTTGTAATCGGGCGAGTTTCTACTTTCAGATGCAACAGGAATTTTTGGGTTTGGTCAATCCGTTCGCGAGATATGGGAGTTTGAAGCTAAGAAATGGTTGAGAAGACAACAACTTTTTCGCACTTCTGCTGCTCCTAACGCTTAACCAGAATGGCCTAGGGAAAAAATACACATACCGTTGTAATCGGGCGAGTTTCTACTTTCAGATGCAACAGGAATTTTTGGGTTAGGTCAATCCGTTCCCGAGATATGGGAGTTTGAAGCTAAGAAATGGTTGAGAAGACAACAAATTTTTCGCACTTCTGCTGCTCCTAACGCTTAACCAGAATGGCCTAGGGAAAAAATACACATATCGTTGTAATCGGGCGAGTTTCTACTTTCAGACGCAGCAGGAACTTCTGGGTTTGGTCAATCCGTTCGCGAGATATGGGAGTTTGAAGCCAAGAAATGGTTGAGAAGGCAAACAATTTTTCGCAATTCTGCTGCTCCACACGCTTAACTCGAATGGCCTAGGGAAGAAATACACATATCGTTGTAATCGGGCGAGTTTCTACTTTCAGACGCAGCAGGAACTTCTGGGTTTGGTCAATCCGTTCGCGAGATATGGGAGTTTGAAGCTAAGAAATGGTTGAGAAGACAACAAATTTTTCGCACTTCTGCTGCTCCTAACGCTTAACCAGAATGGCCTAGGGAAAAAATACACATACCGTTGTAATCGGGCGAGTTTCTACTTTCAGATGCAACAGGAATTTTTGGGTTTGGTCAATCCGTTCGCGAGATATGGGAGTTTGAAGCTAAGAAATGATTGACAAGACAACAAATTTTTCGCACTTCTGCTGCTCCTAACGCTTAACCAGAATGGCCTAGGGAAAAAATACACATATCGTTGTAATCGGGCGAGTTTCTACTTTCAGACGCAACAGGAATTTTTGGGTTAGGTCAATCCGTTCGCGAGATATGGGAGTTTGAAGCCAAGAAATGGTTGAGAAGGCAAAAAATTTTTCGCAATTCTGCTGCTCCACACGCTTAACCCGAATGGCCTAATGAAAAAATACACATACCGTTGTAATCGGGCGAGTTTCTACTTTCAGACGCAACAGGAATTTTAGGGTTAGGTCAATTCGTTCGCGAGATATGGGAGTTTGAAGCCAAGAAATGGTTGAGAAGGCAAAAAATTTTTCGCAATTCTGCTGCTCCACACGCTTAACTCGAATGGCCTAGGGAAGAAATACACATATCGTTGTAATCGGGCGAGTTTCTACTTTCAGACGCAGCAGGAACTTCTGGGTTTGGTCAATCCGTTCGCGAGATATGGGAGTTTGAAGCTAAGAAATGGTTGAGAAGACAACAAATTTTTCGCACTTCTGCTGCTCCTAACGCTTAACCAGAATGGCCTAGGGAAAAAATACACATACCGTTGTAATCGGGCGAGATTCTACTTTAAGATGCAACAGGAATTTTTGGGTTAGGTCAATCCGTTCGCCAGATATGGGAGTTTGAAGCTAAGAAATGATTGACAAGACAACAAATTTTTCGCACTTCTGCTGCTCCTAACGCTTAACCAGAATGGCCTAGGGAAAAAATACACATATCGTTGTAATCGGGCGAGTTTCTACTTTCAGACGCAGCAGGAACTTCTGGGTTTGGTCAATCCGTTCGCGAGATATGGGAGTTTGAATCTAAGAAATGGTTATGAAGACAACAACTTTTTCGCACTTCTGCTGCTCCTAACGCTTAATCAGAATGGCCTAGGGAAAAAATACACATACCGTTGTAATCGGGCGAGTTTCTACTTTCAGACGCAGCAGGAACTTCTGGGTTTGGTCAATCCGTTCGCGAGATATGGGAGTTTGAAGCTAAGAAATGTTTGAGAAGACAACAAATTTTTCGCACTTCTGCTGCTCCTAACGCTTAACCAGAATGGCCTAGGGAAAAAATACACATATCGTTGTAATCGGGCGAGTTTCTACTTTCAGACGCAGCAGGAACTTCTGGGTTTGGTCAATCCGTTCGCGAGATATGGGAGTTTGAAGCTAAGAAATGGTTGAGAAGACAACAACCTTTTCGCACTTCTGCTGCTCCTAACGCTTAACCAGAATGGCCTGAGGGAAAAATACACGTACCGTTGTAATCGGGCGAGTTTCTACTTTCAGATGCAACAGGAATTTTTGGGTTAGGTCAATCCGTTCGCGAGATATGGGAGTTTGAAGCTAAGAAATGATTGACAAGACAACAAATTTTTCGCACTTCTGCTGCTCCTAACGCTTAACCAGAATGGCCTAGGGAAAAAATACACATATCGTTGTAATCGGGCGAGTTTCTACTTTCAGATGCAGCAGGAACTTCTGGGTTTGGTCAATCCGTTCGCGAGATATGGGAGTTTGAAGCTAAGAAATGGTTATGAAGACAACAACTTTTTCGCACTTCTGCTGCTCCTAACGCTTAACCAGAATGGCCTAGGGAAAAAATACACATACCGTTGTAATCGGGCGAGTTTCTACTTTCAGACGCAACAGGAATTTTTGGGTTAGGTCAATCCGTTCGCGAGATATGGGAGTTTGAAGCTAAGAAATGATTGAGAAGACAACAAATTTTTCGCAATTCTGCTGCTCCTAACGCTTAACCAGAATGGCCAAGGGAAAAAATACACATATCGTTGTAATCGGGCGAGTTTCTACTTTCAGACGCAGCAGGAACTTCTGGGTTTGGTCAATCCGTTCGCGAGATATGGGAGTTTGAATCTAAGAAATGGTTATGAAGACAACTTTTTCGCAGTTCTGCTGCTCCTAACGCTTAATCGGAATGGCCTAGGGAAAAAATACACATACCGTTGTAATCGGGCGAGTTTCTACTTTCAGACGCAACAGGAATTTTTGGGTTAGGTCAATCCGTTCGCGAGATATGGGAGTTTGATGCTAAGAAATGGTTGAGAAGATCAACAAATTTTTCGCACTTCTGCTGCTCCAAACGCTTAACCAGAATGGCCTAGGGAAAAAATACGCATATCGTTGTAATCGGGCGAGTTTCTACTTTCAGACGCAGCAGGAACTTCTGGGTTTGGTCAATCCGTTCGCGAGATATGGGAGTTTGAAGCTAAGAAATGGTTGAGAAGACAACAACTTTTTCGCACTTCTGCTGCTCCTAACGCTTAACCAGAATGGCCTAGGGAAAAAATACACATACCGTTGTAATCGGGCGAGTTTCTACTTTCAGATGCAACAGGAATTTTTGGGTTAGGTCAATCCGTTCCCGAGATATGGGAGTTTGAAGCTAAGAAATGGTTGAGAAGACAACAAATTTTTCGCACTTCTGCTGCTCCTAACGCTTAACCAGAATGGCCTAGGGAAAAAATACACATATCGTTGTAATCGGGCGAGTTTCTACTTTCAGACGCAGCAGGAACTTCTGGGTTTGGTCAATCCGTTCGCGAGATATGGGAGTTTGAATCTAAGAAATGGTTATGAAGACAACTTTTTCGCAGTTCTGCTGCTCCTAACGCTTAATCGGAATGGCCTAGGGAAAAAATACACATACCGTTGTAATCGGGCGAGTTTCTACTTTCAGACGCAACAGGAATTTTTGGGTTAGGTCAATCCGTTCGCGACATATGGGAGTTTGAAGCTAAGAAATAGTTGAGAAGATCAACAAATTTTTCGCACTTCTGCTGCTCCAAACGCTTAACCAGAATGGCCTAGGGAAAAAATACGCATATCGTTGTAATCGGGCGAGTTTCTACTTTCAGACGCAACAGGAATTTTTGGGTTAGGTCAATCCGTTCGCGAGATATGGGAGTTTGAAGCTAAGAAATGGTTGAGAAGATCAACAAATTTTTCGCACTTCTGCTGCTCCAAACGCTTAACCAGAATGGCCTAGGGAAAAAATACGCATATCGTTGTAATCGGGCGAGTTTCTACTTTCAGACGCAGCAGGAACTTCTGGGTTTGGTCAATCCGTTCGCGAGATATGGGAGTTTGAAGCTAAGAAATGGTTGAGAAGACAACAAATTTTTCGCACTTCTGCTGCTCCAAACGCTTAACCAGAATGGCCTAGGGAAAAAAAAAACATATCGTTGTAATCGGGCGAGTTTCTACTTTCAGACGCAGCAGGAACTTCTGGGTTTGGTCAATCCGTTCGCGAGATATGGGAGTTTGAAGCTAAGAAATGATTGAGAAGGCAACAACTTTTTCGCACTTCTGCTGCTCCTAACGCTTAACCAGAATGGCCTAGCGAAAAAATACACATACCGTTGTAATCGGGCGAGTTTCTACTTTCAGATGCAACAGGAATTTTTGGGTTAGGTCAATCCGTTCCCGAGATATGGGAGTTTGAAGCTAAGAAATGATTGAGAAGAAAACAAATTTGTCGCACTTCTGCTGCTCCAAACGCTTAACCAGAATTGCCTAGGGAGAAACTACACATACCGCTGTAATCGGGCGAGTTTCTACTTTCAGATGCAATAGGAATTTTTGGGTTAGGACAATACGTTCGCGAGATATGGGACTTTCAAGCTAAGAAATGGTTGACAAGACAATAAATTTTTCGCACTTCTGCTGCTCCAATCGCTTAACCAGAATGGCCTAAGGGAAAAATACACGTACCGTTGTAATCGGGCGAGTTTCTACTTACAGATGCAATAGGAATTTTTGGGTTAGGTCAATCCGTTCGCGAGATATGGGAGTTTGAAGCTAAGAAATGGTTATGAAGACAACAAATTTTTCGCACTTCTGCTGCTCCAAACGCTTAATCAGAATGGCCTAGGGAAAAAATACACATACCGTTGTAATCGGCCTAGCTTCTACTTTCAGACGCAACAGGAATTTTTGGGTTAGGTCAATCCGTTCGCGAGATATGGGAGTTTGAAGCTAAGAAATGATTGAGAAGACAACAAATTTTTCGCACTTCTGCTGCTCCTAACGCTTAACCAGAATGGCCTAGGGAAAAAATACACATATCGTTGTAATCGGGCGAGCTTCTACTTTCAGACGCAGCAGGAACTTCTGGGTTTGGTCAATCCGTTCGCGAGATATGGGAGTTTGAAGCTAAGAAATGGTTGAGAAGACAACAACTTTTTCGCACTTCTGCTGCTCCTAACGCTTAACCAGAATGGCCTAGTGAAAAAATACGCATATCGTTGTAATCGGGCGAGTTTCTACTTTCAGACGCAGCAGGAACTTCTGGGTTTGGCCAAACCGTTCGCGAGATATGGGAGTTTGAAGCTAAGAAATGGTTGAGAAGACAACAAATTTTTCGCACTTCTGCTGCTCCTAACGCTTAACCAGAATTGCCTAGGGAGAAACTACACATACCGCTGTAATCGGGCGAGTTTCTACATTCAGATGCAATAGGAATTTTTGGGTTAGGTCAATACGTTCGCGAGATATGGGACTTTCAAGCTAAGAAATGGTTGACAAGACAATAAATTTTTCGCACTTCTGCTGCTCCAATCGCTTAACCAGAATGGCGTAAGGGAAAAATACACGTACCGTTGTAATCGGGCGAGTTTCTACTTTCAGATGCAATAGGAATTTTTGGGTTAGGTCAATCCGTTCGCGAGATATGGGAGTTTGAAGCTAAGAAATGGTTATGAAGACAACAAATTTTTCGCACTTCTGCTGCTCCAAACGCTTAATCAGAATGGCCTAGGCAAAAAATACACATACCGTTGTAATCGGCCTAGCTTCTACTTTCAGACGCAACAGGAATTTTTGGGTTAGGTCAATCCGTTCGCGAGATATGGGAGTTTGAAGCTAAGAAATGATTGAGAAGACAACAAATTTTTCGCACTTCTGCTGCTCCAAACGCTTAACCAGAATGGCCTAGGGAAAAAATACGCATATCGTTGTAATCGGGCGAGTTTCTACTTTCAGACGCAGCAGGAACTTCTGGGTTTGGCCAATCCGTTCGCGAGATATTGGAGTTTGAAGCTAAGAAATGGTTGAGAAGACAACAAATTTTTCGCAATTCTGCTGCTCCTAACGCTTAACCAGAATGGCCTAGGGAAAAAATACACGTACCGTAGTAATCGGGCGAGTTTCTACTTTCAGATGCAATAGGAATTTTTGGGTTAGGTCAATACGTTCGCGAGATATGGGACTTTCAAGCTAAGAAATGGTTGACAAGACAATAAATTTTTCGCACTTCTGCTGCTCCAATCGCTTAACCAGAATGGCCTAAGGGAAAAATACACGTACCGTTGTAATCGGGCGAGTTTCTACTTTCAGACGCAGCAGAAACTTCTGGGTTTGGTCAATCCGTTCGCGAGATATGGGAGTTTGAAGCTAAGAAATGGTTGAGAAGACAACAACTTTTTCGCACTTCTGCTGCTCCTAACGCTTAACCAGAATGGCCTAGCGAAAAAATACGCATATCGTTGTAATCGGGCGAGTTTCTACTTTCAGACGCAGCAGGAACTTCTGGGTTTGGCCAATCCGTTCGCGAGATATGGGAGTTTGAAGCTAAGAAATGGTTGAGAGGACAACAAATTTTTCGCAATTCTGCTGCTCCTAACGCTTAACCAGAATGGCCTAGGGAAAAAATACACATATCGTTGTAATCGGGCGAGTTTCTACTTTCAGACGCAGCAGGAACTTCTGGGTTTGGTCAATCCGTTCGCGAGATATGGGAGTTTGAAGCTAAGAAATGGTTGAGAAGACAACAACTTTTTCGCACTTCTGCTGCTCCTAACGCTTAACCAGAATGGCCTAGGGATAAAATACGCATATCGTTGTAATCGGGCGAGTTTCTACTTTCAGATGCATCAGGAACTTCTGGGTTTGGCCAAACCGTTCGCGAGATATGGGAGTTTGAAGCTAAGAAATGGTTGAGAAGACAACAAATTTTTCGCACTTCTGCTGATCCTAACGCTTAACCAGAATTGCCTAGGGAGAAACTACACATACCGCTGTAATCGGGCGAGTTTCTACATTCAGATGCAATAGGAATTTTTGGGTTAGGTCAATACGTTCGCGAGATATGGGACTTTCAAGCTAAGAAATGGTTGACAAGACAATAAATTTTTCGCACTTCTGCTGCTCCAATCGCTTAACCAGAATTGCCTAGGAAGAAACTACACATACTGCTGTAATCGGGCGAGTTTCTACTTTCAGATGCAATAGGAATTTTTGGGTTAGGTCAATACGTTCGCGAGATATGGGACTTTCAAGCTAAGAAATGGTTGACAAGACAATAAATTTTTCGCACTTCTGCTGCTCCAATCGCTTAACCAGAATGGCCTAAGGGAAAAATACACGTACCGTTGTAATCGGGCGAGTTTCTACTTTCAGACGCAGCAGGAACTTCTGGGTTTGGTCAATCCGTTCGCGAGATATGGGAGTTTGAAACTAAGAAATGGTTGAGAAGACAACAACTTTTTCGCACTTCTGCTGCTCCTAACGCTTAACCAGAATGGCCTAGCGAAAAAATACACATACCGTTGTAATCGGGCGAGTTTCTACTTTCAGATGCAACAGGAATTTTTGGGTTAGGTCAATCCGTTCCCGAGATATGGGAGTTTGAAGCTAAGAAATGATTGAGAAGAAAACAAATTTGTCGCACTTCTGCTGCTCCAAACGCTTAACCAGAATTGCCTAGGGAGAAACTACACATACCGCTGTAATCGGGCGAGTTTCTACTTTCAGATGCAATAGGAATTTTTGGGTTAGGTCAATACGTTCGCGAGATGTGGGACTTTCAAGCTAAGAAATGGTTGACAAGACAATAAATTTTTCGCACTTCTGCTGCTCCAATCGCTTAACCAGAATGGCCTAAGGGAAAAATACACATACCGTTGTAATCGGGCGAGTTTCTACTTTCAGATGCAATAGGAATTTTTGGGTTAGGTCAATCCGTTCGCGAGATATGGGAGTTTGAATCTAAGAAATGGTTATGAAGACAACAAATTTTTCGCACTTCTGCTGCTCCAAACGCTTAATCAGAATGGCCTAGGGAAAAAATACACATACCGTTGTAATCGGCCTAGCTTCTACTTTCAGACGCAACAGGAATTTTTGGGTTAGGTCAATCCGTTCGCGAGATATGGGAGTTTGAAGCTAAGAAATGATTGAGAAGACAACAAATTTGTCGCACTTCTGCAGCTCCAAACGCTTAACCAGAATTGCCTAGGGAGAAACTACACATACCAGCTGTAATCGGGCGAGTTTCTACATTCAGATGCAATAGGAATTTTTGGGTTAGGTCAATACGTTCGCGAGATATGGGACTTTCAAGCTAAGAAATGGTTGACAAGACAATAAATTTTTCGCACTTCTGCTGCTCCAATCGCTTAACCAGAATGGCCTAAGGGAAAAATACACGTACCGTTGTACTCGGGCGAGTTTCTACTTTCAGATGCAATAGGAATTTTTGGGTTAGGTCAATCCGTTCGCGAGATATGGGAGTTTGAAGCTAAGAAATGGTTATGAAGACAACAAATTTTCGCACTTCTGCTGCTCCAAACGCTTAATCAGAATGGCCTAGGGAAAAAATACACATACCGTTGTAATCGGCCTAGCTTCTACTTTCAGACGCAACAGGAATTTTTGGGTTAGGTCAATCCGTTCGCGAGATATGGGAGTTTGAAGCTAAGAAATGGTTATGAAGACAACAAATTTTCGCACTTCTGCTGCTCCAAACGCTTAACCAGAATGGCCTAGGGAAAAAATACGCATATCGTTGTAATCGGGCGAGTTTCTACTTTCAGACGCAGCAGGAACTTCTGGGTTTGGCCAATCCGTTCGCGAGATATGGGAGTTTGAAGCTAAGAAATGGTTGAGAAGACAACAAATTTTTCGCAATTCTGCTGCTCCTAACGCTTAACCAGAATGGCCTAGGGAAAAAATACACATATCGTTGTAATCGGGCGAGTTTCTACTTTCAGACGCAGCAGGAACTTCTGGGTTTGGTCAATCCGTTCGCGAGATATGGGAGTTTGAAGCTAAGAAATGGTTGAGAAGACAACAACTTTTTCGCACTTCTGCTGCTCCTAACGCTTAACCAGAATGGCCTAGGGAAAAAATACGCATATCGTTGTAATCGGGCGAGTTTCTACTTTCAGACGCAGCAGGAACTTCTGGGTTTGGCCAAACCGTTCGCGAGATATGGGTGTTTGAAGCTAAGAAATGGTTGAGAAGACAACAAATTTTTCGCACTTCTGCTGCTCCAAACGCTTAACCAGAATGGCCTAGGGAAATAAATACACATACCGTTGTCATCGGGCGAGTTTCTACTTTCAGATGCAACAGGAATTTTTGGGTTAGGTTAATCCGTTCCCGAGATATGGGAGTTTGAAGCTAAGGAATGGTTGAGAAGACAACAAATTTTTCGCAATTCTGCTGCTCCTAACGCTTAACCAGAATGGCCTAGGGAAAAAATACACATATCGTTGTAATCGGGCGAGTTTCTACTTTCAGACGCAGCAGGAACTTCTGGGTTTGGTCAATCCGTTCGCGAGATATGGGAGTTTGAATCTAAGAAATGGTTATGAAGACAACTTTTTCGCAGTTCTGCTGCTCCTAACGCTTAATCGGAATGGCCTAGGGAAAAAATACACATACCGTTGTAATCGGGCGAGTTTCTACTTTCAGACGCAACAGGAACTTCTGGGTTTGGCCAAACCGTTCGCGAGATATGGGAGTTTGAAGCTAAGAAATGATTGAGAAGACAACAAATTTTTCGCACTTCTGCTGCTCCTAACGCTTAACCAGAATGGCCTAGGGAAAAAATACACATATCGTTGTAATCGGGCGAGCTTCTACTTTCAGACGCAGCAGGAACTTCTGGGTTTGGTCAATCCGTTCGCGAGATATGGGAGTTTGAAGCTAAGAAATGGTTGAGAAGACAACAACTTTTTCGCACTTCTGCTGCTCCTAACGCTTAACCAGAATGGCCTAGTGAAAAAATACGCATATCGTTGTAATCGGGCGAGTTTCTACTTTCAGACGCAGCAGGAACTTCTGGGTTTGGCCAAACCGTTCGCGAGATATGGGAGTTTGAAGCTAAGAAATGGTTGAGAAGACAACAAATTTTTCGCACTTCTGCTGCTCCTAACGCTTAACCAGAATTGCCTAGGGAGAAACTACACATACCGCTGTAATCGGGCGAGTTTCTACATTCAGATGCAATAGGAATTTTTGGGTTAGGTCAATACGTTCGCGAGATATGGGACTTTCAAGCTAAGAAATGGTTGACAAGACAATAAATTTTTCGCACTTCTGCTGCTCCAATCGCTTAACCAGAATGGCGTAAGGGAAAAATACACGTACCGTTGTAATCGGGCGAGTTTCTACTTTCAGATGCAATAGGAATTTTTGGGTTAGGTCAATCCGTTCGCGAGATATGGGAGTTTGAAGCTAAGAAATGGTTATGAAGACAACAAATTTTTCGCACTTCTGCTGCTCCAAACGCTTAATCAGAATGGCCTAGGCAAAAAATACACATACCGTTGTAATCGGCCTAGCTTCTACTTTCAGACGCAACAGGAATTTTTGGGTTAGGTCAATCCGTTCGCGAGATATGGGAGTTTGAAGCTAAGAAATGATTGAGAAGACAACAAATTTTTCGCACTTCTGCTGCTCCAAACGCTTAACCAGAATGGCCTAGGGAAAAAATACGCAAATCGTTGTAATAGGGCGAGTTTCTACTTTCAGACGCAGCAGGAACTTCTGGGTTTGGCCAATCCGTTTGCGAGATATTGGAGTTTGAAGCTAAGAAATGGTTGAGAAGACAACAAATTTTTCGCAATTCTGCTGCTCCTAACGCTTAACCAGAATGGCCTAGGGAAAAAATACACGTACCGTAGTAATCGGGCGAGTTTCTACTTTCAGATGCAATAGGAATTTTTGGGTTAGGTCAATACGTTCGCGAGATATGGGACTTTCAAGCTAAGAAATGGTTGACAAGACAATAAATTTTTCGCACTTCTGCTGCTCCAATCGCTTAACCAGAATGGCCTAAGGGAAAAATACACGTACCGTTGTAATCGGGCGAGTTTCTACTTTCAGACGCAGCAGGAACTTCTGGGTTTGGTCAATCCGTTCGCGAGATATGGGAGTTTGAGGCTAAGAAATGGTTGAGAAGACAACAACTTTTTCGCACTTCTGCTGCTCCTAACGCTTAACCAGAATGGCCTAGCGAAAAAATACGCATATCGTTGTAATCGGGCGAGTTTCTACTTTCAGACGCAGCAGGAACTTCTGGGTTTGGCCAATCCGTTCGCGAGATATGGGAGTTTGAAGCTAAGAAATGGTTGAGAGGACAACAAATTTTTCGCAATTCTGCTGCTCCTAACGCTTAACCAGAATGGCCTAGGGAAAAAATACACATATCGTTGTAATCGGGCGAGTTTCTACTTTCAGACGCAGCAGGAACTTCTGGGTTTGGTCAATCCGTTCGCGAGATATGGGAGTTTGAAGCTAAGAAATGGTTGAGAAGACAACAACTTTTTCGCACTTCTGCTGCTCCTAACGCTTAACCAGAATGGCCTAGGGATAAAATACGCATATCGTTGTAATCGGGCGAGTTTCTACTTTCAGATGCAGCAGGAACTTCTGGGTTTGGCCAAACCGTTCGCGAGATATGGGAGTTTGAAGCTAAGAAATGGTTGAGAAGACAACAAATTTTTCGCACTTCTGCTGCTCCTAACGCTTAACCAGAATTGCCTAGGGAGAAACTACACATACCGCTGTAATCGGGCGAGTTTCTACATTCAGATGCAATAGGAATTTTTGGGTTAGGTCAATACGTTCGCGAGATATGGGACTTTCAAGCTAAGAAATGGTTGACAAGACAATAAATTTTTCGCACTTCTGCTGCTCCAATCGCTTAACCAGAATTGCCTAGGAAGAAACTACACATACTGCTGTAATCGGGCGAGTTTCTACTTTCAGATGCAATAGGAATTTTTGGGTTAGGTGAATACGTTCGCGAGATATGGGACTTTCAAGCTAAGAAATGGTTGACAAGACAATAAATTTTTCGCACTTCTGCTGCTCCAATCGCTTAACCAGAATGGCCTAAGGGAAAAATACACGTACCGTTGTAATCGGGCGAGTTTCTACTTTCAGACGCAGCAGGAACTTCTGGGTTTGGTCAATCCGTTCGCGAGATATGGGAGTTTGAAACTAAGAAATGGTTGAGAAGACAACAACTTTTTCGCACTTCTGCTGCTCCTAACGCTTAAACAGAATGGCCTAGCGAAAAAATACACATACCGTTGTAATCGGGCGAGTTTCTACTTTCAGATGAAACAGGAATTTTTGGGTTAGGTCAATCCGTTCCCGAGATATGGGAGTTTGAAGCTAAGAAATGATTGAGAAGAAAACAAATTTGTCGCACTTCTGCTGCTCCAAACGCTTAACCAGAATTGCCTAGGGAGAAACTACACATACCGCTGTAATCGGGCGAGTTTCTACTTTCAGATGCAATAGGAATTTTTGGGTTAGGTCAATACGTTCGCGAGATGTGGGACTTTCAAGCTAAGAAATGGTTGACAAGACAATAAATTTTTCGCACTTCTGCTGCTCCAATCGCTTAACCAGAATGGCCTAAGGGAAAAATACACATACCGTTGTAATCGGGCGAGTTTCTACTTTCAGATGCAATAGGAATTTTTGGGTTAGGTCAATCCGTTCGCGAGATATGGGAGTTTGAAGCTAAGAAATGGTTATGAAGACAACAAATTTTTCGCACTTCTGCTGCTCCAAACGCTTAATCAGAATGGCCTAGGGAAAAAATACACATACCGTTGTAATCGGCCTAGCTTCTACTTTCAGACGCAACAGGAATTTTTGGGTTAGGTCAATCCGTTCGCGAGATATGGGAGTTTGAAGCTAAGAAATGGTTGAGAAGACAACAACTTTTTCGCACTTCTGCTGCTCCTAACGCTTAACCAGAATGGCCTAGGGAAAAAATACGCATATCGTTGTAATCGGGCGAGTTTCTACTTTCAGATGCAGCAGGAACTTCTGGGTTTGGCCAAACCGTTCGCGAGATATGGGAGTTTGAAGCTAAGAAATGGTTGAGAAGACAACAAATTTTTCGCACTTCTGCTGCTCCTAACGCTTAACCAGAATTGCCTAGGGAGAAACTACACATACCGCTGTAATCGGGCGAGTTTCTACATTCAGATGCAATAGGAATTTTTGGGTTAGGTCAATACGTTCGCGAGATATGGGACTTTCAAGCTAAGAAATGGTTGACAAGACAATAAATTTTTCGCACTTCTGCTGCTCCAATCGCTTAACCAGAATTGCCTAGGAAGAAACTACACATACTGCTGTAATCGGGCGAGTTTCTACTTTCAGATGCAATAGGAATTTTTGGGTTAGGTGAATACGTTCGCGAGATATGGGACTTTCAAGCTAAGAAATGGTTGACAAGACAATAAATTTTTCGCACTTCTGCTGCTCCAATCGCTTAACCAGAATGGCCTAAGGGAAAAATACACGTACCGTTGTAATCGGGCGAGTTTCTACTTTCAGACGCAGCAGGAACTTCTGGGTTTGGTCAATCCGTTCGCGAGATATGGGAGTTTGAAACTAAGAAATGGTTGAGAAGACAACAACTTTTTCGCACTTCTGCTGCTCCTAACGCTTAAACAGAATGGCCTAGCGAAAAAATACACATACCGTTGTAATCGGGCGAGTTTCTACTTTCAGATGCAACAGGAATTTTTGGGTTAGGTCAATCCGTTCCCGAGATATGGGAGTTTGAAGCTAAGAAATGATTGAGAAGAAAACAAATTTGTCGCACTTCTGCTGCTCCAAACGCTTAACCAGAATTGCCTAGGGAGAAACTACACATACCGCTGTAATCGGGCGAGTTTCTACTTTCAGATGCAATAGGAATTTTTGGGTTAGGTCAATACGTTCGCGAGATGTGGGACTTTCAAGCTAAGAAATGGTTGACAAGACAATAAATTTTTCGCACTTCTGCTGCTCCAATCGCTTAACCAGAATGGCCTAAGGGAAAAATACACATACCGTTGTAATCGGGCGAGTTTCTACTTTCAGATGCAATAGGAATTTTTGGGTTAGGTCAATCCGTTCGCGAGATATGGGAGTTTGAAGCTAAGAAATGGTTATGAAGACAACAAATTTTTCGCACTTCTGCTGCTCCAAACGCTTAATCAGAATGGCCTAGGGAAAAAATACACATACCGTTGTAATCGGCCTAGCTTCTACTTTCAGACGCAACAGGAATTTTTGGGTTAGGTCAATCCGTTCGCGAGATATGGGAGTTTGAAGCTAAGAAATGATTGAGAAGACAACAAATTTTTCGCACTTCTGCTGCTCCAAACGCTTAACCAGAATGGCCTAGGGAAAAAATACGCATATCGTTGTAATCGGGCGAGTTTCTACTTTCAGACGCAGCAGGAACTTCTGGGTTTGGCCAATCCGTTCGCGAGATATGGGAGTTTGAAGCTAAGAAATGGTTGAGAAGACAACAAATTTTTCGCAATTCTGCTGCTCCTAACGCTTAACCAGAATGGCCTAGGGAAAAAATACACATATCGTTGTAATCGGGCGAGTTTCTACTTTCAGACGCAGCAGGAACTTCTGGGTTTGGTCAATCCGTTCGCGAGATATGGGAGTTTGAAGCTAAGAAATGGTTGAGAAGACAACAACTTTTTCGCACTTCTGCTGCTCCTAACGCTTAACCAGAATGGCCTAGGGATAAAATACGCATATCGTTGTAATCGGGCGAGTTTCTACTTTCAGATGCAGCAGGAACTTCTGGGTTTGGCCAAACCGTTCGCGAGATATGGGAGTTTGAAGCTAAGAAATGGTTGAGAAGACAACAAATTTTTCGCACTTCTGCTGCTCCTAACGCTTAACCAGAATTGCCTAGGGAGAAACTACACATACCGCTGTAATCGGGCGAGTTTCTACATTCAGATGCAATAGGAATTTTTGGGTTAGGTCAATACGTTCGCGAGATATGGGCCTTTCAAGCTAAGAAATGGTTGACAAGACAATAAATTTTTCGCACTTCTGCTGCTCCAATCGCTTAACCAGAATGGCCTAAGGGAAAAATACACGTACCGTTGTACTCGGGCGAGTTTCTACTTTCAGATGCAATAGGAATTTTTGGGTTAGGTCAATACGTTCGCGAGATATGGGACTTTCAAGCTAAGAAATGGTTGACAAGACAATAAATTTTTCGCACTTCTGCTGCTCCAATCGCTTAACCAGAATGGCCTAAGGGAAAAATACACGTACCGTTGTAATCGGGCGAGTTTCTACTTTCAGATGCAACAGGAATTTTTGGGTTAGGTCAATCCGTTCCCGAGATATGGGAGTTTGAAGCTAAGAAATGATTGAGAAGAAAACATATTTGTCGCACTTCTGCAGCTCCAAACGCTTAACCAGAATTGCCTAGGGAGAAACTACACATACCAGCTGTAATCGGGCGAGTTTCTACATTCAGATGCAATAGGAATTTTTGGGTTAGGTCAATCCGTTCGCGAGATATGGGAGTTTGAAGCTAAGAAATGGTTATGAAGACAACAAATTTTTCGCACTTCTGCTGCTCCAAACGCTTAACCAGAATGGCCTAGGGAAAAAATACACATACCGTTGTAATCGGGCGAGTTTCTACTTTCAGATGCAACAGGAATTTTTGGGTTAGGTCAATCCGTTCCCGAGATATGGGAGTTTGAAGCTAAGAAATGATTGAGAAGAAAACATATTTGTCGCACTTCTGCAGCTCCAAACGCTTAACCAGAATTGCCTAGGGAGAAACTACACATACCAGCTGTACTCGGGCGAGTTTCTACATTCAGATGCAATAGGAATTTTTGGGTTAGGTCAATACGTTCGCGAGATATGGGACTTTCAAGCTAAGAAATGGTTGACAAGACAATAAATTTTTCGCACTTCTGCTGCTCCAATCGCTTAACCAGAATGGCCTAAGGGAAAAATACAGGTACCGTTGTACTCGGGCGAGTTTCTACTTTCAGATGCAATAGGAATTTTTGGGTTAGGTCAATCCGTTCGCGAGATATGGGAGTTTGAAGCTAAGAAATGGTTATGAAGACAACAAATTTTCGCACTTCTGCTGCTCCAAACGCTTAATCAGAATGGCCTAGGGAAAAAATACACATACCGTTGTAATCGGCCTAGCTTCTACTTTCAGACGCAACAGGAATTTTTGGGTTAGGTCAATCCGTTCGCGAGATATGGGAGTTTGAAGCTAAGAAATGATTGAGAAGACAACAAATTTTTCGCACTTCTGCTGCTCCAAACGCTTAACCAGAATGGCCTAGGGAAAAAATACGCATATCGTTGTAATCGGGCGAGTTTCTACTTTCAGACGCAGCAGGAACTTCTGGGTTTGGCCAATCCGTTCGCGAGATATGGGAGTTTGAAGCTAAGAAATGGTTGAGAAGACAACAAATTTTTCGCAATTCTGCTGCTCCTAACGCTTAACCAGAATGGCCTACGGAAAAAATACACATATCGTTGTAATCGGGCGAGTTTCTACTTTCAGACGCAGCAGGAACTTCTGGGTTTGGTCAATCCGTTCGCGAGATATGGGAGTTTGAAGCTAAGAAATGGTTGAGAAGACAACAACTTTTTCGCACTTCTGCTGCTCCTAACGCTTAACCAGAATGGCCTAGGGAAAAAATACGCATATCGTTGTAATCGGGCGAGTTTCTACTTTCAGACGCAGCAGGACCTTCTGGGTTTGGCCAAACCGTTCGCGAGATATGGGTGTTTGAAGCTAAGAAATGGTTGAGAAGACAACAAATTTTTCGCACTTCTGCTGCTCCAAACGCTTAACCAGAATGGCTTAGGGAAATAAATACACATACCGTTGTAATCGGGCGAGTTTCTACTTTCAGATGCAACAGGAATTTTTGGGTTAGGTTAATCCGTTCCCGAGATATGGGAGTTTGAAGCTAAGGAATGGTTGAGAAGACAACAAATTTTTCGCACTTCTGCTGCTCCTAACGCTTAACCAGAATGGCCTAGGGAAAAAATACACATATCGTTGTAATCGGGCGAGTTTCTACTTTCAGACGCAGCAGGAACTTCTGGGTTTGGTCAATCCGTTCGCGAGATATGGGAGTTTGAATCTAAGAAATGGTTATGAAGACAACTTTTTCGCAGTTCTGCTGCTCCTAACGCTTAATCGGAATGGCCTAGGGAAAAAATACACATACCGTTGTAATCGGGCGAGTTTCTACTTTCAGACGCAACAGGAATTTTTGGGTTAGGTCAATCCGTTCGCGAGATATGGGAGTTTGAAGCTAAGAAATGGTTGAGAAGATCAACAAATTTTTCGCACTTCTGCTGCTCCAAACGCTTAACCAGAATGGCCTAGGGAAAAAATACGCATATCGTTGTAATCGGGCGAGTTTCTACTTTCAGACGCAGCAGGAACTTCTGGGTTTGGTCAATCCGTTCGCGAGATATGGGAGTTTGAAGCTAAGAAATGGTTGAGAAGACAACAAATTTTTCGCACTTCTGCTGCTCCTAACGCTTAACCAGAATGGCCTAGGGAAAAAATACACATATCGTTGTAATCGGGCGAGTTTCTACTTTCAGACGCAGCAGGAACTTCTGGGTTTGGTCAATCCGTTCGCGAGATATGGGAGTTTGAAGCTAAGAAATGGTTGAGAAGACAACAAATTTTTCGCAATTCTGCTGCTCCTAACGCTTAACCAGAATGGCCTAGGGAAAAAATACACATACCGTTGTAATCGGGCGAGTTTCTACTTTCAGACGCAACAGGAATTTTTGGGTTAGGTCAATCCGTTCGCGAGATATGGGAGTTTGAAGCTAAGAAATGGTTGAGAAGATCAACAAATTTTTCGCACTTCTGCTGCTCCAAACGCTTAACCAGAATGGCCTAGGGAAAAAATACGCATATCGTTGTAATCGGGCGAGTTTCTACTTTCAGACGCAGCAGGAACTTCTGGGTTTGGTCAATCCGTTCGCGAGATATGGGAGTTTGAAGCTAAGAAATGGTTGAGAAGACAACAAATTTTTCGCACTTCTGCTGTTCCTAACGCTTAACCAGAATGGCCTGGGGAAAAAATACACATATCGTTGTAATCGGGCGAGTTTCTACTTTCAGACGCAGCAGGAACTTCTGGGTTTGGTCAATCCGTTCGCGAGATATGGGAGTTTGAAGCTAAGAAATGGTTGGGAAGACAACAACTTTTTCGCACTTCTGCAGCTCCTAACGCTTAACCAGAATGGCCTAGGGAAAAAATACACATACCGTTGTAATCGGGCGAGTTTCTACTTTTAGATGCAACAGGAATTTTTGGGTTAGGTCAATCCGTTCCCGAGATATGGGAGTTTGAAGCTAAGAAATGATTGAGAAGAAAACAAATTTGTCGCACTTCTGCAGCTCCAAACGCTTAACCAGAATTGCCTAGGGAGAAACTACACATACCAGCTGTAATCGGGCGAGTTTCTACATTCAGATGCAATAGGAATTTTTGGGTTAGGTCAATACGTTCGCGAGATATGGGACTTTCAAGCTAAGAAATGGTTGACAAGACAATAAATTTTTCGCACTTCTGCTGCTCCAATCGCTTAACCAGAATGGCCTAAGGGAAAAATACACGTACCGTTGTAATCGGGCGAGTTTCTACTTTCAGATGCAATAGGAATTTTGGGTTAGGTCAATACGTTCGCGAGATATGGGACTTTCAAGCTAAGAAACGGTTGACAAGACAATAAATTTTTCGCACTTCTGCTGCTCCAATCGCTTAACCAGAATGGCCTAAGGGAAAAATACACGTACCGTTGTAATCGGGCGAGTTTCTACTTTCAGACGCAGCAGGAACTTCTGGGTTTGGTCAATCCGTTCGCGAGATATGGGAGTTTGAAACTAAGAAATGGTTGAGAAGACAACAACTTTTTCGCACTTCTGCTGCTCCTAACGCTTAACCAGAATGGCCTAGGGAAAAAATACACATACCGTTGTAATCGGCCTAGTTTCTACTTTCAGACGCAGCAGGAACTTCTGGGTTAGGTCAATCCGTTCGCGAGATATGGGAGTTTGAAGCTAAGAAATGATTGAGAAGACAACAAATTTTTCGCACTTCTGCTGCTCCAAACGCTTAACCAGAATGGCCTAGGGAAAAAATACGCATATCGTTGTAATCGGGCGAGTTTCTACTTTCAGACGCAGCAGGAACTTCTGGGTTTGGCCAATCCGTTCGCGAGATATGGGAGTTTGAAGCTAAGAAATGGTTGAGAAGACAACAAATTTTTCGCATTTCTGCTGCTCCTAACGCTTAACCAGAATGGCCTAGGGAAAAAATACACATATCGTTGTAATCGGGCGAGTTTCTACTTTCAGACGCAGCAGGAACTTCTGGGTTTGGTCAATCCGTTCGCGAGATATGGGAGTTTGAAGCTAAGAAATGGTTGAGAAGACAACAACTTTTTCGCACTTCTGCTGCTCCTAACGCTTAAGCAGAATGGCCTAGGGAAAAAATACACATACCTTTGTAATTGGGCGAGTTTCTACTTTCTGACGCAACAGGAATTTTTGGGTTAGGTCAATCCGTTCGCGAGATATGGGAGGTTGAAGCTAAGAAATGGTTGAGAAGATCAACAAATTTTTCGCACTTCTGCTGCTCCAAACGCTTAACCAGAATGGCCTAGGGAAAAAATACGCATATCGTTGTAATCGGGCGAGTTTCTACTTTCAGACGCAACAGGAATTTTTGGGTTAGGTCAATCCGTTCGCGAGATATGGGAGTTTGAAGCTAAGAAATGGTTATGAAGACAACAAATTTTCGCACTTCTGCTGCTCCAAACGCTTAATCAGAATGGCCTAGGGAAAAAATACACATACCGTTGTAATCGGCCTAGCTTCTACTTTCAGACGCAACAGGAATTTTTGGGTTAGGTCAATCCGTTCGCGAGATATGGGAGTTTGAAGCTAAGAAATGATTGAGAAGACAACAAATTTTTCGCACTTCTGCTGCTCCAAACGCTTAACCAGAATGGCCTAGGGAAAAAATACGCATATCGTTGTAATCGGGCGAGTTTCTACTTTCAGACGCAGCAGGAACTTCTGGGTTTGGCCAATCCGTTCGCGAGATATGGGAGTTTGAAGCTAAGAAATGGTTGAGAAGACAACAAATTTTTCGCAATTCTGCTGCTCCTAACGCTTAACCAGAATGGCCTAGGGAAAAAATACACATATCGTTGTAATCGGGCGAGTTTCTACTTTCAGACGCAGCAGGAACTTCTGGGTTTGGTCAATCCGTTCGCGAGATATGTGAGTTTGAAGCTAAGAAATGGTTGAGAAGACAACAACTTTTTCGCACTTCTGCTGCTCCTAACGCTTAACCAGAATGGCCTAGGGAAAAAATACGCATATCGTTGTAATCGGGCGAGTTTCTACTTTCAGACGCAGCAGGAACTTCTGGGTTTGGCCAAACCGTTCGCGAGATATGGGAGTTTGAAGCTAAGAAATGATTGAGAAGACAACAAATTTTTCGCACTTCTGCTGCTCCAAACGCTTAACCAGAATGGCCTAGGGAAAAAATACGCATATCGTTGTAATCGGGCGAGTTTCTACTTTCAGACGCAGCAGGAACTTCTGGGTTTGGCCAATCCGTTCGCGAGATATGGGAGTTTGAAGCTAAGAAATGGTTGAGAAGACAACAAATTTTTCGCAATTCTGCTGCTCCTAACGCTTAACCAGAATGGCCTAGGGAAAAAATACACGTACCGTAGTAATCGGGCGAGTTTCTACTTTCAGATGCAATAGGAATTTTTCGGTTAGGTCAATACGTTCGCGAGATATGGGACTTTCAAGCTAAGAAATGGTTGACAAGACAATAAATTTTTCGCACTTCTGCTGCTCCAATCGCTTAACCAGAATGGCCTAAGGGAAAAATACACGTACCGTTGTAATCGGGCGAGTTTCTACTTTCAGACGCAGCAGGAACTTCTGGGTTTGGTCAATCCGTTCGCGAGATATGGGAGTTTGAAACTAAGAAATGGTTGAGAAGACAACAACTTTTTCGCACTTCTGCTGCTCCTAACGCTTAACCAGAATGGCCTAGCGAAAAAATACACATACCGTTGTAATCGGGCGAGTTTCTACTTTCAGATGCAACAGGAATTTTTGGGTTAGGTCAATCCGTTCCCGAGATATGGGAGTTTGAAGCTAAGAAATGATTGAGAAGAAAACAAATTTGTCGCACTTCTGCTGCTCCAAACGCTTAACCAGAATTGCCTAGGGAGAAACTACACATACCGCTGTAATCGGGCGAGTTTCTACTTTCAGATGCAATAGGAATTTTTGGGTTAGGTCAATACGTTCGCGAGATATGGGACTTTCAAGCTAAGAAATGATTGAGAAGACAACAAATTTTTCGCACTTCTGCTGCTCCAAACGCCTAACCAGAATGGCCTAGGGAAAAAATACACATACCGTTGTAATCGGGCGAGTTTCTACTTTCAGATGCAACAGGAATTTTTGGGTTAGGTCAATCCGTTCCCGAGATATGGGAGTTTGAAGCTAAGAAATGATTGAGAAGAAAACAAATTTGTCGCACTTCTGCAGCTCCAAACGCTTAACCAGAATTGCCTAGGGGGAAACTACACATACCAGCTGTAATCGGGCGAGTTTCTACATTCAGATGCAATAGGAATTTTTGGGTTAGGTCAATACGTTCGCGAGATATGGGACTTTCAAGCTAAGAAATGGTTGACAAGACAATAAATTTTTCGCACTTCTGCTGCTCCAATCGCTTAACCAGAATGCCCTAAGGGAAAAATACACGTACCGTTGTACTCGGGCGAGTTTCTACTTTCAGATGCAATAGGAATTTTTGGGTTAGGTCAATCCGTTCGCGAGATATGGGAGTTTGAAGCTAAGAAATGGTTATGAAGACAACAAATTTTCGCACTTCTGCTGCTCCAAACGCTTAATCAGAATGGCCTAGGGAAAAAATACACCTACCGTTGTAATCGGCCTAGCTTCTACTTTCAGACGCAACAGGAATTTTTGGGTTAGGTCAATCCGTTCGCGAGATATGGGAGTTTGAAGCTAAGAAATGATTGAGAAGACAACAAATTTTTCGCACTTCTGCTGCTCCAAACGCTTAACCAGAATGGCCTAGGGAAAAAATACGCATATCGTTGTAATCGGGCGAGTTTCTACTTTCAGACGCAGCAGGAACTTCTGGGTTTGGCCAATCCGTTCGCGAGATATGGGAGTTTGAAGCTAAGAAATGGTTGAGAAGACAACAACTTTTTCGCAATTCTGCTGCTCCTAACGCTTAACCAGAATGGCCTAGGGAAAAAATACACATATCGTTGTAATCGGGCGAGTTTCTACTTTCAGACGCAGCAGGAACTTCTGGGTTTGGTCAATCCGTTCGCGAGATATGGGAGTTTGAAGCTAAGAAATGGTTGAGAAGACAACAACTTTTTCGCACTTCTGCTGCTCCTAACGCTTAACCAGAATGGCCTAGGGAAAAAATACGCATATCGTTGTAATCGGGCGAGTTTCTACTTTCAGACGCAGCAGGAACTTCTGGGTTTGGCCAAACCGTTCGCGAGATATGGGTGTTTGAAGCTAAGAAATGGTTGAGAAGACAACAAATTTTTCGCACTTCTGCTGCTCCAAACGCTTAACCAGAATGGCCTAGGGAAAAAAATACACATACCGTTGTAATCGGGCGAGTTTCTACTTTCAAATGCAACAGGAATTTTTGGGTTAGGTCAATCCGTTCCCGAGATATGGGAGTTTGAAGCTAAGAAATGGTTGAGAAGACAACAAATTTTTCGCACTTCTGCTGCTCCTAACGCTTAACCAGAATGGCCTAGGGAAAAAATACACATATCGTTGTAATCGGGCGAGTTTCTACTTTCAGACGCAGCAGGAACTTCTGGGTTTGGTCAATCCGTTCGCGAGATATGGGAGTTTGAATCTAAGAAATGGTTATGAAGACAACTTTTTCGCAGTTCTGCTGCTCCTAACGCTTAATCGGAATGGCCTAGGGAAAAAATACACATACCGTTGTAATCGGGCGAGTTTCTACTTTCAGACGCAACAGGAATTTTTGGGTTAGGTCAATCCGTTCGCGAGATATGGGAGTTTGAAGCTAAGAAATGGTTGAGAAGATCAACAAATTTTTCGCACTTCTGCTGCTCCAAACGCTTAACCAGAATGGCCTAGGGAAAAAATACCCATATCGTTGTAATCGGGCGAGTTTCTACTTTCAGACGCAGCAGGAACTTCTGGGTTTGGTCAATCCGTTCGCGAGATATGGGAGTTTGAAGCTAAGAAATGGTTGAGAAGACAACAAATTTTTCGCATTTCTGCTGCTCCTAACGCTTAACCAGAATGGCCTAGGGAAAAAATACACATATCGTTGTAATCGGGCGAGTTTCTACTTTCAGACGCAGCAGGAACTTCTGGGTTTGGCCAATCCGTTCGCGAGATATGGGAGTTTGAAGCTAAGAAATGGTTGAGAAGACAACAAATTTTTCGCAATTCTGCTGCTCCTAACGCTTAACCAGAATGGCCTAGGGAAAAAATACACATATCGTTGTAATCGGGCGAGTTTCTACTTTCAGACGCAGCAGGAACTTCTGGGTTTGGTCAATCCGTTCGCGAGATATGGGAGTTTGAAGCTAAGAAATGGTTGAGAAGACAACAACTTTTTCGCACTTCTGCTGCTCCAAACGCTTAACCAGAATTGCCTAGGGAGAAACTACACATACCAGCTGTAATCGGGCGAGTTTCTACATTCAGATGCAATAGGAATTTTTGGGTTAGGTCAATACGTTCGCGAGATATGGGACTTTCAAGCTAAGAAATGGTTGACAAGACAATAAATTTTTCGCACTTCTGCTGCTCCAATCGCTTAACCAGAATGGCCTAAGGGAAAAATACACGTACCGTTGTACTCGGGCGAGTTTCTACTTTCAGATGCAATAGGAATTTTTGGGTTAGGTCAATCCGTTCGCGAGATATGGGAGTTTGAAGCTAAGAAATGGTTATGAAGACAACAAATTTTCGCACTTCTGCTGCTCCAAACGCTTAATCAGAATGGCCTAGGGAAAAAATACACATACCGTTGTAATCGGCCTAGCTTCTACTTTCAGACGCAACAGGAATTTTTGGGTTAGGTCAATCCGTTCGCGAGATATGGGAGTTTGAAGCTAAGAAATGATTGAGAAGACAACAAATTTTTCGCACTTCTGCTGCTCCAAACGCTTAACCAGAATGGCCTAGGGAAAAAATACGCATATCGTTGTAATCGGGCGAGTTTCTACTTTCAGACGCAGCAGGAACTTCTGGGTTTGGCCAATCCGTTCGCGAGATATGGGAGTTTGAAGCTAAGAAATGGTTGAGAAGACAACAAATTTTTCGCAATTCTGCTGCTCCTAACGCTTAACCAGAATGGCCTAGGGAAAAAATACACATATCGTTGTAATCGGGCGAGTTTCTACTTTCAGACGCAGCAGGAACTTCTGGGTTTGGTCAATCCGTTCGCGAGATATGGGAGTTTGAAGCTAAGAAATGGTTGAGAAGACAACAACTTTTTCGCACTTCTGCTGCTCCTAACGCTTAACCAGAATGGCCTAGGGAAAAAATACGCATATCGTTGTAATCGGGCGAGTTTCTACTTTCAGACGCAGCAGGAACTTCTGGGTTTGGCCAAACCGTTCGCGAGATATGGGTGTTTGAAGCTAAGAAATGGTTGAGAAGACAACAAATTTTTCGCACTTCTGCTGCTCCAAACGCTTAACCAGAATGGCCTAGGGAAAAAAATACACATACCGTTGTAATCGGGCGAGTTTCTACTTTCAAATGCAACAGGAATTTTTGGGTTAGGTCAATCCGTTCCCGAGATATGGGAGTTTGAAGCTAAGAAATGGTTGAGAAGACAACAAATTTTTCGCACTTCTGCTGCTCCTAACGCTTAACCAGAATGGCCTAGGGAAAAAATACACATATCGTTGTAATCGGGCGAGTTTCTACTTTCAGACGCAGCAGGAACTTCTGGGTTTGGTCAATCCGTTCGCGAGATATGGGAGTTTGAATCTAAGAAATGGTTATGAAGACAACTTTTTCGCAGTTCTGCTGCTCCTAACGCTTAATCGGAATGGCCTAGGGAAAAAATACACATACCGTTGTAATCGGGCGAGTTTCTACTTTCAGACGCAACAGGAATTTTTGGGTTAGGTCAATCCGTTCGCGAGATATGGGAGTTTGAAGCTAAGAAATGGTTGAGAAGATCAACAAATTTTTCGCACTTCTGCTGCTCCAAACGCTTAACCAGAATGGCCTAGGGAAAAAATACGCATATCGTTGTAATCGGGCGAGTTTCTACTTTCAGACGCAGCAGGAACTTCTGGGTTTGGTCAATCCGTTCGCGAGATATGGGAGTTTGAAGCTAAGAAATGGTTGAGAAGACAACAAATTTTTCGTATTTCTGCTGCTCCTAACGCTTAACCAGAATGGCCTAGGGAAAAAATACACATATCGTTGTAATCGGGCGAGTTTCTACTTTCAGACGCAGCAGGAACTTCTGGGTTTGGTCAATCCGTTCGCGAGATATGGGAGTTTGAAGCTAAGAAATGGTTGAGAAGACAACAACTTTTTCGCACTTCTGCTGCTCCTAACGCTTAAGCAGAATGGCCTAGGGAAAAAATACACATACCTTTGTAATTGGGCGAGTTTCTACTTTCTGACGCAACAGGAATTTTTGGGTTAGGTCAATCCGTTCGCGAGATATGGGAGGTTGAAGCTAAGAAATGGTTGAGAAGATCAACAAATTTTTCGCACTTCTGCTGCTCCAAACGCTTAACCAGAATGGCCTAGGGAAAAAATACGCATATCGTTGTAATCGGGCGAGTTTCTACTTTCAGACGCAACAGGAATTTTTGGGTTAGGTCAATCCGTTCGCGAGATATGGGAGTTTGAAGCTAAGAAATGGTTATGAAGACAACAAATTTTCGCACTTCTGCTGCTCCAAACGCTTAATCAGAATGGCCTAGGGAAAAAATACACATACCGTTGTAATCGGCCAAGCTTCTACTTTCAGACGCAACAGGAATTTTTGGGTTAGGTCAATCCGTTCGCGAGATATGGGAGTTTGAAGCTAAGAAATGATTGAGAAGACAACAAATTTTTCGCACTTCTGCTGCTCCAAACGCTTAACCAGAATGGCCTAGGGAAAAAATACGCATATCGTTGTAATCGGGCGAGTTTCTACTTTCAGACGCAGCAGGAACTTCTGGGTTTGGCCAATCCGTTCGCGAGATATGGGAGTTTGAAGCTAAGAAATGGTTGAGAAGACAACAAATTTTTCGCAATTCTGCTGCTCCTAACGCTTAACCAGAATGGCCTAGGGAAAAAATACACATATCGTTGTAATCGGGCGAGTTTCTACTTTCAGACGCAGCAGGAACTTCTGGGTTTGGTCAATCCGTTCGCGAGATATGTTAGTTTGAAGCTAAGAAATGGTTGAGAAGACAACAACTTTTTCGCACTTCTGCTGCTCCTAACGCTTAACCAGAATGGCCTAGGGAAAAAATACGCATATCGTTGTAATCGGGCGAGTTTCTACTTTCAGACGCAGCAGGAACTTCTGGGTTTGGCCAAACCGTTCGCGAGATATGGGTGTTTGAAGCTAAGAAATGGTTGAGAAGACAACAAATTTTTCGCACTTCTGCTGCTCCAAACGCTTAACCAGAATGGCCTAGGGAAAAAATACACATACCGTTGTAATCGGGCGAGTTTCTACTTTCAGATGCAACAGGAATTTTTGGGTTAGGTCAATCCGTTCCCGAGATATGGGAGTTTGAATCTAAGAAATGGTTGAGAAGACAACAAATTTTTCGCACTTCTGCTGTTCCTAACGCTTAACCAGAATGGCCTAGGGAAAAAATACACATATCGTTGTAATCGGGCGAGTTTCTACTTTCAGACGCAGCAGGAACTTCTGGGTTTGGTCAATCCGTTCGCGAGATATGGGAGTTTGAATCTAAGAAATGGCTATGAAGACAACTTTTTCGCAGTTCTGCTGCTCCTAACGCTTAATCGGAATGGCCTAGGGAAAAAATACACATACCGTTGTAATCGGGCGAGTTTCTATTTTCAGACGCAACAGGAATTTTTGGGTTAGGTCAATCCGTTCGCGAGATATGGGAGTTTGAAGCTAAGAAATGGTTGAGAAGATCAACAAATTTTTCGCACTTCTGCTGCTCCAAACGCTTAACCAGAATGGCCTAGGGAAAAAATACGCATATCGTTGTAATCGGGCGAGTTTCTACTTTCAGATGCAACAGGAATTTTTGGGTTAGGTCAATCCGTTCCCGAGATATGGGAGTTTGAAGCTAAGAAATGGTTGAGAAGACAACAAATTTTTCGCACTTCTGCTGCTCCTAACGCTTAACCAGAATGGCCTAGGGAAAAAATACACATATCGTTGTAATCGGGCGAGTTTCTACTTTCAGACGCAGCAGGAACTTCTGGGTTTGGTCAATCCGTTCGCGAGATATGGGAGTTTGAATCTAAGAAATGGTTATGAAGACAACTTTTTCGCAGTTCAGCTGCTCCAAACGCTTAACCAGAATGGCCTAGGGAAAAAATACGCATATCGTTGTAATCGGGCGAGTTTCTACTTTCAGACGCAACAGGAATTTTTGGGTTAGGTCAATCCGTTCGCGAGATATGGGAGTTTGAAGCTAAGAAATGGTTGAGAAGATCAACAAATTTTTCGCACTTCTGCTGCTCCAAACGCTTAACCAGAATGGCCTAGGGAAAAAATACGCATATCGTTGTAATCGGGCGAGTTTCTACTTTCAGACGCAGCAGGAACTTCTGGGTTTGGTCAATCCGTTCGCGAGATATGGGAGTTTGAAGCTAAGAAATGGTTGAGAAGACAACAAATTTTTCGCATTTCTGCTGCTCCTAACGCTTAACCAGAATGGCCTAGGGAAAAAATACACATATCGTTGTAATCGGGCGAGTTTCTACTTTCAGACGCAGCAGGAACTTCTGGGTTTGGTCAATCCGTTCGCGAGATATGGGAGTTTGAAGCTAAGAAATGGTTGAGAAGACAACAACTTTTTCGCACTTCTGCTGCTCCTAACGCTTAAGCAGAATGGCCTAGGGAAAAAATACACATACCTTTGTAATTGGGCGAGTTTCTACTTTCAGACGCAACAGGAATTTTTGGGTTAGGTCAATCCGTTCGCGAGATATGGGAGGTTGAAGCTAAGAAATGGTTGAGAAGATCCACAAATTTTTCGCACTTCTGCTGCTCCAAACGCTTAACCAGAATGGCCTAGGGAAAAAATACGCATATCGTTGTAATCGGGCGAGTTTCTACTTTCAGACGCAACAGGAATTTTTGGGTTAGGTCAATCCGTTCGCGAGATATGGGAATTTGAAGCTAAGAAATGGTTATGAAGACAACAAATTTTCGCACTTCTGCTGCTCCAAACGCTTAATCAGAATGGCCTAGGGAAAAAATACACATACCGTTGTAATCGGCCTAGCTTCTACTTTCAGACGCAACAGGAATTTTTGGGTTAGGTCAATCCGTTCGCGAGATATGGGAGTTTGAAGCTAAGAAATGGTTGAGAAGACAACAAATTTTTCGCACTTCTGCTGCTCCTAACGCTTAACCAGAATGGCCTAGGGAAAAAATACACATATCGTTGTAATCGGGCGAGTTTCTACTTTCAGACGCAACAGGAATTTTTGGGTTAGGTCAATCCGTTCGCGAGATATGGGAGTTTGAAGCTAAGAAATGGTTATGAAGACAACAAATTTTTCGCACTTCTGCTGCTCCAAACGCTTAACCAGAATGGCCTAGGGAAAAAATACGCATATCGTTGTAATCGGGCGAGTTTCTACTTTCAGATGCAACAGGAATTTTTGGGTTAGGTCAATCCGTTCCCGAGATATGGGAGTTTGAAGCTAAGAAATGGTTGAGAAGACAACAAATTTTTCGCACTTCTGCTGCTCCTAACGCTTAACCAGAATGGCCTAGGGAAAAAATACACATATCGTTGTAATCGGGCGAGTTTCTACTTTCAGACGCAGCAGGAACTTCTGGGTTTGGTCAATCCGTTCGCGAGATATGGGAGTTTGAATCTAAGAAATGGTTATGAAGACAACTTTTTCGCAGTTCAGCTGCTCCTAACGCTTAATCCGAATGGCCTAGGGAAAAAATACACATACCGTTGTAATCGGGCGAGTTTCTACTTTCAGACGCAGCAGGAACTTCTGGGTTTGGTCAATCCGTTCGCGAGATATGGGAGTTTGAAGCTAAGAAATGGTTGAGAAGACAACAACTTTTTCGCACTTCTGCTGCTCCTAACGCTTAACCAGAATGGCCTAGGGAAAAAATACACATACCTTTGTAATCGGGCGAGTTTCTACTTTCAGACGCAACAGGAATTTTTGGGTTAGGTCAATCCGTTCGCGAGATATGGGAGGTTGAAGCTAAGAAATGGTTGAGAAGATCAACAAATTTTTCGCACTTCTGCTGCTCCAAACGCTTAACCAGAATGGCCTAGGGAAAAAATACGCGTATCGTTGTAATCGGGCGAGTTTCTACTTTCAGACGCAACAGGAATTTTTGGGTTAGGTCAATCCGTTCGCGAGATATGGGAGTTTGAAGCTAAGAAATGGTTGAGAAGATCAACAAATTTTTCGCACTTCTGCTGCTCCAAACGCTTAACCAGAATGGCCTAGGGAAAAAATACGCATATCGTTGTAATCGGGCGAGTTTCTACTTTCAGACGCAGCAGGAACTTCTGGGTTTGGTCAATCCGTTCGCGAGATATGGGAGTTTGAAGCTAAGAAATGGTTGAGAAGACAACAAATTTTTCGCAATTCTGCTGCTCCTAACGCTTAACCAGAATGGCCTAGGGAAAAAATACATATACCGTTGTAATCGGGCGAGTTTCTACTTTCAGACGCAACAGGAATTTTTGGGTTAGGTCAATCCGTTCGCGAGATATGGGAGTTTGAAGCTAAGAAATGGTTGAGAAGATCAACAAATTTTTCGCACTTCTGCTGCTCCAAACGCTTAACCAGAATGGCCTAGGGAAAAAATACGCATATCGTTGTAATCGGGCGAGTTTCTACTTTCAGACGCAGCAGGAACTTCTGGGTTAGGTCAATCCGTTCCCGAGATATGGGAGTTTGAAGCTAAGAAATGATTGAGAAGAAAACAAATTTGTCGCACATCTGCAGCTCCAAACGCTTAACCAGAATTGCCTAGGGAGAAACTACACATACCAGCTGTAATCGGGCGAGTTTCTACATTCAGATGCAATAGGAATTTTTGGGTTAGGTCAATCCGTTCGCGAGATATGGGAGTTTGAATCTAAGAAATGGTTATGAAGACAACTTTTTCGCAGTTCAGCTGCTCCTAACGCTTAATCCGAATGGCCTAGGGAAAAAATACGCATATCGTTGTAATCGGGCGAGTTTCTACTTTCAGATGCAACAGGAATTTTTGGGTTAGGTCAATCCGTTCCCGAGATATGGGAGTTTGAAGCTAAGAAATGGTTGAGAAGAAAACAAATTTGTCGCACATCTGCAGCTCCAAACGCTTAACCAGAATTGCCTAGGGAGAAACTACACATACCAGCTGTAATCGGGCGAGTTTCTACATTCAGATGCAATAGGAATTTTTGGGTTAGGTCAATACGTTCGCGAGATATGGGACTTTCAAGCTAAGAAATGGTTGACAAGACAATAAATTTTTCGCACTTCTGCTGCTCCAATCGCTTAACCAGAATGGCCTAAGGGAAAAATACACGTACCGTTGTAATCGGGCGAGTTTCTACTTTCAGACGCAGCAGGAACTTCTGGGTTTGGTCAATCCGTTCGCGAGATATGGGAGTTTGAAGCTAAGAAATGGTTGAGAAGACAACAAATTTTTCGCACTTCTGCTGCTCCTAACGCTTAACCAGAATGGCCTAGGGAAAAAATACACATATCGTTGTAATCGGGCGAGTTTCTACTTTCAGACGCAGCAGGAACTTCTGCGTTTGGTCAATCCGTTCGCGAGATATGGGAGTTTGAAGCTAAGAAATGGTTGGGAAGACAACAACTTTTTCGCACTTCTGCAGCTCCTAACGCTTAACCAGAATGGCCTAGGGAAAAAATACACATACCGTTGTAATCGGGCGAGTTTCTACTTTCAGATGCAACAGGAATTTTTGGGTTAGGTCAATCCGTTCCCGAGATATGGGAGTTTGAAGCTAAGAAATGATTGAGAAGAAAACAAATTTGTCGCACATCTGCAGCTCCAAACGCTTAACCAGAATTGCCTAGGGAGAAACTACACATACCAGCTGTAATCGGGCGAGTTTCTACATTCAGATGCAATAGGAATTTTTGGGTTAGGTCAATACGTTCGCGAGATATGGGACTTTCAAGCTAAGAAATGGTTGACAAGACAATAAATTTTTCGCACTTCTGCTGCTCCAATCGCTTAACCAGAATAGCCTAAGGGAAAAATACACGTACCGTTGTAATCGGGCGAGTTTCTACTTTCAGATGCAATAGGAATTTTTGGGTTAGGTCAATACGTTCGCGAGATATGGGACTTTCAAGCTAAGAAATGGTTGACAAGACAATAAATTTTTCGCACTTCTGCTGCTCCAATCGCTTAACCAGAATGGCCTAAGGGAAAAATACACGTACCGTTGTAATCGGGCGAGTTTCTACTTTCAGACGCAGCAGGAACTTCTGGGTTTGGTCAATCCGTTCGCGAGATATGGGAGTTTGAAGCTAAGAAATGGTTGAGAAGACAACAACTTTTTCGCACTTCTGCTGCTCCTAACGCTTAACCAGAATGGCCTAGGGATAAAATACGCATATCGTTGTAATCGGGCGAGTTTCTACTTTCAGACGCAGCAGGAACTTCTGCGTTTGGTCAATCCGTTCGCGAGATATGGGAGTTTGAAGCTAAGAAATGGTTGGGAAGACAACAACTTTTTCGCACTTCTGCAGCTCCTAACGCTTAACCAGAATGGCCTAGGGGAAAAACACACATACCGTTGTAATCGGGCGAGTTTCTACTTTCAGATGCAACAGGAATTTTTGGGTTAGGTCAATCCGTTCCCGAGATATGGGAGTTTGAAGCTAAGAAATGATTGAGAAGAAAACAAATTTGTCGCACATCTGCAGCTCCAAACGCTTAACCAGAATTGCCTAGGGAGAAACTACACATACCAGCTGTAATCGGGCGAGTTTCTACATTCAGATGCAATAGGAATTTTTGGGTTAGGTCAATACGTTCGCGAGATATGGGACTTTCAAGCTAAGAAATGGTTGACAAGATAATAAATTTTTCGCACTTCTGCTGCTCCAATCGCTTAACCAGAATAGCCTAAGGGAAAAATACACGTACCGTTGTAATCGGGCGAGTTTCTACTTTCAGATGCAATAGGAATTTTTGGGTTAGGTCAATACGTTCGCGAGATATGGGACTTTCAAGCTAAGAAATGGTTGACAAGACAATAAATTTTTCGCACTTCTGCTGCTCCAATCGCTTAACCAGAATGGCCTAAGGGAAAAATACACGTACCGTTGTAATCGGGCGAGTTTCTACTTTCAGACGCAGCAAGAACTTCTGGGTTTGGTCAATCCGTTCGCGAGATATGGGAGTTTGAAGCTAAGAAATGGTTGAGAAGACAACAACTTTTTCGCACTTCTGCTGCTCCTAACGCTTAACCAGAATGGCCTAGGGAAAAAATACGCATATCGTTGTAATCGGGCGAGTTTCTACTTTCAGACGCAGCAGGAACTTCTGGGTTTGGCCAAACCGTTCGCGAGATATGGGTGTTTGAAGCTAAGAAATGGTTGAGAAGACAACAAATTTTTCGCACTTCTGCTGCTCCAAACGCTTAACCAGAATGGCCTAGGGAAAAAAATACACATACCGTTGTAATCGGGCGAGTTTCTACTTTCAGATGCAACAGGAATTTTTGGGTTAGGTCAATCCGTTCCCGAGATATGGGAGTTTGAAGCTAAGAAATGGTTGAGAAGACAACAAATTTTTCGCACTTCTGCTGCTCCTAACGCTTAACCAGAATGGCCTAGGGAAAAAATACACATATCGTTGTAATCGGGCGAGTTTCTACTTTCAGACGCAGCAGGAACTTCTGGGTTTGGTCAATCCGTTCGCGAGATATGGGAGTTTGAATCTAAGAAATGGTTATGAAGACAACTTTTTCGCAGTTCTGCTGCTCCTAACGCTTAATCGGAATGGCCTAGGGAAAAAATACACATACCGTTGTAATCGGGCGAGTTTCTACTTTCAGACGCAACAGGAATTTTTGGGTTAGGTCAATCCGTTCGCGAGATATGGGAGTTTGAAGCTAAGAAATGGTTGAGAAGATCAACAAATTTTTCGCACTTCTGCTGCTCCAAACGCTTAACCAGAATGGCCTAGGGAAAAAATACGCATATCGTTGTAATCGGGCGAGTTTCTACTTTCAGACGCAGCAGGAACTTCTGGGTTTGGTCAATCCGTTCGCGAGATATGGGAGTTTGAAGCTAAGAAATGGTTGAGAAGACAACAAATTTTTCGCATTTCTGCTGCTCCTAACGCTTAACCAGAATGGCCTAGGGAAAAAATACACATATCGTTGTAATCGGGCGAGTTTCTACTTTCAGACGCAGCAGGAACTTCTGGGTTTGGTCAATCCGTTCGCGAGATATGGGAGTTTGAAGCTAAGAAATGGTTGAGAAGACAACAACTTTTTCGCACTTCTGCTGCTCCTAACGCTTAAGCAGAATGGCCTAGGGAAAAAATACACATACCTTTGTAATTGGGCGAGTTTCTACTTTCAGACGCAACAGGAATTTTTGGGTTAGGTCAATCCGTTCGCGAGATATGGGAGGTTGAAGCTAAGAAATGGTTGAGAAGATCAACAAATTTTTCGCACTTCTGCTGCTCCAAACGCTTAACCAGTATGGCCTAGGGAAAAAATACGCATATCGTTGTAATCGGGCGAGTTTCTACTTTCAGACGCAACAGGAATTTTTGGGTTAGGTCAATCCGTTCGCGAGATATGGGAGTTTGAAGCTAAGAAATGGTTATGAAGACAACAAATTTTCGCACTTCTGCTGCTCCAAACGCTTAATCAGAATGGCCTAGGGAAAAAATACACATACCGTTGTAATCGGCCTAGCTTCTACTTTCAGACGCAACAGGAATTTTTGGGTTAGGTCAATCCGTTCGCGAGATATGGGAGTTTGAAGCTAAGAAATGATTGAGAAGACAACAAATTTTTCGCACTTCTGCTGCTCCAAACGCTTAACCAGAATGGCCTAGGGAAAAAATACGCATATCGTTGTAATCGGGCGAGTTTCTACTTTCAGACGCAGCAGGAACTTCTGGGTTTGGCCAATCCGTTCGCGAGATATGGGAGTTTGAAGCTAAGAAATGGTTGAGAAGACAACAAATTTTTCGCAATTCTGCTGCTCCTAACGCTTAACCAGAATGGCCTAGGGAAAAAATACACATATCGTTGTAATCGGGCGAGTTTCTACTTTCAGACGCAGCAGGAACTTCTGGGTTTGGTCAATCCGTTCGCGAGATATGTGAGTTTGAAGCTAAGAAATGGTTGAGAAGACAACAACTTTTTCGCACTTCTGCTGCTCCTAACGCTTAACCAGAATGGCCTAGGGAAAAAATACGCATATCGTTGTAATCGGGCGAGTTTCTATTTTCAGACGCAGCAGGAACTTCTGGGTTTGGCCAAACCGTTCGCGAGATATGGGTGTTTGAAGCTAAGAAATGGTTGAGAAGACAACAAATTTTTCGCACTTCTGCTGCTCCAAACGCTTAACCAGAATGGCCTAGGGAAAAAATACACATACCGTTGTAATCGGGCGAGTTTCTACTTTCAGATGCAACAGGAATTTTTGGGTTAGGTCAATCCGTTCCCGAGATATGGGAGTTTGAAGCTAAGAAATGGTTGAGAAGACAACAAATTTTTCGCACTTCTGCTGCTCCTAACGCTTAACCAGAATGGCCTAGGGAAAAAATACACATATCGTTGTAATCGGGCGAGTTTCTACTTTCAGACGCAGCAGGAACTTCTGGGTTTGGTCAATCCGTTCGCGAGATATGGGAGTTTGAATCTAAGAAATGGCTATGAAGACAACTTTTTCGCACTTCTGCTGCTCCTAACGCTTAATCGGAATGGCCTAGGGAAAAAATACACATACCGTTGTAATCGGGCGAGTTTCTATTTTCAGACGCAACAGGAATTTTTGGGTTAGGTCAATCCGTTCGCGAGATATGGGAGTTTGAAGCTAAGAAATGGTTGAGAAGATCAACAAATTTTTCGCACTTCTGCTGCTCCAAACGCTTAACCATAATGGCCTAGGGAAAAAATACGCATATCGTTGTAATCGGGCGAGTTTCTACTTTCAGATGCAACAGGAATTTTTGGGTTAGGTCAATCCGTTCCCGAGATATGGGAGTTTGAAGCTAAGAAATGGTTGAGAAGACAACAAATTTTTCGCACTTCTGCTGCTCCTAACGCTTAACCAGAATGGCCTAGGGAAAAAATACACATATCGTTGTAATCGGGCGAGTTTCTACTTTCAGACGCAGCAGGAACTTCTGGGTTTGGTCAATCCGTTCGCGAGATATGGGAGTTTGAATCTAAGAAATGGTTATGAAGACAACTTTTTCGCAGTTCAGCTGCTCCTAACGCTTAATCCGAATGGCCTAGGGAAAAAATACACATACCGTTGTAATCGGGCGAGTTTCTACTTTCAGACGCAGCAGGAACTTCTGGGTTTGGTCAATCCGTTCGCGAGATATGGGAGTTTGAAGCTAAGAAATGGTTGAGAAGACAACAACTTTTTCGCACTTCTTCTGCTCCTAACGCTTAACCAGAATGGCCTAGGGAAAAAATACACATACCTTTGTAATCGGGCGAGTTTCTACTTTCAGACGCAACAGGAATTTTTGGGTTAGGTCAATCCGTTCGCGAGATATGGGAGGTTGAATCTAAGAAATGGTTGAGAAGATCAACAAATTTTTCGCACTTCTGCTGCTCCAAACGCTTAACCAGAATGGCCTAGGGAAAAAATACACATACCGTTGTAATCGGGCGAGTTTCTACTTTCAGATGCAACAGGAATTTTTGGGTTAGGTCAATCCGTTCGCGAGATATGGGAGTTTGAAGCTAAGAAATGGTTGAGAAGACAACAACTTTTTCGCACTTCTGCTGCTCCTAACGCTTAAGCAGAATGGCCTAGGGAAAAAATACACATACCTTTGTAATTGGGCGAGTTTCTACTTTCAGACGCAACAGGAATTTTTGGGTTAGGTCAATCCGTTCGCGAGATATGGGAGGTTGAAGCTAAGAAATGGTTGAGAAGATCAACAAATTTTTCGCACTTCTGCTGCTCCAAACGCTTAACCAGAATGGCCTAGGGAAAAAATACGCATATCGTTGTAATCGGGCGAGTTTCTACTTTCAGACGCAACAGGAATTTTTGGGTTAGGTCAATCCGTTCGCGAGATATGGGAGTTTGAAGCTAAGAAATGGTTATGAAGACAACAAATTTTCGCACTTCTGCTGCTCCAAACGCTTAATCCGAATGGCCTAGGGAAAAAATACACATACCGTTGTAATCGGCCTAGCTTCTACTTTCAGACGCAACAGGAATTTTTGGGTTAGGTCAATCCGTTCGCGAGATATGGGAGTTTGAAGCTAAGAAATGATTGAGAAGACAACAAATTTTTCGCACTTCTGCTGCTCCAAACGCTTAACCAGAATGGCCTAGGGAAAAAATACGCATATCGTTGTAATCGGGCGAGTTTCTACTTTCAGACGCAGCAGGAACTTCTGGGTTTGGCCAATCCGTTCGCGAGATATGGGAGTTTGAAGCTAAGAAATGGTTGAGAAGACAACAAATTTTTCGCAATTCTGCTGCTCCTAACGCTTAACCAGAATGGCCTAGGGAAAAAATACACATATCGTTGTAATCGGGCGAGTTTCTACTTTCAGACGCAGCAGGAACTTCTGGGTTTGGTCAATCCGTTCGCGAGATATGGGAGTTTGAAGCTAAGAAATGGTTGAGAAGACAACAACTTTTTCGCACTTCTGCTGCTCCTAACGCTTAACCAGAATGGCCTAGGGAAAAAATACGCATATCGTTGTAATCGGGCGAGTTTCTACTTTCAGACGCAGCAGGAACTTCTGGGTTTGGCCAAACCGTTCGCGAGATATGGGTGTTTGAAGCTAAGAAATGGTTGAGAAGACAACAAATTTTTCGCACTTCTGCTGCTCCAAACGCTTAACCAGAATGGCCTAGGGAAAAAATACACATACCGTTGTAATCGGGCGAGTTTCTACTTTCAGATGCAACAGGAATTTTTGGGTTAGGTCAATCCGTTCCCGAGATATGGGAGTTTGAAGCTAAGAAATGGTTGAGAAGACAACAAATTTTTCGCACTTCTGCTGCTCCTAACGCTTAACCAGAATGGCCTAGGGAAAAAATACACATATCGTTGTAATCGGGCGAGTTTCTACTTTCAGACGCAGCAGGAACTTCTGGGTTTGGTCAATCCGTTCGCGAGATATGGGAGTTTGAATGTAAGAAATGGCTATGAAGACAACTTTTTCGCAGTTCTGCTGCTCCTAACGCTTAATCGGAATGGCCTAGGGAAAAAATACACATACCTTTGTAATCGGGCGAGTTTCTACTTTCAGACGCAACAGGAATTTTTGGGTTAGGTCAATCCGTTCGCGAGATATGGGAGGTTGAAGCTAAGAAATGGTTGAGAAGATCAACAAATTTTTCGCACTTCTGCTGCTCCAAACGCTTAACCAGAATGGCCTAGGGAAAAAATACGCATATCGTTGTAATCGGGCGAGTTTCTACTTTCAGACGCAACAGGAATTTTTGGGTTAGGTCAATCCGTTCGCGAGATATGGGAGTTTGAAGCTAAGAAATGGTTGAGAAGACAACAAATTTTTCGCAATTCTGCTGCTCCTAACGCTTAACCAGAATGGCCTAGGGAAAAAATACATATACCGTTGTAATCGGGCGAGTTTCTACTTTCAGACGCAACAGGAATTTTTGGGTTAGGTCAATCCGTTCGCGAGATATGGGAGTTTGAAGCTAAGAAATGGTTGAGAAGATCAACAAATTTTTCGCACTTCTGCTGCTCCAAACGCTTAACCAGAATGGCCTAGGGAAAAAATACGCATATCGTTGTAATCGGGCGAGTTTCTACTTTCAGACGCAGCAGGAACTTCTGGGTTTGGTCAATCCGTTCGCGAGATATGGGAGTTTGAAGCTAAGAAATGGTTGAGAAGACAACAAATTTTTCGCACTTCTGCTGCTCCTAACGCTTAACCAGAATGGCCTAGGGAAAAAATACACATATCGTTGTAATCGGGCGAGTTTCTACTTTCAGACGCAGCAGGAACTTCTGGGTTTGGTCAATCCGTTCGCGAGATATGGGAGTTTGAATCTAAGAAATGGTTATGAAGACAACTTTTTCGCAGTTCAGCTGCTCCTAACGCTTAATCCGAATGGCCTAGGGAAAAAATACACATACCGTTGTAATCGGGCGAGTTTCTACTTTCAGACGCAGCAGGAACTTCTGGGTTTGGTCAATCCGTTCGCGAGATATGGGAGTTTGAAGCTAAGAAATGGTTGAGAAGACAACAACTTTTTCGCACTTCTGCTGCTCCTAACGCTTAACCAGAATGGCCTAGGGAAAAAATACACATACCTTTGTAATCGGGCGAGTTTCTACTTTCAGATGCAATAGGAATTTTTGGGTTAGGTCAATACGTTCCCGAGATATGGGAGTTTGAAGCTAAGAAATGATTGAGAAGAAAACAAATTTGTCGCACTTCTGCTGCTCCAAACGCTTAACCAGAATTGCCTAGGGAGAAACTACACATACCGCTGTAATCGGGCGAGTTTCTACTTTCAGATGCAATAGGAATTTTTGGGTTAGGTCAATACGTTCGCGAGATATGGGACTTTCAAGCTAAGAAATGGTTGACAAGACAATAAATTTTTCGCACTTCTGCTGCTCCAATCGCTTAACCAGAATGGCCTAAGGGAAAAATACACGTACCGTTGTAATCGGGCGAGTTTCTACTTTCAGATGCAATAGGAATTTTTGGGTTAGGTCAATCCGTTCGCGAGATATGGGAGTTTGAAGCTAAGAAATGGTTATGAAGACAACAAATTTTTCGCACTTCTGCTGCTCCAAACGCTTAATCAGAATGGCCTAGGGAAAAAATACACATACCGTTGTAATCGGCCTAGCTTCTACTTTCAGACGCAACAGGAATTTTTGGATTAGGTCAATCCGTTCGCGAGATATGGGAGTTTGAAGCTAAGAAATGATTGAGAAGACAACAAATTTTTCGCACTTCTGCTGCTCCAAACGCTTAACCAGAATGGCCTAGGGAAAAAATACACATATCGTTGTAATCGGGCGAGTTTCTACTTTCAGACGCAGCAGGAACTTCTGGGCTTGGTCAATCCGTTCGCGAGATATGGGAGTTTGAAGCTAAGAAATGGTTGAGAAGACAACAACTTTTTCGCAATTCTGCTGCTCCTAACGCTTAACCAGAATGGCCTAGGGAAAAAATACACATATCGTTGTAATCGGGCGAGTTTCTACTTTCAGACGCAGCAGGAACTTCTGGGGTTGGTCAAACCGTTCGCGAGATATGGGAGTTTGAAGCTAAGAAATGATTGAGAAGAAAACAAATTTGTCGCACTTCTGCTGCTCCAAACGCTTAACCAGAATTGCCTAGGGAGAAACTACACATACCGCTGTAATCGGGCGAGTTTCTACTTTCAGATGCAATAGGAATTTTTGGGTTAGGTCAATACGTTCGCGAGATATGGGACTTTCAAGCTAAGAAATGGTTGACAAGACAATAAATTTTTCGCACTTCTGCTGCTCCAATCGCTTAACCAGAATGGCCTAAGGGAAAAATACACGTACCGTTGTAATCGGGCGAGTTTCTACTTTCAGATGCAATAGGAATTTTTGGGTTAGGTCAATCCGTTCGCGAGATATGGGAGTTTGAAGCTAAGAAATGGTTATGAAGACAACAAATTTTTCGCACTTCTGCTGCTCCAAACGCTTAATCAGAATGGCCTAGGGAAAAAATACACATACCGTTGTAATCGGCCTAGCTTCTACTTTCAGACGCAACAGGAATTTTTGGATTAGGTCAATCCGTTCGCGAGATATGGGAGTTTGAAGCTAAGAAATGATTGAGAAGACAACAAATTTTTCGCACTTCTGCTGCTCCAAACGCTTAACCAGAATGGCCTAGGGAAAAAATACACATATCGTTGTAATCGGGCGAGTTTCTACTTTCAGACGCAGCAGGAACTTCTGGGCTTGGTCAATCCGTTCGCGAGATATGGGAGTTTGAAGCTAAGAAATGGTTGAGAAGACAACAACTTTTTCGCAATTCTGCTGCTCCTAACGCTTAACCAGAATGGCCTAGGGAAAAAATACACATATCGTTGTAATCGGGCGAGTTTCTACTTTCAGACGCAGCAGGAACTTCTGGGGTTGGTCAATCCGTTCGCGAGATATGGGAGTTTGAAGCTAAGAAATGGTTGAGAAGACAACAACTTTTTCGCACTTCTGCTGCTCCTAACGCTTAACCAGAATGGCCTAGGGAAAAAATACGCATATCGTTGTAATCGGGCGAGTTTCTACTTTCAGACGCAGCAGGAACTTCTGGGTTTGGCCAAACCGTTCGCGAGATATGGGAGTTTGAAGCTAAGAAATGGTTGAGAAGACAACAAATTTTTCGCACTTCTGCTGCTCCTAACGCTTAACCAGAATTGCCTAGGGAGAAACTACACATACCGTTGCAATCGGGCGAGTTTCTACTTTCAGATGCAACAGGAATTTTTGGGTTAGGTCAATCCGTTCGCGAGATATGGGAGTTTGAAGCTAAGAAATGATTGAGAAGACAACAAATTTTTCGCACTTCTGCTGCTCCTAACGCTTAACCAGAATGGCCTAGGGAAAAGATACACATATCGTGGTAATCGGGCGAGTTTCTACTTTCAGACGCAGCAGGAACTTCTGGGTTTGGTCAATCCGTTCGCGAGATATGGGAGTTTGAAGCTAAGAAATGGTTGAGAAGACAACAACTTTTTCGCACTTCTGCTGCTCCTAACGCTTAACCAGAATGGCCTGAGGGAAAAATACACGTACCGTTGTAATCGGGCGAGTTTCTACTTTCAGATGCAACAGGAATTTTTGGGTTAGGTCAATCCGTTCGCGAGATATGGGAGTTTGAAGCTAAGAAATGGTTGAGAAGACAACAAATTTTTCGCACTTCTGCTGCTCCTAACGCTTAACCAGAATTGCCTAGGGAGAAACTACACATACCGCTGTAATCGGGCGAGTTTCTACATTCAGATGCAATAGGAATTTTTGGGTTAGGTCAATACGTTCGCGAGATATGGGACTTTCAAGCTAAGAAATGGTTGACAAGACAATAAATTTTTCGCACTTCTGCTGCTCCAATCGCTTAACCAGAATTGCTTAGGGAGAAACTACACATACCGCTGTAATCGGGCGAGTTTCTACTTTCAGATGCAATAGGAATTTTTGGGTTAGGTCAATACGTTCGCGAGATATGGGACTGTCAAGCTAAGAAATGGTTGACAAGACAATAAATTTTTCGCACTTCTGCTGCTCCAATCGCTTAACCAGAATGGCCTAAGGGAAAAATACACGTACCGTTGTAATCGGGCGAGTTTCTACTTTCAGATGCAATAGGAATTTTTGGGTTAGGTCAATCCGTTCGCGAGATATGGGAGTTTGAAGCTAAGAAATGGTTATGAAGACAACAAATTTTTCGCACTTCTGCTGCTCCAAACGCTTAATCAGAATGGCCTAGGGAAAAAATACACATCCCGTTGTAATCGGCCTAGCTTCTACTTTCAGACGCAACAGGAATTTTTGGGTTAGGTCAATCCGTTCGCGAGATATGGGAGTTTGAAGCTAAGAAATGATTGAGAAGACAACAAATTTTTCGCACTTCTGCTGCTCCAAACGCTTAACCAGAATGGCCTAGGGAAAAAATACGCATATCGTTGTAATCGGGCGAGTTTCTACTTTCAGACGCAGCAGGAACTTCTGGGTTTGGCCAATCCGTTCGCGAGATATGGGAGTTTGAAGCTAAGAAATGGTTGAGAAGACAACAAATTTTTCGCAATTCTGCTGCTCCTAACGCTTAACCAGAATGGCCTAGGGAAAAAATACACATATCGTTGTAATCGGGCGAGTTTCTACTTTCAGACGCAGCAGGAACTTCTGGGTTAGGTCAATCCGTTCGCGAGATATGGGAGTTTGAAGTTAAGAAATGGTTGAGAAGACAACAACTTTTTCGCAATTCTGCTGCTCCTAACGCTTAACCAGAATGGCCTAGGGAAAAAATATGCATATCGTTGTAATCGGGCGAGTTTCTACTTTCAGACGCAGCAGGAACTTCTGGGTTTGGCCAAACCGTTCGCGAGATATGGGAGTTTGAAGCTAAGAAATGGTTGAGAAGACAACAAATTTTTCGCACTTCTGCTGCTCCTAACGCTTAACCAGAATTGCCTAGGGAGAAACTACACATACCGCTGTAATCGGGCGAGTTTCTACATTCAGATGCAATAGGAATTTTTGGGTTAGGTCAATACGTTCGCGAGATATGGGACTTTCAAGCTAAGAAATGGTTGACAAGACAATAAATTTTTCGCACTTCTGCTGCTCCAATCGCTTAACCAGAAATGCCTAGGGAGAAACTACACATACCGATGTAATCGGGCGAGTTTCTACTTTCAGATGCAATAGGAATTTTTGGGTTAGGTCAATCCGTTCGCGAGATATGGGAGTTTGAAGCTAAGAAATGGTTATGAAGACAACAAATTTTTCGCACTTCTGCTGCTCCAAACGCTTAACCAGAATGGCCTAGGGAAAAAATACACATACCGTTGTAATCGGGCGAGTTTCTACTTTCAGGTGCAACAGGAATTTTTGGGTTAGGTCAATCCGTTCCCGAGATATGGGAGTTTGAAGCTAAGAAATGATTGAGAAGAAAACAAATTTGTCGCACTTCTGCAGCTCCAAACGCTTAACCAGAATTGCCTAGGGAGAAACTACACATACCAGCTGTAATCGGGCGAGTTTCTACATTCAGATGCAATAGGAATTTTTGGGTTAGGTCAATACGTTCGCGAGATATGGGACTTTCAAGCTAAGAAATGGTTGACAAGACAATAAATTTTTCGCACTTCTGCTGCTCCAATCGCTTAACCAGAATGGCCTAAGGGAAAAATACACGTACCGTTGTAATCGGGCGAGTTTCTACTTTCAGATGCAATAGGAATTTTTGGGTTAGGTCAATCCGTTCGCGAGATATGGGAGTTTGAAGCTAAGAAATGGTTATGAAGACAAAAAATTTTTCGCACTTCTGCTGCTCCAAACGCTTAATCAGAATGGCCTAGGGAAAAAATACACATACCGTTGTAATCGGCCTAGCTTCTACTTTCAGACGCAACAGGAATTTTTGGGTTAGGTCAATCCGTTCGCGAGATATGGGAGTTTGAAGCTAAGAAATGATTGAGAAGACAACAAATTTTTCGCACTTCTGCTGCTCCAAACGCTTAACCAGAATGGCCTAGGGAAAAAATACACATATCTTTGTAATCGGGCGAGTTTCTACTTTCAGACGCAGCAGGAACTTCTGGGTTTGGCCAATCCGTTCGCGAGATATGGGAGTTTGAAGCTAAGAAATGGTTGAGAAGACAACAAATTTTTCGCAATTCTGCTGCTCCTAACGCTTAACCAGAATGGCCTAGGGAAAAAATACACATATCGTTGTAATCGGGCGAGTTTCTACTTTCAGACGCAGCAGGAACTTCTGGGTTTGGTCAATCCGTTCGCGAGATATGGGAGTTTGAAGCTAAGAAATGGTTGAGAAGACAACAACTTTTTCGCACTTCTGCTGCTCCTAACGCTTAACCAGAATGGCCTAGGGAAAAAATACGCATATCGTTGTAATCGGGCGAGTTTCTACTTTCAGACGCAGCAGGAACTTCTGGGTTTGGCCAAACCGTTCGCGAGATATGGGTGTTTGAAGCTAAGGAATGGTTGAGAAGACAACAAATTTTTCGCACTTCTGCTGCTCCTAACGCTTAACCAGAATGGCCTAGGGAAAAAATACACATACCGTTGCAATCGGGCGAGTTTCTACTTTCAGATGCAACAGGAATTTTTGGGTTAGGTCAATCCGTTCGCGAGATATGGGAGTTTGAAGCTAAGAAATGGTTATGAAGACAACAAATTTTTCGCACTTCTGCTGCTCCAAACGCTTAATCAGAATGGCCTAGGGAAAAAATACACATACCGTTGTAATCGGCCTAGCTTCTACTTTCAGACGCAACAGGAATTTTTGGGTTAGGTCAATCCGTTCGCGAGATATGGGAGTTTGAAGCTAAGAAATGATTGAGAAGACAACAAATTTTTCGCACTTCTGCTGCTCCAAACGCTTAACCAGAATGGCCTAGGGAAAAAATACACATATCTTTGTAATCGGGCGAGTTTCTACTTTCAGACGCAGCAGGAACTTCTGGGTTTGGCCAATCCGTTCGCGAGATATGGGAGTTTGAAGCTAAGAAATGGTTGAGAAGACAACAAATTTTTCGCAATTCTGCTGCTCCTAACGCTTAACCAGAATGGCCTAGGGAAAAAATACACATATCGTTGTAATCGGGCGAGTTTCTACTTTCAGACGCAGCAGGAACTTCTGGGTTTGGTCAATCCGTTCGCGAGATATGGGAGTTTGAAGCTAAGAAATGGTTGAGAAGACAACAACTTTTTCGCACTTCTGCTGCTCCTAACGCTTAACCAGAATGGCCTAGGGAAAAAATACGCATATCGTTGTAATCGGGCGAGTTTCTACTTTCAGACGCAGCAGGAACTTCTGGGTTTGGCCAAACCGTTCGCGAGATATGGGTGTTTGAAGCTAAGGAATGGTTGAGAAGACAACAAATTTTTCGCACTTCTGCTGCTCCTAACGCTTAACCAGAATGGCCTAGGGAAAAAATACACATACCGTTGCAATCGGGCGAGTTTCTACTTTCAGATGCAACAGGAATTTTTGGGTTAGGTCAATCCGTTCGCGAGATATGGGAGTTTGAAGCTAAGAAATGATTGAGAAGACAACAAATTTTTCGCACTTCGGCTGCTCCTAACGCTTAACCAGAATGGCCTAGGGAAAAGATACACATATCGTTGTAATCGGGCGAGTTTCTACTTTCAGACGCAGCAGGAACTTCTGGGTTTGGTCAATCCGTTCGCGAGATATGGGAGTTTGAAGCTAAGAAATGGTTGAGAAGACAACAACTTTTTCGCACTTCTGCTGCTCCTAACGCTTAACCAGAATGGCCTGAGGGAAAAATACACGTACCGTTGTAATCGGGCGAGTTTCTACTTTCAGATGCAACAGGAATTTTTGGGTTAGGTCAATCCGTTCGCGAGATATGGGAGTTTGAAGCTAAGAAATGGTTGAGAAGACAACAAATTTTTCGCACTTCTGCTGCTCCTAACGCTTAACCAGAATTGCCTAGGGAGAAACTACACATACCGCTGTAATCGGGCGAGTTTCTACATTCAGATGCAATAGGAATTTTTGGGTTAGGTCAATACGTTCGCGAGATATGGGACTTTCAAGCTAAGAAATGGTTGACAAGACAATAAATTTTTCGCACTTCTGCTGCTCCAATCGCTTAACCAGAATTGCTTAGGGAGAAACTACACATACCGCTGTAATCGGGCGAGTTTCTACTTTCAGATGCAATAGGAATTTTTGGGTTAGGTCAATACGTTCGCGAGATATGGGACTTTCAAGCTAAGAAATGGTTGACAAGACAATAAATTTTTCGCACTTCTGCTGCTCCAATCGCTTAACCAGAATGGCCTAAGGGAAAAATACACGTACCGTTGTAATCGGGCGAGTTTCTACTTTCAGATGCAATAGGAATTTTTGGGTTAGGTCAATCCGTTCGCGAGATATGGGAGTTTGAAGCTAAGAAATGGTTATGAAGACAACAAATTTTTCGCACTTCTGCTGCTCCAAACGCTTAATCAGAATGGCCTAGGGAAAAAATACACATACCGTTGTAATCGGCCTAGCTTCTACTTTCAGACGCAACAGGAATTTTTGGGTTAGGTCAATCCGTTCGCGAGATATGGGAGTTTGAAGCTAAGAAATGATTGAGAAGACAACAAATTTTTCGCACTTCTGCTGCTCCAAACGCTTAACCAGAATGGCCTAGGGAAAAAATACGCATATCGTTGTAATCGGGCGAGTTTCTACTTTCAGACGCAGCAGGAACTTCTGGGTTTGGCCAATCCGTTCGCGAGATATGGGAGTTTGAAGCTAAGAAATGGTTGAGAAGACAACAAATTTTTCGCAATTCTGCTGCTCCTAACGCTTAACCAGAATGGCCTAGGGAAAAAATACACATATCGTTGTAATCGGGCGAGTTTCTACTTTCAGACGCAGCAGGAACTTCTGGGTTTGGTCAATCCGTTCGCGAGATATGGGAGTTTGAAGCCAAGAAATGGTTGAGAAGACAACAACTTTTTCGCACTTCTGCTGCTCCTAACGCTTAACCAGAATGGCCTAGGGAAAAAATACGCATATCGTTGTAATCGGGCGAGTTTCTACTTTCAGACGCAGCAGGAACTTCTGGGTTTGGCCAAACCGTTCGCGAGATATGGGAGTTTGAAGCTAAGAAATGGTTGAGAAGACAACAAATTTTTCGCACTTCTGCTGCTCCAAACGCTTAACCAGAATTGCCTAGGGAGAAACTACACATACCGCTGTAATCGGGCGAGTTTCTACATTCAGATGCAATAGGAATTTTTGGGTTAGGTCAATACGTTCGCGAGATATGGGACTTTCAAGCTAAGAAATGGTTGACAAGACAATAAATTTTTCGCACTTCTGCTGCACCAATCGCTTAACCAGAATTGCCTAGGGAGAAACTACACATACCGCTGTAATCGGGCGAGTTTCTACTTTCAGATGCAATAGGAATTTTTGGGTTAGGTCAATACGTTCGCGAGATATGGGACTTTCAAGCTAAGAAATGGTTGACAAGACAATAAATTTTTCGCACTTCTGCTGCTCCAATCGCTTAACCAGAATGGCCTAAGGGAAAAATACACGTACCGTTGTAATCGGGCGAGTTTCTACTTTCAGATGCAATAGGAATTTTTGGGTTAGGTCAATCCGTTCGCGAGATATGGGAGTTTGAAGCTAAGAAATGGTTATGAAGACAACAAATTTTTCGCACTTCTGCTGCTCCAAACGCTTAACCAGAATGGCCTAGGGAAAAAATACACATACCGTTGTAATCGGGCGAGCTTCTACTTTCAGATGCAACAGGAATTTTTGGGTTAGGTCAATCCGTTCCCGAGATATGGGAGTTTGAAGCTAAGAAATGATTGAGAAGAAAACAAATTTGTCGCACTTCTGCAGCTCCAAACGCTTAACCAGAATTGCCTAGGGAGAAACTACACATACCAGCTGTAATCGGGCGAGTTTCTACATTCAGATGCAATAGGAATTTTTGGGTTAGGTCAATACGTTCGCGAGATATGGGACTTTCAAGCTAAGAAATGGTTGACAAGACAATAAATTTTTCGCACTTCTGCTGCTCCAATCGCTTAACCAGAATGGCCTAAGGGAAAAATACACGTACCGTTGTAATCGGGCGAGTTTCTACTTTCAGATGCAATAGGAATTTTTGGGTTTGGTCAATCCGTTCGCGAGATATGGGAGTTTGAAGCTAAGAAATGGTTATGAAGACAACAAATTTTTCGCACTTCTGCTGCTCCAAACGCTTAATCAGAATGGCCTAGGGAAAAAATACACATACCGTTGTAATCGGCCTAGCTTCTACTTTCAGACGCAAGAGGAATTTTTGGGTTAGGTCAATCCGTTCGCGAGATATGGGAGTTTGAAGCTAAGAAATGATTGAGAAGACAACAAATTTTTCGCACTTCTGCTGCTCCTAACGCTTAACCAGAATGGCCTAGGGAAAAGATACACATATCGTTGTAATCGGGCGAGTTTCTACTTTCAGACGCAGCAGGAACTTCTGGGTTTGGTCAATCCGTTCGCGAGATATGGGAGTTTGAAGCTAAGAAATGGTTGAGAAGACAACAACTTTTTCGCACTTCTGCTGCTCCTAACGCTTAACCAGAATGGCCTAGGGAAAAAATACACATACCGTTGCAATCGGGCGAGTTTCTACTTTCAGATGCAACAGGAATTTTGGGTTAGGTCAATCCGTTCGCGAGATATGGGAGTTTGAAGCTAAGAAATGATTGAGAAGACAACAAATTTTTCGCACTTCTGCTGCTCCTAACGCTTAACCAGAATGGCCTAGGGAAAAGATACACATATCGTTGTAATCGGGCGAGTTTCTACTTTCAGACGCAGCAGGAACTTCTGGGTTTGGTCAATCCGTTCGCGAGATATGGGAGTTTGAAGCTAAGAAATGGTTGAGAAGACAACAACTTTTTCGCACTTCTGCTGCTCCTAACGCTTAACCAGAATGGCCTGAGGGAAAAATACACGTACCGTTGTAATCGGGCGAGTTTCTACTTTCAGATGCAACAGGAATTTTTGGGTTAGGTCAATCCGTTCGCGAGATATGGGAGTTTGAAGCTAAGAAATGATTGACAAGACAACAAATTTTTCGCACTTCTGCTGCTCCTAACGCTTAACCAGAATGGCCTAGGGAAAAAATACACATATCGTTGTAATCGGGCGAGTTTCTACTTTCAGATGCAGCAGGAATTTCTGGGTTTGGCCAAACCGTTCGCGAGATATGGGAGTTTGAAGCTAAGAATTGGTTATGAAGACAACAACTTTTTCGCACTTCTGCTGCTCCTAACGCTTAACCAGAATGGCCTAGGGAAAAAATACACATACCGTTGTAATCGGGCGAGTTTCTACTTTCAGACGCAACAGGAATTTTTGGGTTAGGTCAATCCGTTCGCGAGATATGGGAGTTTGAAGCTAAGAAATGATTGAGAAGACAACAAATTTTTCGCAATTCTGCTGCTCCTAACGCTTAACCAGAATGGCCTAGGGAAAAAATACACATATCGTTGTAATCGGGCGAGTTTCTACTTTCAGACGCAGCAGGAACTTCTGGGTTTGGTCAATCCGTTCGCGAGATATGGGAGTTTGAATCTAAGAAATGGTTATGAAGACAACTTTTTCGCAGTTCTGCTGCTCCTAACGCTTAATCGGAATGGCCTAGGGAAAAAATACACATACCGTTGTAATCGGGCGAGTTTCTACTTTCAGACGCAACAGGAATTTTTGGGTTAGGTCAATCCGTTCGCGAGATATGGGAGTTTGAAGCTAAGAAATGGTTGAGAAGATCAACAAATTTTTCGCACTTCTGCTGCTCCAAACGCTTAACCAGAATGGCCTAGGGAAAAAATACGCATATCGTTGTAATCGGGCGAGTTTCCACTTTCAGACGCAGCAGGAACTTCTGGGTTTGGTCAATCCGTTCGCGAGATATGGGAGTTTGAAGCTAAGAAATGGTTGAGAAGACAACAACTTTTTCGCACTTCTGCTGCTCCTAACGCTTAACCAGAATGGCCTGAGGGAAAAATACACGTACCGTTGTAATCGGGCGAGTTTCTACTTTCAGATGCAACAGGAATTTTTGGGTTAGGTCAATCCGTTCGCGAGATATGGGAGTTTGAAGCTAAGAAATGATTGACAAGACAACAAATTTTTCGCACTTCTGCTGCTCCTAACGCTTAACCAGAATGGCCTAGGGAAAAAATACACATATCGTTGTAATCGGGCGAGTTTCTACTTTCAGATGCAGCAGGAATTTCTGGGTTTGGTCAATCCGTTCGCGAGATATGGGAGTTTGAAGCTAAGAAATGGTTATGAAGACAACAACTTTTTCGCACTTCTGCTGCTCCAATCGCTTAACCAGAATGGCCTAAGGGAAAAATACACGTACCGTTGTAATCGGGCGAGTTTCTACTTTCAGATGCAATAGGAATTTTTGGGTTAGGTCAATCCGTTCGCGAGATATGGGAGTTTGAAGCTAAGAAATGATTGACAAGACAACAAATTTTTCGCACTTCTGCTGCTCCTAACGCTTAACCAGAATGGCCTAGGGAAAAAATACACATATCGTTGTAATCGGGCGAGTTTCTACTTTCAGATGCAATAGGAATTTTTGGGTTAGGTCAATACGTTCGCGAGATATGGGACTTTCAAGCTAAGAAATGGTTGACAAGACAATAAATTTTTCGCACTTCTGCTGCTCCAATCGCTTAACCAGAATGGCCTAAGGGAAAAATACACGTACCGTTGTAATCGGGCGAGTTTCTACTTTCAGATGCAATAGGAATTTTTGGGTTAGGTCAATCCGTTCGCGAGATATGGGAGTTTGAAGCTAAGAAATGGTTATGAAGACAACAAATTTTTCGCACTTCTGCTGCTCCAAACGCTTAACCAGAATGGCCTAGGGAAAAAATACACATACCGTTGTAATCGGGCGAGCTTCTACTTTCAGATGCAACAGGAATTTTTGGGTTAGGTCAATCCGTTCCCGAGATATGGGAGTTTGAAGCTAAGAAATGATTGAGAAGAAAACAAATTTGTCGCACTTCTGCAGCTCCAAACGCTTAACCAGAATTGCCTAGGGAGAAACTACACATACCAGCTGTAATCGGGCGAGTTTCTACATTCAGATGCAATAGGAATTTTTGGGTTAGGTCAATACGTTCGCGAGATATGGGACTTTCAAGCTAAGAAATGGTTGACAAGACAATAAATTTTTCGCACTTCTGCTGCTCCAATCGCTTAACCAGAATGGCCTAAGGGAAAAATACACGTACCGTTGTAATCGGGCGAGTTTCTACTTTCAGATGCAATAGGAATTTTTGGGTTTGGTCAATCCGTTCGCGAGATATGGGAGTTTGAAGCTAAGAAATGGTTATGAAGACAACAAATTTTTCGCACTTCTGCTGCTCCAAACGCTTAATCAGAATGGCCTAGGGAAAAAATACACATACCGTTGTAATCGGCCTAGCTTCTACTTTCAGACGCAAGAGGAATTTTTGGGTTAGGTCAATCCGTTCGCGAGATATGGGAGTTTGAAGCTAAGAAATGATTGAGAAGACAACAAATTTTTCGCACTTCTGCTGCTCCTAACGCTTAACCAGAATGGCCTAGGGAAAAGATACACATATCGTTGTAATCGGGCGAGTTTCTACTTTCAGACGCAGCAGGAACTTCTGGGTTTGGTCAATCCGTTCGCGAGATATGGGAGTTTGAAGCTAAGAAATGGTTGAGAAGACAACAACTTTTTCGCACTTCTGCTGCTCCTAACGCTTAACCAGAATGGCCTAGGGAAAAAATACACATACCGTTGCAATCGGGCGAGTTTCTACTTTCAGATGCAACAGGAATTTTGGGTTAGGTCAATCCGTTCGCGAGATATGGGAGTTTGAAGCTAAGAAATGATTGAGAAGACAACAAATTTTTCGCACTTCTGCTGCTCCTAACGCTTAACCAGAATGGCCTAGGGAAAAGATACACATATCGTTGTAATCGGGCGAGTTTCTACTTTCAGACGCAGCAGGAACTTCTGGGTTTGGTCAATCCGTTCGCGAGATATGGGAGTTTGAAGCTAAGAAATGGTTGAGAAGACAACAACTTTTTCGCACTTCTGCTGCTCCTAACGCTTAACCAGAATGGCCTGAGGGAAAAATACACGTACCGTTGTAATCGGGCGAGTTTCTACTTTCAGATGCAACAGGAATTTTTGGGTTAGGTCAATCCGTTCGCGAGATATGGGAGTTTGAAGCTAAGAAATGATTGACAAGACAACAAATTTTTCGCACTTCTGCTGCTCCTAACGCTTAACCAGAATGGCCTAGGGAAAAAATACACATATCGTTGTAATCGGGCGAGTTTCTACTTTCAGATGCAGCAGGAATTTCTGGGTTTGGCCAAACCGTTCGCGAGATATGGGAGTTTGAAGCTAAGAATTGGTTATGAAGACAACAACTTTTTCGCACTTCTGCTGCTCCTAACGCTTAACCAGAATGGCCTAGGGAAAAAATACACATACCGTTGTAATCGGGCGAGTTTCTACTTTCAGACGCAACAGGAATTTTTGGGTTAGGTCAATCCGTTCGCGAGATATGGGAGTTTGAAGCTAAGAAATGATTGAGAAGACAACAAATTTTTCGCAATTCTGCTGCTCCTAACGCTTAACCAGAATGGCCTAGGGAAAAAATACACATATCGTTGTAATCGGGCGAGTTTCTACTTTCAGACGCAGCAGGAACTTCTGGGTTTGGTCAATCCGTTCGCGAGATATGGGAGTTTGAATCTAAGAAATGGTTATGAAGACAACTTTTTCGCAGTTCTGCTGCTCCTAACGCTTAATCGGAATGGCCTAGGGAAAAAATACACATACCGTTGTAATCGGGCGAGTTTCTACTTTCAGACGCAACAGGAATTTTTGGGTTAGGTCAATCCGTTCGCGAGATATGGGAGTTTGAAGCTAAGAAATGGTTGAGAAGATCAACAAATTTTTCGCACTTCTGCTGCTCCAAACGCTTAACCAGAATGGCCTAGGGAAAAAATACGCATATCGTTGTAATCGGGCGAGTTTCCACTTTCAGACGCAGCAGGAACTTCTGGGTTTGGTCAATCCGTTCGCGAGATATGGGAGTTTGAAGCTAAGAAATGGTTGAGAAGACAACAACTTTTTCGCACTTCTGCTGCTCCTAACGCTTAACCAGAATGGCCTGAGGGAAAAATACACGTACCGTTGTAATCGGGCGAGTTTCTACTTTCAGATGCAACAGGAATTTTTGGGTTAGGTCAATCCGTTCGCGAGATATGGGAGTTTGAAGCTAAGGAATGGTTGAGAAGATCAACAAATTTTTCGCCATTCTGCTGCTCCAAACGCTTAACCAGAATGGCCTAGGGAAAAAATACGCATATCGTTGTAATCGGGCGAGTTTCTACTTTCAGACGCAGCAGGAACTTCTGGGTTTGGTCAATCCGTTCGCGAGATATGGGAGTTTGAAGCTAAGAAATGGTTGAGAAGACAACAAATTTTTCGCACTTCTGCTGCTCCTAACGCTTAACCAGAATGGCCTAGGGAAAAAATACACATATCGTTGTAATCGGGCGAGTTTCTACTTTCAGACGCAGCAGGAACTTCTGGGTTTGTTCAATCCGTTCGCGAGATATGGGAGTTTGAAGCTAAGAAATGGTTGAAAAGACAACTTTTTCGCACTTCTGCTGCTCCTAACGCTTAACCATAATGGCCTAGGGAAAAAATACACATACCGTTGTAATCGGGCGAGTTTCTACTTTCAGATGCAACAGGAATTTTTGGGTTAGGTCAATCCGTTCCCGAGATATGGGAGTTTGAAGCTAAGAAATGATTGAGAAGAAAACAAATTTGTCGCACTTCTGCTGCTCCAAACGCTTAACCAGAATTGCCTAGGGAGAAACTACACATACCGCTGTAATCGGGCGAGTTTCTATATTCAGATGCAATAGGAATTTTTGGGTTAGGTCAATACGTTCGCGAGATATGGGACTTTCAAGCTAAGAAATGGTTGACAAGACAATAAATTTTTCGCACTTCTGCTGCTCCAATCGCTTAACCAGAATGGCCTAAGGGAAAAATACACGTACCGTTGTAATCGGGCGAGTTTCTACTTTCAGATGCAATAGGAATTTTTGGGTTAGGTCAATACGTTCGCGAGATATGGGAGTTTGAAGCTAAGGAATGGTTGAGAAGATCAACAAATTTTTCGCAATTCTGCTGCTCCAAACGCTTAACCAGAATGGCCTAGGGAAAAAATACGCATATCGTTGTAATCGGGCGAGTTTCTACTTTCAGACGCAGCAGGAACTTCTGGGTTTGGTCAATCCGTTCGCGAGATATGGGAGTTTGAAGCTAAGAAATGGTTGAGAAGACAACAAATTTTTCGCACTTCTGCTGCTCCTAACGCTTAACCAGAATGGCCTAGGGAAAAAATACACATATCGTTGTAATCGGGCGAGTTTCTACTTTCAGACGCAGCAGGAACTTCTGGGTTTGTTCAATCCGTTCGCGAGATATGGGAGTTTGAAGCTAAGAAATGGTTGAAAAGACAACAACTTTTTCGCACTTCTGCTGCTCCTAACGCTGAACCAGAATGGCCTAGGGAAAAAATACACATACCGTTGTAATCGCGCGAGTTTCTACTTTCAGATGCAACAGGAATTTTTGGGTTAGGTCAATCCGTTAACGAGATATGGGAGTTTGAAGCTAAGAAATGATTGAGAAGAAAACAAATTTGTCGCACTTCTGCTGCTCCAAACGCTTAACCAGAATTGCCTAGGGAGAAACTACACATACCGCTGTAATCGGGCGAGTTTCTATATTCAGATGCAATAGGAATTTTTGGGTTAGGTCAATACGTTCGCGAGATATGGGACGTTCAAGCTAAGAAATGGTTGACAAGACAATAAATTTTTCGCACTTCTGCTGCTCCAATCGCTTAACCAGAATGGCCTAAGGGAAAAATACACGTACCGTTGTAATCGGGCGAGTTTCTACTTTCAGATGCAATAGGAATTTTTGGGTTAGGTCAATACGTTCGCGAGATATGGGACTTTCAAGCTAAGAAATGGTTGACAAGACAATAAATTTTTCGCACTTCTGCTGCTCCAATCGCTTAACCAGAATGGCCTAAGGGAAAAATACACGTACCGTTGTAATCGGGCGAGTTTCTACTTTCAGACGCAGCAGGAACTTCTGGGTTTGGTCAATCCGTTCGCGAGATATGGGAGTTTGAAGCTAAGAAATGGTTGAGAAGACAACAAATTTTTCGCACTTCTGCTGCTCCTAACGCTTAACCAGAATGGCCTAGGGAAAAAATACACATACCGTTGTAATCGGGCGAGTTTCTACTTTCAGACGCAACAGGAATTTTTGGGTTAGGTCAATCCGTTCGCGAGATATGGGAGTTTGAAGCTAAGAAATGGTTGAGAAGATCAACAAATTTTTCGCACTTCTGCTGCTCCAAACGCTTAACCAGAATGGCCTAGGGAAAAAATACACATACCGTTGTAATCGGGCGAGTTTCTACTTTCAGATGCAACAGGAATTTTTGGGTTAGGTCAATCCGTTCCCGAGATTGGAGTTTGAAGCTAAGAAATGATTGAGAAGAAAACAAATTTGTCGCACTTCTGCTGCTCCAAACGCTTAACCAGAATTGCCTAGGGAGAAACTACACATACCGCTGTAATCGGGCGAGTTTCTATATTCAGATGCAATAGGAATTTTTGGGTTAGGTCAATACGTTCGCGAGATATGGGACTTTCAAGCTAAGAAATGGTTGACAAGACAATAAATTTTTCGCACTTCTGCTGCTCCAATCGCTTAACCAGAATGGCCTAAGGGAAAAATACACGTACCGTTGTAATCGGGCGAGTTTATACTTTCAGACGCAGCAGGAACTTCTGGGTTTGGTCAATCCGTTCGCGAGATATGGGAGTTTGAAGCTAAGAAATGGTTGAGAAGACAACAAATTTTTCGCACTTCTGCTGCTCCTAACGCTTAATCGGAATGGCCTAGGGATAAAATACACATACCGTTGTAATCGGGCGAGTTTCTACTTTCAGTCGCAACAGGAATTTTTGGGTTAGGTCAATCCGTTCGCGAGATATGGGAGTTTGAAGCTAAGAAATGGTTGAGAAGATCAACAAATTTTTCGCACTTCTGCTGCTCCAAACGCTTAACCAGAATGGCCTAGGGAAAAAATACGCATATCGTTGTAATCGGGCGAGTTTCTACTTTCAGACGCAGCAGGAACTTCTGGGTTTGGTCAATCCGTTCGCGAGATATGGGAGTTTGAAGCTAAGAAATGGTTGAGAAGACAACAAATTTTTCGCACTTCTGCTGCTCCTAACGCTTAACCAGAATGGCCTAGGGAAAAAATACACATACCGTTGTAATCGGGCGAGTTTCTACTTTCAGACGCAACAGGAATTTTTGGGTTAGGTCAATCCGTTCGCGAGATATGGGAGTTTGAAGCTAAGAAATGGTTGAGAAGATCAACAAATTTTTCGCACTTCTGCTGCTCCAAACGCTTAACCAGAATGGCCTAGGGAAAAAATACGCATATCGTTGTAATCGGGCGAGTTTCTACTTTCAGACGCAGCAGGAACTTCTGGGTTTGGTCAATCCGTTCGCGAGATATGGGAGTTTGAAGCTAAGAAATGGTTGAGAAGACAACAAATTTTTCGCACTTCTGCTGCTCCTAACGCTTAACCAGAATGGCCTAGGGAAAAAATACACATATCGTTGTAATCGGGCGAGTTTCTACTTTCAGACGCAGCAGGAACTTCTGGGTTTGGTCAATCCGTTCGCGAGATATGGGAGTTTGAAGCTAAGAAATGGTTGAAAAGACAACAACTTTTTCGCACTTCTGCTGCTCCTAACGCTTAACCAGAATGGCCTAGGGAAAAAATACACATACCGTTGTAATCGGGCGAGTTTCTACTTTCAGATGCAACAGGAATTTTTGGGTTAGGTCAATCCGTTCCCGAGATATGGGAGTTTGAAGCTAAGAAATGATTGAGAAGAAAACAAATTTGTCGCACTTCTGCTGCTCCAAACGCTTAACCAGAATTGCCTAGGGAGAAACTACACATACCGCTGTAATCGGGCGAGTTTCTATATTCAGATGCAATAGGAATTTTTGGGTTAGGTCAATACGTTCGCGAGATATGGGACTTTCAAGCTAAGAAATGGTTGACAAGACAATAAATTTTTCGCACTTCTGCTGCTCCAATCGCTTAACCAGAATGGCCTAAGGGAAAAATACACGTACCGTTGTAATCGGGCGAGTTTCTACTTTCAGATGCAATAGGAATTTTTGGGTTAGGTCAATACGTTCGCGAGATATGGGACTTTCAAGCTAAGAAATGGTTGACAAGACAATAAATTTTTCGCACTTCTGCTGCTCCAATCGCTTAACCAGAATGGCCTAAGGGAAAAATACACGTACCGTTGTAATCGGGCGAGTTTCTACTTTCAGACGCAGCAGGTACTTCTGGGTTTGGTCAATACGTTCGCGAGATATGGGAGTTTGAAGCTAAGAAATGGTTGAGAAGACAACAAATTTTTCGCACTTCTGCTGCTCCTAACGCTTAATCGGAATGGCCTAGGGAAAAAATACACATACCGTTGTAATCGGGCGAGTTTCTACTTTCAGACGCAACAGGAATTTTTGGGTTAGGTCAATCCGTTCGCGAGATATGGGAGTTTGAAGCTAAGAAATGGTTGAGAAGATCAACAAATTTTTCGCACTTCTGCTGCTCCAAACGCTTAACCAGAATGGCCTAGGGAAAAAATACGCATATCGTTGTAATCGGGCGAGTTTCTACTTTCAGACGCAGCAGGAACTTCTGGGTTTGGTCAATCCGTTCGCGAGATATGGGAGTTTGAAGCTAAGAAATGGTTGAGAAGACAACAAATTTTTCGCACTTCTGCTGCTCCTAACGCTTAACCAGAATGGCCTAGGGAAAAAATACACATACCGTTGTAATCGGGCGAGTTTCTACTTTCAGACGCAACAGGAATTTTTGGGTTAGGTCAATCCGTTCGCGAGATATGGGAGTTTGAAGCTAAGAAATGGTTGAGAAGATCAACAAATTTTTCGCACTTCTGCTGCTCCAAACGCTTAACCAGAATGGCCTAGGGAAAAAATACGCATATCGTTGTAATCGGGCGAGTTTCTACTTTCAGACGCAGCAGGAACTTCAGGGTTTGGTCAATCCGTTCGCGAGATATGGGAGTTTGAATCTAAGAAATGGTTATGAAGACAACTTTTTCGCAGTTCTGCTGCTCCTAACGCTTAATCGGAATGGCCTAGGGAAAAAATACGCATATCGTTGTAATCGGGCGAGTTTCTACTTTCAGACGCAGCAGGAACTTCTTAGTTTGGTCAATCCGTTCGCGAGATATGGGAGTTTGAAGCTAAGAAATGGTTGAGAAGACAACAACTTTTTCGCACTTCTGCTGCTCCTAACGCTTAACCAGAATAGCCTAGGGAAAAAATACACATACCGTTGTAATCGGGCGAGTTTCTACTTTCAGATGCAACAGGAATTTTTGGGTTAGGTCAATCCGTTCCCGAGATATGGGAGTTTGAAGCTAAGAAATGATTGAGAAGAAAACAAATTTGTCGCACTTCTGCTGCTCCAAACGCTTAACCAGAATTGCCTAGGGAGAAACTACACATACCGCTGTAATCGGGCGAGTTTCTATATTCAGATGCAATAGGAATTTTTGGGTTAGGTCAATACGTTCGCGAGATATGGGACTTTCAAGCTAAGAAATGGTTGACAAGACAATAAATTTTTCGCACTTCTGCTGCTCCAATCGCTTAACCAGAATGGCCTAAGGGAAAAATACACGTACCGTTGTAATCGGGCGAGTTTATACTTTCAGACGCAGCAGGAACTTCTGGGTTTGGTCAATCCGTTCGCGAGATATGGGAGTTTGAAGCTAAGAAATGGTTGAGAAGACAACAAATTTTTCGCACTTCTGCTGCTCCTAACGCTTAATCGGAATGGCCTAGGGATAAAATACACATACCGTTGTAATCGGGCGAGTTTCTACTTTCAGTCGCAACAGGAATTTTTGGGTTAGGTCAATCCGTTCGCGAGATATGGGAGTTTGAAGCTAAGAAATGGTTGAGAAGATCAACAAATTTTTCGCACTTCTGCTGCTCCAAACGCTTAACCAGAATGGCCTAGGGAAAAAATACGCATATCGTTGTAATCGGGCGAGTTTCTACTTTCAGACGCAGCAGGAACTTCTGGGTTTGGTCAATCCGTTCGCGAGATATGGGAGTTTGAAGCTAAGAAATGGTTGAGAAGACAACAAATTTTTCGCACTTCTGCTGCTCCTAACGCTTAACCAGAATGGCCTAGGGAAAAAATACACATACCGTTGTAATCGGGCGAGTTTCTACTTTCAGACGCAACAGGAATTTTTGGGTTAGGTCAATCCGTTCGCGAGATATGGGAGTTTGAAGCTAAGAAATGGTTGAGAAGATCAACAAATTTTTCGCACTTCTGCTGCTCCAAACGCTTAACCAGAATGGCCTAGGGAAAAAATACGCATATCGTTGTAATCGGGCGAGTTTCTACTTTCAGACGCAGCAGGAACTTCTGGGTTCGGTCAATCCGTTCGCGAGATATGGGAGTTTGAAGCTAAGAAATGGTTGAGAAGACAACAAATTTTTCGCACTTCTGCTGCTCCTAACGCTTAACCAGAATGGCCTAGGGAAAAAATACACATATCGTTGTAATCGGGCGAGTTTCTACTTTCAGACGCAGCAGGAACTTCTGGGTTTGGTCAATCCGTTCGCGAGATATGGGAGTTTGAAGCTAAGAAATGGTTGAAAAGACAACAACTTTTTCGCACTTCTGCTGCTCCTAACGCTTAACCAGAATGGCCTAGGGAAAAAATACACATACCGTTGTAATCGGGCGAGATTCTACTTTCAGATGCAACAGGAATTTTTGGGTTAGGTCAATACGTTCGCGAGATATGGGACTTTCAAGCTAAGAAATGGTTGACAAGACAATAAATTTTTCGCACTTCTGCTGCTCCAATCGCTTAACCAGAATGGCCTAAGGGAAAAATACACGTACCGTTGTAATCGGGCGAGTTTCTACTTTCAGATGCAATAGGAATTTTTGGGTTAGGTCAATACGTTCGCGAGATATGGGACTTTCAAGCTAAGAAATGGTTGACAAGACAATAAATTTTTCGCACTTCTGCTGCTCCAATCGCTTAACCAGAATGGCCTAAGGGAAAAATACACGTACCGTTGTAATCGGGCGAGTTTCTACTTTCAGACGCAGCAGGTACTTCTGGGTTTGGTCAATACGTTCGCGAGATATGGGAGTTTGAAGCTAAGAAATGGTTGAGAAGACAACAAATTTTTCGCACTTCTGCTGCTCCTAACGCTTAATCGGAATGGCCTAGGGAAAAAATACACATACCGTTGTAATCGGGCGAGTTTCTACTTTCAGACGCAACAGGAATTTTTGGGTTAGGTCAATCCGTTCGCGAGATATGGGAGTTTGAAGCTAAGAAATGGTTGAGAAGATCAACAAATTTTTCGCACTTCTGCTGCTCCAAACGCTTAACCAGAATGGCCTAGGGAAAAAATACGCATATCGTTGTAATCGGGCGAGTTTCTACTTTCAGACGCAGCAGGAACTTCTGGGTTTGGTCAATCCGTTCGCGAGATATGGGAGTTTGAAGCTATGAAATGGTTGAGAAGACAACAAATTTTTCGCACTTCTGCTGCTCCTAACGCTTAACCAGAATGGCCTAGGGAAAAAATACACATACCGTTGTAATCGGGCGAGTTTCTACTTTCAGACGCAACAGGAATTTTTGGGTTAGGTCAATCCGTTCGCGAGATATGGGAGTTTGAAGCTAAGAAATGGTTGAGAAGATCAACAAATTTTTCGCACTTCTGCTGCTCCAAACGCTTAACCAGAATGGCCTAGGGAAAAAATACGCATATCGTTGTAATCGGGCGAGTTTCTACTTTCAGACGCAGCAGGAACTTCTGGGTTTGGTCAATCCGTTCGCGAGATATGGGAGTTTGAAGCTAAGAAATGGTTGAGAAGACAACAAATTTTTCGCACTTCTGCTGCTCCTAACGCTTAACCAGAATGGCCTAGGGAAAAAATACACATATCGTTGTAATCGGGCGAGTTTCTACTTTCAGACGCAGCAGGAACTTCTGGGTTTGGTCAATCCGTTCGCGAGATATGGGAGTTTGAAGCTAAGAAATGGTTGAAAAGACAACAACTTTTTCGCACTTCTGCTGCTCCTAACGCTTAACCAGAATGGCCTAGGGAAAAAATACACATACCGTTGTAATCGGGCGAGTTTCTACTTTCAGATGCAACAGGAATTTTTGGGTTAGGTCAATCCGTTCCCGAGATATGGGAGTTTGAAGCTAAGAAATGATTGAGAAGAAAACAAATTTGTCGCACTTCTGCTGCTCCAAACACTTAACCAGAATTGCCTAGGGAGAAACTACACATACCGCTGTAATCGGGCGAGTTTCTATATTCAGATGCAATAGGAATTTTTGGGTTAGGTAAATACGTTCGCGAGATATGGGACTTTCAAGCTAAGAAATGGTTGACAAGACAATAAATTTTTCGCACTTCTGCTGCTCCAATCGCTTAACCAGAATGGCCTAAGGGAAAAATACACGTACCGTTGTAATCGGGCGAGTTTCTACTTTCAGATGCAATAGGAATTTTTGGGTTAGGTCAATACGTTCGCGAGATATGGGACTTTCAAGCTAAGAAATGGTTGACAAGACAATAAATTTTTCGCACTTCTGCTGCTCCAATCGCTTAACCAGAATGGCCTAAGGGAAAAATACACGTACCGTTGTAATCGGGCGAGTTTCTACTTTCAGACGCAGCAGGAACTTCTGGGTTTGGTCAATCCTTTCGCGAGATATGGGAGTTTGAAGCTAAGAAATGGTTGAGAAGACAACAAATTTTTCGCACTTCTGCTGCTCCTAACGCTTAATCGGAATGGCCTAGGGAAAAAATACACATACCGTTGTAATCGGGCGAGTTTCTACTTTCAGACGCAACAGGAATTTTTGGGTTAGGTCAATCCGTTCGCGAGATATGGGAGTTTGAATCTAAGAAATGGTTGAGAAGATCAACAAATTTTTCGCACTTCTGCTGCTCCAAACGCTTAACCAGAATGGCCTAGGGAAAAAATACGCATATCGTTGTAATCGGGCGAGTTTCTACTTTCAGACGCAGCAGGAACTTCAGGGTTTGGTCAATCCGTTCGCGAGATATGGGAGTTTGAATCTAAGAAATGGTTATGAAGACAACTTTTTCGCAGTTCTGCTGCTCCTAACGCTTAATCGGAATGGCCTAGGGAAAAAATACGCATATCGTTGTAATCGGGCGAGTTTCTACTTTCAGACGCAGCAGGAACTTCTTAGTTTGGTCAATCCGTTCGCGAGATATGGGAGTTTGAAGCTAAGAAATGGTTGAGAAGACAACAACTTTTTCGCACTTCTGCTGCTCCTAACGCTTAACCAGAATAGCCTAGGGAAAAAATACACATACCGTTGTAATCGGGCGAGTTTCTACTTTCAGATGCAACAGGAATTTTTGGGTTAGGTCAATCCGTTCCCGAGATATGGGAGTTTGAAGCTAAGAAATGGTTGAGAAGACAACAAATTTTTCGCACTTCTGCTGCTCCTAACGCTTAACCAGAATGGCCTAGGGAAAAAATACACATATCGTTGTAATCGGGCGAGTTTCTACTTTCAGACGCAGCAGGAACTTCTGGGTTTGGTCAATCCGTTCGCGAGATATGGGAGTTTGAATCTAAGAAATGGTTATGAAGACAACTTTTTCGCAGTTCTGCTGCTCCTAACGCTTAATCGGAATGGCCTAGGGAAAAGATACACATACCGTTGTAATCGGGCGAGTTTCTACTTTCAGACGCAACAGGAATTTTTGGGTTAGGTCAATCCGTTCGCGAGATATGGGAGTTTGAAGCTAAGAAATGGTTGAGAAGATCAACAAATTTTTCGCACTTCTGCTGCTCCAAACGCTTAACCAGAATGGCCTAGGGAAAAAATACGCATATCGTTGTAATCGGGCGAGTTTCTACTTTCAGACGCAGCAGGAACTTCTGGGTTTGGTCAATCCGTTCGCGAGATATGGGAGTTTGAAGCTAAGAAATGGTTGAGAAGACAACAAATTTTTCGCACTTCTGCTGCTCCTAACGCTTAACCAGAATGGCCTAGGGAAAAAATACACATATCGTTGTAATCGGGCGAGTTTCTACTTTCAGACGCAGCAGGAACTTCTGGGGTTGGTCAATCCGTTCGCGAGATATGGGAGTTTGAAACTAAGAAATGGTTGAGAAGACAACAAATTTTTCGCACTTCTGCTGCTGCTAACGCTTAACCAGAATGGCCTAGGGAAAAAATACACATATCGTTGTAATCGGGCGAGTTTCTACTTTCAGACGCAAAAGGAACTTCTGGGTTTGGTCAATCCGTTCGCGAGATATGGGAGTTTGAAGGTAAGAAATGGTTGTGAAGACAACAACTTTTTCGCACTTCTGCTGCTCCTAACGCTTAACCAGAATGGCCTAGGGAAAAAATACACATACCGTTCTAATCGGGCGAGTTTCTACTTTCAGATGCAACAGGAATTTTTGGGTTAGGTCAATCCGTTCCCGAGATATGGGAGTTTGAATCTAAGAAATGGTTGAGAAGATCAACAAATTTTTCGCACTTCTGCTGCTCCAAACGCTTAACCAGAATGGCCTAGGGAAAAAATACGCATATCGTTGTAATCGGGCGAGTTTCTACTTTCAGACGCAGCAGGAACTTCTGGGTTTGGTCAATCCGTTCGCGAGATATGGGAGTTTGAATCTAAGAAATGGTTATGAAGACAACTTTTTCGCAGTTCTGCTGCTCCTAACGCTTAATCGGAATGGCCTAGGGAAAAAATACGCATACCGTTGTAATCGGGCGAGTTTCTACTTTCAGACGCAACAGGAATTTTTGGGTTAGGTCAATCCGTTCGCGAGATATGGGTGTTTGAAGCTAAGAAATGGTTGAGAAGATCAACAAATTTTTCGCACTTCTGCTGCTCCAAACGCTTAACCAGAATGGCCTAGGGAAAAAATACGCATATCGTTGTAATCGGGCGAGTTTCTACTTTCAGACGCAGCAGGAACTTCTGGGTTTGGTCAATCCGTTCGCGAGATATGGGAGTTTGAAGCTAAGAAATGGTTGAGAAGACAACAACTTTTTCGCACTTCTGCTGCTCCTAACGCTTAACCAGAATAGCCTAGGGAAAAAATACACATACCGTTGTAATCGGGCGAGTTTCTACTTTCAGATGCAACAGGAATTTTTGGGTTAGGTCAATCCGTTCCCGAGATATGGGAGTTTGAAGCTAAGAAATGGTTGAGAAGACAACAAATTTTTCGCACTTCTGCTGCTCCTAACGCTTAACCAGAATGGCCTAGGGAAAAAATACACATATCGTTGTAATCGGGCGAGTTTCTACTTTCAGACGCAGCAGGAACTTCTGGGTTTGGTCAATCCGTTCGCGAGATATGGGAGTTTGAAGCTAAGAAATGGTTGAAAAGACAACAACTTTTTCGCACTTCTGCTGCTCCAAACGCTTAACCAGAATGGCCTAGGGAAAAAATACGCATATCGTTGTAATCGGGCGAGTTTCTACTTTCAGACGCAGCAGGAACTTCTGGGTTTGGTCAATCCGTTCGCGAGATATGGGAGTTTGAATCTAAGAAATGGTTATGAAGACAACTTTTTCGCAGTTCTGCTGCTCCTAACGCTTAATCGGAATGGCCTAGGGAAAAAATACGCATACCGTTGTAATCGGGCGAGTTTCTACTTTCAGACGCAACAGGAATTTTTGGGTTAGGTCAATCCGTTCGCGAGATATGGGTGTTTGAAGCTAAGAAATGGTTGAGAAGATCAACAAATTTTTCGCACTTCTGCTGCTCCAAACGCTTAACCAGAATGGCCTAGGGAAAAAATACGCATATCGTTGTAATCGGGCGAGTTTCTACTTTCAGACGCAGCAGGAACTTCTGGGTTTGGTCAATCCGTTCGCGAGATATGGGAGTTTGAAGCTAAGAAATGGTTGAGAAGACAACAACTTTTTCGCACTTCTGCTGCTCCTAACGCTTAACCAGAATAGCCTAGGGAAAAAATACACATACCGTTGTAATCGGGCGAGTTTCTACTTTCAGATGCAACAGGAATTTTTGGGTTAGGTCAATCCGTTCCCGAGATATGGGAGTTTGAAGCTAAGAAATGGTTGAGAAGACAACAAATTTTTCGCACTTCTGCTGCTCCTAACGCTTAACCAGAATGGCCTAGGGAAAAAATACACATATCGTTGTAATCGGGCGAGTTTCTACTTTCAGACGCAGCAGGAACTTCTGGGTTTGGTCAATCCGTTCGCGAGATATGGGAGTTTGAAGCTAAGAAATGGTTGAAAAGACAACAACTTTTTCGCACTTCTGCTGCTCCTAACGCTTAACCAGAATGGCCTAGGGAAAAAATACACATACCGTTGTAATCGGGCGAGTTTCTACTTTCAGATGCAACAGGAATTTTTGGGTTAGGTCAATCCGTTCCCGAGATATGGGAGTTTGAAGCTAAGAAATGATTGAGAAGAAAACAAATTTGTCGCACTTCTGCTGCTCCAAACGCTTAACCAGAATTGCCTAGGGAAAAAATACACATATCGTTGTAATCGGGCGAGTTTCTACTTTCAGACGCAGCAGGAACTTCTGGGTTTGGTCAATCCGTTCGCGAGATATGGGAGTTTGAAGCTAAGAAATGGTTGGGGAGACAACAACTTTTTCGCACTTCTGCAGCTCCTAACGCTTAACCAGAATGGCCTAGGGAAAAATACACATACCGTTGTAATCGGGCGAGTTTCTACTTTCAGATGCAACAGGAATTTTTGGGTTAGGTCAATCCGTTCCCGAGATATGGGAGTTTGAAGCTAAGAAATGATTGAGAAGAAAACAAATTTGTCGCACTTCTGCAGCTCCAAACGCTTAACCAGAATTGCCTAGGGAGAAACTACACATACCAGCTGTAATCGGGCGAGTTTCTACATTCAGATGCAATAGGAATTTTTGGGTTAGGTCAATACGTTCGCGAGATATGGGACTTTCAAGCTAAGAAATGGTTGACAAGACAATAAATTTTTCGCACTTCTGCTGCTCCAATCGCTTAACCAGAATGGCCTAAGGGAAAAATACACGTACCGTTGTAATCGGGCGAGTTTCTACTTTCAGATGCAATAGGAATTTTTGGGTTAGGTCAATACGTTCGCGAGATATGGGACTTTCAAGCTAAGAAATGGTTGACAAGACAATAAATTTTTCGCACTTCTGCTGCTCCAATCGCTTAACCAGAATGGCCTAAGGGAAAAATACACGTACCGTTGTAATCGGGCGAGATTCTACTTTCAGACGCAGCAGGAACTTCTGGGTTTGGTCAATCCGTTCGCGAGATATGGGAGTTTGAAACTAAGAAATGGTTGAGAAGACAACAACTTTTTCGCAATTCTGCTGCTCCTAACGCTTAACCAGAATGGCCTAGCGAAAAAATACGCATATCGTTGTAATCGGGCGAGTTTCTACTTTCAGACGCAACAGGAATTTTTGGGTTAGGTCAATCCGTTCGCGAGATATGGGAGTTTGAAGCTAAGAAATGGTTGAGAAGATCAACAAATTTTTCGCACTTCTGCTGCTCCAAACGCTTAACCAGAATGGCCTAGGGAAAAAATACGCATATCGTTGTAATCGGGCGAGTTTCTACTTTCAGACGCAGCAGGAACTTCTGGGTTTGGTCAATCCGTTCGCGAGATATGGGAGTTTGAAGCTAAGAAATGGTTGAGAAGACAACAAATTTTTCGCAATTCTGCTGCTCCTAACGCTTAACCAGAATGGCCTAGGGAAAAAATACACATACCGTTGTAATCGGGCGAGTTTCTACTTTCAGACGCAACAGGAATTTTTGGGTTAGGTCAATCCGTTCGCGAGATATGGGAGTTTGAAGCTAAGAAATGGTTGAGAAGATCAACAAATTTTTCGCACTTCTGCTGCTCCAAACGCTTAACCAGAATGGCCTAGGGAAAAAATACGCATATCGTTGTAATCGGGCGAGTTTCTACTTTCAGACGCAGCAGGAACTTCTGGGTTTGGTCAATCCGTTCGCGAGATATGGGAGTTTGAAGCTAAGAAATGGTTGAGAAGACAACAAATTTTTCGCACTTCTGCTGCTCCTAACGCTTAACCAGAATGGCCTAGGGAAAAAATACACATATCGTTGTAATCGGGCGAGTTTCTACTTTCAGACGCAGCAGGAACTTCTGGGTTTGGTCAATCCGTTCGCGAGATATGGGAGTTTGAAGCTAAGAAATGGTTGGGAAGACAACAACTTTTTCGCACTTCTGCAGCTCCTAACGCTTAACCAGAATGGCCTAGGGAAAAAATACACATACCGTTGTAATCGGGCGAGTTTCTACTTTCAGATGCAACAGGAATTTTTGGGTTAGGTCAATCCGTTCCCGAGATATGGGAGTTTGAAGCTAAGAAATGATTGAGAAGAAAACAAATTTGTCGCACTTCTGCAGCTCCAAACGCTTAACCAGAATTGCCTAGGGAGAAACTACACATACCAGCTGTAATCGGGCGAGTTTCTACATTCAGATGCAATAGGAATTTTTGGGTTAGGTCAATACGTTCGCGAGATATGGGACTTTCAAGCTAAGAAATGGTTGACAAGACAATAAATTTTTCGCACTTCTGCTGCTCCAATCGCTTAACCAGAATGGCCTAAGGGAAAAACACACGTACCGTTGTAATCGGGCGAGTTTCTACTTTCAGATGCAATAGGAATTTTTGGGTTAGGTCAATACGTTCGCGAGATATGGGACTTTCAAGCTAAGAAATGGTTGACAAGACAATAAATTTTTCGCACTTCTGCTGCTCCAATCGCTTAACCAGAATGGCCTAAGGGAAAAATACACGTACCGTTGTAATCGGGCGAGTTTCTACTTTCAGACGCAGCAGGAACTTCTGGGTTTGGTCAATCCGTTCGCGAGATATGGGAGTTTGAAACTAAGAAATGGTTGAGAAGACAACAACTTTTTCGCACTTCTGCTGCTCCTAACGCTTAACCAGAATGGCCTAAGGGAAAAATACACGTACCGTTGTAATCGGGCGAGTTTCTACTTTCAGACGCAGCAGGAACTTCTGGGTTTGGTCAATCCGTTCGCGAGATATGGGAGTTTGAAACTAAGAAATGGTTGAGAAGACAACAACTTTTTCGCACTTCTGCTGCTCCAATCGCTTAACCAGAATGGCCTAAGGGAAAAACACACGTACCGTTGTAATCGGGCGAGTTTCTACTTTCAGATGCAATAGGAATTTTTGGGTTAGGTCAATACGTTCGCGAGATATGGGACTTTCAAGCTAAGAAATGGTTGACAAGACAATAAATTTTTCGCACTTCTGCTGCTCCAATCGCTTAACCAGAATGGCCTAAGGGAAAAATACACGTACCGTTGTAATCGGGCGAGTTTCTACTTTCAGACGCAGCAGGAACTTCTGGGTTTGGTCAATCCGTTCGCGAGATATGGGAGTTTGAAACTAAGAAATGGTTGAGAAGACAACAACTTTTTCGCACTTCTGCTGCTCCTAACGCTTAACCAGAATGGCCTAGCGAAAAAATACACATACCGTTGTAATCGGGCGAGTTTCTACTTTCAGATGCAACAGGAATTTTTGGGTTAGGTCAATCCGTTCCCGAGATATGGGAGTTTGAAGCTAAGAAATGATTGAGAAGAAAACAAATTTGTCGCACTTCTGCTGCTCCAAACGCTTAACCAGAATTGCCTAGGGAGAAACTACACATACCGCTGTAATCGGGCGAGTTTCTACTTTCAGATGCAATAGGAATTTTTGGGTTAGGTCAATACGTTCGCGAGATATGGGACTTTCAAGCTAAGAAATGGTTGACAAGACAATAAATTTTTCGCACTTCTGCTGCTCCAATCGCTTAACCAGAATGGCCTAAGGGAAAAATACACGTACCGTTGTAATCGGGCGAGTTTCTACTTTCAGATGCAATAGGAATTTTTGGGTTAGGTCAATACGTTCGCGAGATATGGGACTTTCAAGCTAAGAAATGGTTGACAAGACAATAAATTTTTCGCACTTCTGCTGCTCCAATCGCTTAACCAGAATGGCCTAAGGGAAAAATACACGTACCGTTGAAATCGGGCGAGTTTCTACTTTCAGACGCAGCAGGAACTTCGGGGTTTGGTCAATCCGTTCGCGAGATATGGGAGTTTGAAACTAAGAAATGGTTGAGAAGACAACAACTTTTTCGCACTTCTGCTGCTCCTAACGCTTAACCAGAATGGCCTAGCGAAAAAATACACATACCGTTGTAATCGGGCGAATTTCTACTTTCAGATGCAACAGGAATTTTTGGGTTAGGTCAATCCGTTCCCGAGATATGGGAGTTTGAAGCTAAGAAATGATTGAGAAGAAAACAAATTTGTCGCACTTCTGCTGCTCCAAACGCTTAACCAGAATTGCCTAGGGAGAAACTACACATACCGCTGTAATCGGGCGAGTTTCTACTTTCAGATGCAATAGGAATTTTTGGGTTAGGTCAATACGTTCGCGAGATATGGGACTTTCAAGCTAAGAAATGGTTGACAAGACAATAAATTTTTCGCACATCTGCTGCTCCAATCGCTTAACCAGAATGGCCTAAGGGAAAAATACACATACCGTTGTAATCGGGCGAGTTTCTACTTTCAGACGCAGCAGGAACTTCTGGGTTTGGTCAATCCGTTCGCGAGATATGGGAGTTTGAAACTAAGAAATGGTTGAGAAGACAACAACTTTTTCGCACTTCTGCTGCTCCTAACGCTTAACCAGAATGGCCTAGCGAAAAAATACACATACCGTTGTAATCGGGCGAGTTTCTACTTTCAGACGCAGCAGGAACTTCTGGGTTTGGTCAATCCGTTCGCGAGATATGGGAGTTTGAAGCTAAGAAATGGTTGAGAAGACAACAAATTTTTCGCACTTCTGCTGCTCCTAACGCTTAACCAGAATGGCCTAGGGAAAAAATACACATATCGTTGTAATCGGGCGAGTTTCTACTTTCAGACGCAGCAGGAACTTCTGGGTTTGGTCAATCCGTTCGCGAGATATGGGAGTTTGAAGCTAAGAAATGGTTGGGAAGACAACAACTTTTTCGCACTTCTGCAGCTCCTAACGCTTAACCAGAATGGCCTAGGGAGAAACTACACATACCAGCTGTAATCGGGCGAGTTTCTACATTCAGATGCAATAGGAATTTTTGGGTTAGTTCAATACGTTCGCGAGATATGGGACTTTCAAGCTAAGAAATGGTTGACAAGACAATAAATTTTTCGCACTTCTGCTGCTCCAATCGCTTAACCAGAATGGCCTAAGGGAAAAATACACGTACCGTTGTAATCGGGCGAGTTTCTACTTTCAGATGCAATAGGAATTTTTGGGTTAGGTCAATACGTTCGCGAGATATGGGACTTTCAAGCTAAGAAATGGTTGACAAGACAATAAATTTTTCGCACTTCTGCTGCTCCAATCGCTTAACCAGAATGGCCTAAGGGAAAAATACACGTACCGTTGTAATCGGGCGAGTTTCTACTTTCAGACGCAGCAGGAACTTCGGGGTTTGGTCAATCCGTTCGCGAGATATGGGAGTTTGAAACTAAGAAATGGTTGAGAAGACAACAACTTTTTCGCACTTCTGCTGCTCCTAACGCTTAACCAGAATGGCCTAGCGAAAAAATACACATACCGTTGTAATCGGGCGAGTTTCTACTTTCAGATGCAACAGGAATTTTTGGGTTAGGTCAATCCGTTCCCGAGATATGGGAGTTTGAAGCTAAGAAATGATTGAGAAGAAAACAAATTTGTCGCACTTCTGCTGCTCCAAACGCTTAACCAGAATTGCCTAGGGAGAAACTACACATACCGCTGTAATCGGGCGAGTTTCTACTTTCAGATGCAATAGGAATTTTTGGGTTAGGTCAATACGTTCGCGAGATATGGGACTTTCAAGCTAAGAAATGGTTGACAAGACAATAAATTTTTCGCACTTCTGCTGCTCCAATCGCTTAACCAGAATGGCCTAAGGGAAAAATACACGTACCGTTGTAATCGGGCGAGTTTCTACTTTCAGATGCAATAGGAATTTTTGGGTTAGGTCAATCCGTTCGCGAGATATGGGAGTTTGAAGCTAAGAAATGGTTATGAAGACAACAAATTTTTCGCACTTCTGCTGCTCCAATCGCTTTATCAGAATGGCCTAGGGAAAAAATACACATACCGTTGTAATCGGCCTAGCTTCTACTTTCAGACGCAACAGGAATTTTTGGGTTAGGTCAATCCGTTCGCGAGATATGGGAGTTTGAAGCTAAGAAATGATTGAGAAGACAACAAATTTTTCGCACTTCTGCTGCTCCAAACGCTTAACCAGAATGGCCTAGGGAAAAAATACGCATATCGTTGTAATCGGGCGAGTTTCTACTTTCAGATGCAACAGGAATTTTTGGGTTAGGTCAATCCGTTCCCGAGATATGGGAGTTTGAAGCTAAGAAATGATTGAGAAGAAAACAAATTTGTCGCACTTCTGCTGCTCCAAACGCTGAACCAGAATTGTCTAGGGAGAAACTACACATACCGCTGTAATCGGGCGAGTTTCTACTTTCAGATGCAATAGGAATTTTTGGGTTAGGTCAATACGTTCGCGAGATATGGGACTTTCAAGCTAAGAAATGGTTGACAAGACAATAAATTTTTCGCACTTCTGCTGCTCCAATCGCTTAACCAGAATGGCCTAAGGGAAAAATACACGTACCGTTGTAATCGGGCGAGTTTCTACTTTCAGATGCAATAGGAATTTTTGGGTTAGGTCAATCCGTTCGCGAGATATGGGAGTTTGAAGCTAAGAAATGGTTATGAAGACAACAAATTTTTCGCACTTCTGCTGCTCCAAACGCTTTATCAGAATGGCCTAGGGAAAAAATACACATACCGTTGTAATCGGCCTAGCTTCTACTTTCAGACGCAACAGGAATTTTTGGGTTAGGTCAATCCGTTCGCGAGATATGGGAGTTTGAAGCTAAGAAATGATTGAGAAGACAACAAATTTTTCGCACTTCTGCTGTTCCAAACGCTTAACCAGAATGGCCTAGGGAAAAAATACGCATATCGTTGTAATCGGGCGAGTTTCTACTTTCAGACGCAGCAGGAACTTCTGGGTTTGGCCAATCCGTTCGCGTGATATGGGAGTTTGAAGCTAAGAAATGGTTGAGAAGACAACAAATTTTTCGCAATTCTGCTGCTCCTAACGCTTAACCAGAATGGCCTAGGGAAAAAATACACATATCGTTGTAATCGGGCGAGTTTCTACTTTCAGACGCAGCAGGAACTTCTGGGTTTGGTCAATCCGTTCGCGAGATATGGGAGTTTGAAGCTAAGAAATGGTTGAGAAGACAACTTTTTCGCACTTCTGCTGCTCCTAACGCTTAACCAGAATGGCCTAGGGAAAAAATACGCATATCGTTGTAATCGGGCGAGTTTCTACTTTCAGACGCAGCAGGAACTTCTGGGTTTGGCCAAACCGTTCGCGAGATATGGGAGTTTGAAGCTAAGAAATGGTTGAGAAGACAACAAATTTTTCGCACTTCTGCTGCTCCTAACGCTTAACCGGAATTGCCTAGGGAGAAACTACACATACCGCTGTAATCGGGCGAGTTTCTACATTCAGATGCAATAGGAATTTTTGGGTTAGGTCAATACGTTCGCGAGATATGGGACTTTCAAGCTAAGAAATGGTTGACAAGACAATAAATTTTTCCACTTCTGCTGCTCCAATCGCTTAACCAGAATTGCTTAGGGAGAAACTACACATACCGCTGTAATCGGGCGAGTTTCTACTTTCAGATGCAATAGGAATTTTTGGGTTAGGTCAATACGTTCGCGAGATATGGGACTTTCAAGCTAAGAAATGGTTGACAAGACAATAAATTTTTCGCACTTCTGCTGCTCCAATCGCTTAACCAGAATGGCCTAAGGGAAAAAAACACGTACCGTTGTAATCGGGCGAGTTTCTACTTTCAGATGCAACAGGAATTTTTGGGTTAGGTCAATCCGTTCGCGAGATATGGGAGTTTGAAGCTAAGAAATGGTTATGAAGACAACAAATTTTTCGCACTTCTGCTGCTCCAAACGCTTAATCAGAATGGCCTAGGGAAAAAATACACATACCGTTGTAATCGGCCTAGCTTCTACTTTCAGACGCAACAGGAATTTTTGGGTTAGGTCAATCCGTTCGCGAGATATGGGAGTTTGAAGCTAAGAAATGATTGAGAAGACAACAAATTTTTCGCACTTCTGCTGCTCCAAACGCTTAACCAGAATGGCCTAGGGAAAAAATACGCATATCCTTGTAATCGGGCGAGTTTCTACTTTCAGACGCAGCAGGAACTTCTGGGTTTGGCCAATCCGTTCCCGAGATATGGGAGTTTGAAGCTAAGAAATGATTGAGAAGAAAACAAATTTGTCGCACTTCTGCTGCTCCAAACGCTTAACCAGAATTGCCTAGGGAGAAACTACACATACCGCTGTAATCGGGCGAGTTTCTACTTTCAGATGCAATAGGAATTTTTGGGTTAGGTCAATACGTTCGCGAGATATGGGACTTTCAAGCTAAGAAATGGTTGACAAGACAATAAATTTTTCGCACTTCTGTTGCTCCAATCGCTTAACCAGAATGGCCTAAGGGAAAAATACACGTACCGTTGTAATCGGGCGAGTTTCTACTTTCAGATGCAATAGGAATTTTTGGGTTAGGTCAATCCGTTCGCGAGATATGGGAGTTTGAAGCTAAGAAATGGTTATGAAGACAACAAATTTTTCACACTTCTGCTGCTCCAAACGCTTTATCAGAATGGCCTAGGGAAAAAATACACATACCGTTGTAATCGGCCTAGCTTCTACTTTCAGACGCAACAGGAATTTTTGGGTTAGTTCAATCCGTTCGCGAGATATGGGAGTTTGAAGCTAAGAAATGATTGAGAAGACAACAAATTTTTCGCACTTCTGCTGCTCCTAACGCTTAACCAGAATGGCCTAGGGAAAAAATACACATATCGTTGTAATCGGGCGAGTTTCTACTTTCAGACGCAGCAGGAACTTCTGGGTTTGGTCAATCCGTTCGCGAGATATGGGAGTTTGAAGCTAAGAAATGGATGAGAAGACAACAACTTTTTCGCACTTCTGCTGCTCCTAACGCTTAACCAGAATGGCCTAGGGAAAAAATACACATATCGTTGTAATCGGGCGAGTTTCTACTTTCAGACGCAGCAGGAACTTCTGGGTTTGGTCAATCCGTTCGCGAGATATGGGAGTTTGAAGCTAAGAAATGGTTGACAAGACAATAAATTTTTCGCACTTCTGCTGCTCCAATCGCTTAACCAGAATGGCCTAAGGGAAAAATACACGTACCGTTGTAATCGGGCGAGTTTCTACTTTCAGATGCAATAGGAATTTTTGGGTTAGGTCAATCCGTTCGCGAGATATGGGAGTTTGAAGCTAAGAAATGGTTATGAAGACAACAAATTTTTCGCACTTCTGCTGCTCCAAACGCTTAATCAGAATGGCCTAGGGAAAAAATACACATACCGTTGTAATCGGCCTAGCTTCTACTTTCAGACGCAACAGGAATTTTTTGGTTAGGTCAATCCGTTCGCGAGATATGGGAGTTTGAAGCTAAGAAATGATTGAGAAGACAACAAATTTTTCGCACTTCTGCTGCTCCAAACGCTTAACCAGAATGGCCTAGGGAAAAAATACGCATATCGTTGTAATCGGGCGAGTTTCTACTTTCAGACGCAGCAGGAACTTCTGGGTTTGGCCAATCCGTTCGCGAGATATGGGAGTTTGAAGCTAAGAAATGATTGAGAAGACAACAAATTTTTCGCACCTCTGCTGCTCCAAACGCTTAACCAGAATGGCCTAGGGAAAAAATACGCATATCGTTGTAATCGGGCGAGTTTCTACTTTCAGACGCAGCAGGAACTTCTGGGTTTGGCCAAACCGTTCGCGAGATATGGGAGTTTGAAGCTAAGAAATGGTTGAGAAGACAACAAATTTTTCGCACTTCTGCTGCTCCTAACGCTTAACCAGAATGGCCTAGGGAAAAAATACACATATCGTTGTAATCGGGCGAGTTTCTACTTTCGGACGCAGCAGGAACTTCTGGGTTTGGTCAATCCGTTCGCGAGATATGGGAGTTTGAATCTAAGAAATGGTTATGAAGACAACTTTTTCGCAGTTCTGCTGCTCCTAACGCTTAATCGGAATGGCCTAGGGAAAAAATACACATACCGTTGTAATCGGGCGAGTTTCTACTTTCAGACGCAACAGGAATTTTTGGGTTAGGTCAATCCGTTCGCGAGATATGGGAGTTTGAAGCTAAGAAATGGTTGAGAAGATCAACATATTTTTCGCACTTCTGCTGCTCCAAACGCTTAACCAGAATGTCCTAGGGAAAAAATACGCATATCGTTGTAATCGGGCGAGTTTCTACTTTCAGACGCAGCAGGAACTTCTGGGTTTGGTCAATCCGTTCGCGAGATATGGGAGTTTGAAGCTAAGAAATGGTTGAGAAGACAACAACTTTTTCGCACTTCTGCTGCTCCTAACGCTTAACCAGAATAGCCTAGGGAAAAAATACACATACCGTTGTAATCGGGCGAGTTTCTACTTTCAGATGCAACAGGAATTTTTGGGTTAGGTCAATCCGTTCCCGAGATATGGGAGTTTGAAGCTAAGAAATGGTTGAGAAGACAACAAATTTTTCGCACTTCTGCTGCTCCTAACGCTTAACCAGAATGGCCTAGGGAAAAAATACACATATCGTTGTAATCGGACGAGTTTCTACTTTCAGACGCAGCAGGAACTTCTGGGTTTGGTCAATCCGTTCGCGAGATATGGGAGTTTGAATCTAAGAAATGGTTATGAAGACAACTTTTTCGCAGTTCTGCTGCTCCTAACGCTTAATCGGAATGGCCTAGGGAAAAAATACACATACCGTTGTAATCGGGCGAGTTTCTACTTTCGGACGCAGCAGGAACTTCTGGGTTTGGTCAATCCGTTCGCGAGATATGGGAGTTTGAATCTAAGAAATGGTTATGAAGACAACTTTTTCGCAGTTCTGCTGCTCCTAACGCTTAACCAGAATGGCCTAGGGAAAAAATACGCATATCGTTGTAATCGGGCGAGTTTCTACTTTCAGACGCAGCAGGAACTTCTGGGTTTGGTCAATCCGTTCGCGAGATATGGGAGTTTGAAGCTAAGAAATGGTTGAGAAGACAACAAATTTTTCGCACTTCTGCTGCTCCTAACGCTTAACCAGAATGGCCTAGGGAAAAAATACACATATCGTTGTAATCGGACGAGTTTCTACTTTCAGACGCAGCAGGAACTTCTGGGTTTGGTCAATCCGTTCGCGAGATATGGGAGTTTGAATCTAAGAAATGGTTATGAAGACAACTTTTTCGCAGTTCTGCTGCTCCTAACGCTTAATCGGAATGGCCTAGGGAAAAAATACACATACCGTTGTAATCGGGCGAGTTTCTACTTTCAGACGCAGCAGGAACTTCTGGGTTTGGTCAATCCGTTCGCGAGATATGGGAGTTTGAAGCTAAGAAATGGTTGAGAAGACAACAAATTTTTCGCACTTCTGCTGCTCCTAACGCTTAACCAGAATGGCCTAGGGAAAAAATACACATATCGTTGTAATCGGGCGAGTTTCTACTTTCAGACGCAGCAGGAACTTCTGGGTTTGGTCAATCCGTTCGCGAGATATGGGAGTTTGAAGCTAAGAAATGGTTGAGAAGACAACAACTTTTTCGCACTTCTGCTGCTCCTAACGCTTAACCAGAATGGCCTAGGGAAAAAATACACATATCGTTGTAATCGGGCGAGTTTCTACTTTCAGACGCAGCAGGAACTTCTGGGTTTGGTCAATCCGTTCGCGAGATATGGGAGTTTGAATCTAAGAAATGGTTATGAAGACAACTTTTTCGCAGTTCTGCTGCTCCTAACGCTTAATCGGAATGGCCTAGGGAAAAAATACACATACCGTTGTAATCGGGCGAGTTTCTACTTTCAGACGCAACAGGAATTTTTGGGTTAGGTCAATCCGTTCGCGAGATATGGGAGTTTGAAGCTAAGAAATGGTTGAGAAGATCAACATATTTTTCGCACTTCTGCTGCTCCAAACGCTTAACCAGAATGTCCTAGGGAAAAAATACGCATATCGTTGTAATCGGGCGAGTTTCTACTTTCAGACGCAGCAGGAACTTCTGGGATTGGTCAATCCGTTCGCGAGATATGGGAGTTTGAAGCTAAGAAATGGTTGAGAAGACAACAACTTTTTCGCACTTCTGCTGCTCCTAACGCTTAACCAGAATAGCCTAGGGAAAAAATACACATACCGTTGTAATCGGGCGAGTTTCTACTTTCAGATGCAACAGGAATTTTTGGGTTAGGTCAATCCGTTCCCGAGATATGGGAGTTTGAAGCTAAGAAATGGTTGAGAAGACAACAAATTTTTCGCACTTCTGCTGCTCCTAACGCTTAACCAGAATGGCCTAGGGAAAAAATACACATATCGTTGTAATCGGGCGAGTTTCTACTTTCAGACGCAGCAGGAACTTCTGGGTTTGGTCAATCCGTTCGCGAGATATGGGAGTTTGAATCTAAGAAATGGTTATGAAGACAACTTTTTCGCAGTTCTGCTGCTCCTAACGCTTAATCGGAATGGCCTAGGGAAAAAATACACATACCGTTGTAATCGGGCGAGTTTCTACTTTCAGACGCAACAGGAATTTTTGGGTTAGGTCAATCCGTTCGCGAGATATGGGAGTTTGAAGCTAAGAAATGGTTGAGAAGATCAACAAATTTTTCGCACTTCTGCTGCTCCAAACGCTTAACCAGAATGGCCTAGGGAAAAAATACCCACATCGTTGTAATCGGGCGAGTTTCTACTTTCAGACGCAGCAGGAACTTCTGGGTTTGGTCAATCCGTTCGCGAGATATGGGAGTTTGAAGCTAAGAAATGGTTGAGAAGACAACAAATTTTTCGCACTTCTGCTGCTCCTAACGCTTAACCAGAATGGCCTAGGGAAAAAATACACATATCGTTGTAATCGGGCGAGTTTCTACTTTCAGACGCAGCAGGAACTTCTGGGTTTGGTCAATCCGTTCGCGAGATATGGGAGTTTGAAGCTAAGAAATGGTTGAGAAGACAACAACTTTTTCGCACTTCTGCTGCTCCTAACGCTTAACCAGAATGGCCTAGGGAAAAAATACACATACCTTTGTAATCGGGCGAGTTTCTGCTTTCAGACGCAACAGGAATTTTTGGGTTAGGTCAATCCGTTCGCGAGATATGGGAGTTTGAAGCTAAGAAATGGTTGAGAAGATCAACAAATTTTTCGCACTTCGGCTGCTCCAAACGCTTAACCAGAATGGCCTAGGGAAAAAATACGCATATCGTTGTAATCGGGCGAGTTTCTACTTTCAGACGCAACAGGAATTTTTGGGTTAGGTCAATCCGTTCGCGAGATATGGGAGTTTGAAGCTAAGAAATGGTTGAGAAGATCAACAAATTTTTCGCACTTCTGCTGCTCCAAACGCTTAACCAGAATGGCCTAGGGAAAAAATACGCATATCGTTGTAATCGGGCGAGTTTCTACTTTCAGACGCAGCAGGAACTTCTGGGTTTGGTCAATCCGTTCGCGAGATATGGGAGTTTGAAGCTAAGAAATGGTTGAGAAGACAACAAATTTTTCGCAATTCTGCTGCTCCTAACGCTTAACCAGAATGGCCTAGGGAAAAAATACACATACCGTTGTAATCGGGCGAGTTTCTACTTTCAGACGCAACAGGAATTTTTGGGTTAGGTCAATCCGTTCGCGAGATATGGGAGTTTGAAGCTAAGAAATGGTTGAGAAGATCAACAAATTTTTCGCACTTCTGCTGCTCCAAACGCTTAACCAGAATGGCCTAGGGAAAAAATACGCATATCGTTGTAATCGGGCGAGTTTCTACTTTCAGACGCAGCAGGAACTTCTGGGTTTGGCCAAACCGTTCGCGAGATATGGGAGTTTGAAGCTAAGAAATGGTTGAGAAGACAACAAATTTTTCGCACTTCTGCTGCTCCTAACGCTTAACCAGAATTGCCTAGGGAGAAACTACACATACCGCTGTAATCGGGCGTGTTTCTACATTCAGATGCAATAGGAATTTTTGGGTTAGGTCAATACGTTCGCGAGATATGGGACTTTCAAGCTAAGAAATGGTTGACAAGACAATAAATTTTTCGCACTTCTGCTGCTCCAATCGCTTAACCAGAATTGCCTAGGGAGAAACTACACATACCGCTGTAATCGGGCGAGTTTCTACTTTCAGACGCAGCAGGAACTTCTGGGTTTGGTCAATCCGTTCGCGAGATATGGGAGTTTGAAGCTAAGAAATGGTTGAGAAGACAACAAATTTTTCGCACTTCTGCTGCTCCTAACGCTTAACCAGAATGGCCTAGGGAAAAAATACACATATCGTTGTAATCGGGCGAGTTTCTACTTTCAGACGCAGCAGGAACTTCTGGGTTTGGTCAATCCGTTCGCGAGATATGGGAGTTTGAAGCTAAGAAATGGTTGAGAAGACAACAACTTTTTCGCACTTCTGCTGCTCCTAACGCTTAACCAGAATGGCCTAGGGAAAAAATACACATACCGTTCTAATCGGGCGAGTTTCTACTTTCAGATGCAACAGGAATTTTTGGGTTAGGTCAATCCGTTCCCGAGATATGGGAGTTTGAAGCTAAGAAATGGTTGAGAAGACAACAAATTTTTCGCACTTCTGCTGCTCCTAACGCTTAACCAGAATGGCCTAGGGAAAAAATACACATATGGTTGTAATCGGGCGAGTTTCTACTTTCAGACGCAGCAGGAACTTCTGGGTTTGGTCAATCCGTTCGCGAGGTATGGGAGTTTGAAGCTAAGAAATGATTGAGAAGACAACAAATTTTTCGCACTTCTGCTGCTCCTAACGCTTAACCAGAATGGCCTAGGGAAAAAATACACATATCGTTGTAATCGGGCGAGTTTCTACTTTCAGACGCAGCAGGAACTTCTGGGTTTGGTCAATCCGTTCGCGAGATATGGGAGTTTGAAGCTAAGAAATGGTTGAGAAGACAACAACTTTTTCGCACTTCTGCTGCTCCTAACGCTTAACCAGAATGGCCTAGGGAAAAAATACACATATCGTTGTAATCGGGCGAGTTTCTACTTTCAGACGCAGCAGGAACTTCTGGGTTTGGTCAATCCGTTCGCGAGATATGGGAGTTTGAAGCTAAGAAATGGTTGACAAGACAATAAATTTTTCGCACTTCTGCTGCTCCAATCGCTTAACCAGAATGGCCTAAGGGAAAAATACACGTACCGTTGTAATCGGGCGAGTTTCTACTTTCAGATGCAATAGGAATTTTTGGGTTAGGTCAATCCGTTCGCGAGATATGGGAGTTTGAAGCTAAGAAATGGTTATGAAGACAACAAATTTTTCGCACTTCTGCTGCTCCAAACGCTTAATCAGAATGGCCTAGGGAAAAAATACACATACCGTTGTAATCGGCCTAGCTTCTACTTTCAGACGCAACAGGAATTTTTTGGTTAGGTCAATCCGTTCGCGAGATATGGGAGTTTGAAGCTAAGAAATGATTGAGAAGACAACAAATTTTTCGCACTTCTGCTGCTCCAAACGCTTAACCAGAATGGCCTAGGGAAAAAATACGCATATCGTTGTAATCGGGCGAGTTTCTACTTTCAGACGCAGCAGGAACTTCTGGGTTTGGCCAATCCGTTCGCGAGATATGGGAGTTTGAAGCTAAGAAATGATTGAGAAGACAACAAATTTTTCGCACCTCTGCTGCTCCAAACGCTTAACCAGAATGGCCTAGGGAAAAAATACGCATATCGTTGTAATCGGGCGAGTTTCTACTTTCAGACGCAGCAGGAACTTCTGGGTTTGGCCAAACCGTTCGCGAGATATGGGAGTTTGAAGCTAAGAAATGGTTGAGAAGACAACAAATTTTTCGCACTTCTGCTGCTCCTAACGCTTAACCAGAATGGCCTAGGGAAAAAATACACATATCGTTGTAATCGGGCGAGTTTCTACTTTCGGACGCAGCAGGAACTTCTGGGTTTGGTCAATCCGTTCGCGAGATATGGGAGTTTGAATCTAAGAAATGGTTATGAAGACAACTTTTTCGCAGTTCTGCTGCTCCTAACGCTTAATCGGAATGGCCTAGGGAAAAAATACACATACCGTTGTAATCGGGCGAGTTTCTACTTTCAGACGCAACAGGAATTTTTGGGTTAGGTCAATCCGTTCGCGAGATATGGGAGTTTGAAGCTAAGAAATGGTTGAGAAGATCAACATATTTTTCGCACTTCTGCTGCTCCAAACGCTTAACCAGAATGTCCTAGGGAAAAAATACGCATATCGTTGTAATCGGGCGAGTTTCTACTTTCAGACGCAGCAGGAACTTCTGGGTTTGGTCAATCCGTTCGCGAGATATGGGAGTTTGAAGCTAAGAAATGGTTGAGAAGACAACAACTTTTTCGCACTTCTGCTGCTCCTAACGCTTAACCAGAATGGCCTAGGGAAAAAATACACATATCGTTGTAATCGGGCGAGTTTCTACTTTCAGACGCAGCAGGAACTTCTGGGTTTGGTCAATCCGTTCGCGAGATATGGGAGTTTGAATCTAAGAAATGGTTATGAAGACAACTTTTTCGCAGTTCTGCTGCTCCTAACGCTTAATCGGAATGGCCTAGGGAAAAAATACACATACCGTTGTAATCGGGCGAGTTTCTACTTTCAGACGCAACAGGAATTTTTGGGTTAGGTCAATCCGTTCGCGAGATATGGGAGTTTGAAGCTAAGAAATGGTTGAGAAGATCAACATATTTTTCGCACTTCTGCTGCTCCAAACGCTTAACCAGAATGTCCTAGGGAAAAAATACGCATATCGTTGTAATCGGGCGAGTTTCTACTTTCAGACGCAGCAGGAACTTCTGGGATTGGTCAATCCGTTCGCGAGATATGGGAGTTTGAAGCTAAGAAATGGTTGAGAAGACAACAACTTTTTCGCACTTCTGCTGCTCCTAACGCTTAACCAGAATAGCCTAGGGAAAAAATACACATACCGTTGTAATCGGGCGAGTTTCTACTTTCAGATGCAACAGGAATTTTTGGGTTAGGTCAATCCGTTCCCGAGATATGGGAGTTTGAAGCTAAGAAATGGTTGAGAAGACAACAAATTTTTCGCACTTCTGCTGCTCCTAACGCTTAACCAGAATGGCCTAGGGAAAAAATACACATATCGTTGTAATCGGGCGAGTTTCTACTTTCAGACGCAGCTGGAACTTCTGGGTTTGGTCAATCCGTTCGCGAGATATGGGAGTTTGAATCTAAGAAATGGTTATGAAGACAACTTTTTCGCAGTTCTGCTGCTCCTAACGCTTAATCGGAATGGCCTAGGGAAAAAATACACATACCGTTGTAATCGGGCGAGTTTCTACTTTCAGACGCAACAGGAATTTTTGGGTTAGGTCAATCCGTTCGCGAGATATGGGAGTTTGAAGCTAAGAAATGGTTGAGAAGATCAACAAATTTTTCGCACTTCTGCTGCTCCAAACGCTTAACCAGAATGGCCTAGGGAAAAAATACCCACATCGTTGTAATCGGGCGAGTTTCTACTTTCAGACGCAGCAGGAACTTCTGGGTTTGGTCAATCCGTTCGCGAGATATGGGAGTTTGAAGCTAAGAAATGGTTGAGAAGACAACAAATTTTTCGCACTTCTGCTGCTCCTAACGCTTAACCAGAATGGCCTAGGGAAAAAATACACATATCGTTGTAATCGGGCGAGTTTCTACTTTCAGACGCAGCAGGAACTTCTGGGTTTGGTCAATCCGTTCGCGAGATATGGGAGTTTGAAGCTAAGAAATGGTTGAGAAGACAACAACTTTTTCGCACTTCTGCTGCTCCTAACGCTTAACCAGAATGGCCTAGGGAAAAAATACACATACCTTTGTAATCGGGCGAGTTTCTACTTTCAGACGCAACAGGAATTTTTGGGTTAGGTCAATCCGTTCGCGAGATATGGGAGTTTGAAGCTAAGAAATGGTTGAGAAGATCAACAAATTTTTCGCACTTCGGCTGCTCCAAACGCTTAACCAGAATGGCCTAGGGAAAAAATACGCATATCGTTGTAATCGGGCGAGTTTCTACTTTCAGACGCAACAGGAATTTTTGGGTTAGGTCAATCCGTTCGCGAGATATGGGAGTTTGAAGCTAAGAAATGGTTGAGAAGATCAACAAATTTTTCGCACTTCTGCTGCTCCAAACGCTTAACCAGAATGGCCTAGGGAAAAAATACGCATATCGTTGTAATCGGGCGAGTTTCTACTTTCAGACGCAGCAGGAACTTCTGGGTTTGGTCAATCCGTTCGCGAGATATGGGAGTTTGAAGCTAAGAAATGGTTGAGAAGACAACAAATTTTTCGCAATTCTGCTGCTCCTAACGCTTAACCAGAATGGCCTAGGGAAAAAATACACATACCGTTGTAATCGGGCGAGTTTCTACTTTCAGACGCAACAGGAATTTTTGGGTTAGGTCAATCCGTTCGCGAGATATGGGAGTTTGAAGCTAAGAAATGGTTGAGAAGATCAACAAATTTTTCGCACTTCTGCTGCTCCAAACGCTTAACCAGAATGGCCTAGGGAAAAAATACGCATATCGTTGTAATCGGGCGAGTTTCTACTTTCAGACGCAGCAGGAACTTCTGGGTTTGGCCAAACCGTTCGCGAGATATGGGAGTTTGAAGCTAAGAAATGGTTGAGAAGACAACAAATTTTTCGCACTTCTGCTGCTCCTAACGCTTAACCAGAATTGCCTAGGGAGAAACTACACATACCGCTGTAATCGGGCGTGTTTCTACATTCAGATGCAATAGGAATTTTTGGGTTAGGTCAATACGTTCGCGAGATATGGGACTTTCAAGCTAAGAAATGGTTGACAAGACAATAAATTTTTCGCACTTCTGCTGCTCCAATCGCTTAACCAGAATTGCCTAGGGAGAAACTACACATACCGCTGTAATCGGGCGAGTTTCTACTTTCAGACGCAGCAGGAACTTCTGGGTTTGGTCAATCCGTTCGCGAGATATGGGAGTTTGAAGCTAAGAAATGGTTGAGAAGACAACAAATTTTTCGCACTTCTGCTGCTCCTAACGCTTAACCAGAATGGCCTAGGGAAAAAATACACATATCGTTGTAATCGGGCGAGTTTCTACTTTCAGACGCAGCAGGAACTTCTGGGTTTGGTCAATCCGTTCGCGAGATATGGGAGTTTGAAGCTAAGAAATGGTTGAGAAGACAACAACTTTTTCGCACTTCTGCTGCTCCTAACGCTTAACCAGAATGGCCTAGGGAAAAAATACACATACCGTTCTAATCGGGCGAGTTTCTACTTTCAGATGCAACAGGAATTTTTGGGTTAGGTCAATCCGTTCCCGAGATATGGGAGTTTGAAGCTAAGAAATGGTTGAGAAGACAACAAATTTTTCGCACTTCTGCTGCTCCTAACGCTTAACCAGAATGGCCTAGGGAAAAAATACACATATCGTTGTAATCGGGCGAGTTTCTACTTTCAGACGCAGCAGGAACTTCTGGGTTTGGTCAATCCGTTCGCGAGATATGGGAGTTTGAATCTAAGAAATGGTTATGAAGACAACTTTTTCGCAGTTCTGCTGCTCCTAACGCTTAATCGGAATGGCCTAGGGAAAAAATACACATACCGTTGTAATCGGGCGAGTTTCTACTTTCAGACGCAACAGGAATTTTTGGGTTAGGTCAATCCGTTCGCGAGATATGGGAGTTTGAAGCTAAGAAATGGTTGAGAAGATCAACATATTTTTCGCACTTCTGCTGCTCCAAACGCTTAACCAGAATGTCCTAGGGAAAAAATACGCATATCGTTGTAATCGGGCGAGTTTCTACTTTCAGACGCAGCAGGAACTTCTGGGATTGGTCAATCCGTTCGCGAGATATGGGAGTTTGAAGCTAAGAAATGGTTGAGAAGACAACAACTTTTTCGCACTTCTGCTGCTCCTAACGCTTAACCAGAATAGCCTAGGGAAAAAATACACATACCGTTGTAATCGGGCGAGTTTCTACTTTCAGATGCAACAGGAATTTTTGGGTTAGGTCAATCCGTTCCCGAGATATGGGAGTTTGAAGCTAAGAAATGGTTGAGAAGACAACAAATTTTTCGCACTTCTGCTGCTCCTAACGCTTAACCAGAATGGCCTAGGGAAAAAATACACATATCGTTGTAATCGGGCGAGTTTCTACTTTCAGACGCAGCTGGAACTTCTGGGTTTGGTCAATCCGTTCGCGAGATATGGGAGTTTGAATCTAAGAAATGGTTATGAAGACAACTTTTTCGCAGTTCTGCTGCTCCTAACGCTTAATCGGAATGGCCTAGGGAAAAAATACACATACCGTTGTAATCGGGCGAGTTTCTACTTTCAGACGCAACAGGAATTTTTGGGTTAGGTCAATCCGTTCGCGAGATATGGGAGTTTGAAGCTAAGAAATGGTTGAGAAGATCAACAAATTTTTCGCACTTCTGCTGCTCCAAACGCTTAACCAGAATGGCCTAGGGAAAAAATACCCACATCGTTGTAATCGGGCGAGTTTCTACTTTCAGACGCAGCAGGAACTTCTGGGTTTGGTCAATCCGTTCGCGAGATATGGGAGTTTGAAGCTAAGAAATGGTTGAGAAGACAACAAATTTTTCGCACTTCTGCTGCTCCTAACGCTTAACCAGAATGGCCTAGGGAAAAAATACACATATCGTTGTAATCGGGCGAGTTTCTACTTTCAGACGCAGCAGGAACTTCTGGGTTTGGTCAATCCGTTCGCGAGATATGGGAGTTTGAAGCTAAGAAATGGTTGAGAAGACAACAACTTTTTCGCACTTCTGCTGCTCCTAACGCTTAACCAGAATGGCCTAGGGAAAAAATACACATACCTTTGTAATCGGGCGAGTTTCTACTTTCAGACGCAACAGGAATTTTTGGGTTAGGTCAATCCGTTCGCGAGATATGGGAGTTTGAAGCTAAGAAATGGTTGAGAAGATCAACAAATTTTTCGCACTTCGGCTGCTCCAAACGCTTAACCAGAATGGCCTAGGGAAAAAATACGCATATCGTTGTAATCGGGCGAGTTTCTACTTTCAGACGCAACAGGAATTTTTGGGTTAGGTCAATCCGTTCGCGAGATATGGGAGTTTGAAGCTAAGAAATGGTTGAGAAGATCAACAAATTTTTCGCAATTCTGCTGCTCCAAACGCTTAACCAGAATGGCCTAGGGAAAAAATACGCATATCGTTGTAATCGGGCGAGTTTCTACTTTCAGACGCAGCAGGAACTTCTGGGTTTGGTCAATCCGTTCGCGAGATATGGGAGTTTGAAGCTAAGAAATGGTTGAGAAGACAACAAATTTTTCGCAATTCTGCTGCTCCTAACGCTTAACCAGAATGGCCTAGGGAAAAAATACACATACCGTTGTAATCGGGCGAGTTTCTACTTTCAGACGCAACAGGAATTTTTGGGTTAGGTCAATCCGTTCGCGAGATATGGGAGTTTGAAGCTAAGAAATGGTTGAGAAGATCAACAAATTTTTCGCACTTCTGCTGCTCCAAACGCTTAACCAGAATGGCCTAGGGAAAAAATACGCATATCGTTGTAATCGGGCGAGTTTCTACTTTCAGACGCAGCAGGAACTTCTGGGTTTGGCCAAACCGTTCGCGAGATATGGGAGTTTGAAGCTAAGAAATGGTTGAGAAGACAACAAATTTTTCGCACTTCTGCTGCTCCTAACGCTTAACCAGAATTGCCTAGGGAGAAACTACACATACCGCTGTAATCGGGCGTGTTTCTACATTCAGATGCAATAGGAATTTTTGGGTTAGGTCAATACGTTCGCGAGATATGGGACTTTCAAGCTAAGAAATGGTTGACAAGACAATAAATTTTTCGCACTTCTGCTGCTCCAATCGCTTAACCAGAATTGCCTAGGGAGAAACTACACATACCGCTGTAATCGGGCGAGTTTCTACTTTCAGACGCAGCAGGAACTTCTGGGTTTGGTCAATCCGTTCGCGAGATATGGGAGTTTGAAGCTAAGAAATGGTTGAGAAGACAACAAATTTTTCGCACTTCTGCTGCTCCTAACGCTTAACCAGAATGGCCTAGGGAAAAAATACACATATCGTTGTAATCGGGCGAGTTTCTACTTTCAGACGCAGCAGGAACTTCTGGGTTTGGTCAATCCGTTCGCGAGATATGGGAGTTTGAAGCTAAGAAATGGTTGAGAAGACAACAACTTTTTCGCACTTCTGCTGCTCCTAACGCTTAACCAGAATGGCCTAGGGAAAAAATACACATACCGTTCTAATCGGGCGAGTTTCTACTTTCAGATGCAACAGGAATTTTTGGGTTAGGTCAATCCGTTCCCGAGATATGGGAGTTTGAAGCTAAGAAATGGTTGAGAAGACAACAAATTTTTCGCACTTCTGCTGCTCCTAACGCTTAACCAGAATGGCCTAGGGAAAAAATACACATATGGTTGTAATCGGGCGAGTTTCTACTTTCAGACGCAGCAGGAACTTCTGGGTTTGGTCAATCCGTTCGCGAGATATGGGAGTTTGAATCTAAGAAATGGTTATGAAGACAACTTTTTCGCAGTTCTGCTGCTCCTAACGCTTAATCGGAATGGCCTAGGGAAAAAATACACATACCGTTGTTATCGGGCGAGTTTCTACTTTCAGACGCAACAGGAATTTTTGGGTTAGGTCAATCCGTTCGCGAGATATGGGAGTTTGAAGCTAAGAAATGGTTGAGAAGATCAACATATTTTTCGCACTTCTGCTGCTCCAAACGCTTAACCAGAATGGCCTAGGGAAAAAATACGCATATCGTTGTAATCGGGCGAGTTTCTACTTTCAGACGCAGCAGGAACTTCTGGGTTTGGTCAATCCGTTCGCGAGATATGGGAGTTTGAAGCTAAGAAATGGTTGAGAAGACAACAAATTTTTCGCACTTCTGCTGCTCCTAACGCTTAACCAGAATGGCCTAGGGAAAAAATACACATATCGTTGTAATCGGGCGAGTTTCTACTTTCAGACGCAGCAGGAACTTCTGGGTTTGGTCAATCCGTTCGCGAGATATGGGAGTTTGAAGCTAAGAAATGGTTGAGAAGACAACAACTTTTTCGCACTTCTGCTGCTCCTAACGCTTAACCAGAATGGCCTAGGGAAAAAATACACATACCGTTCTAATCGGGCGAGTTTCTACTTTCAGATGCAACAGGAATTTTTGGGTTAGGTCAATCCGTTCCCGAGATATGGGAGTTTGAAGCTAAGAAATGGTTGAGAAGACAACAAATTTTTCGCACTTCTGCTGCTCCTAACGCTTAACCAGAATGGCCTAGGGAAAAAATACACATATCGTTGTAATCGGGCGAGTTTCTACTTTCAGACGCAGCAGGAACTTCTGGGTTTGGTCAATCCGTTCGCGAGATATGGGAGTTTGAATCTAAGAAATGGTTATGAAGACAACTTTTTCGCAGTTCTGCTGCTCCTAACGCTTAATCGGAATGGCCTAGGGAAAAAATACACATACCGTTGTAATCGGGCGAGTTTCTACTTTCAGACGCAACAGGAATTTTTGGGTTAGGTCAATCCGTTCGCGAGATATGGGAGTTTGAAGCTAAGAAATGGTTGAGAAGATCAACATATTTTTCGCACTTCTGCTGCTCCAAACGCTTAACCAGAATGGCCTAGGGAAAAAATACGCATATCGTTGTAATCGGGCGAGTTTCTACTTTCAGACGCAGCAGGAACTTCTGGGTTTGGTCAATCCGTTCGCGAGATATGGGAGTTTGAAGCTAAGAAATGGTTGAGAAGACAACAACTTTTTCGCACTTCTGCTGCTCCTAACGCTTAACCAGAATAGCCTAGGGAAAAAATACACATACCGTTGTAATCGGGCGAGTTTCTACTTTCAGATGCAACAGGAATTTTTGGGTTAGGTCAATCCGTTCCCGAGATATGGGAGTTTGAAGCTAAGAAATGGTTGAGAAGACAACAAATTTTTCGCACTTCTGCTGCTCCTAACGCTTAACCAGAATGGCCTAGGGAAAAAATACACATATCGTTGTAATCGGGCGAGTTTCTACTTTCAGACGCAGCAGGAACTTCTGGGTTTGGTCAATCCGTTCGCGAGATATGGGAGTTTGAATCTAAGAAATGGTTATGAAGACAACTTTTTCGCAGTTCTGCTGCTCCTAACGCTTAATCGGAATGGCCTAGGGAAAAAATACACATACCGTTGTAATCGGGCGAGTTTCTACTTTCAGACGCAACAGGAATTTTTGGGTTAGGTCAATCCGTTCGCGAGATATGGGAGTTTGAAGCTAAGAAATGGTTGAGAAGATCAACAAATTTTTCGCACTTCGGCTGCTCCAAACGCTTAACCAGAATGGCCTAGGGAAAAAATACGCATATCGTTGTAATCGGGCGAGATTCTACTTTCAGACGCAACAGGAATTTTTGGGTTAGGTCAATCCGTTCGCGAGATATGGGAGTTTGAAGCTAAGAAATGGTTGAGAAGATCAACAAATTTTTCGCACTTCGGCTGCTCCAAACGCTTAACCAGAATGGCCTAGGGAAAAAATACGCATATCGTTGTAATCGGGCGAGATTCTACTTTCAGACGCAACAGGAATTTTTGGGTTAGGTCAATCCGTTCGCGAGATATGGGAGTTTGAAGCTAAGAAATGGTTGAGAAGATCAACAAATTTTTCGCACTTCTGCTGCTCCAAACGCTTAACCAGAATGGCCTAGGGAAAAAATACGCATATCGTTGTAATCGGGCGAGTTTCTACTTTCAGACGCAGCAGGAACTTCTGGGTTTGGTCAATCCGTTCGCGAGATATGGGAGTTTGAAGCTAAGAAATGGTTGAGAAGACAACAAATTTTTCGCAATTCTGCTGCTCCTAACGCTTAACCAGAATGGCCTAGGGAAAAAATACACATACCTTTTGTAATCGGGCGAGTTTCTACTTTCAGACGCAACAGGAATTTTTGGGTTAGGTCAATCCGTTCGCGAGATATGGGAGTTTGAAGCTAAGAAATGGTTGAGAAGATCAACAAATTTTTCGCACTTCTGCTGCTCCAAACGCTTAACCAGAATGGCCTAGGGAAAAAATACGCATATCGTTGTAATCGGGCGAGTTTCTACTTTCAGACGCAGCAGGAACTTCTGGGTTTGGTCAATCCGTTCGCGAGATATGGGAGTTTGAAGCTAAGAAATGGTTGAGAAGACAACAAATTTTTCGCACTTCTGCTGCTCCTAACGCTTAACCAGAATGGCCTAGGGAAAAAATACACATATCGTTGTAATCGGGCGAGTTTCTACTTTCAGATGCAATAGGAATTTTTGGGTTAGGTCAATACGTTCGCGAGATATGGGACTTTCAAGCTAAGAAATGGTTGACAAGACAATAAATTTTTCGCACTTCTGCTGCTCCAATCGCTTAACCAGAATGGCCTAAGGGAAAAATACACGTACCGTTGTAATCGGGCGAGTTTCTACTTTCAGATGCAATAGGAATTTTTGGGTTAGGTCAATACGTTCGCGAGATATGGGACTTTCAAGCTAAGAAATGGTTGACAAGACAATAAATTTTTCGCACTTCTGCTGCTCCAATCGCTTAACCAGAATGGCCTAAGGGAAAAATACACGTACCGTTGTAATCGGGCGAGTTTCTACTTTCAGACGCAGCAGGAACTTCTGGGTTTGGTCAATCCGTTCGCGAGATATGGGAGTTTGAAACTAAGAAATGGTTGAGAAGACAACAACTTTTTCGCACTTCTGCTGCTCCTAACGCTTAACCAGAATGGCCTAGCGAAAAAATACGCATATCGTTGTAATCGGGCGAGTTTCTACTTTCAGACGCAACAGGAACTTCTGGGTTTGGTCAATCCGTTCGCGAGATATGGGAGTTTGAAGCTAAGAAATGGTTGAGAAGATCAGCAAATTTTTCGCACTTCTGCTGCTCCTAACGCTTAACCAGAATGGCCTAGGGAAAAAATACACATACCGTTGTAATCGGGCGAGTTTCTACTTTCAGACGCAACAGGAATTTTTGGGTTAGGTCAATCCGTTCGCGAGATATGGGAGTTTGAAGCTAAGAAATGGTTGAGAAGATCAACAAATTTTTCGCACTTCTGCTGCTCCAAACGCTTAACCAGAATGGCCTAGGGAAAAAATACGCATATCGTTGTAATCGGGCGAGTTTCTACTTTCAGACGCAGCAGGAACTTCTGGGTTTGGTCAATCCGTTCGCGAGATATGGGAGTTTGAAGCTAAGAAATGGTTGAGAAGACAACAACTTTTTCGCACTTCTGCTGCTCCTAACGCTTAACCAGAATGGCCTAGGGAAAAAATACACATACCGTTCTAATCGGGCGAGTTTCTACTTTCAGATGCAACAGGAATTTTTGGGTTAGGTCAATCCGTTCGCGAGATATGGGAGTTTGAAGCTAAGAAATGGTTGAGAAGATCAACAAATTTTTCGCACTTCTGCTGCTCCAAACGCTTAACCAGAATGGCCTAGGGAAAAAATACGCATATCGTTGTAATCGGGCGAGTTTCTACTTTCAGACGCAGCAGGAACTTCTGGGTTTGGTCAATCCGTTCGCGAGATATGGGAGTTTGAAGCTAAGAAATGGTTGAGAAGACAACAAATTTTTCGCAATTCTGCTGCTCCTAACGCTTAACCAGAATGGCCTAGGGAAAAAATACACATACCGTTGTAATCGGGCGAGTTTCTACTTTCAGACGCAACAGGAATTTTTGGGTTAGGTCAATCCGTTCGCGAGATATGGGAGTTTGAAGCTAAGAAATGGTTGAGAAGATCAACAAATTTTTCGCACTTCTGCTGCTCCAAACGCTTAACCAGAATGGCCTAGGGAAAAAATACGCATATCGTTGTAATCGGGCGAGTTTCTACTTTCAGACGCAGCAGGAACTTCTGGGTTTGGTCAATCCGTTCGCGAGATATGGGAGTTTGAAGCTAAGAAATGGTTGAGAAGACAACAAATTTTTCGCACTTCTGCTGCTCCTAACGCTTAACCAGAATGGCCTAGGGAAAAAATACACATATCGTTGTAATCGGGCGAGTTTCTACTTTCAGATGCAATAGGAATTTTTGGGTTAGGTCAATACGTTCGCGAGATATGGGACTTTCAAGCTAAGAAATGGTTGACAAGACAATAAATTTTTCGCACTTCTGCTGCTCCAATCGCTTAACCAGAATGGCCTAAGGGAAAAATACACGTACCGTTGTAATCGGGCGAGTTTCTACTTTCAGATGCAATAGGAATTTTTGGGTTAGGTCAATACGTTCGCGAGATATGGGACTTTCAAGCTAAGAAATGGTTGACAAGACAATAAAATTTTCGCACTTCTGCTGCTCCAATCGCTTAACCAGAATGGCCTAAGGGAAAAATACACGTACCGTTGTAATCGGGCGAGTTTCTACTTTCAGACGCAGCAGGAACTTCTGGGATTGGTCAATCCGTTCGCGAGATATGGGAGTTTGAAACTAAGAAATGGTTGAGAAGACAACAACTTTTTCGCACTTCTGCTGCTCCTAACGCTTAACCAGAATGGCCTAGCGAAAAAATACGCATATCGTTGTAATCGGGCGAGTTTCTACTTTCAGACGCAGCAGGAACTTCTGGGTTTGGTCAATCCGTTCGCGAGATATGGGAGTTTGAAGCTAAGAAATGGTTGAGAAGATCAGCAAATTTTTCGCACTTCTGCTGCTCCTAACGCTTAACCAGAATGGCCTAGGGAAAAAATACACATACCGTTGTAATCGGGCGAGTTTCTACTTTCAGACGCAACAGGAATTTTTGGGTTAGGTCAATCCGTTCGCGAGATATGGGAGTTTGAAGCTAAGAAATGGTTGAGAAGATCAACAAATTTTTCGCACTTCTGCTGCTCCAAACGCTTAACCAGAATTGCCTAGGGAAAAAATACGCATATCGTTGTAATCGGGCGAGTTTCTACTTTCAGACGCAGCAGGAACTTCTGGGTTTGGTCAATCCGTTCGCGAGATATGGGAGTTTGAAGCTAAGAAATGGTTGAGAAGACAACAACTTTTTCGCACTTCTGCTGCTCCTAACGCTTAACCAGAATGGCCTAGGGAAAAAATACACATACCGTTCTAATCGGGCGAGTTTCTACTTTCAGATGCAACAGGAATTTTTGGGTTAGGTCAATCCGTTCCCGAGATATGGGAGTTTGAAGCTAAGAAATGGTTGAGAAGACAACAAATTTTTCGCACTTCTGCTGCTCCTAACGCTTAACCAGAATGGCCTAGGGAAAAAATACACATATCGTTGTAATCGGGCGAGTTTCTACTTTCAGACGCAGCAGGAACTTCTGGGTTTGGTCAATCCGTTCGCGAGATATGGGAGTTTGAATCTAAGAAATGGTTATGAAGACAACTTTTTCGCAGTTCTGCTGCTCCTAACGCTTAATCGGAATGGCCTAGGGAAAAAATACACATACCGTTGTAATCGGGCGAGTTTCTACTTTCAGACGCAACAGGAATTTTTGGGTTAGGTCAATCCGTTCGCGAGATATGGGAGTTTGAAGCTAAGAAATGGTTGAGAAGATCAACATATTTTTCGCACTTCTGCTGCTCCAAACGCTTAACCAGAATGGCCTAGGGAAAAAATACGCATATCGTTGTAATCGGGCGAGTTTCTACTTTCAGACGCAGCAGGAACTTCTGGGTTTGGTCAATCCGTTCGCGAGATATGGGAGTTTGAAGCTAAGAAATGGTTGAGAAGACAACAACTTTTTCGCACTTCTGCTGCTCCTAACGCTTAACCAGAATAGCCTAGGGAAAAAATACACATACCGTTGTAATCGGGCGAGTTTCTACTTTCAGATGCAACAGGAATTTTTGGGTTAGGTCAATCCGTTCCCGAGATATGGGAGTTTGAAGCTAAGAAATGGTTGAGAAGACAACAAATTTTTCGCACTTCTGCTGCTCCTAACGCTTAACCAGAATGGCCTAGGGAAAAAATACACATATCGTTGTAATCGGGCGAGTTTCTACTTTCAGACGCAGCAGGAACTTCTGGGTTTGGTCAATCCGTTCGCGAGATATGGGAGTTTGAATGTAAGAAATGGTTATGAAGACAACTTTTTCGCAGTTCTGCTGCTCCTAACGCTTAATCGGAATGGCCTAGGGAAAAAATACACATACCGTTGTAATCGGGCGAGTTTCTACTTTCAGATGCAATAGGAATTTTTGGGTTAGGTCAATACGTTCGCGAGATATGGGACTTTCAAGCTAAGAAATGGTTGACAAGACAATAAATTTTTCGCACTTCTGCTGCTCCAATTGCTTAACCAGAATGGCCTAAGGGAAAAATACACGTACCGTTGTAATCGGGCGAGTTTCTACTTTCAGACGCAGCAGGAACTTCTGGGTTTGGTCAATCCGTTCGCGAGATATGGGAGTTTGAAACTAAGAAATGGTTGAGAAGACAACAACTTTTTCGCACTTCTGCTGCTCCTAACGCTTAACCAGAATGGCCTAGCGAAAAAATACGCATATCGTTGTAATCGGGCGAGTTTCTACTTTCAGACGCAACAGGAACTTCTGGGTTTGGTCAATCCGTTCGCGAGATATGGGAGTTTGAAGCTAAGAAATGGTTGAGAAGATCAGCAAATTTTTCGCACTTCTGCTGCTCCTAACGCTTAACCAGAATGGCCTAGGGAAAAAATACACATACCGTTGTAATCGGGCGAGTTTCTACTTTCAGACGCAACAGGAATTTTTGGGTTAGGTCAATCCGTTCGCGAGATATGGGAGTTTGAAGCTAAGAAATGGTTTAGAAGATCAACAAATTTTTCGCACTTCTGCTGCTCCAAACGCTTAACCAGAATGGCCTAGGGAAAAAATACGCATATCGTTGTAATCGGGCGAGTTTCTACTTTCAGACGCAGCAGGAACTTCTGGGTTTGGTCAATCCGTTCGCGAGATATGGGAGTTTGAAGCTAAGAAATGGTTGAGAAGACAACAACTTTTTCGCACTTCTGCTGCTCCTAACGCTTAACCAGAATGGCCTAGGGAAAAAATACACATACCGTTCTAATCGGGCGAGTTTCTACTTTCAGATGCAACAGGAATTTTTGGGTTAGGTCAATCCGTTCGCGAGATATGGGAGTTTGAAGCTAAGAAATGGTTGAGAAGATCAACAAATTTTTCGCACTTCTGCTGCTCCAAACGCTTAACCAGAATGGCCTAGGGAAAAAATACGCATATCGTTGTAATCGGGCGAGTTTCTACTTTCAGACGCAGCAGGAACTTCTGGGTTTGGTCAATCCGTTCGCGAGATATGGGAGTTTGAAGCTAAGAAATGGTTGAGAAGACAACAAATTTTTCGCAATTCTGCTGCTCCTAACGCTTAACCAGAATGGCCTAGGGAAAAAATACACATACTGTTGTAATCGGGCGAGTTTCTACTTTCAGACGCAACAGGAATTTTTGGGTTAGGTCAATCCGTTCGCGAGATATGGGAGTTTGAAGCTAAGAAATGGTTGAGAAGATCAACAAATTTTTCGCACTTCTGCTGCTGCAAACGCTTAACCAGAATGGCCTAGGGAAAAAATACGCATATCGTTGTAATCGGGCGAGTTTCTACTTTCAGACGCAGCAGGAACTTCTGGGTTTGGTCAATCCGTTCGCGAGATATGGGAGTTTGAAGCTAAGAAATGGTTGAGAAGACAACAAATTTTTCGCACTTCTGCTGCTCCTAACGCTTAACCAGAATGGCCTAGGGAAAAAATACACATATCGTTGTAATCGGGCGAGTTTCTACTTTCAGATGCAATAGGAATTTTTGGGTTAGGTCAATACGTTCGCGAGATATGGGACTTTCAAGCTAAGAAATGGTTGACAAGACAATAAATTTTTCGCACTTCTGCTGCTCCAATCGCTTAACCAGAATGGCCTAAGGGAAAAATACACGTACCGTTGTAATCGGGCGAGTTTCTACTTTCAGATGCAATAGGAATTTTTGGGTTAGGTCAATACGTTCGCGAGATATGGGACTTTCAAGCTAAGAAATGGTTGACAAGACAATAAATTTTTCGCACTTCTGCTGCTCCAATCGCTTAACCAGAATGGCCTAAGGGAAAAATACACGTACCGTTGTAATCGGGCGAGTTTCTACTTTCAGACGCAGCAGGAACTTCTGGGTTTGGTCAATCCGTTCGCGAGATATGGGAGTTTGAAACTAAGAAATGGTTGAGAAGACAACAACTTTTTCGCACTTCTGCTGCTCCTAACGCTTAACCAGAATGGCCTAGCGAAAAAATACGCATATCGTTGTAATCGGGCGAGTTTCTACTTTCAGACGCAGCAGGAACTTCTGGGTTTGGTCAATCCGTTCGCGAGATATGGGAGTTTGAAGCTAAGAAATGGTTGAGAAGATCAGCAAATTTTTCGCACTTCTGCTGCTCCTAACGCTTAACCAGAATGGCCTAGGGAAAAAATACACCTACCGTTGTAATCGGGCGAGTTTCTACTTTCAGACGCAACAGGAATTTTTGGGTTAGGTCAATCCGTTCGCGAGATATGGGAGTTTGAAGCTAAGAAATGGTTGAGAAGATCAACAAATTTTTCGCACTTCTGCTGCTCCAAACGCTTAACCAGAATGGCCTAGGGAAAAAATACGCATATCGTTGTAATCGGGCGAGTTTCTACTTTCAGACGCAGCAGGAACTTCTGGGTTTGGTCAATCCGTTCGCGAGATATGGGAGTTTGAAGCTAAGAAATGGTTGAGAAGACAACAACTTTTTCGCACTTCTGCTGCTCCTAACGCTTAACCAGAATAGCCTAGGGAAAAAATACACATACCGTTCTAATCGGGCGAGTTTCTACTTTCAGATGCAACAGGAATTTTTGGGTTAGGTCAATCCGTTCCCGAGATATGGGAGTTTGAAGCTAAGAAATGGTTGAGAAGACAACAAATTTTTCGCACTTCTGCTGCTCCTAACGCTTAACCAGAATGGCCTAGGGAAAAAATACACATATCGTTGTAATCGGGCGAGTTTCTACTTTCAGACGCAGCAGGAACTTCTGGGTTTGGTCAATCCGTTCGCGAGATATGGGAGTTTGAATCTAAGAAATGGTTATGAAGACAACTTTTTCGCAGTTCTGCTGCTCCTAACGCTTAATCGGAATGGCCTAGGGAAAAAATACACATACCGTTGTAATCGGGCGAGTTTCTACTTTCAGACGCAACAGGAATTTTTGGGTTAGGTCAATCCGTTCGCGAGATATGGGAGTTTGAAGCTAAGAAATGGTTGAGAAGATCAACATATTTTTCGCACTTCTGCTGCTCCAAACGCTTAACCAGAATGGCCTAGGGAAAAAATACGCATATCGTTGTAATCGGGCGAGTTTCTACTTTCAGACGCAGCAGGAACTTCTGGGTTTGGTCAATCCGTTCGCGAGATATGGGAGTTTGAAGCTAAGAAATGGTTGAGAAGACAACAAATTTTTCGCACTTCTGCTGCTCCTAACGCTTAACCAGAATGGCCTAGGGAAAAAATACACATATCGTTGTAATCGGGCGAGTTTCTACTTTCAGACGCAGCAGGAACTTCTGGGTTTGGTCAATCCGTTCGCGAGATATGGGAGTTTGAATGTAAGAAATGGTTATGAAGACAACTTTTTCGCAGTTCTGCTGCTCCTAACGCTTAATCGGAATGGCCTAGGGAAAAAATACACATACCGTTGTAATCGGGCGAGTTTCTACTTTCAGACGCAACAGGAATTTTTGGGTTAGGTCAATCCGTTCGCGAGATATGGGAGTTTGAAGCTAAGAAATGGTTGAGAAGATCAACAAATTTTTCGCACTTCTGCTGCTCCAAACGCTTAACCAGAATGGCCTAGGGAAAAAATACGCATATCGTTGTAATCGGGCGAGTTTCTACTTTCAGACGCAGCAGGAACTTCAGGGTTTGGTCAATCCGTTCGCGAGATATGGGAGTTTGAAGCTAAGAAATGGTTGAGAAGACAACAAATTTTTCGCACTTCTGCTGCTCCTAACGCTTAACCAGAATGGCCTAGGGAAAAAATACACATATCGTTGTAATCGGGCGAGTTTCTACTTTCAGACGCAGCAGGAACTTCTGGGTTTGGTCAATCCGTTCGCGAGATATGGGAGTTTGAAGCTAAGAAATGGTTGAGAAGACAACAACTTTTTCGCACTTCTGCTGCTCCTAACGCTTAACCAGAATGGCCTAGGGAAAAAATACACATACCTTTGTAATCGGGCGAGTTTCTACTTTCAGACGCAACAGGAATTTTTGGGTTAGGTCAATCCGTTCGCGAGATATGGGAGTTTGAAGCTAAGAAATGGTTGAGAAGATCAACAAATTTTTCGCACTTCGGCTGCTCCAAACGCTTAACCAGAATGGCCTAGGGAAAAAATACGCATATCGTTGTAATCGGGCGAGTTTCTACTTTCAGACGCAACAGGAATTTTTGGGTTAGGTCAATCCGTTCGCGAGATATGGGAGTTTGAAGCTAAGAAATGGTTGAGAAGATCAACAAATTTTTCGCACTTCTGCTGCTCCAAACGCTTAACCAGAATGGCCTAGGGAAAAAATACGCATATCGTTGTAATCGGGCGAGTTTCTACTTTCAGACGCAGCAGGAACTTCTGGGTTTGGTCAATCCGTTCGCGAGATATGGGAGTTTGAAGCTAAGAAATGGTTGAGAAGACAACAAATTTTTCGCAATTCTGCTGCTCCTAACGCTTAACCAGAATGGCCTAGGGAAAAAATACACATACCGTTGTAATCGGGCGAGTTTCTACTTTCAGACGCAACAGGAATTTTTGGGTTAGGTCAATCCGTTCGCGAGATATGGGAGTTTGAAGCTAAGAAATGGTTGAGAAAATCAACAAATTTTTCGCACTTCTGCTGCTCCAAACGCTTAACCAGAATGGCCTAGGGAAAAAATACGCATATCGTTGTAATCGGGCGAGTTTCTACTTTCAGACGCAGCAGGAACTTCTGGGTTTGGTCAATCCGTTCGCGAGATATGGGAGTTTGAAGCTAAGAAATGGTTGAGAAGACAACAAATTTTTCGCACTTCTGCTGCTCCTAACGCTTAACCAGAATGGCCTAGGGAAAAAATACACATATCGTTGTAATCGGGCGAGTTTCTACTTTCAGATGCAATAGGAATTTTTGGGTTAGGTCAATACGTTCGCGAGATATGGGACTTTCAAGCTAAGAAATGGTTGACAAGACAATAAATTTTTCGCACTTCTGCTGCTCCAATCGCTTAACCAGAATGGCCTAAGGGAAAAATACACGTACCGTTGTAATCGGGCGAGTTTCTACTTTCAGATGCAATAGGAATTTTTGGGTTAGGTCAATACGTTCGCGAGATATGGGACTTTCAAGCTAAGAAATGGTTGACAAGACAATAAATTTTTCGCACTTCTGCTGCTCCAATCGCTTAACCAGAATGGCCTAAGGGAAAAATACACGTACCGTTGTAATCGGGCGAGTTTCTACTTTCAGACGCAGCAGGAACTTCTGGGTTTGGTCAATCCGTTCGCGAGATATGGGAGTTTGAAACTAAGAAATGGTTGAGAAGACAACAACTTTTTCGCACTTCTGCTGCTCCTAACGCTTAACCAGAATGGCCTAGCGAAAAAATACGCATATCGTTGTAATCGGGCGAGTTTCTACTTTCAGACGCAGCAGGAACTTCTGGGTTTGGTCAATCCGTTCGCGAGATATGGGAGTTTGAAGCTAAGAAATGGTTGAGAAGATCAGCAAATTTTTCGCACTTCTGCTGCTCCTAACGCTTAACCAGAATGGCCTAGGGAAAAAATACACATACCGTTGTAATCGGGCGAGTTTCTACTTTCAGACGCAACAGGAATTTTTGGGTTAGGTCAATCCGTTCGCGAGATATGGGAGTTTGAAGCTAAGAAATGGTTGAGAAGATCAACAAATTTTTCGCACTTCTGCTGCTCCAAACGCTTAACCAGAATGGCCTAGGGAAAAAATACGCATATCGTTGTAATCGGGCGAGTTTCTACTTTCAGACGCAGCAGGAACTTCTGGGTTTGGTCAATCCGTTCGCGAGATATGGGAGTTTGAAGCTAAGAAATGGTTGAGAAGACAACAAATTTTTCGCACTTCTGCTGCTCCTAACGCTTAACCAGAATGGCCTAGGGAAAAAATACACATATCGTTGTAATCGGGCGAGTTTCTACTTTCAGACGCAGCAGGAACTTCTGGGTTTGGTCAATCCGTTCGCGAGATATGGGAGTTTGAATCTAAGAAATGGTTATGAAGACAACTTTTTCGCAGTTCTGCTGCTCCTAACGCTTAATCGGAATGGCCTAGGGAAAAAATACACATACCGTTGTAATCGGGCGAGTTTCTACTTTCAGACGCAACAGGAATTTTTGGGTTAGGTCAATCCGTTCGCGAGATATGGGAGTTTGAAGCTAAGAAATGGTTGAGAAGACAACAAATTTTTCGCACTTCTGCTGCTCCTAACGCTTAACCAGAATGGCCTAGGGAAAAAATACACATATCGTTGTAATCGGGCGAGTTTCTACTTTCAGACGCAGCAGGAACTTCTGGGTTTGGTCAATCCGTTCGCGAGATATGGGAGTTTGAAGCTAAGAAATGGTTGAGAAGACAACAACTTTTTCGCACTTCTGCTGCTCCTAACGCTTAACCAGAATGGCCTAGGGAAAAAATACACATACCTTTGTAATCGGGCGAGTTTCTACTTTCAGACGCAACAGGAATTTTTGGGTTAGGTCAATCCGTTCGCGAGATATGGGAGTTTGAAGCTAAGAAATGGTTGAGAAGATCAACAAATTTTTCGCACTTCGGCTGCTCCAAACGCTTAACCAGAATGGCCTAGGGAAAAAATACGCATATCGTTGTAATCGGGCGAGTTTCTACTTTCAGACGCAACAGGAATTTTTGGGTTAGGTCAATCCGTTCGCGAGATATGGGAGTTTGAAGCTAAGAAATGGTTGAGAAGATCAACAAATTTTTCGCACTTCTGCTGCTCCAAACGCTTAACCAGAATGGCCTAGGGAAAAAATACGCATATCGTTGTAATCGGGCGAGTTTCTACTTTCAGACGCAGCAGGAACTTCTGGGTTTGGTCAATCCGTTCGCGAGATATGGGAGTTTGAAGCTAAGAAATGGTTGAGAAGACAACAAATTTTTCGCAATTCTGCTGCTCCTAACGCTTAACCAGAATGGCCTAGGGAAAAAATACACATACCGTTGTAATCGGGCGAGTTTCTACTTTCAGACGCAACAGGAATTTTTGGGTTAGGTCAATCCGTTCGCGAGATATGGGAGTTTGAAGCTAAGAAATGGTTGAGAAGATCAACAAATTTTTCGCACTTCTGCTGCTCCAAACGCTTAACCAGAATGGCCTAGGGAAAAAATACGCATATCGTTGTAATCGGGCGAGTTTCTACTTTCAGACGCAGCAGGAACTTCTGGGTTAGGTCAATACGTTCGCGAGATATGGGACTTTCAAGCTAAGAAATGGTTGACAAGACAATAAATTTTTCGCACTTCTGCTGCTCCAATCGCTTAACCAGAATGGCCTAAGGGAAAAATACACGTACCGTTGTAATCGGGCGAGTTTCTACTTTCAGACGCAGCAGGAACTTCTGGGTTTGGTCAATCCGTTCGCGAGATATGGGAGTTTGAAACTAAGAAATGGTTGAGAAGACAACAACTTTTTCGCACTTCTGCTGCTCCTAACGCTTAACCAGAATGGCCTAGGGAAAAAATACGCATATCGTTGTAATCGGGCGAGTTTCTACTTTCAGACGCAGCAGGAACTTCTGGGTTTGGTCAATCCGTTCGCGAGATATGGGAGTTTGAAGCTAAGAAATGGTTGAGAAGACAACAAATTTTTCGCACTTCTGCTGCTCCTAACGCTTAACCAGAATGGCCTAGGGAAAAAATACACATATCGTTGTAATCGGGCGAGTTTCTACTTTCAGACGCAGCAGGAACTTCTGGGTTTGGTCAATCCGTTCGCGAGATATGGGAGTTTGAATCTAAGAAATGGTTATGAAGACAACTTTTTCGCAGTTCTGCTGCTCCTAACGCTTAATCGGAATGGCCTAGGGAAAAAATACACATACCGTTGTAATCGGGCGAGTTTCTACTTTCAGACGCAACAGGAATTTTTGGGTTAGGTCAATCCGTTCGCGAGATATGGGAGTTTGAAGCTAAGAAATGGTTGAGAAGACAACAAATTTTTCGCACTTCTGCTGCTCCTAACGCTTAACCAGAATGGCCTAGGGAAAAAATACACATATCGTTGTAATCGGGCGAGTTTCTACTTTCAGACGCAGCAGGAACTTCTGGGTTTGGTCAATCCGTTCGCGAGATATGGGAGTTTGAAGCTAAGAAATGGTTGAGAAGACAACAACTTTTTCGCACTTCTGCTGCTCCTAACGCTTAACCAGAATGGCCTAGGGAAAAAATACACATACCTTTGTAATCGGGCGAGTTTCTACTTTCAGACGCAACAGGAATTTTTGGGTTAGGTCAATCCGTTCGCGAGATATGGGAGTTTGAAGCTAAGAAATGGTTGAGAAGATCAACAAATTCTTCGCACTTCGGCTGCTCCAAACGCTTAACCAGAATGGCCTAGGGAAAAAATACGCATATCGTTGTAATCGGGCGAGTTTCTACTTTCAGACGCAACAGGAATTTTTGGGTTAGGTCAATCCGTTCGCGAGATATGGGAGTTTGAAGCTAAGAAATGGTTGAGAAGATCAACAAATTTTTCGCACTTCTGCTGCTCCAAACGCTTAACCAGAATGGCCTAGGGAAAAAATACGCATATCGTTGTAATCGGGCGAGTTTCTACTTTCAGACGCAGCAGGAACTTCTGGGTTTGGTCAATCCGTTCGCGAGATATGGGAGTTTGAAGCTAAGAAATGGTTGAGAAGACAACAAATTTTTCGCAATTCTGCTGCTCCTAACGCTTAACCAGAATGGCCTAGGGAAAAAATACACATACCGTTGTAATCGGGCGAGTTTCTACTTTCAGACGCAACAGGAATTTTTGGGTTAGGTCAATCCGTTCGCGAGATATGGGAGTTTGAAGCTAAGAAATGGTTGAGAAGATCAACAAATTTTTCGCACTTCTGCTGCTCCAAACGCTTAACCAGAATGGCCTAGGGAAAAAATACGCATATCGTTGTAATCGGGCGAGTTTCTACTTTCAGACGCAGCAGGAACTTCTGGGTTAGGTCAATACGTTCGCGAGATATGGGACTTTCAAGCTAAGAAATGGTTGACAAGACAATAAATTTTTCGCACTTCTGCTGCTCCAATCGCTTAACCAGAATGGCCTAAGGGAAAAATACACGTACCGTTGTAATCGGGCGAGTTTCTACTTTCAGATGCAATAGGAATTTTTGGGTTAGGTCAATACGTTCGCGAGATATGGGACTTTCAAGCTAAGAAATGGTTGACAAGACAATAAATTTTTCGCACTTCTGCTGCTCCAATCGCTTAACCAGAATGGCCTAAGGGAAAAATACACGTACCGTTGTAATCGGGCGAGTTTCTACTTTCAGACGCAGCAGGAACTTCTGGGTATGGTCAATCCGTTCGCGAGATATGGGAGTTTGAAACTAAGAAATGGTTGAGAAGACAACAACTTTTTCGCACTTCTGCTGCTCCTAACGCTTAACCAGAATGGCCTAGCGAAAAAATACGCATATCGTTGTAATCGGGCGAGTTTCTACTTTCAGACGCAGCAGGAACTTCTGGGTTTGGTCAATCCGTTCGCGAGATATGGGAGTTTGAAGCTAAGAAATGGTTGAGAAGATCAGCAAATTTTTCGCACTTCTGCTGCTCCTAACGCTTAACCAGAATGGCCTAGGGAAAAAATACACATACCGTTGTAATCGGGCGAGTTTCTACTTTCAGACGCAACAGGAATTTTTGGGTTAGGTCAATCCGTTCGCGAGATATGGGAGTTTGAAGCTAAGAAATGGTTGAGAAGATCAACAAATTTTTCGCACTTCTGCTGCTCCAAACGCTTAACCAGAATGGCCTAGGGAAAAAATACGCATATCGTTGTAATCGGGCGAGTTTCTACTTTCAGACGCAGCAGGAACTTCTGGGTTTGGTCAATCCGTTCGCGAGATATGGGAGTTTGAAGCTAAGAAATGGTTGAGAAGACAACAAATTTTTCGCACTTCTGCTGCTCCTAACGCTTAACCAGAATGGCCTAGGGAAAAAATACACATATCGTTGTAATCGGGCGAGTTTCTACTTTCAGATGCAATAGGAATTTTTGGGTTAGGTCAATACGTTCGCGAGATATGGGACTTTCAAGCTAAGAAATGGTTGACAAGACAATAAATTTTTCGCACTTCTGCTGCTCCAATCGCTTAACCAGAATGGCCTAAGGGAAAAATACACGTACCGTTGTAATCGGGCGAGTTTCTACTTTCAGATGCAATAGGAATTTTTGGGTTAGGTCAATACGTTCGCGAGATATGGGACTTTCAAGCTAAGAAATGGTTGACAAGACAATAAATTTTTCGCACTTCTGCTGCTCCAATCGCTTAACCAGAATGGCCTAAGGGAAAAATACACGTACCGTTGTAATCGGGCGAGTATCTACTTTCAGACGCAGCAGGAACTTCTGGGTTTGGTCAATCCGTTCGCGAGATATGGAGTTTGAAACTAAGAAATGGTTGAGAAGACAACAACTTTTCGCACTTCTGCTGCTCCTAACGCTTAACCAGAATGGCCTAGCGAAAAAATACGCATATCGTTGTAATCGGGCGAGTTTCTACTTTCAGACGCAGCAGGAACTTCTGGGTTTGGTCAATCCGTTCGCGAGATATGGAGTTTGAAGCTAAGAAATGGTTGAGAAGATCAACAAATTTTTCGCACTTCTGCTGCTCCAAACGCTTAACCAGAATGGCCTAGGGAAAAAATACGCATATCGTTGTAATCGGGCGAGTTTCTACTTTCAGACGCAGCAGGAACTTCTGGGTTTGGTCAATACGTTCGCGAGATATGGGAGTTTGAAGCTAAGAAATGGTTGAGAAGACAACAAATTTTTCGCAATTCTGCTGCTCCTAACGCTTAACCAGAATGGCCTAGGGAAAAAATACACATACCGTTGTAATCGGGGCGAGTTTCTACTTTCAGACGCAACAGGAATTTTTGGGTTAGGTCAATCCGTTCGCGAGATATGGGAGTTTGAAGCTAAGAATGGTTGAGAAGATCAACAAATTTTCGCACTTCTGCTGCTCCAAACGCTTAACCAGAATGGCCTAGGGAAAAAATACGCATATCGTTGTAATCGGGCGAGTTTCTACTTTCAGACGCATCAGGAACTTCTGGTTTGGTCAATCCGTTCGCGAGATATGGGAGTTTGAAGCTAAGAAATGGTTGAGAAGACAACAAATTTTTCGCACTTCTGCTGCTCCTAACGCTTAACCAGAATGGCCTAGGGAAAAAATACACATATCGTTGAAATCGGGCGAGTTTCTACTTTCAGACGCAGCAGGAACTTCTGGGTTTGGTCAATCCGTTCGCGAGATATGGGAGTTTGAAGCTAAGAAATGGTTGGGAAGACAACAACTTTTTCGCACTTCTGCAGCTCCTAACGCTTAACCAGAATGGCCTAGGGAAAAAACACACATACCGTTGTAATCGGGCGAGTTTCTACTTTCAGATGCAACAGGAATTTTTGGGTTAGGTCAATCCGTTCCCGAGATATGGGAGTTTGAAGCTAAGAAATGATTGAGAAGAAAACAAATTTGTCGCACTTCTGCAGCTCCAAACGCTTAACCAGAATTGCCTAGGGAGAAACTACACATACCAGCTGTATCGGGCGAGTTTCTACATTCAGATGCAATAGGAATTTTTGGGTTAGGTCAATACGTTCGCGAGATATGGGACTTTCAAGCTAAGAAATGGTTGACAAGACAATAAATTTTTCGCACTTCTGCTGCTCCAATCGCTTAACCAGAATGGCCTAAGGGAAAAATACACGTACCGTTGTAATCGGGCGAGTTTCTACTTTCAGATGCAATAGGAATTTTTGGGTTAGGTCAATACGTTCGCGAGATATGGGACTTTCAAGCTATAGAAATGGTTGACAAGACAATAAATTTTTCGCACTTCTGCTGCTCCAATCGCTTAAACCAGAATGGCCTAAGGGAAAAATACACGTACCGTTGTAATCGGGCGAGTTTCTACTTTCAAACGCAGCAGGAACTTCTGGGTTTGGTCAATCCGTTCGCGAGATATGGGAGTTTGAAACTAAGAAATGGTTGAGAAGACAACGACTTTTTCGCACTTCTGCTGCTCCTAACGCTTAACCAGAATGGCCTAGCGAAAAAATACACATACCGATGTAATCGGGCGAGTTTCTACTTTCAGATGCAACAGGAATTTTTGGGTTAGGTCAATCCGTTCCCGAGATATGGGAGTTTGAAGCTAAGAAATGATTGAGAAGAAAACAAATTTGTCGCACTTCTGCTGCTCCAAACACTTAACCAGAATTGCCTAGGGAGAAACTACACATACCGCTGTAATCGGGCGAGTTTCTACTTTCAGATGCAATAGGCATTTTTGGGTTAGGTCAATACGTTCGCGAGCGAGATATGGGACTTTCAAGCTAAGAAATGGTTGACAAGACAATAAATTTTTCGCACTTCTGCTGCTCCAATCGCTTAACCAGAATGGCCTAAGGGAAAAATACACGTACCGTTGTAATCGGGCGAGTTTCTACTTTCAGATGCAATAGGAATTTTTGGGTTAGGTCAATCCGTTCGCGAGATATGGGAGTTTGAAGCTAAGAAATGGTTATGAAGACAACAAATTTTTCGCACTTCTGGTGCTCCAAACGCTTTATCAGAATGGCCTAGGGAAAAAATACACATACCGTTGTAATCGGCCTAGCTTCTACTTTCAGACGCAACAGGAATTTTTGGGTTAGGTCAATCCGTTCGCGAGATATGGGAGTTTGAAGCTAAGAAATGATTGAGAAGACAACAAATTTTTCGCACTTCTGCTGCTCCAAACGCTTAACCAGAATGGCCTAGGGAAAAAATACGCATATCGTTGTAATCGGGCGAGTTTCTACTTTCAGACGCAGCAGGAACTTCTGGGTTTGGCCAATCCGTTCGCGAGATATGGGAGTTTGAAACTAAGAAATGGTTGAGAAGACAACAAATTTTTCGCAATTCTGCTGCTCCTAACGCTTAACCAGAATGGCCTAGGGAAACAATACACATATCGTTGTAATCGGGCGAGTTTCTACTTTCAGACGCAGCAGGAACTTCTGGGTTTGGTCAATCCGTTCGCGAGATATGGGAGTTTGAAGCTAAGAAATGGTTGAGAAGACAACAACTTTTTCGCACATCTGCTGCTCCTAACGCTTAACCAGAATGCCCTAGGGAAAAAATACGCATATCGTTGTAATCGGGCGAGTTTCTACTTTCAGACGCAGCAGGAACTTCTGGGTTTGGCCAAACCGTTCGCGAGATATGGGAGTTTGAAACTAAGAAATGGTTGAGAAGGCAACAAATTTTTCGCACTTCTGCTGCTCCTAACGCTTAACCGGAATTGCCTAGGGAGAAACTACACATACCGCTGTAATCGGGCGAGTTTCTACATTCAGATGCAATAGGAATTTTTGGGTTAGGTCAATACGTTCGCGAGATATGGGACTTTCAAGCTAAGAAATGGTTGACAAGACAATAAATTTTTCGCACTTCTGCTGCTCCAATCGCTTAACCAGAATTGCTTAGGGAGAAACTACACATACCGCTGTAATCGGGCGAGTTTCTACTTTCAGATGCAATAGGAATTTTTTGGGTTAGGTCAATACGTTCGCGAGATATGGGACTTTCAAGCTAAGAAATGGTTGACAAGACAATAAATTTTTCGCACTTCTGCTGCTCCTAACGCTTAACCAGAATGCCCTAGGGAAAAAATACGCATATCGTTGTAATCGGGCGAGTTTCTACTTTCAGACGCAGCAGGAACTTCTGGGTTTGGCCAAACCGTTCGCGAGATATGGGAGTTTGAAACTAAGAAATGGTTGAGAAGACAACAAATTTTTCGCACTTCTGCTGCTCCTAACGCTTAACCGGAATTGCCTAGGGAGAAACTACACATACCGCTGTAATCGGGCGAGTTTCTACATTCAGATGCAATAGGAATTTTTGGGTTAGGTCAATACGTTCGCGAGATATGGGACTTTCAAGCTAAGAAATGGTTGACAAGACAATAAATTTTTCGCACTTCTGCTGCTCCAATCGCTTAACCAGAATTGCTTAGGGAGAAACTACACATACCGCTGTAATCGGGCGAGTTTCTACTTTCAGATGCAATAGGAATTTTTGGGTTAGGTCAATACGTTCGCGAGATATGGGACTTTCAAGCTAAGAAATGGTTGACAAGACAATAAATTTTTCGCACTTCTGCTGCTCCAATCGCTTAACCAGAATGGCCTAAGGGAAAAATACACGTACCGTTGTAATCGGGCGAGTTTCTACTTTCAGATGCAATAGGAATTTTTGGGTTAGGTCAATCCGTTCGCGAGATATGGGAGTTTGAAGCTAAGAAATGGTTATGAAGACAACAAATTTTTCGCACTTCTGCTGCTCCAAACGCTTAATCAGAATGGCCTAGGGAAAAAATACACATACCGTTGTAATCGGCCTAGCTTCTACTTTCAGACGCAACAGGAATTTTTGGGTTAGGTCAATCCGTTCGCGAGATATGGGAGTTTGAAGCTAAGAAATGATTGAGAAGACAACAAATTTTTCGCACTTCTGCTGCTCCAAACGCTTAACCAGAATGGCCTAGGGAAAAAATACGCATATCGTTGTAATCGGGCGAGTTTCTACTTTCAGACGCAGCAGGAACTTCTGGGTTTGGCCAATACGTTCGCGAGATATGGGAGTTTGAAGCTAAGAAATGGTTGAGAAGACAACAAATTTTTCGCAATTCTGCTGCTCCTAACGCTTAACCAGAATGGCCTAGGGAAAAAATACACGTACCGTTGTAATCGGGCGAGTTTCTACTTTCAGATGCAATAGGAATTTTTGGGTTAGGTCAATCCGTTCGCGAGATATGGGAGTTTGAAGCTAAGAAATGGTTATGAAGACAACAAATTTTTCGCACTTCTGCTGCTCCAAACGCTTAATCAGAATGGCCTAGGGAAAAAATACACATACCGTTGTAATCGGCCTAGCTTCTACTTTCAGACGCAACAGGAATTTTTGGGTTAGGTCAGTCCGTTCGCGAGATATGGGAGTTTGAAGCTAAGAAATGGTTGAGAAGACAACAAATTTTTCGCACTTCTGCTGCTCCAAACGCTTAACCAGAATGGCCTAGGGAAAAAATACGCATATCGTTGTAATCGGGCGAGTTTCTACTTTCAGACGCAGCAGGAACTTCTGGGTTTGGCCAAACCGTTCGCGAGATATGGGAGTTTGAAGCTAAGAAATGGTTGAGAAGACAACAAATTTTTCGCACTTCTGCTGCTCCTAACGCTTAACCAGAATTGCCTAGGGAGAAACTACACATACCGCTGTAATCGGGCGAGTTTCTACATTCAGATGCAATAGGAATTTTTGGGTTAGGTCAATACGTTCGCGAGATATGGGACTTTCAAGCTAAGAAATGGTTGACAAGACAATAAATTTTTCGCACTTCTGCTGCTCCAATCGCTTAACCAGAATGGCCTAAGGGAAAAATACACATACCGTTGTAATCGGGCGAGTTTCTACTTTCAGACACAGCAGGAACTTCTGGGTTTGGTCAATCCGTTCGCGAGATATGGGAGTTTGAAACTAAGAAATGGTTGAGAAGACAACAACTTTTTCGCACTTCTGCTGCTCCTAACGCTTAACCAGAATGGCCTAGCGAAAAAATACACATACCGTTGTAATCGGGCGAGTTTCTACTTTCAGATGCAACAGGAATTTTTGGGTTAGGTCAATCCGTTCCCGAGATATGGGAGTTTGAAGCTAAGAAATGATTGAGAAGAAAACAAATTTGTCGCACTTCTGCTGCTCCAAACGCTTAACCAGAATTGCCTAGGGAAAAAATACGCATATCGTTGTAATCGGGCGAGTTTCTACTTTCAGACGCAGCAGGAACTTCTGGGTTTGGCCAAACCGTTCGCGAGATATGGGAGTTTGAAGCTAAGAAATGGTTGAGAAGACAACAAATTTTTCGCACTTCTGCTGCTCCTAACGCTTAACCAGAATTGCCTAGGGAGAAACTACACATACCGCTGTAATCGGGCGAGTTTCTACATTCAGATGCAATAGGAATTTTTGGGTTAGGTCAATACGTTCGCGAGATATGGGACTTTCAAGCTAAGAAATGGTTGACAAGACAATAAATTTTTCGCACTTCTGCTGCTCCAATCGCTTAACCAGAATGGCCTAAGGGAAAAATACACGTACCGTTGTAATCGGGCGAGTTTCTACTTTCAGACACAGCAGGAACTTCTGGGTTTGGTCAATCCGTTCGCGAGATATGGGAGTTTGAAACTAAGAAATGGTTGAGAAGACAACAACTTTTTCGCACTTCTGCTGCTCCTAACGCTTAACCAGAATGGCCTAGCGAAAAAATACACATACCGTTGTATTCGGGCGAGTTTCTACTTTCAGATGCAACAGGAATTTTTGGGTTAGGTCAATCCGTTCCCGAGATATGGGAGTTTGAAGCTAAGAAATGATTGAGAAGAAAACAAATTTGTCGCACTTCTGCTGCTCCAAACGCTTAACCAGAATTGCCTAGAGAGAAACTACACATACCGCTGTAATCGGGCGAGTTTCTACTTTCAGATGCAATAGGAATTTTTGGGTTAGGTCAATACGTTCGCGAGATATGGGACTTTCAAGCTAAGAAATGGTTGACAAGACAATAAATTTTTCGCACTTCTGCTGCTCCAATCGCTTAACCAGAATGGCCTAGGGAAAAAATACGCATATCGTTGTAATCGGGCGAGTTTCTACTTTCAGATGCAATAGGAATTTTTGGGTTAGGTCAATCCGTTCGCGAGATATGGGAGTTTGAATCTAAGAAATGATTGAGAAGACAACAAATTTTTCGCACCTCTGCTGCTCCAAACGCTTAACCAGAATGGCCTAGGGAAAAAATACGCATATCGTTGTAATCGGGCGAGTTTCTACTTTCAGACGCAGCAGGAACTTCTGGGTTTGGCCAAACCGTTCGCAAGATATGGGAGTTTGAAGCTAAGAAATGGTTGAGAAGACAACAAATTTTTCGCACTTCTGCTGCTCCTAACGCTTAACCAGAATTGCCTAGGGAGAAACTACACATACCGCTGTAATCGGGCGAGTTTCTACATTCAGATGCAATAGGAATTTTTGGGTTAGGTCAATACGTTCGCGAGATATGGGACTTTCAAGCTAAGAAATGGTTGACAAGACAATAAATTTTTCGCACTTCTGCTTCTCCAATCGCTTAACCAGAATTGCCTTGGGAGAAACTACACATACCGCTGTAATCGGGCGAGTTTCTACTTTCAGATGCAATAGGAATTTTTGGGTTAGGTCAATACGTTCGCGAGATATGGGACTTTCAAGCTAAGAAATGCTTGACAAGACAATACATTTTTCGCACTTCTGCTGCTCCAATCGCTTAACCAGAATGGCCTAAGGGAAAAATACACGTACCGTTGTAATCGGGCGAGTTTCTACTTTCATATGCAATAGGAATTTTTGGGTTAGGTCAATCCGTTCGCGAGATATGGGAAATTTGAAGCTAAGAAATGGTTATGAAGACAACAAATTTTTCGCACTTCTGCTGCTCCAAACGCTTAACCAGAATGGCCTAGGGAAAAAATACACATACCGTTGTAATCGGGCGAGTTTCTACTTTCAGATGCAACAGGAATTTATGGGTTAGGTCAATCCGTTCCCGAGATATGGGAGTTTGAAGCTAAGAAATGATTGAGAAGAAAACAAATTTGTCGCACTTCTGCAGCTCCAAACGCTTAACCAGAATTGCCTAGGGAGAAACTACACATACCAGCTGTAATCGGGCGAGTTTCTACATTCAGATGCAATAGGAATTTTTGGGTTAGGTCAATACGTTCGCGAGATATGGGACTTTCAAGCTAAGAAATGGTTGACAAGACAATAAATTTTTCGCACTTCTGCTGCTCCAATCGCTTAACCAGAATGGCCTAAGGGAAAAATACACGTACCGTTGTAATCGGGCGAGTTTCTACTTTCAGATGCAATAGGAATTTTTGGGTTAGGTCAATCCGTTCGCGAGATTTGGGAGTTTGAAGCTAAGAAATGATTGAGAAGAAAACAAATTTGTCGCACTTCTGCTGCTCCAAACACTTAACCAGAATTGCCTAAGGGAAAAATACACGTACCGTTGTAATCGGGCGAGTTTCTACTTTCAGATGCAATAGGAATTTTTGGGTTAGGTCAATACGTTCGCGAGATATGGGACTTTCAAGCTAAGAAATGGTTGACAAGACAATAAATTTTTCGCACTTCTGCTGCTCCAATCGCTTAACCAGAATGGCCTAAGGGAAAAATACACGTACCGTTGTAATCGGGCGAGTTTCTACTTTCAGACGCAGCAGGAACTTCTGGGTTTGGTCAATCCGTTCGCGAGATATGGGAGTTTGAAACTAAGAAATGGTTGAGAAGAAAACAAATTTGTCGCACTTCTGCAGCTCCAAACGCTTAACCAGAATTGCCTAGGGAGAAACTACACATACCAGCTGTAATCGGGCGAGTTTCTACATTCAGATGCAATAGGAATTTTTGGGTTAGGTCAATACGTTCGCGAGATATGGGACTTTCAAGCTAAGAAATGGTTGACAAGACAATAAATTTTTCGCACTTCTGCTGCTCCAATCGCTTAACCAGAATGGCCTAAGGGAAAAATACACGTACCGTTGTAATCGGGCGAGTTTCTACTTTCAGATGCAATAGGAATTTTTGGGTTAGGTCAATACGTTCGCGAGATATGGGACTTTCAAGCTAAGAAATGGTTGACAAGACAATAAATTTTTCGCACTTCTGCTGCTCCAATCGCTTAACCAGAATGGCCTAAGGGAAAAATACACGTACCGTTGTAATCGGGCGAGTTTCTACTTTCAGATGCAATAGGAATTTTTGGGTTAGGTCAATCCGTTCGCGAGATATGGGAGTTTGAAGCTAAGAAATGGTTATGAAGGCAACAAATTTTTCGCACTTCTGGTGCTCCAAACGCTTTATCAGAATGGCCTAGGGAAAAAATACACATACCGTTGTAATCGGCCTAGCTTCTACTTTCAGACGCAACAGGAATTTTTGGGTTAGGTCAATCCGTTCGCGAGATATGGGAGTTTGAAGCTAAGAAATGATTGAGAAGACAACAAATTTTTCGCACTTCTGCTGCTCCAAACGCTTAACCAGAATGGCCTAGGGAAAAAATACGCATATCGTTGTAATCGGGCGAGTTTCTACTTTCAGACGCAGCAGGAACTTCTGGGTTTGGCCAATCCGTTCGCGAGATATGGGAGTTTGAAGCTAAGAAATGGTTGAGAAGACAACAAATTTTTCGCAATTCTGCTGCTCCTAACGCTTAACCAGAATGGCCTAGGGAAACAATACACATATCGTTGCAATCGGGCGAGTTTCTACTTTCAGACGCAGCAGGAACTTCTGGGTTTGGTCAATCCGTTCGCGAGATATGGGAGTTTGAAGCTAAGAAATGGTTGAGAAGACAACAACTTTTTCGCACATCTGCTGCTCCTAACGCTTAACCAGAATGCCCTAGGGAAAAAATACGCATATCGTTGTAATCGGGCGAGTTTCTACTTTCAGACGCAGCAGGAACTTCTGGGTTTGGCCAAACCGTTCGCGAGATATGGGAGTTTGAAACTAAGAAATGGTTGAGAAGACAACAAATTTTTCGCACTTCTGCTGCTCCTAACGCTTAACCGGAATTGCCTAGGGAGAAACTACACATACCGCTGTAATCGGGCGAGTTTCTACATTCAGATGCAATAGGAATTTTTGGGTTAGGTCAATACGTTCGCGAGATGTGGGACTTTCAAGCTAAGAAATGGTTGACAAGACAATAAATTTTTCGCACTTCTGCTGCTCCAATCGCTTAACCAGAATTGCTTAGGGAGAAACTACACATACCGCTGTAATCGGGCGAGTTTCTACTTTCAGATACAATAGGAATTTTTGGGTTAGGTCAATACGTTCGCGAGATATGGGACTTTCAAGCTAAGAAATGGTTGACAAGACAATAAATTTTTCGCACTTCTGCTGCTCCTAACGCTTAACCAGAATGCCCTAGGGAAAAAATACGCATATCGTTGTAATCGGGCGAGTTTCTACTTTCAGACGCAGCAGGAACTTCTGGGTTTGGCCAAACCGTTCGCGAGATATGGGAGTTTGAAACTAAGAAATGGTTGAGAAGACAACAAATTTTTCGCACTTCTGCTGCTCCTAACGCTTAACCGGAATTGCCTAGGGAGAAACTACACATACCGCTGTAATCGGGCGAGTTTCTACATTCAGATGCAATAGGAATTTTTGGGTTAGGTCAATACGTTCGCGAGATATGGGACTTTCAAGCTAAGAAATGGTTGACAAGACAATAAATTTTTCGCACTTCTGCTGCTCCAATCGCTTAACCAGAATGGCCTAAGGGAAAAATACACGTACCGTTGTAATCGGGCGAGTTTCTACTTTCAGACGCAGCAGGAACTTCTGGGTTTGGTCAATCCGTTCGCGAGATATGGGAGTTTGAAACTAAGAAATGGTTGAGAAGAAAACAAATTTGTCGCACTTCTGCAGCTCCAAACGCTTAACCAGAATTGCCTAGGGAGAAACTACACATACCAGCTGTAATCGGGCGAGTTTCTACATTCAGATGCAATAGGAATTTTTGGGTTAGGTCAATACGTTCGCGAGATATGGGACTTTCAAGCTAAGAAATGGTTGACAAGACAATAAATTTTTCGCACTTCTGCTGCTCCAATCGCTTAACCAGAATGGCCTAAGGGAAAAATACACGTACCGTTGTAATCGGGCGAGTTTCTACTTTCAGATGCAATAGGAATTTTTGGGTTAGGTCAATACGTTCGCGAGATATGGGACTTTCAAGCTAAGAAATGGTTGACAAGACAATAAATTTTTCGCACTTCTGCTGCTCCAATCGCTTAACCAGAATGGCCTAAGGGAAAAATACACGTACCGTTGTAATCGGGCGAGTTTCTACTTTCAGATGCAATAGGAATTTTTGGGTTAGGTCAATCCGTTCGCGAGATATGGGAGTTTGAAGCTAAGAAATGGTTATGAAGGCAACAAATTTTTCGCACTTCTGGTGCTCCAAACGCTTTATCAGAATGGCCTAGGGAAAAAATACACATACCGTTGTAATCGGCCTAGCTTCTACTTTCAGACGCAACAGGAATTTTTGGGTTAGGTCAATCCGTTCGCGAGATATGGGAGTTTGAAGCTAAGAAATGATTGAGAAGACAACAAATTTTTCGCACTTCTGCTGCTCCAAACGCTTAACCAGAATGGCCTAGGGAAAAAATACGCATATCGTTGTAATCGGGCGAGTTTCTACTTTCAGACGCAGCAGGAACTTCTGGGTTTGGCCAATCCGTTCGCGAGATATGGGAGTTTGAAGCTAAGAAATGGTTGAGAAGACAACAAATTTTTCGCAATTCTGCTGCTCCTAACGCTTAACCAGAATGGCCTAGGGAAACAATACACATATCGTTGCAATCGGGCGAGTTTCTACTTTCAGACGCAGCAGGAACTTCTGGGTTTGGTCAATCCGTTCGCGAGATATGGGAGTTTGAAGCTAAGAAATGGTTGAGAAGACAACAACTTTTTCGCACATCTGCTGCTCCTAACGCTTAACCAGAATGCCCTAGGGAAAAAATACGCATATCGTTGTAATCGGGCGAGTTTCTACTTTCAGACGCAGCAGGAACTTCTGGGTTTGGCCAAACCGTTCGCGAGATATGGGAGTTTGAAACTAAGAAATGGTTGAGAAGACAACAAATTTTTCGCACTTCTGCTGCTCCTAACGCTTAACCGGAATTGCCTAGGGAGAAACTACACATACCGCTGTAATCGGGCGAGTTTCTACATTCAGATGCAATAGGAATTTTTGGGTTAGGTCAATACGTTCGCGAGATGTGGGACTTTCAAGCTAAGAAATGGTTGACAAGACAATAAATTTTTCGCACTTCTGCTGCTCCAATCGCTTAACCAGAATTGCTTAGGGAGAAACTACACATACCGCTGTAATCGGGCGAGTTTCTACTTTCAGATACAATAGGAATTTTTGGGTTAGGTCAATACGTTCGCGAGATATGGGACTTTCAAGCTAAGAAATGGTTGACAAGACAATAAATTTTTCGCACTTCTGCTGCTCCTAACGCTTAACCAGAATGCCCTAGGGAAAAAATACGCATATCGTTGTAATCGGGCGAGTTTCTACTTTCAGACGCAGCAGGAACTTCTGGGTTTGGCCAAACCGTTCGCGAGATATGGGAGTTTGAAACTAAGAAATGGTTGAGAAGACAACAAATTTTTCGCACTTCTGCTGCTCCTAACGCTTAACCGGAATTGCCTAGGGAGAAACTACACATACCGCTGTAATCGGGCGAGTTTCTACATTCAGATGCAATAGGAATTTTTGGGTTAGGTCAATACGTTCGCGAGATATGGGACTTTCAAGCTAAGAAATGGTTGACAAGACAATAAATTTTTCGCACTTCTGCTGCTCCAATCGCTTAACCAGAATTGCTTAGGGAGAAACTACACATACCGCTGTAATCGGGCGAGTTTCTACTTTCAGATGCAATAGGAATTTTTGGGTTAGGTCAATACGTTCGCGAGATATGGGACTTTCAAGCTAAGAAATGGTTGACAAGACAATAAATTTTTCGCACTTCTGCTGCTCCAATCGCTTAACCAGAATGGCCTAAGGGAAAAATACACGTACCGTTGTAATCGGGCGAGTTTCTACTTTCAGATGCAATAGGAATTTTTGGGTTAGGTCAATCCGTTCGCGAGATATGGGAGTTTGAAGCTAAGAAATGGTTATGAAGACAACAAATTTTTCGCACTTCTGCTGCTCCAAACGCTTAATCAGAATGGCCTAGGGAAAAAATACACATACCGTTGTAATCGGCCTAGCTTCTACTTTCAGACGCAACAGGAATTTTTGGGTTAGGTCAATCCGTTCGCGAGATATGGGAGTTTGAAGCTAAGAAATGATTGAGAAGACAACAAATTTTTCGCACTTCTGCTGCTCCAAACGCTTAACCAGAATGGCCTAGGGAAAAAATACGCATATCGTTGTAATCGGGCGAGTTTCTACTTTCAGACGCAGCAGGAACTTCTGGGTTTGGCCAATACGTTCGCGAGATATGGGAGTTTGAAGCTAAGAAATGGTTGAGAAGACAACAAATTTTTCGCAATTCTGCTGCTCCTAACGCTTAACCAGAATGGCCTAGGGAAAAAATACACGTACCGTTGTAATCGGGCGAGTTTCTACTTTCAGATGCAATAGGAATTTTTGGGTTAGGTCAATCCGTTCGCGAGATATGGGAGTTTGAAGCTAAGAAATGGTTATGAAGACAACAAATTTTTCGCACTTCTGCTGCTCCAAACGCTTAATCAGAATGGCCTAGGGAAAAAATACACATACCGTTGTAATCGGCCTAGCTTCTACTTTCAGACGCAACAGGAATTTTTGGGTTAGGTCAGTCCGTTCGCGAGATATGGGAGTTTGAAGCTAAGAAATGGTTGAGAAGACAACAAATTTTTCGCACTTCTGCTGCTCCAAACGCTTAACCAGAATGGCCTAGGGAAAAAATACGCATATCGTTGTAATCGGGCGAGTTTCTACTTTCAGACGCAGCAGGAACTTCTGGGTTTGGCCAAACCGTTCGCGAGATATGGGAGTTTGAAGCTAAGAAATGGTTGAGAAGACAACAAATTTTTCGCACTTCTGCTGCTCCTAACGCTTAACCAGAATTGCCTAGGGAGAAACTACACATACCGCTGTAATCGGGCGAGTTTCTACATTCAGATGCAATAGGAATTTTTGGGTTAGGTCAATACGTTCGCGAGATATGGGACTTTCAAGCTAAGAAATGGTTGACAAGACAATAAATTTTTCGCACTTCTGCTGCTCCAATCGCTTAACCAGAATGGCCTAAGGGAAAAATACACGTACCGTTGTAATCGGGCGAGTTTCTACTTTCAGACACAGCAGGAACTTCTGGGTTTGGTCAATCCGTTCGCGAGATATGGGAGTTTGAAACTAAGAAATGGTTGAGAAGACAACAACTTTTTCGCACTTCTGCTGCTCCTAACGCTTAACCAGAATGGCCTAGCGAAAAAATACACATACCGTTGTAATCGGGCGAGTTTCTACTTTCAGATGCAACAGGAATTTTTGGGTTAGGTCAATCCGTTCCCGAGATATGGGAGTTTGAAGCTAAGAAATGATTGAGAAGAAAACAAATTTGTCGCACTTCTGCTGCTCCAAACGCTTAACCAGAATTGCCTAGGGAGAAACTACACATACCGCTGTAATCGGGCGAGTTTCTACTTTCAGATGCAATAGGAATTTTTGGGTTAGGTCAATACGTTCGCGAGATATGGGACTTTCAAGCTAAGAAATGGTTGACAAGACAATAAATTTTTCGCACTTCTGCTGCTCCAATCGCTTAACCAGAATGGCCTAGGGAAAAAATACGCATATCGTTGTAATCGGGCGAGTTTCTACTTTCAGATGCAATAGGAATTTTTGGGTTAGGTCAATCCGTTCGCGAGATATGGGAGTTTGAAGCTAAGAAATGATTGAGAAGACAACAAATTTTTCGCACCTCTGCTGCTCCAAACGCTTAACCAGAATGGCCTAGGGAAAAAATACGCATATCGTTGTAATCGGGCGAGTTTCTACTTTCAGACGCAGCAGGAACTTCTGGGTTTGGCCAAACCGTTCGCAAGATATGGGAGTTTGAAGCTAAGAAATGGTTGAGAAGACAACAAATTTTTCGCACTTCTGCTGCTCCTAACGCTTAACCAGAATTGCCTAGGGAGAAACTACACATACCGCTGTAATCGGGCGAGTTTCTACATTCAGATGCAATAGGAATTTTTGGGTTAGGTCAATACGTTCGCGAGATATGGGACTTTCAAGCTAAGAAATGGTTGACAAGACAATAAATTTTTCGCAATTCTGCTTCTCCAATCGCTTAACCAGAATTGCCTTGGGAGAAACTACACATACCGCTGTAATCGGGCGAGTTTCTACTTTCAGATGCAATAGGAATTTTTGGGTTAGGTCAATACGTTCGCGAGATATGGGACTTTCAAGCTAAGAAATGCTTGACAAGACAATACATTTTTCGCACTTCTGCTGCTCCAATCGCTTAACCAGAATGGCCTAAGGGAAAAATACACGTACCGTTGTAATCGGGCGAGTTTCTACTTTCATATGCAATAGGAATTTTTGGGTTAGGTCAATCCGTTCGCGAGATATGGGAAATTTGAAGCTAAGAAATGGTTATGAAGACAACAAATTTTTCGCACTTCTGCTGCTCCAAACGCTTAACCAGAATGGCCTAGGGAAAAAATACACATACCGTTGTAATCGGGCGAGTTTCTACTTTCAGATGCAACAGGAATTTATGGGTTAGGTCAATCCGTTCCCGAGATATGGGAGTTTGAAGCTAAGAAATGATTGAGAAGAAAACAAATTTGTCGCACTTCTGCAGCTCCAAACGCTTAACCAGAATTGCCTAGGGAGAAACTACACATACCAGCTGTAATCGGGCGAGTTTCTACATTCAGATGCAATAGGAATTTTTGGGTTAGGTCAATACGTTCGCGAGATATGGGACTTTCAAGCTAAGAAATGGTTGACAAGACAATAAATTTTTCGCACTTCTGCTGCTCCAATCGCTTAACCAGAATGGCCTAAGGGAAAAATACACGTACCGTTGTAATCGGGCGAGTTTCTACTTTCAGATGCAATAGGAATTTTTGGGTTAGGTCAATCCGTTCGCGAGATTTGGGAGTTTGAAGCTAAGAAATGGTTATGAAGACAACAAATTTTTCGCACTTCTGCTGCTCCAAACGCTTAATCAGAATGGCCTAGGGAAAAAATACACATACCGTTGTAATCGGCCTAGCTTCTACTTTCAGACGCAACAGGAATTTTTGGGTTAGGTCAATCCGTTCGCGAGATATGGGAGTTTGAAGCTAAGAAATGATTGAGAAGACAACAAATTTTTCGCAATTCTGCTGCTCCTAACGCTTAACCAGAATGGCCTAGGGTAAAAATACACATATCGTTGTAATCGGGCGAGTTTCTACTTTCAGACGCAGCAGGAACTTCTGGGTTTGGTCAATCCGTTCGCGAGATATGGGAGTTTGAAGCTAAGAAATGGTTGAGAAGACAACAACTTTTTCGCACTTCTGCTGCTCCAAACGCTTAACCAGAATGGCCTAGGGAAAAAATACACATACCGTTGTAATCGGGCGAGTTTCTACTTTCAGATGCAACAGGAATTTTTGGGTTAGGTCAATCCGTTCCCGAGATATGGGAGTTTGAAGCTAAGAAATGGTTGAGAAGACAACAAATTTTTCGTACTTCTGCTGCTCCAAACGCTTAACCAGAATGGCCTAGGGAAAAAATACGCATATCGTTGTAATCGGGCGAGTTTCTACTTTCAGACGCAGCAGGAACTTCTGGGTTTGGCCAAACCGTTCGCGAGATATGGGAGTTTGAAGCTAAGAAATGGTTGAGTAGACAACAAATTTTTCGCACTTCTGCTGCTCCTAACGCTTAACCAGAATTGCCTAGGGAGAAACTACACATACCGCTGTAATCGGGCGAGTTTCTACATTCAGATGCAATAGGAATTTTTGGGTTAGGTCAATACGTTCGCGAGATATGGGACTTTCAAGCTAAGAAATGGTTGACAAGACAATAAATTTTTCGCACTTCTGCTGCTCCAATCGCTTAACCAGAATGGCCTAAGGGAAAAATACACGTACCGTTGTAATCGGGCGAGTTTCTACTTTCAGACGCAGCAGGAACTTCTGGGTTTGGTCAATCCGTTCGCGAGATATGGGAGTTTGAAACTAAGAAATGGTTCAGAAGACAACAACTTTTTCGCACTTCTGCTGCTCCTAACGCTTAACCAGAATGGCCTAGCGAAAAAATACACATACCGTTGTAATCGGGCGAGTTTCTACTTTCAGATGCAACAGGAATTTTTGGGTTAGGTCAATCCGTTCCCGAGATATGGGAGTTTGAAGCTAAGAAATGATTGAGAAGAAAACAAATTTGTCGCACTTCTGCTGCTCCAAACGCTTAACCAGAATTGCCTAGGGAGAAACTACACATACCGCTGTAATCGGGCGAGTTTCTACTTTCAGATGCAATAGGAATTTTTGGGTTAGGTCAATACGTTCGCGAGATATGGGACTTTCAAGCTAAGAAATGGTTGACAAGACAATAAATTTTTCGCACTTCTGCTGCTCCAATCGCTTAACCAGAATGGCCTGGGGAAAAAATACGCATATCGTTGTAATCGGGCGAGTTTCTACTTTCAGATGCAATAGGAATTTTTGGGTTAGGTCAATCCGTTCGCGAGATATGGGAGTTTGAAGCTAAGAAATGATTGAGAAGACAACAAATTTTTCGCACCTCTGCTGCTCCAAACGCTTAACCAGAATGGCCTAGGGAAAAAATACGCATATCGTTGTAATCGGGCGAGTTTCTACTTTCAGACGCAGCAGGAACTTCTGGGTTTGGCCAAACCGTTCGCGAGATATGGGAGTTTGAAGCTAAGAAATGGTTGAGAAGACAACAAATTTTTCGCACTTCTGCTGCTCCTAACGCTTAACCAGAATTGCCTAGGGAGAAACTACACATACCGCTGTAATCGGGCGAGTTTCTACATTCAGATGCAATAGGAATTTTTGGGTTAGGTCAATACGTTCGCGAGATATGGGACTTTCAAGCTAAGAAATGGTTGACAAGACAATAAATTTTTCGCACTTCTGCTTCTCCAATCGCTTAACCAGAATTGCCTTGGGAGAAACTACACATACCGCTGTAATCGGGCGAGTTTCTACTTTCAGATGCAATAGGAATTTTTGGGTTAGGTCAATACGTTCGCGAGATATGGGACTTTCAAGCTAAGAAATGGTTGACAAGACAATACATTTTTCGCACTTCTGCTGCTCCAATCGCTTAACCAGAATGGCCTAAGGGAAAAATACACGTACCGTTGTAATCGGGCGAGTTTCTACTTTCATATGCAATAGGAATTTTTGGGTTAGGTCAATCCGTTCGCGAGATATGGGAAATTTGAAGCTAAGAAATGGTTATGAAGACAACAAATTTTTCGCACTTCTGCTGCTCCAAACGCTTAACCAGAATGGCCTAGGGAAAAAATACACATACCGTTGTAATCGGGCGAGTTTCTACTTTCAGATGCAACAGGAATTTATGGGTTAGGTCAATCCGTTCCCGAGATATGGAAGTTTGAAGCTAAGAAATTATTGAGAAGAAAACAAATTTGTCGCACTTCTGCAGCTCCAAACGCTTAACCAGAATTGCCTAGGGAGAAACTACACATACCAGCTGTAATCGGGCGAGTTTCTACATTCAGATGCAATAGGAATTTTTGGGTTAGGTCAATACGTTCGCGAGATATGGGACTTTCAAGCTAAGAAATGGTTGACAAGACAATAAATTTTTCGCACTTCTGCTGCTCCAATCGCTTAACCAGAATGGCCTAAGGGAAAAATACACGTACCGTTGTACTCGGGCGAGTTTCTACTTTCAGATGCAATAGGAATTTTTGGGTTAGGTCAATCCGTTCGCGAGATATGGGAGTTTGAAGCTAAGAAATGGTTATGAAGACAACAAATTTTTCGCACTTCTGCTGCTCCAAACGCTTAATCAGAATGGCCTAGGGAAAAAATGCACATACCGTTGTAATCGGCCTAGCTTCTACTTTCAGACGCAACAGGAATTTTTGGGTTAGGTCAATCCGTTCGCGAGATATGGGAGTTTGAAGCTAAGAAATGATTGAGAAGACAACAAATTTTTCGCACTTCTGCTGCTCCAAACGCTTAACCAGAATGGCCTAGGGAAAAAATACGCATATCGTTGTAATCGGTCGAGTTTCTACTTTCAGACGCAGCAGGAACTTCTGGGTTTGGCCAATCCGTTCGCGAGATATGGGAGTTTGAAGCTAAGAAATGGTTGAGAAGACAACAAATTTTTCGCAATTCTGCTGCTCCTAACGCTTAACCAGAATGGCCTAGGGTAAAAATATACATATCGTTGTAATCGGGCGAGTTTCTACTTTCAGACGCAGCAGGAACTTCTGGGTTTGGTCAATCCGTTCGCGAGATATTGGGAGTTTGAAGCTAAGAAATGGTTGAGAAGACAACAACTTTTTCGCACTTCTGCTGCTCCTAACGCTTAACCAGAATGGCCTAGGGAAAAAATACACATATCGTTGTAATCGGGCGAGTTTCTACTTTCAGACGCAGCAGGAACATCTGGGTTTGGTCAATCCGTTCGCGAGATATGGGAGTTTGAATCTAAGAAATGTTTATGAAGACAACTTTTTCGCAGTTCTGCTGCTCCTAACGCTTAACCAGAATGGCCTAGGGAAAAAATACACATATCGTTGTAATCGGGCGAGTTTCTACTTTCAGACGCAGCAGGAACTGGGTTTGGTCAATCCGTTCGCGAGATATGGGAGTTTGAAACTAAGAAATGGTTGAGAAGACAACAACTTTTTCGCACTTCTGCTGCTCCTAACGCTTAACCAGAATGGCCTAGCGAAAAAATACACATACCGTTGTAATCGGGCGAGTTTCTACTTTCAGATGCAACAGGAATTTTTGGGTTAGGTCAATCCGTTCCCGAGATATGGGAGTTTGAAGCTAAGAAATGATTGAGAAGAAAACAAATTTGTCGCACTTCTGCTGCTCCAAACGCTTAACCAGAATTGCCTAGGGAGAAACTACACATACCGCTGTAATCGGGCGAGTTGCTACTTTCAGATGCAATAGGAATTTTTGGGTTAGGTCAATACGTTCGCGAGATATGGGACTTTCAAGCTAAGAAATGGTTGACAAGACAATAAATTTTTCGCACTTCTGCTGCTCCAATCGCTTAACCAGAATGGCCTAAGGGAAAAATACACGTACCGTTGTAATCGGGCGAGTTTCTACTTTCAGATGCAATAGGAATTTTTGGGTTAGGTCAATCCGTTCGCGAGATATGAGAGTTTGAAGCTAAGAAATGGTTATGAAGACAACAAATTTTTCGCACTTCTGCTGCTCCAAACGCTTAATCAGAATGGCCTAGGGAAAAAATACACACACCGTTGTAATCGGCCTAGCTTCTACTTTCAGACGCAACAGGAATTTTTGGGTTAGGTCAATCCGTTCGCGAGATATGGGAGTTTGAAGCTAAGAAATGATTGAGAAGACAACAAATTTTTCGCACTTCTGCTGCTCCAAACGCTTAACCAGAATGGCCTAGGGAAAAAATACGCATATCGTTGTAATCGGGCGAGTTTCTACTTTCAGACGCAGCAGGAACTTCTGGGTTTGGCCAATCCGTTCGCGAGATATGGGAGTTTGAAGCTAAGAAATGGTTGAGAAGACAACAAATTTTTCGCAATTCTGCTGCTCCTAACGCTTAACCAGAATGGCCTAGGGAAAAAATACACATATCGTTGTAATCGGGCGAGTTTCTACTTTCAGACGCAGCAGGAACTTCTGGGTTTGGTCAATCCGTTCGCGAGATATGGGAGCTTGAAGCTAAGAAATGGTTGAGAAGACAACAACTTTTTCGCACTTCTGCTGCTCCTAACGCTTAACCAGAATGGCCTAGGGAAAAAATACGCATATCGTTGTAATCGGGCGAGTTTCTACTTTCAGACGCAGCAGGAACTTCTGGGTTTGGCCAAACCGTTCGCGAGATATGGGAGTTTGAAGCTAAGAAATGGTTGAGAAGACAACAAATTTTTCGCACTTCTGCTGCTCCTAACGCTTAACCAGAATTGCCTAGGGAGAAACTACACATACCGCTGTAATCGGGCGAGTTTCTACATTCAGATGCAATAGGAATTTTTGGGTTAGGTCAATACGTTCGCGAGATATGGGACTTTCAAGCTAAGAAATGGTTGACAAGACAATAAATTTTTCGCAATTCTGCTGCTCCAATCGCTTAACCAGAATTGCTTAGGGAGAAACTACACATACCGCTGTAATCGGGCGAGTTTCTACTTTCAGATGCAATAGGAATTTTTGGGTTAGGTCAATACGTTCGCGAGATATGGGACTTTCAAGCTAAGAAATGGTTGACAAGACAATAAATTTTTCGCACTTCTGCTGCCCCAATCGCTTAACCAGAATGGCCTAAGGGAAAAATACACGTACCGTTGTAATCGGGCGAGTTTCTACTTTCAGATGCAATAGGAATTTTTGGGTTAGGTCAATCCGTTCGCGAGATATGGGAGTTTGAAGCTAAGAAATGGTTATGAAGACAACAAATTTTTCGCACTTCTGCTGCTCCAAACGCTTAATCAGAATGGCCTAGGGAAAAAATACACCTATCGTTGTAATCGGGCGAGTTTCTACTTTCAGACGCAGCAGGAACTTCTGGGTTTGGTCAATCCGTTCGCGAGATATGGGAGTTTGAATCTAAGAAATGGTTATGAAGACAACTTTTTCGCAGTTCTGCTGCTCCTAACGCTTAACCAGAATGGCCTAGGGAAAAAATACACATATCGTTGTAATCGGGCGAGTTTCTACTTTCAGACGCAGCAGGAACTTCTGGGTTTGGTCAATCCGTTCGCGAGATATGGGAGTTTGAAACTAAGAAATGGTTGAGAAGACAACAACTTTTTCGCACTTCTGCTGCTCCTAACGCTTAACCAGAATGGCCTAGCGAAAAAATACACATACCGTTGTAATCGGGCGAGTTTCTACTTTCAGATGCAACAGGAATTTTTGGGTTAGGTCAATCCGTTCCCGAGATATGGGAGTTTGAAGCTAAGAAATGATTGAGAAGAAAACAAATTTGTCGCACTTCTGCTGCTCCAAACGCTTAACCAGAATTGCCTAGGGAGAAACTACACATACCGCTGTAATCGGGCGAGTTGCTACTTTCAGATGCAATAGGAATTTTTGGGTTAGGTCAATACGTTCGCGAGATATGGGACTTTCAAGCTAAGAAATGGTTGACAAGACAACAAATTTTTCGCAATTCTGCTGCTCCTAACGCTTAACCAGAATGGCCTAGGGAAAAAATACACATATCGTTGTAATCGGGCGAGTTTCTACTTTCAGACGCAGCAGGAACTTCTGGGTTTGGTCAATCCGTTCGCGAGATATGGGAGCTTGAAGCTAAGAAATGGTTGAGAAGACAACAACTTTTTCGCACTTCTGCTGCTCCTAACGCTTAACCAGAATGGCCTAGGGAAAAAATACGCATATCGTTGTAATCGGGCGAGTTTCTACTTTCAGACGCAGCAGGAACTTCTGGGTTTGGCCAAACCGTTCGCGAGATATGGGAGTTTGAAGCTAAGAAATGGTTGAGAAGACAACAAATTTTTCGCAATTCTGCTGCTCCTAACGCTTAACCAGAATGGCCTAGGGAAAAAATACACATACCGCTGTAATCGGGCGAGTTTCTACATTCAGATGCAATAGGAATTTTTGGGTTAGGTCAATACGTTCGCGAGATATGGGACTTTCAAGCTAAGAAATGGTTGACAAGACAATAAATTTTTCGCACTTCTGCTGCTCCAATCGCTTAACCAGAATTGCTTAGGGAGAAACTACACATACCGCTGTAATCGGGCGAGTTTCTACTTTCAGATGCAATAGGAATTTTTGGGTTAGGTCAATACGTTCGCGAGATATGGGACTTTCAAGCTAAGAAATGGTTGACAAGACAATAAATTTTTCGCACTTCTGCTGCTCCAATCGCTTAACCAGAATGGCCTAAGGGAAAAATACACGTACCGTTGTAATCGGGCGAGTTTCTACTTTCAGATGCAATAGGAATTTTTGGGTTAGGTCAATCCGTTCGCGAGATATGGGAGTTTGAAGCTAAGAAATGGTTATGAAGACAACAAATTTTTCGCACTTCTGCTGCTCCAAACGCTTAACCAGAATGGCCTAGGGAAAAAATACGCATATCGTTGTAATCGGGCGAGTTTCTACTTTCAGACGAAGCAGGAAGTTCTGGGTTTGGTCAATCCGTTCGCGAGATATGGGAGTTTGAAGCTAAGAAATGGTTGAGAAGACAACAAATTTTTCGCACTCCTGCTGCTCCTAACGCTTAACCAGAATGGCCTAGGGAAAAAATTCACATACCGTTGTAATCGGGCGAGTTTCTACTTTCAGATGCAACAGGAATTTTTGGGTTAGGTCAATCCGTTCGCGAGATATGGGAGTTTGAAGCTAAGAAATGATTGAGAAGACAACAAATTTTTCGCATTCCTGCAGCTCCTAACGCTTAACCAGAATGGCCTAGGGAAAAAATACACATATCGTTGTAATCGGGCGAGTTTCTACTTTCAGACGCAGCAGGAACTTCTGGGTTTGGTCCATCCGTTCGCGAGATATGGGAGTTTGAAGCTAAGAAATGGTTATGAAGACAACAAATTTTTCGCACTTCTGCTGCTCCAAACGCTTAACCAGAATGGCATAGGGAAGAAATACGCATATCGTTGTAATCGGGCGAGTTTCTACTTTCAGACGCAGCAGGAACTTCTGGGTTTGGCCAATCCGTTCGCGAGATATGGGAGTTTGAAGCCAAGAAATGGTTGAGAAGGCAAAAAATTTTTCGCAATTCTGCTGCTCCAAACGCTTAACCAGAATGGCCTAGGGAAGAAATACACATACCGTTGTAATCGGGCGAGTTTCTACTTTCAGACCCAACAGGAATTTTTGGGTTAGGTCAATCCGTTCGCGAGATATGGGAGTTTGAAGCCAAGAAATGGTTGAGAAGGCAAACAATTTTTCGCTATTCTGCTGCTCCAAACGCTTAACCAGAATGGCCTAGGGAAAAAATACACATACCGTTGTAATCGGGCGAGTTTCTTCTTTCAGATGCAACAAGAATTTTTGGGTTAGGTCAATCCGTTCGCGAGATATGGGAGTTTGAAGCTAAGAAATGGTAAAGAAGACAACAAATTTTTCGCACTACTGCTGCTCCAAACGCTTAACCAGAATGGCCTAGGGAAAAAATACACATACCGTTGTAATCGGGCGAGTTTCTACTTTCAGACGCAACAGGAATTTTTGGGTTAGGTCAATCCGTTCGCGAGATATGGGAGTTTGAAGCCAAGAAATGGTTGAGAAGGCAAAAAATTTTTCGCAATTCTGCTGCTCCACACGCTTAACCAGAATGGCCTAGGGAAGAAATACACATACCGTTGTAATCGGGCGAGTTTCTACTTTCAGACCCAACAGGAATTTTTGGGTTAGGTCAATCCGTTCGCGAGATATGGGAGTTTGAAGCCAAGAAATGGTTGAGAAGGCAAACAATTTTTCGCTATTCTGCTGCTCCAAACGCTTAACCAGAATGGCCTAGGGAAAAAATACACATACCGTTGTAATCGGGCGAGTTTCTTCTTTCAGATGCAACAAGAATTTTTGGGTTAGGTCAATCCGTTCGCGAGATATGGGAGTTTGAAGCTAAGAAATGGTAAAGAAGACAACAAATTTTTCGCACTACTGCTGCTCCAAACGCTTAACCAGAATGGCCTAGGGAAAAAATACACATACCGTTGTAATCGGGCGAGTTTCTACTTTCAGACGCAACAGGAATTTTTGGGTTATGTCAATCCGTTCGCGAGATATGGGAGTTTGATGCCAAGAAATGGTTGAGAAGGCAAAAAATTTTTCGCAACTCTGCTGCTCCACACGCTTAATCAGAATGGCCTAAGGGAAAAAATACACATACCGTTGTAATCGGACGAGTTTCTACTTTCAGATGCAACAGGAATTTTTGGGTTAAGTCAATCCGTTCGCGAGATATGGGAGTTTGAAGCCAAGAAATGGTTGAGAAGGCAAAAAATTTTTCGCAATTCTGCTGCTCCTAACGCTTAACCAGAATTGCCTAGGGAAAAAATACACATACCGCTGTAATCGGGCGAGTTTCTACTTTCAGATGCAATAGGAATTTTTGGGTTAGGTCAATCCGTTCGCGAGATATGGGAGTTTGAAGCCAAGAAATGGTTGAGAAGGCAAACAATTTTTCACTATTCTGCTGCTCCAATCGCTTAACCAGAATGGCCTAGGGAAAAAATACGCATATCGTTGTAATCGGGCGAGTTTCTACTTTCAGACGCAGCAGGAACTTCTGGGTTTGGCCAAACCGTTCGCGAGATATGGGAGTTTGAAGCTAAGAAATGGTTGAGAAGACAACAAATTTTTCGCAATTCTGCTGCTCCTAACGCTTAACCAGAATGGCCTAGGGAAAAAATACACATACCGCTGTAATCGGGCGAGTTTCTACATTCAGATGCAATAGGAATTTTTGGGTTAGGTCAATACGTTCGCGAGATATGGGAGTTTGAAGCTAAGAAATGGTTATGAAGACAACAAATTTTTCGCACTTCTGCTGCTCCAAACGCTTAATCAGAATGGCCTAGGGAAAAAATACACACACCGTTGTAATCGGCCTAGCTTCTACTTTCAGACGCAACAGGAATTTTTGGGTTAGGTCAATCCGTTCGCGAGATATGGGAGTTTGAAGCTAAGAAATGATTGAGAAGACAACAAATTTTTCGCACTTCTGCTGCTCCAAACGCTTAACCAGAATGGCCTAGGGAAAAAATACGCATATCGTTGTAATCGGGCGAGTTTCTACTTTCAGACGCAGCAGGAACTTCTGGGTTTGGCCAATCCGTTCGCGAGATATGGGAGTTTGAAGCTAAGAAATAGTTGAGAAGACAACAAATTTTTCGCAATTCTGCTGCTCCTAACGCTTAACCAGAATGGCCTAGGGAAAAAATACACATATCGTTGTAATCGGGCGAGTTTCTACTTTCAGACGCAGCAGGAACTTCTGGGTTTGGTCAATCCGTTCGCGAGATATGGGAGCTTGAAGCTAAGAAATGGTTGAGAAGACAACAACTTTTTCGCACTTCTGCTGCTCCTAACGCTTAACCAGAATGGCCTAGGGAAAAAATACGCATATCGTTGTAATCGGGCGAGTTTCTACTTTCAGACGCAGCAGGAACTTCTGGGTTTGGCCAAACCGTTCGCGAGATATGGGAGTTTGAAGCTAAGAAATGGTTGAGAAGACAACAAATTTTTCGCAATTCTGCTGCTCCTAACGCTTAACCAGAATGGCCTAGGGAAAAAATACACATACCGCTGTAATCGGGCGAGTTTCTACATTCAGATGCAATAGGAATTTTTGGGTTAGGTCAATACGTTCGCGAGATATGGGACTTTCAAGCTAAGAAATGGTTGACAAGACAATAAATTTTTCGCACTTCTGCTGCTCCAATCGCTTAACCAGAATTGCTTAGGGAGAAACTACACATACCGCTGTAATCGGGCGAGTTTCTACTTTCAGATGCAATAGGAATTTTTGGGTTAGGTCAATACGTTCGCGAGATATGGGACTTTCAAGCTAAGAAATGGTTGACAAGACAATAAATTTTTCGCACTTCTGCTGCTCCAATCGCTTAACCAGAATGGCCTAAGGGAAAAATACACGTACCGTTGTAATCGGGCGAGTTTCTACTTTCAGATGCAATAGGAATTTTTGGGTTAGGTCAATCCGTTCGCGAGATATGGGAGTTTGAAGCTAAGAAATGGTTATGAAGACAACAAATTTTTCGCACTTCTGCTGCTCCAAACGCTTAACCAGAATGGCCTAGGGAAAAAATACGCATATCGTTGTAATCGGGCGAGTTTCTACTTTCAGACGAAGCAGGAACTTCTGGGTTTGGTCAATCCGTTCGCGAGATATGGGAGTTTGAAGCTAAGAAATGGTTGAGAAGACAACAAATTTTTCGCACTCCTGCTGCTCCTAACGCTTAACCAGAATGGCCTAGGGAAAAAATTCACATACCGTTGTAATCGGGCGAGTTTCTACTTTCAGATGCAACAGGAATTTTTGGGTTAGGTCAATCCGTTCGCGAGATATGGGAGTTTGAAGCTAAGAAATGATTGAGAAGACAACAAATTTTTCGCATTCCTGCAGCTCCTAACGCTTAACCAGAATGGCCTAGGGAAAAAATACACATATCGTTGTAATCGGGCGAGTTTCTACTTTCAGACGCAGCAGGAACTTCTGGGTTTGGTCCATCCGTTCGCGAGATATGGGAGTTTGAAGCTAAGAAATGGTTATGAAGACAACAAATTTTTCGCACTTCTGCTGCTCCAAACGCTTAACCAGAATGGCATAGGGAAGAAATACGCATATCGTTGTAATCGGGCGAGTTTCTACTTTCAGACGCAGCAGGAACTTCTGGGTTTGGCCAATCCGTTCGCGAGATATGGGAGTTTGAAGCCAAGAAATGGTTGAGAAGGCAAAAAATTTTTCGCAATTCTGCTGCTCCAAACGCTTAACCAGAATGGCCTAGGGAAGAAATACACATACCGTTGTAATCGGGCGAGTTTCTACTTTCAGACCCAACAGGAATTTTTGGGTTAGGTCAATCCGTTCGCGAGATATGGGAGTTTGAAGCCAAGAAATGGTTGAGAAGGCAAACAATTTTTCGCTAGTCTGCTGCTCCAAACGCTTAACCAGAATGGCCTAGGGAAAAAATACACATACCGTTGTAATCGGGCGAGTTTCTTCTTTCAGATGCAACAAGAATTTTTGGGTTAGGTCAATCCGTTCGCGAGATATGGGAGTTTGAAGCTAAGAAATGGTAAAGAAGACAACAAATTTTTCGCACTACTGCTGCTCCAAACGCTTAACCAGAATGGCCTAGGGAAAAAATACACATACCGTTGTAATCGGGCGAGTTTCTACTTTCAGACGCAACAGGAATTTTTGGGTTAGGTCAATCCGTTCGCGAGATATGGGAGTTTGAAGCCAAGAAATGGTTGAGAAGGCAAAAAATTTTTCGCAATTCTGCTGCTCCACACGCTTAACCAGAATGGCCTAGGGAAGAAATACACATACCGTTGTAATCGGGCGAGTTTCTACTTTCAGACCCAACAGGAATTTTTGGGTTAGGTCAATCCGTTCGCGAGATATGGGAGTTTGAAGCCAAGAAATGGTTGAGAAGGCAAACAATTTTTCGCTATTCTGCTGCTCCAAACGCTTAACCAGAATGGCCTAGGGAAAAAATACACATACCGTTGTAATCGGGCGAGTTTCTTCTTTCAGATGCAACAAGAATTTTTGGGTTAGGTCAATCCGTTCGCGAGATATGGGAGTTTGAAGCTAAGAAATGGTAAAGAAGACAACAAATTTTTCGCACTACTGCTGCTCCAAACGCTTAACCAGAATGGCCTAGGGAAAAAATACACATACCGTTGTAATCGGGCGAGTTTCTACTTTCAGACGCAACAGGAATTTTTGGGTTATGTCAATCCGTTCGCGAGATATGGGAGTTTGATGCCAAGAAATGGTTGAGAAGGCAAAAAATTTTTCGCAACTCTGCTGCTCCACACGCTTAATCAGAATGGCCTAAGGGAAAAAATACACATACCGTTGTAATCGGACGAGTTTCTACTTTCAGATGCAACAGGAATTTTTGGGTTAAGTCAATCCGTTCGCGAGATATGGGAGTTTGAAGCCAAGAAATGGTTGAGAAGGCAAAAAATTTTTCGCAATTCTGCTGCTCCTAACGCTTAACCAGAATTGCCTAGGGAAAAAATACACATACCGCTGTAATCGGGCGAGTTTCTACTTTCAGATGCAATAGGAATTTTTGGGTTAGGTCAATCCGTTCGCGAGATATGGGAGTTTGAAGCCAAGAAATTGTTGAGAAGGCAAAACATTTTTCGCAATTCTGCTGCTCCAAACGCTTAACCAGAATGGCCTAGGGAAAAAATACGCATATCGTTGTAATCGGGTGAGTTTCCACTATCAGACGCAGCAGGAACTTCTGGGTTTGATCAATCCGTTCGCGAGATATGGGAGTTTGAAGCCAAGAAATGGTTGAGAAGGCAAAAAATTTTTCGCAATTCTGCTGCTCCAAACGCTTAACCAGAATGGCCTAGGGAAGAAATACACATACCGTTGTAATCGGGCGAGTTTCTACTTTCAGACCCAACAGGAATTTTTGGGTTAGATCAATCCGTTCGCGAGAAATGGGAGTTTGAAGCCAAGAAATGGTTGAGAAGGCAAACAATTTTTCACTATTCTGCTGCTCCAATCGCTTAACCAGAATGGCCCAGGGAAAAAATACACATACCGTTGTAATCGGGCGAGTTTCTTCTTTCAGATGCAACAAGAATTTTTGTGTTAGGTCAATCCGTTCGCGAGATATGGGAGTTTGAAGCTAAGAAATGGTAAAGAAGACAACAAATTTTTCGCACTACTGCTGCTCCAAACGCTTAACCAGGATGGCCTAGGGAAAAAATACACATACCGTTGTAATCGGGCGAGTTTCTACTTTCAGACGCAACAGGAATTTTTGGGTTTGGCCAATCCGTTCGCGAGATATGGGAGTTTGAAGCTAAGAAATGGTTGAGAAGACAACAAATTGTTCGCACTTCTGCTGCTCCAAACGCTTAACCAGAATGGCCTAGGGAAAAAATACGCATATCGTTGTAATCGGGCGAGTTTCTACTTTCAGACGCAGCAGGAACTTCTGGGTTTGGCCAATCCGTTCGCGAGATATGGGAGTTTGAAGCTAAGAAATGGTTGAGAAGACAACAAATTTTTCGCAATTCTGCTGCTCCTAACGCTTAACCAGAATGGCCTAGGGAAAAAATACACATATCGTTGTAATCGGGCGAGTTTCTACTTTCAGACGCAGCAGGAACTTCTGGGTTTGGTCAATCCGTTCGCGAGATATGGGAGTTTGAAGCTAAGAAATGGTTGAGAAGACAACAACTTTTTCGCACTTCAGCTGCTCCTAACGCTTAACCAGAATGGCCTAGGGAAAAAATACGCATATCGTTGTAATCGGGCGAGTTTCTACATTCAGACGCAGCAGGAACTTCTGGGTTTGGCCAAACCGTTCGCGAGATATGGGTGTTTGAAGCTAAGAAATGGTTGAGAAGACAACAAATTTTTCGCACTTCTGCTGCTCCTAACGCTTAACCAGAATGGCCTAGGGAAAAAATACACATACCGTTGCAATCGGGCGAGTTTCTACTTTCAGATGCAACAGGAATTTTTGGGTTAGGTCAATCCGTTCGCGAGATATGGTAGTTTGAAGCTAAGAAATGATTGAGAAGACAACAAATTTTTCGCACTTCTGCTGCTCCTAACGCTTAACCAGAATGGCCTAGGGAAAAGATACACATATCGTTGTAATCGGGCGAGTTTCTACTTTCAGACGCAGCAGGAACTTCTGGGTTTGGTCAATCCGTTCGCGAGATATGGGAGTTTGAAGCTAAGAAATGATTGAGAAGACAACAAATTTTTCGCACTTCTGCTGCTCCAAACGCTTAACCAGAATGGCATAGGGAAAAAATACGCATATCGTTGTAATCGGGCGAGTTTCTACTTTCAGACGAAGCAGGAACTTCTGGGTTTGGTCAATCCGTTCGCGAGATATGGGAGTTTGAAGCTAAGAAATGGTTGAGAAGACAACAAATTTTTCGCACTCCTGCTGCTCCTAACGCTTAACCAGAATGGCCTAGGGAAAAAATTCACATGCCGTTGTAATCGGGCGAGCTTCTACTTTCAGATGCAACAGGAATTTTTGGGTTAGGTCAATCCGTTCGCGAGATATGGGAGTTTGAAGCTAAGAAATGATTGAGAAGACAACAAATTTTTCGCACTTCTGCTGCTCCAAACGCTTAACCAGAATGGCCTAGGGAAAAAATACGCATATCGTTGTAATCGGGCGAGTTTCTACTTTCAGACGAAGCAGGAACTTCTGGGTTTGGTCAATCCGTTCGCGAGATATGGGAGTTTGAAGCTAAGAAATGGTTGAGAAGACAACAAATTTTTCGCACTCCTGCTGCTCCTAACGCTTAACCAGAATGGCCTAGGGAAAAAATTCACATACCGTTGTAATCGGGCGAGTTTCTACTTTCAGATGCAACAGGAATTTTTGGGTTAGGTCAATCCGTTCGCGAGATATGGGAGTTTGAAGCTAAGAAATGATTGAGAAGACAACAAATTTTTCGCATTCCTGCAGCTCCTAACGCTTAACCAGAATGGCCTAGGGAAAAAATACACATATCGTTGTAATCGGGCGAGTTTCTACTTTCAGACGCAGCAGGAACTTCTGGGTTTGGTCCATCCGTTCGCGAGGTATGGGAGTTTGAAGCTAAGAAATGGTTATGAAGACAACAAATTTTTCGCACTTCTGCTGCTCCAAACGCTTAACCAGAATGGCATAGGGAAGAAGTACGCATATCGCTGTAATCGGGCGAGTTTCTACTTTCAGACGCAGCAGGAACTTCTGGGTTTGGCCAATCCGTTCGCGAGATATGGGAGTTTGAAGCCAAGAAATGTTGAGAAGGCAAAAAATTTTTCGCAATTCTGCTGCTCCAAACGCTTAACCAGAATGGCCTAGGGAAGAAATACACATACCGTTGTAATCGGGCGAGTTTCTACTTTCAGACCCAACAGGAATTTTTGGGTTAGGTCAATCCGTTCGCGAGATATGGGAGTTTGAAGCCAAGAAATGGTTGAGAAGGCAAACAATATTTCGCTATTCTGCTGCTCCAAACGCTTAACCAGAATGGCCTAGGGAAAAAATACACATACCGTTGTAATCGGGCGAGTTTCTTCTTTCAGATGCAACAAGAATTTTGGGTTAGGTCAATCCGTTCGCGAGATATGGGAGTTTGAAGCTAAGAAATGGTAAAGAAGACAACAAATTTTTCGCACTACTGCTGCTCCAAACGCTTAACCAGAATGGCCTAGGGAAAAAATACACATACCGTTGTAATCGGGCGAGTTTCTACTTTCAGACGCAACAGGAATTTTTTGGGTTAGGTCAATCCGTTCGCGAGATATGGGAGTTTGAAGCCAAGAAATGGTTGAGAAGGCAAAAAATTTTTCGCAATTCTGCTGCTCCACACGCTTAATCAGAATGGCCTAAGGGAAAAAATACACATACCGTTGTAATCGACGAGTTTCTACTTTCAGATGCAACAGGAATTTTTGGGTTAAGTCAATCCGTTCGCGAGATATGGGAGTTTGAAGCCAAGAAATGGTTGAGAAGGCAAAAAATTTTTCGCAATTCTGCTGCTCCTAACGCTTAACCAGAATTGCCTAGGGAAAAAATACACATACCGCTGTAATCGGGCGAGTTTCTACTTTCAGATGCAATAGGAATTTTTGGGTTAGGTCAATCCGTTCGCGAGATATGGGAGTTTGAAGCCAAGAAATTGTTGAGAAGGCAAAACATTTTTCGCAATTCTGCTGCTCCAAACGCTTAACCAGAATGGCCTAGGGAAAAAATACGCATATCGTTGTAATCGGGTGAGTTTCCACTATCAGACGCAGCAGGAACTTCTGGGTTTGATCAATCCGTTCGCGAGATATGGGAGTTTGAAGCCAAGAAATGGTTGAGAAGGCAAAAAATTTTTCGCAATTCTGCTGCTCCAAACGCTTAACCAGAATGGCCTAGGGAAGAAATACACATACCGTTGTAATCGGGCGAGTTTCTACTTTCAGACCCAACAGGAATTTTTGGGTTAGATCAATCCGTTCGCGAGAAATGGGAGATTGAAGCCAAGAAATGGTTGAGAAGGCAAACAATTTTTCGCTATTCTGCTGCTCCAAACGCTTAACCAGAATGGCCTAGGGAAAAAATACACATACCGTTGTAATCGGGCGAGTTTCTTCTTTCAGATGCAACAAGAATTTTTGTGTTAGGTCAATCCGTTCGCGAGATATGGGAGTTTGAAGCTAAGAAATGGTAAAGAAGACAACAAATTTTTCGCAATACTGCTGCTCCAAACGCTTAACCAGGATGGCCTAGGGAAAAAATACACATACCGTTGTAATCGGGCGAGTTTCTACTTTCAGACGCAACAGGAATTTTTGGGTTAGGTCAATCCGTTCGCGAGATATGGGAGTTTGAGGCCAAGAAATGGTTGAGAAGGCAAAAAATTTTTCGCAATTCTGCTGCTCCACACGCTTAACCAGAATTGCCTAGGGAAAGAATACACATATCGTTGTAATCGGGCGAGTTTCTACTTTCAGACGCAGCAGGAACTTCTGGGTTTGGTCAATCCGTTCGCGAGATATGGGAGTTTGAGGCCAAGAAATGGTTGAGAAGGCAAAAAATTTTTCGCAATTCTGCTGCTCCAAACGCTTAACCAGAATGGCCTAGGGAAAAGATACACATACCGTTGTAATCGGGCGAGTTTCTTCTTTCAGATGCAACAAGAATTTTTGGGTTAGGTCAATCCGTTCGCGAGATATGGGAGTTTGAAGCTAAGAAATGGTAAAGAAGATAAAAAATTTTTCGCACTACTGCTGCTCCAAACGCTTAACCAGAATGGCCTAGGGAAAAAATACACATACCGTTGTAATCGGGCGAGTTTCTACTTTCAGACGCAACAGGAATTTTTGGGTTAGGTCAATCCGTTCGCGAGATATGGGAGTTTGAAGCCAAGAAATGGTTGAGAAGGCAAAAAATTTTTCGCAATTCTGCTGCTCCACACGCTTAACCAGAATGGCCTAAGGGAAAAAATACACATACCGTTGTAATCGGACGAGTTTCTACTTTCAGATGCAACAGAATTTTTGGGTTAAGTCAATCCGTTCGCGAGATATGGGAGTTTGAAGCCAAGAAATGGTTGAGAAGGCAAAAAATTTTTCGCAATTCTGCTGCTCCTAACGCTTAACCAGAATTGCCTAGGGAAACGATACACATACCGCTGTAATCGGGCGAGTTTCTACTTTCAGATGCAATAGGAATTTTTGGGTTAGGTCAATCCGTTCGCGAGATATGGGAGTTTGAAACCAAGAAATTGTTGAGAAGGCAAAACATTTTTCGCAATTCTGCTGCTCCAAACGCTTAACCAGAATGGCCTAGGGAAAAAATACGCATATCGTTGTAATCGGGTGAGTTTCTACTTTCAGACGCAGCAGGAACTTCTGGGTTTGATCAACCCGTTCGCGAGATATGGAGTTTGAAGCCAAGAAATGGTTGAGAAGACAACAAATATTTCGCAATACTGCTGCTCCAAACGCTTAACCAGGATGGCCTAGGGAAAAAATACACATACCGTTGTAATCGGGCGTGTTTCTACTTTCAGACGCAACAGGAATTTTTGGGTTAGGTCAATCCGTTCGCGAGATATGGGAGTTTGAGGCCAAGAAATGGTTGAGAAGGCAAAAAATTTTTCGCAATTCTGCTGCTCCAAACGCTTAACCAGAATGGCATAGGGAAAAAATACACATACCGTTGTAATCGGGCGAGTTTCTACTTTCAGATGCAATAGGAATTTTTGGGTTAGGTCAATCCGTTCGCGAGATATGGGACTTTGAAGCTAAGAAATGGTTAAGAAGACAACAAATTTTTCGCACTTCTGCTGCTGCAAACGCTTAACCCGAATGGCCTAGGGAAAAAATACACATACCGCTGTAATCGGGCGAGTTTCTACTTTCAGATGCAATAGGAATTTTTGGGTAAGGTCAATCCGTTCGCGAGATATGGGACTTTCAAGGTAAGAAATGGTGGACAAGACAATAAATTTTTCGCACTTCTGCTGCTCCAATCGCTTAACCAGAATGGCCTAAGGGAAAAATACACGTACCGTTGTAATCGGGCGAGTTTCTACTTTCAGATGCAACAGGAATTTTTGGGTTAGGTCAATCCGTTCGCGAGATATGGGAGTTTGAAGCTAAGAAATGATTGAGAAGACAACAAATTTTTCGCACTTCTGCTGCTCCTAACGCTTAACCAGAATGGCCTAGGGAAAAGATACACATATCGTTGTAATCGGGCGAGTTTCTACTTTCAGACGCAGCAGGAACTTCTGGGTTTGGTCAATCCGTTCGCGAGATATGGGAGTTTGAAGCTAAGAAATGGTTGAGAAGACAACAACTTTTTCGCACTTCTGCTGCTCCTAACGCTTAACCAGAATGGCCTAGAGAAAAAATACACATACCGTTGCAATCGGGCGAGTTTCTACTTTCAGATGCAACAGGAATTTTTGGGTTAGGTCAATCCGTTCGCGAGATATGGGAGTTTGAAGCTAAGAAATGATTGAGAAGACAACAAATTTTTCGCACTTCTGCTGCTCCAAACGCTTAACCAGAATGGCCTAGGGAAAAAATACGCATATCGTTGTAATCGGGCGAGTTTCTACTTTCAGACGCAGCAGGAACTTCTGGGTTTGGTCAATCCGTTCGCGAGATATGGGAGTTTGAGGCCAAGAAATGGTTGAGAAGGCAAAAAATTTTTCGCAATTCTGCTGCTCCAAACGCTTAACCAGAATGGCCTAGGGAAGAAATACACATACCGTTGTAATCGGGCGAGTTCCTACTTTCAGACCCAACAGGAATTTTTGGGTTAGGTCAATCCGTTCGCGAGATATGGGAGTTTGAAGCCAAGAAATGGTTGAGAAGGCAAACAATTTTTCGCCATTCTGCTGCTCCAAACGCTTAACCAGAATGGCCTAGGGAAAAGATACACATACCGTTGTAATCGGGCGAGTTTCTTCTTTCAGATGCAACAAGAATTTTTCGGTTAGGTCAATCCGTTCGCGAGATATGGGAGTTTGAAGCTAAGAAATGGTAAAGAAGATAACAAATTTTTCGCACTACTGCTGCTCCAAACGCTTAACCAGAATGGCCTAGGGAAAAAATACACATACCGCTGTAATCGGGCGAGTTTCTACTTTCAGATGCAATAGGAATTTTTGGGTTAGGTCAATCCGTTCGCGAGATATGGGAGTTTGAAACCAAGAAATTGTTGAGAAGGCAAAACATTTTTCGCAATTCTGCTGCTCCAAACGCTTAACCAGAATGGCCTAGGGAAAAAATACGCATATCGTTGTAATCGGGTGAGTTTCTACTTTCAGACGCAGCAGGAACTTCTGGGTTTGATCAATCCGTTCGCGAGATATGGGAGTTTGAAGCCAAGAAATGGTTGAGAAGGCAAAAAATTTTTCGCAATTCTGCTGCTCCAAACGCTTAACCAGAATGGCCTAGGGAAGAAATACACATACCGTTGTAATCGGGCGAGTTTCTACTTTCAGACCCAACAGGAATTTTTGGGTTAGGTCAATCCGTTCGCGAGAAATGGGAGTTTGAAGCCAAGAAATGGTTGAGAAGGCAAACAATTTTTCGCTATTCTGCTGCTCCAAACGCTTAACCAGAATGGCCTAGGGAAAAAATACACATACCGTTGTAATCGGGCGAGTTTCTTCTTTCAGATGCAACAAGAATTTTTGGGTTAGGTCAATCCGTTCGCGAGATATGGGAGTTTGAAGCTAAGAAATGGTAAAGAAGACAACAAATATTTCGCAATACTGCTGCTCCAAACGCTTAACCAGGATGGCCTAGGGAAAAAATACACATACCGTTGTAATCGGGCGTGTTTCTACTTTTAGACGCAACAGGAATTTTTGGGTTAGGTCAATCCGTTCGCAAGATATGGGAGTTTGAGGCCAAGAAATGGTTGAGAAGGCAAAAAATTTTTCGCAATTCTGCTGCTCCAAACGCTTAACCAGAATGGCATAGGGAAAAAATACACATACCGTTGTAATCGGGCGAGTTTCTACTTTCAGATGCAATAGGAATTTTTGGGTTAGGTCAATCCGTTCGCGAGATATGGGAGTTTGAAGCTAAGAAATGGTTAAGAAGACAACAAATTTTTCGCACTTCTGCTGCTGCAAACGCTTAACCCGAATGGCCTAGGGAAAAAATACACATACCGCTGTAATCGGGCGAGTTTCTACTTTCAGATGCAATAGGAATTTTTGGGTAAGGTCAATCCGTACGCGAGATATGGGACTTTCAAGGTAAGAAATGGTGGACAAGACAATAAATTTTTCGCAATTCTGCTGCTCCAATCGCTTAACCAGAATGGCCTAAGGGAAAAATACACGTACCGTTGTAATCGGGCGAGTTTCTACTTTCAGATGCAATAGGAATTTTTGGGTAAGGTCAATCCGTACGCGAGATATGGGACTTTCAAGGTAAGAAATGGTGGACAAGACAATAAATTTTTCGCACTTCTGCTGCTCCAATCGCTTAACCAGAATGGCCTAAGGGAAAAATACACGTACCGTTGTAATCGGGCGAGTTTCTACTTTCAGATGCAATAGGAATTTTTGGGTTAGGTCAATCCGTTCGCGAGATATGGGAGTTTGAAGCTAAGAAATGGTTATGAAGACAACAAATTTTTCGCACTTCTGCTGCTCCAAACGCTTAATCATAATGGCCTAGGGCAAAAATACACATACCGTTGTAATCGGGCGAGTTTCTACTTTCAGACGCAACAGGAATTTTTGGGTTAGGTCAATCCGTTCGCGAGATATGGAGGTTTGAAGCTAAGAAATGGTGAGAAGACAACAAATTTTTCGCACTTCTGCTGCTCCAAACGCTTAACCAGAATGGCCTAGGGAAAAAATACACATACCGTTGTAATCGGGCGAGTTTCTACTTTCAGATGCAAGAGGAATTTTTGGGTTAGGTCAATCCGTTCGCGAGATATGGGACTTTCAAGCTAAGAAATGGTTGACAAGACAATAAATTTTTCGCACTTCTGCTGCTCCAATCGCTTAACCAGAATGGCCTAAGGGAAAAATACACGTACCGTTGTAATCGGGCGAGTTTCTACTTTCAGATGCAATAGGAACTTTTGGGTTTGGTTAGTCCGTTCGCGAGATATGGGAGTTTGAAGCCAAGAAATGGTTGAGAAGGCAAAAAATTTTTCGCAATTCTGCTGCTCCAAACGCTTAACCAGAATTGCGCAGGGAAAAAATACACATACCGCTGTAATCGGGCGAGTTTCTACTTTCAGATGCAATAGGAATTTTTGGGTTGGGTCAGTCCGTTCGCGAGATATGGGAGTTTGAAGCCAAGAAATGGTTGAGAAGGCAAAACATTTTTCGCAATTCTGCTGCTCCAAACGCTTAACCAGAATGGCCTAGGGAAAAAATACGCATATCCTTGTAATCGGGAGAGTTTCTACTTTCAGACGCAGCAGGAATTTTTGGGTTTGGTCAATCCGTTCGCGAGATATGGGACTTTGAAGCTAAGAAATGGTTGAGAAGACAACAAATTTTTCGCAATTCTGCTGCGCCAAACGCTTAACCAGAATGGGCTACGGAAAAAATACACATACCGTTGTAATCGGGAGAGTTTCTACTTTCATACGCAACAGGAATTTTTGGGTTAGGTCTATCCGTTCGCGAGATATGGGAGTTTGAAGCCAAGAAATGGTTGAGAAGGCATACAATTTTTCGCAATTCTGCTGATCCAAACGCTTAACCAGAATGGCCTAGGGAAAAAATACACATACCGTGGTAATCGGGCGAGTTTCTTCTTTCAGATGCAACAAGAATTTTTGGGTTAGGTCAATCCGTTCGCGAGATATGGGAGTTTGAAGCCAAGAAATGGTAAAGAAGACACCAAATTTTTCGCACTACTGCTGCTCCAAACGCTTAACCAGAATGGCCTAGGGAAAAAATACACATACCGCTGTAATCGGGCGAGTTTCTACTTTCAGATGCAATAGGAATTTTTGGGTTAGGTCAATCCGTTCGCGAGATATGGGAGTTTGAAGCCAAGAAATGGTTGAGAAGGCAAAACATTTTTCGCAATTCTGCTGCTCCAAACGCTTTACCAGAATGGCCTAGGGAAAAAATACGCATATCGTTGTAATCGGGTGAGTTTCTACTTTCAGACGCAGCAGGAACTTCTGGGTTTGGTCAATCCGTTCGCGAGATATGGGAGTTTGAAGCCAAGAAATGGTTGAGAAGGCAAAAAATTTTTCGCAATTCTGCTGCTCCAAACGCTTAACCAGAATGGCCTAGGGAAAAAATACACATACCGTTGTAATCGGGCGAGTTTCTACTTTCAGATGCAATAGGAATTTTTGGGACTGGTCAGTCCGTTCGCGCGATATGGGAGTTTGAAGCCAAGAAATGGTTGAGAAGGCAAAAAAATTTTCGCAATTCTGCTGCTCCAAACGCTTAACCAGAATTGCGCAGGGAAAAATACACATACCGCTGTAATCGGGCGAGTTTCTACTTTCAGATGCAATAGGAATTTTTGGGTTGGGTCAGTCCGTTCGCGAGATATGGGAGTTTGAAGCCAAGAAATGGTTGAGAAGGCAAAACATATTTCGCAATTCTGCTGCTCCAAACGCTTAACCAGAATGGCCTAGGGAAAAAATACACATACCGTTGTAATCGGGAGAGTTTCTACTTTCACACGCAACAGGAATTTTTGGGTTAGGTCTATCCGTTCGCGAGATATGGGAGTTTGAAGCCAAGAAATGGTTGAGAAGGCATACAATTTTTCGCAATTCTGCTGATCCAAACGCTTAACCAGAATGGCCTAGGGAAAAAATACACATACCGTGGTAATCGGGCGAGTTTCTTCTTTCAGATGCAACAAGAATTTTTGGGTTAGGTCAATCCGTTCGCGAGATATGGGAGTTTGAAGCCAAGAAATGGTAAAGAAGACAACAAATTTTTCGCACTACTGCTGCTCCAATCGCTTAACCAGAATGGCCTAGGGAAAAAATTCACATACCGTTGTAATCGGGCGAGTTTCTACTTTCAGACGCAACAGGAATTTTTGGGTTAGGTCAATCCGTTCGCGAAATATGGGAGTTTGAAGCCAAGAAATGGTTGAGAAGGCAAAAAATTTTTCGCAATTCTGCTGCTCCACGCGCTTAACCAGAATGGCCTAGGGAAAAAATTCACATACCGTTGTAATCGGACGAGCTTCTACTTTCAGATGCAACAGGAATTTTTGGGTTAGGTCAATCCGTTCGCGAGATATGGGAGTTTGAAACCAAGAAATGGTTGAGAAGGCAAAAAATTTTTCGCATTTCTGCTGCTCCAAACGCTTAACCAGAATTGCCTAGGGAAAAAATACACATACCGCTGTAATCGGGCGAGTTTCTACTTTCAGATGGAATAGGAATTTTTGGGTTAGGTCAATCCGTTCGCGAGATATGGGAGTTTGAAGCCAAGAAATGGTTGAGAAGGCAAAACATTTTTCGCAATTCTGCTGCTCCAAACGCTTTACCAGAATGGCCTAGGGAAAAAATACGCATATCGTTGTAATCGGGTGAGTTTCTACTTTCAGACGCAGCAGGAACTTCTGGGTTTGGTCAATCCGTTCGCGAGATATGGGAGTTTGAAGCCAAGAAATGGTTGAGAAGGCAAAAAATTTTTCGCAATTCTGCTGCTCCAAACGCTTAACCAGAATGGCCTAGGGAAAAAATACACATACCGTTGTAATCGGGCGAGTTTCTACTTTCAGATGCAATAGGAATTTTTGGGACTGGTCAGTCCGTTCGCGCGATATGGGAGTTTGAAGCCAAGAAATGGTTGAGAAGGCAAAAAAATTTTCGCAATTCTGCTGCTCCAAACGCTTAACCAGAATTGCGCAGGGAAAAAATACACATACCGCTGTAATCGGGCGAGTTTCTACTTTCAGATGCAATAGGAATTTTTGGGTTGGGTCAGTCCGTTCGCGAGATATGGGAGTTTGAAGCCAAGAAATGGTTGAGAAGGCAAAACATATTTCGCAATTCTGCTGCTCCAAACGCTTAACCAGAATGGCCTAGGGAAAAAATACGCATATCCTTGTAATCGGGCGAGTTTCTACTTTCAGACGCAGCAGGAATTTTTGGGTTTGGTCGATCCGTTCGCGAGATATGGGAGTTTGAAGCCAAGAAATGGTTGAGACGGCATACAATTTTTCGCAATTCTGCTGATCCGAACGCTTAACCAGAATGCCCTAGGGAAAAAATACACATACCGTTGTAATCGGGCGAGTTTCTACTTTCACACGCAACAGGAATTTTTGGGTTAGGTCTATCCGTTCGCGAGATATGGGAGTTTGAAGCCAAGAAATGGTTGAGAAGGCAAAAAATTGTTCGCTATTCTGCTGCTTCAAACGCTTAACCAGAATGGCCTAGGGAAAAAATACACATACCGCTGTAATCGGGCGAGTTTCTACTTTCAGATGCAATAGGAATTTTTGGGTTGCGTCCGTCCGTTCGCGAGATATGGGAGTTTGAAGCCAAGAAATGGTTGAGAAGGCAAAACATTTTTCGCAATTCTGCTGCTCCAAACGCTTAACCAGAATGGCCTAGGGAAAAAATTCACATACCGTTGTAATCGGACGAGCTTCTACTTTCAGATGCAACAGGAATTTTTGGGTTAGGTCAATCCGTTCGCGAGATATGGGAGTTTGAAACCAAGAAATGGTTGAGAAGGCAAAAAATTTTTCGCATTTCTGCTGCTCCAAACGCTTAACCAGAATTGCCTAGGGAAAAAATACACATACCGCTGTAATCGGGCGAGTTTCTACTTTCAGATGCAATAGGAATTTTTGGGTTAGGTCAATCCGTTCGCGAGATATGGGAGTTTGAAGCCAAGAAATGGTTGAGAAGGCAAAACATTTTTCGCAATTCTGCTGCTCCAAACGCTTTACCAGAATGGCCTAGGGAAAAAATACGCATATCGTTGTAATCGGGTGAGTTTCTACTTTCAGACGCAGCAGGAACTTCTGGGTTTGGTCAATGCGTTCGCGAGATATGGGAGTTTGAAGCCAAGAAATGGTTGAGAAGGCAAAAAATTTTTCGCAATTCTGCTGCTCCAAACGCTTAACCAGAATGGCCTAGGGAAAAAATACACATACCGTTGTAATCGGGCGAGTTTCTACTTTCAGATGCAATAGGAATTTTTGGGACTGGTCAGTCCGTTCGCGCGATATGGGAGTTTGAAGCCAAGAAATGGTTGAGAAGGCAAAAAAATTTTCGCAATTCTGCTGCTCCAAACGCTTAACCAGAATTGCGCAGGGAAAAAATACACATACCGCTGTAATCGGGCGAGTTTCTACTTTCAGATGCAATAGGAATTTTTGGGTTGGGTCAGTCCGTTCGCGAGATATGGGAGTTTGAAGCCAAGAAATGGTTGAGAAGGCAAAACATATTTCGCAATTCTGCTGCTCCAAACGCTTAACCAGAATGGCCTAGGGAAAAAATACGCATATCCTTGTAATCGGGCGAGTTTCTACTTTCAGACGCAGCAGGAATTTTTGGGTTTGGTCGATCCGTTCGCGAGATATGGGACTTTGAAGCTAAGAAATGGTTGAGAAGACAACAAATTTTTCGCAATTCTGCTGCGCCAAACGCTTAACTAGAATGGGCTAGGGAAAAAATACACATACCGTTGTAATCGGGAGAGTTTCTACTTTCACACGCAACAGGAATTTTTGGGTTAGGTCTATCCGTTCGCGAGATATGGGAGTTTGAAGCCAAGAAATGGTTGAGACGGCATACAATTTTTCGCAATTCTGCTGATCCGAACGCTTAACCAGAATGCCCTAGGGAAAAAATACACATACCGTTGTAATCGGGCGAGTTTCTACTTTCACACGCAACAGGAATTTTTGGGTTAGGTGTATCCGTTCGCGAGATATGGGAGTTTGAAGCGAAGAAATGGTTGAGAAGGCAAAAAATTTTTCGCAATTCTGCTGCTACAAACGCTTAACCAGAATGGCCTAGGGAAAAAATACACATACCGTTGTAATCGGGCGAGTTTCTACTTTTAGATGCAGTAGGAATTTTTGGGTTAGGTCAATCCGTTCGCGAGATATGGGAGTTTGAAGCTAAGAAATGGTTAAGAAGACAACAAATTTTTCGCACTTCTGCTGCTCCAAACGCTTAACCAGAATGGGCTAGGGAAAAAATACACATACCGTTGTAATCGGGCGAGTTTCTACTTTCACACGCAACAGGAATTTTTGGGTTAGGTCTATCCGTTCGCGAGATATGGGAGTTTGAAGCCAAGAAATGGTTGAGAAGGCAAAAAATTGTTCGCTATTCTGCTGCTTCAAACGCTTAACCAGAATGGCCTAGGGAAAAAATACACATACCGCTGTAATCGGGCGAGTTTCTACTTTCAGATGCAATAGGAATTTTTGGCTTGCGTCCGTCCGTTCGCGAGATATGGGAGTTTGAAGCCAAGAAATGGTTGAGAAGGCAAAACATTTTTCGCAATTCTGCTGCTCCAAACGCTTAACCAGAATGGCCTAGGGAAAAAATTCACATACCGTTGTAATCGGACGAGCTTCTACTTTCAGATGCAACAGGAATTTTTGGGTTAGGTCAATCCGTTCGCGAGATATGGGAGTTTGAAACCAAGAAATGGTTGAGAAGGCAAAAAATTTTTCGCATTTCTGATGCTCCAAACGCTTAACCAGAATTGCCTAGGGAAAAAATACACATACCGCTGTAATCGGGCGAGTTTCTACTTTCAGATGCAATAGGAATTTTTGGGTTAGGTCAATCCGTTCGCGAGATATGGGAGTTTGAAGCCAAGAAATGGTTGAGAAGGCAAAACATTTTTCGCAATTCTGCTGCTCCAAACGCTTTACCAGAATGGCCTAGGGAAAAAATACGCATATCGTTGTAATCGGGTGAGTTTCTACTTTCAGACGCAGCAGGAACTTCTGGATTTGGTCAATCCGTTCGCGAGATATGGGAGTTTGAAGCCAAGAAATGGTTGAGAAGGCAAAAAATTTTTCGCAATTCTGCTGCTCCAAACGCTTAACCAGAATGGCCTAGGGAAAAAATACACATACCGTTGTAATCGGGCGAGTTTCTACTTTCAGATGCAATAGGAATTTTTGGGACTGGTCAGTCCGTTCGCGCGATATGGGAGTTTGAAGCCAAGAAATGGTTGAGAAGGCAAAAAAATTTTCGCAATTCTGCTGCTCCAAACGCTTAACCAGAATTGCGCAGGGAAAAAATACACATACCGCTGTAATCGGGCGAGTTTCTACTTTCAGATGCAATAGGAATTTTTGGGTTGGGTCAGTCCGTTCGCGAGATATGGGAGTTTGAAGCCAAGAAATGGTTGAGAAGGCAAAACATATTTCGCAATTCTGCTGCTCCAAACGCTTAACCAGAATGGCCTAGGGAAAAAATACACATACCGCTGTAATCGGGCGAGTTTCTACTTTCAGATGCAATAGGAATTTTTGGGTTAGGTCAATCCGTTCGCGAGATATGGGAGTTTGAAGCCAAGAAATGGTTGAGAAGGCAAAACATTTTTCGCAATTCTGCTGCTCCACGCGCTTAACCAGAATGGCCTAGGGAAAAAATTCACATACCGTTGTAATCGGACGAGCTTCTACTTTCAGATGCAACAGGAATTTTTGGGTTAGGTCAATCCGTTCGCGAGATATGGGAGTTTGAAACCAAGAAATGGTTGAGAAGGCAAAAAATTTTTCGCATTTCTGCTGCTCCAAACGCTTAACCAGAATTGCCTAGGGAAAAAATACACATACCGCTGTAATCGGGCGAGTTTCTACTTTCAGATGCAATAGGAATTTTTGGGTTAGGTCAATCCGTTCGCGAGATATGGGAGTTTGAAGCCAAGAAATGGTTGAGAAGGCAAAACATTTTTCGCAATTCTGCTGCTCCAAACGCTTTACCAGAATGGCCTAGGGAAAAAATACGCATATCGTTGTAATCGGGTGAGTTTCTACTTTCAGACGCAGCAGGAACTTCTGGGTTTGGTCAATCCGTTCGCGAGATATGGGAGTTTGAAGCCAAGAAATGGTTGAGAAGGCAAAAAGTTTTTCGCAATTCTGCTGCTCCAAAAGCTTAACCAGAATGGCCTAGGGAAAAAATACACATACCGTTGTAATCGGGCGAGTTTCTACTTTCAGATGCAATAGGAATTTTTGGGACTGGTCAGTCCGTTCGCGCGATATTGGAGTTTGAAGCCAAGAAATGGTTGAGAAGGCAAAAAAATTTTCGCAATTCTGCTGCTCCAAACGCTTAACCAGAATTGCGCAGGGAAAAAATACACATACCGCTGTAATCGGGCGAGTTTCTACTTTCAGATGCAATAGGAATTTTTGGGTTGGGTCAGTCCGTTCGCGAGATATGGGAGTTTGAAGCCAAGAAATGGTTGAGAAGGCAAAACATATTTCGCAATTCTGCTGCTCCAAACGCTTAACCAGAATGGCCTAGGGAAAAAATACGCATATCCTTGTAATCGGGCGAGTTTCTACTTTCAGACGCAGCAGGAATTTTTGGGTTTGGTCGATCCGTTCGCGAGATATGGGACTTTGAAGCTAAGAAATGGTTGAGAAGACAACAAATTTTTCGCAATTTTGCTGCGCCAAACGCTTAACCAGAATGGGCTAGGGAAAAAATACACATACCGTTGTAATCGGGCGAGTTTCTACTTTTAGATGCAGTAGGAATTTTTGGGTTAGGTCAATCCGTTCGCGAGATATGGGAGTTTGAAGCTAAGAAATGGTTAAGAAGACAACAAATTTTTCGCACTTCTGCTGCTCCAAACGCTTAACCAGAATGGGCTGGGGAAAGAATACACATACCGTTGTAATCGGGCGAGTTTCTACTTTCACACGCAACAGGAATTTTTGGGTTAGGTCTATCCGTTCGCGAGATATGGGAGTTTGAAGCCAAGAAATGGTTGAGAAGGCAAAAAATTGTTCGCTATTCTGCTGCATCAAACGCTTAACCAGAATGGCCTAGGGAAAAAATACACATACCGCTGTAATCGGGCGAGTTTCTACTTTCAGATGCAATAGGAATTTTTGGGTTGGGTCCGTCCGTTCGCGAGATATGGGAGTTTGAAGCCAAGAAATGGTTGAGAAGGCAAAACATTTTTCGCAATTCTGCTGCTCCAAACGCTTAACCAGAATGGCCTAGGGAAAAAATACGCATATCCTTGTAATCGGGCGAGTTTCTACTTTCAGACGCAGCAGGAATTTTTGGGTTTGGTCAATCCGTTCGCGAGATATGGGACTTTGAAGCTAAGAAATGGTTGAGAAGACAACAAATTTTTCGCAATTCTGCTGCGCCAAACGCTTAACCAGAATGGGCTAGAGAAAAAATACACATACCGTTGTAATCGGGAGAGTTTCTACTTTCACATGCAACAGGAATTTTTGGGTTAGGTCTATCCGTTCGCGAGATATGGGAGTTTGAAGACAAGAAATGGTTGAGAAGGCAAGAAATTTTTCGCAATTCTGCTGCTCCAAACGCTTAACCAGAATGGCCTAGGGAAAAAATACACATACCGTTGTAATCGGGCGAGTTTCTACTTTCAGATGCAATAGGAATTTATGGGTTAGGTCAATCCGTTCGCGAGATATGGGAGTTTGAAGCCAAGAAATGGTAGAGAAGGCAAAAAATTTTTCACAATTCTGCTGCTCCAAACGCTTAGCCAGAATGGCCTAGGGAAAAAATACACATACCGTTGTAATCGGGCGAGTTTCTACTTTCAGATGCAATAGGAATTTTTGGGTTAGGTCAATCCGTTCGCGAGATATGGGAGTTTGAAGCCAAGAAATGGTTGAGAAGGCAAAAAATTTTTCGCAATTCTGCTGCTTCAAACGCTTAACCAGAATGGCCTAGGGAAAAAATACACATACCGTTGTAATCGGGCGAGTTTCTACTTTCAGATGCAATAGGAATTTTTGGGTTAGGTCAATCCGTTCGCGAGATATGGGAGATTGAAGACAAGAAATCGTTGAGAAGGCAAAAAATTTTTCGCAATTCTGCTGCTCCGAACGCTTAACCAGAATGGCCTAGGGAAAAAATACACATACCGTTGTAATCGGGCGAGTTTCTACTTTCACATGCAACAGGAACTTTTGGGTTAGGTCAATCCGTTCGCGAGATATGGGAGTTTGAAGCTAAGAAATGGTTGAGAAGACAACAAATTTTTCGCACTTCTGCTGCTCCAAACGCTTAACCAGAACGGCCTAGGGAAAAAATACAAATACCGCTGTAATCGGGAGAGTTTCTACATTCAGATGCAATAGGAATTTTTGGGTTAGGTCAATCCGTTCGCGAGATATGGGAGTTTGAAGACAAGAAATGGTTGAGAAGGCAAAAAATTTTTCGCAATTCTGCTGCTCCAAACGCTTAACCAGAATGGCCTAGGGAAAAAATACACATACCGTTGTAACCGGGCGAGTTTCTACTTTCAGACGGAACAGGAATTTTTGAGTTAGGTCAATCCGTTCGCGAGATATGGGAGTTTGAAGCCAAGAAATGGTTGAGAAGGCAAAAAATTTTTCGCAATTCTGCTGCTCCAAACGCTTTACCAGAATGGCCTAGGGAAAAAATACGCATATCGTTGTAATCGGGTGAGTTTCTACTTTCAGACGCAGCAGGAACTTCTGGGTTTGGTCAATCCGTTCGCGAGATATGGGAGTTTGAAGCCAAGAAATGGTTGAGAAGGCAAAAAGTTTTTCGCAATTCTGCTGCTCCAAACGCTTAACCAGAATTGCGCAGGGAAAAAATACACATACCGCTGTAATCGGGCGAGTTTCTACTTTCAGATGCAATAGGAATTTTTGGGTTGGGTCAGTCCGTTCGCGAGATATGGGAGTTTGAAGCCAAGAAATGGTTGAGAAGGCAAAACATATTTCGCAATTCTGCTGCTCCAAACGCTTAACCAGAATGGCCTAGGGAAAAAATACACATACCGCTGTAATCGGGCGAGTTTCTACTTTCAGATGCAATAGGAATTTTTGGGTTAGGTCAATCCGTTCGCGAGATATGGGAGTTTGAAGCCAAGAAATGGTTGAGAAGGCAAAACATTTTTCGCAATTCTGCTGCTCCACGCGCTTAACCAGAATGGCCTAGGGAAAAAATTCACATACCGTTGTAATCGGACGAGCTTCTACTTTCAGATGCAACAGGAATTTTTGGGTTAGGTCAATCCGTTCGCGAGATATGGGAGTTTGAAACCAAGAAATGGTTGAGAAGGCAAAAAATTTTTCGCATTTCTGCTGCTCCAAACGCTTAACCAGAATTGCCTAGGGAAAAAATACACATACCGCTGTAATCGGGCGAGTTTCTACTTTCAGATGCAATAGGAATTTTTGGGTTAGGTCAATCCGTTCGCGAGATATGGGAGTTTGAAGCCAAGAAATGGTTGAGAAGGCAAAACATTTTTCGCAATTCTGCTGCTCCAAACGCTTTACCAGAATGGCCTAGGGAAAAAATACGCATATCGTTGTAATCGGGTGAGTTTCTACTTTCAGACGCAGCAGGAACTTCTGGGTTTGGTCAATCCGTTCGCGAGATATGGGAGTTTGAAGCCAAGAAATGGTTGAGAAGGCAAAAAGTTTTTCGCAATTCTGCTGCTCCAAAAGCTTAACCAGAATGGCCTAGGGAAAAAATACACATACCGTTGTAATCGGGCGAGTTTCTACTTTCAGATGCAATAGGAATTTTTGGGACTGGTCAGTCCGTTCGCGCGATATTGGAGTTTGAAGCCAAGAAATGGTTGAGAAGGCAAAAAAATTTTCGCAATTCTGCTGCTCCAAACGCTTAACCAGAATTGCGCAGGGAAAAAATACACATACCGCTGTAATCGGGCGAGTTTCTACTTTCAGATGCAATAGGAATTTTTGGGTTGGGTCAGTCCGTTCGCGAGATATGGGAGTTTGAAGCCAAGAAATGGTTGAGAAGGCAAAACATATTTCGCAATTCTGCTGCTCCAAACGCTTAACCAGAATGGCCTAGGGAAAAAATACGCATATCCTTGTAATCGGGCGAGTTTCTACTTTCAGACGCAGCAGGAATTTTTGGGTTTGGTCGATCCGTTCGCGAGATATGGGACTTTGAAGCTAAGAAATGGTTGAGAAGACAACAAATTTTTCGCAATTTTGCTGCGCCAAACGCTTAACCAGAATGGGCTAGGGAAAAAATACACATACCGTTGTAATCGGGCGAGTTTCTACTTTTAGATGCAGTAGGAATTTTTGGGTTAGGTCAATCCGTTCGCGAGATATGGGAGTTTGAAGCTAAGAAATGGTTAAGAAGACAACAAATTTTTCGCACTTCTGCTGCTCCAAACGCTTAACCAGAATGGGCTGGGGAAAGAATACACATACCGTTGTAATCGGGCGAGTTTCTACTTTCACACGCAACAGGAATTTTTGGGTTAGGTCTATCCGTTCGCGAGATATGGGAGTTTGAAGCCAAGAAATGGTTGAGAAGGCAAAAAATTGTTCGCTATTCTGCTGCTTCAAACGCTTAACCAGAATGGCCTAGGGAAAAAATACACATACCGCTGTAATCGGGCGAGTTTCTACTTTCAGATGCAATAGGAATTTTTGGGTTGGGTCCGTCCGTTCGCGAGATATGGGAGTTTGAAGCCAAGAAATGGTTGAGAAGGCAAAACATTTTTCGCAATTCTGCTGCTCCAAACGCTTAACCAGAATGGCCTAGGGAAAAAATACGCATATCCTTGTAATCGGGCGAGTTTCTACTTTCAGACGCAGCAGGAATTTTTGGGTTTGGTCAATCCGTTCGCGAGATATGGGACTTTGAAGCTAAGAAATGGTTGAGAAGACAACAAATTTTTCGCAATTCTGCTGCGCCAAACGCTTAACCAGAATGGGCTAGAGAAAAAATACACATACCGTTGTAATCGGGAGAGTTTCTACTTTCACATGCAACAGGAATTTTTGGGTTAGGTCTATCCGTTCGCGAGATATGGGAGTTTGAAGACAAGAAATGGTTGAGAAGGCAAGAAATTTTTCGCAATTCTGCTGCTCCGAACGCTTAACCAGAATGGCCTAGGGAAAAAATACACATACCGTTGTAATCGGGCGAGTTTCTACTTTCAGATGCAATAGGAATTTATGGGTTAGGTCAATCCGTTCGCGAGATATGGGAGTTTGAAGCCAAGAAATGGTAGAGAAGGCAAAAAATTTTTCACAATTCTGCTGCTCCAAACGCTTAGCCAGAATGGCCTAGGGAAAAAATACACATACCGTTGTAATCGGGCGAGTTTCTACTTTCAGATGCAATAGGAATTTTTGGGTTAGGTCAATCCGTTCGCGAGATATGGGAGTTTGAAGCCAAGAAATGGTTGAGAAGGCAAAAAATTTTTCGCAATTCTGCTGCTTCAAACGCTTAACCAGAATGGCCTAGGGAAAAAATACACATACCGTTGTAATCGGGCGAGTTTCTACTTTCAGATGCAATAGGAATTTTTGGGTTAGGTCAATCCGTTCGCGAGATATGGGAGATTGAAGACAAGAAATCGTTGAGAAGGCAAAAAATTTTTCGCAATTCTGCTGCTCCGAACGCTTAACCAGAATGGCCTAGGGAAAAAATACACATACCGTTGTAATCGGGCGAGTTTCTACTTTCACATGCAACAGGAACTTTTGGGTTAGGTCAATCCGTTCGCGAGATATGGGAGTTTGAAGCTAAGAAATGGTTGAGAAGACAACAAATTTTTCGCACTTCTGCTGCTCCAAACGCTTAACCAGAACGGCCTAGGGAAAAAATACAAATACCGCTGTAATCGGGAGAGTTTCTACATTCAGATGCAATAGGAATTTTTGGGTTAGGTCAATCCGTTCGCGAGATATGGGAGTTTGAAGACAAGAAATGGTTGAGAAGGCAAAAAATTTTTCGCAATTCTGCTGCTCCAAACGCTTAACCAGAATGGCCTAGGGAAAAAATACACATACCGTTGTAACCGGGCGAGTTTCTACTTTCAGACGGAACAGGAATTTTTGAGTTAGGTCAATCCGTTCGCGAGATATGGGAGTTTGAAGCCAAGAAATGGTTGAGAAGGCAAAAAATTTTTCGCAATTCTGCTGCTCCAAACGCTTAAGCAGAATAGCCTAGGGAAAAAATACACATACCGTTGTAATCGGGCGAGTTTCTACTTTCAGATGCAATAGGAATTTTTGGGTTAGGTCAATCCGTTCGCGAGATATGGGAGTTTGAAGCCAAGAAATGGTAGAGAAGGCAAAAAATCTTTCACAATTCTGCTGCTCCAAACGCTTAACCAGAATGGCCTAGGGAAAAAATACACATACCGTTGTAATCGGGCGAGTTTCTACTTTCAGACGCAGCAGGAACTTCTGGGTTACGTCAATCCGTTCGCGAAATATGGGAGTTTGAAGCTAAGAAATGGTTGAGAAGACAACAAATTTTTCGCAATTCTGCTGCTCCAAACGCTTAACCAGAATGGCCTAGGGAGAAAATACACATACCGTTGTAATCGGGTGAGTTCCGACTTTCAGATGCCATAGGAATTTTTGGGTTATGTCAATCCGTTCGCGAGATATGGGAGTTTGAAGCCAAGAAATGGTTGAGAAGGCAAGAAATTTTTCGCAATTCTGCTGCTCCAAACGCTTAACCAGAATGGCCTAGGGAAAAAATACACATACCGTTGTAATGGGGCGAGTTTCTACTTTCAGATGCAAAGGGAATTTTTGGGTTAGGTCAATCCGTTCGCGAGATATGGGACTTTGAAGCCAAGAAATGGTTGAGAAGGCAAAAAATTTTTCGCAATTCTGCTGCTCCAAACGCTTAACCAGAATGGCCTAGGGAAAAAATACACATGCCGTTGTAATCGGGCGAGTTTCTACTTTCAGATGCAATCGGAATTTTTGGGTTAGGTCAATCCGTTCGCGAGATATGGGACTTTGAAGCCAAGAAATGGTTGAGAAGGCAAAAAATTTTTCGCAATTCTGCTGCTCCAAACGCTTAACCAGAATGGCCTAGGGAAAAAATACACATACCGTTGTAATCGGGCGAGTTTCTACTTTCAGATGCAATAGAAATTTTTGGGTTAGGTCAATCCGTTCGCGAGATATGGGAGTTTGAAGACAAGAAATGGTAGAGAAGGCAAAAAATTTTTCGCAATTCTGCTGCTCCGAACGCTTAACCAGAATGGCCTAGGGAAAAAATACACATACCGTTGTAATCGGGTGAGTTTTGACTTTCAGATGCCATAGGAATTTTTGGGTTAGGTCAATCCGTTCGCGAGATATGGGAGTTTGAAGCCAAGAAATGGTTGAGAAGGCAAGAAATTTTTCGCAATTCTGCTGCTCCAAACGCTTAACCAGAATGGCCTAGGGAAAAAATACACATACCGTTGTAATGGGGCGAGTTTCTACTTTCAGATGCAATAGGAATTTTTGGGTTAGGTCAATCCGTTCGCGAGATATGGGAGTTTGAAGACAAGAAATCGTTGAGAAGGCAAACAATTTTTCGCAATTCCGCTGCTCCAAACGCTTAACCAGAATGGCCTAGGGAAAAAATACACATACCGTTGTAATCGGGCGAGTTTCTACTTTCAGATGCAACAGGAATTTTCGGGTGACGTCAATCCGTTCGCGAGATTTGGGAGTTTGAAGCTAAGAAATGGTTGAGAAGGCAAAAATTTTTTCGCAATTCTGCTGCTTCAGACGCTTAACCAGAATGGCCTAGGGAAAAAATACACATACCCTTGTAATCGGGCTAGTTTCTACTTTCAGATGCAATAGGAATTTTTGGGTTAGGTCAATCCGTTCGCGAGATATGGGAGTTTGAAGCCAAGAAATGGTTGAGAAGGCAAAAAATTTTTCGCTATTCTGCTGCTCCAAACGCTTAACCAGAATGGCCTAGGGAATAAATAGAAATACCGTTGTAATCGGGCGAGTTTCTACTTTCAGATGCAATAGGAATTTTTTGGGTTAGGTCAATCCGTTCGCGAGATATGGGAGTTGGAAGACAAGAAATGGTTGAGAAGGCAAAAAATTTTTCGCAATTCTGCTGCTCCAAACGCTTAACCAGAACGGCCTATGGAAAAAATACACATACCGTTGTAATCGGGCGAGTTTCTACTTTGAGATGCAACAGGAATTTTTGGGTTACGTCAATCCATTCGCGAGATATGGGAGTTTCAAACTAAGAAATGGTTGAGAAGACAACAAATTTTTCGCACTTCTGCTGCTCCAAACGCTTAACCAGAATGGCCTAGGGAGAAAATACACATACCGTTGTAATCGGGTGAGTTTCGACTTTCAGATGCCATAGGAATTTTTGGGTTAGGTCAATCCGTTCGCGAGATATGGGAGTTTGAAGCCAAGAAATGGTTGAGAAGGCAAGAAATTTTTCGCAATTCTGCTGCTCCAAACGCTTAACCAGAATGGCCTAGGGAAAAAATACACATACCGTTGTAATGGGGCGAGTTTCTACTTTCAGATGCAATAGGAATTTATGGGTTAGGTCAATCCTTTCGCGAGATATGGGAGTTTGAAGCCAAGAAATGGTAGAGAAGGCAAAAAATTTTTCACAATTCTGCTGCTCCAAACGCTTAACCAGAATGGCCTAGGGAAAAAATACACATACCGTTGTAATCGGGCGAGTTTCTACTTTCAGATGCAATAGGAATTTTTGGGTTAGGTCAATCCGTTCGCGAGATATGGGAGTTTGAAGCCAAGAAATGGTTGAGAAGGCAAAAAATTTTTCGCAATTCTGCTGCTTCAAACGCTTAACCAGAATGGCCTAGGGAAAAAATACACATACCGTTGTAATCGGGCGAGTTTCTACTTTCAGATGCAATAGGAATTTTTGGGTTAGGTCAATCCGTTCGCGAGGTATGGGAGTTTGAAGACAAGAAATCGTTGAGAAGGCAAAAAATTTTTCGCAATTCTGCTGCTCCGAACGCTTAACCAGAATGGCCTAGGGAAAAAATACACATACCGTTGTAATCGGGCGAGTTTCTACTTTCACATGCAACAGGAACTTTTGGGTTAGGTCAATCCGTTCGCGAGATATGGGAGTTTGAAGCCAAGAAATGCTTGAGAAGGCAAAAAATTTTTCGCAATTCTGTTCCTCCAAACGCTTAACCAGAATGGCCTAGGGAAAAAATACACATACCGTTGTAATCGGGCGAGTTTCTACTTTCAGATGCAATAGGAATTTTTGGGTTAGGTCAATCCGTTCGCGAGATATGGGAGTTTGAAGACAAGAAATCGTTGAGAAGGCAAAAAATTTTTCGCAATTCTGCTGCTCCGAACGCTTAACCAGAATGGCCTAGGGAAAAAATACACATACCGTTGTAATCGGGCGAGTTTCTACTTTCACATGCAACAGGAACTTTTGGGTTAAGTCAATCCGTTCGCGAGATATGGGAGTTTGAAGCTAAGAAATGGTTGAGAAGACAAAAAATTTTTCGCAATTCTGCTGCTCCAAACGCTTAATCAGAATGGCCTAGGGAAAAATACACATACCGTTGTAATGGGGCGAGATTCTACTTTCAGATGCAATAGGAATTTTTGGGTTAGGTCAATCCGTTCGCGAGATATGGGACTTTGAAGCCAAGAAATGGTTGAGAAGGCAAAAAATTTTTCGCAATTCTGCTGCTCCAAACGCTTAACCAGAATGGCCTAGGGAAAAAATACACATACCGTTGTAATCGGGCGAGTTTCTACTTTCAGATGCAACAGGAATTTTTTGGTGACGTCAATCAGTTCGCGAGATTTGGGAGTTTGAAGCTAAGAAATGGTTGAGAAGGCAAAAAATTTTTCGCAATTCTGCTGCTCCAAACGCTTAACCAGAATGGCCTAGGGAAAAAATACACATACCGTTGTAATCGGGCGAGTTTCTACTTTCAGATGCAATAGGAATTTTTGGGACTGGTCAGTCCGTTCGCGCGATATGGGAGTTTGAAGCCAAGAAATGGTTGAGAAGGCAAAAAATTTTTCGCAATTCTGCTGCTCCAAACGCTTAACCAGAATGGCCTAGGGAAAAAATACACATACCGTTGTAATCGGGCGAGTTTCTACTTTCAGATGCAATAGGAATTTTTGGGACTGGTCAGTCCGTTCGCGCGATATGGGAGTTTGAAGCCAAGAAATGGTTGAGAAGGCAAAAAAATTTTCGCAATTCTGCTGCTCCAAACGCTTTACCAGAATGGCCTAGGGAAAAAATACGCATATCGTTGTAATCGGGCGAGTTTCTACTTTCAGACGCAGCAGGAACTTCTGGGTTTGGTCAATCCGTTCGCGAGATATGGGAGTTTGAAGCCAAGAAATGGTTGAGAAGGCAAAAAATTTTTCGCAATTCTGCTGCTCCAAACGCTTAACCAGAATGGCCTAGGGAAAAAATACACATACCGTTGTAATCGGGCGAGTTTCTACTTTCAGATGCAATAGGAATTTTTGGGACTGGTCAGTCCGTTCGCGCGATATGGGAGTTTGAAGCCAAGAAATGGTTGAGAAGGCAAAAAAATTTTCGCAATTCTGCTGCTCCAAACGCTTAACCAGAATTGCGCAGGGAAAAAATACACATACCGCTGTAATCGGGCGAGTTTCTACTTTCAGATGCAATAGGAATTTTTGGGTTGGGTCAGTCCGTTCGCGAGATATGGGAGTTTGAAGCCAAGAAATGGTTGAGAAGGCAAAACATATTTCGCAATTCTGCTGCTCCAAACGCTTAACCAGAATGGCCTAGGGAAAAAATACGCATATCCTTGTAATCGGGCGAGTTTCTACTTTCAGACGCAGCAGGAATTTTTGGGTTTGGTCGATCCGTTCGCGAGATATGGGACTTTGAAGCTAAGAAATGGTTGAGAAGACAACAAATTTTTCGCAATTCTGCTGCGCCAAACGCTTAACCAGAATGGGCTAGGGAAAAAATACACATACCGTTGTAATCGGGAGAGTTTCTACTTTCACACGCAACAGGAATTTTTGGGTTAGGTCTATCCGTTCGCGAGATATGGGAGTTTGAAGCCAAGAAATGGTTGAGACGGCATACAATTTTTCGCAATTCTGCTGATCCAAACGCTTAACCAGAATGCCCTAGGGAAAAAATACACATACCGTTGTAATCGGGCGAGTTTCTACTTTTAGATGCAGTAGGAATTTTTGGGTTAGGTCAATCCGTTCGCGAGATATGGGAGTTTGAAGCTAAGAAATGGTTAAGAAGACAACAAATTTTTCGCACTTCTGCTGCTCCAAACGCTTAACCAGAATGGGCTAGGGAAAAAATACACATACCGTTGTAATCGGGCGAGTTTCTACTTTCACACGCAACAGGAATTTTTGGGTTAGGTCTATCCGTTCGCGAGATATGGGAGTTTGAAGCCAAGAAATGGTTGAGAAGGCAAAAAATTGTTCGCTATTCTGCTGCTTCAAACGCTTAACCAGAATGGCCTAGGGAAAAAATACACATACCGCTGTAATCGGGCGAGTTTCTACTTTCAGATGCAATAGGAATTTTTGGGTTGGGTCCGTCTGTTCGCGAGATATGGGAGTTTGAAGCCAAGAAATGGTTGAGAAGGCATACAATTTTTCGCAATTCTGCTGATCCAAACGCTTAACCAGAATGGCCTAGGGAAAAAATACACATACCGTTGTAATCGGGCGACTTTCTACTTTCAGATGCAATAGGAATTTTTGGGACTGGTCAGTCCGTTCGCGCGATATGGGAGTTTGAAGCCAAGAAATGGTTGAGAAGGCAAAAAAATTTTCGCAATTCTGCTGCTCCAAACGCTTTACCAGAATGGCCTAGGGAAAAAATACGCATATCGTTGTAATCGGGTGAGTTTCTACTTTCAGACGCAGCAGGAACTTCTGGGTTTGGTCAATCCGTTCGCGAGATATGGGAGTTTGAAGCCAAGAAATGGTTGAGAAGGCAAAAAATTTTTCGCAATTCTGCTGCTCCAAACGCTTAACCAGAATGGCCTAGGGAAAAAATACACATACCGTTGTAATCGGGCGAGTTTCTACTTTCAGATGCAATAGGAATTTTTGGGACTGGTCAGTCCGTTCGCGCGATATGGGAGTTTGAAGCCAAGAAATGGTTGAGAAGGCAAAAAAATTTTCGCAATTCTGCTGCTCCAAACGCTTAACCAGAATTGCGCAGGGAAAAAATACACATACCGCTGTAATCGGGCGAGTTTCTACTTTCAGATGCAATAGGAATTTTTGGGTTGGGTCAGTCCGTTCGCGAGATATGGGAGTTTGAAGCCAAGAAATGGTTGAGAAGGCAAAACATATTTCGCAATTCTGCTGCTCCAAACGCTTAACCAGAATGGCCTAGGGAAAAAATACGCATATACTTGTAATCGGGCGAGTTTCTACTTTCAGACGCAGCAGGAATTTTTGGGTTTGGTCGATCCGTTCGCGAGATATGGGACTTTGAAGCTAAGAAATGGTTGAGAAGACAACAAATTTTTCGCAATTCTGCTGCGCCAAACGCTTAACCAGAATGGGCTAGGGAAAAAATACACATACCGTTGTAATCGGGAGAGTTTCTACTTTCACACGCAACAGGAATTTTTGGGTTAGGTCTATCCGTTCGCGAGATATGGGAGTTTGAAGCCAAGAAATGGTTGAGAAGGCAAAAAATTGTTCGCTATTCTGCTGCTTCAAACGCTTAACCAGAATGGCCTAGGGAAAAAATACACATACCGCTGTAATCGGGCGAGTTTCTACTTTCAGATGCAATAGGAATTTTTGGGTTGGGTCCGTCCGTTCGCGAGATATGGGAGTTTGAACTCAAGAAATGGTAGAGAAGGCAAAAAATTTTTCACAATTCTGCTACTCCAAACGCTTAACCAGAATGGCCTAGGGAAAAAATACACATACCGTTGTAATCGGGCGAGTTTCTACTTTCAGATGCAATAGGAATTTTTGGGTTAGGTCAATCCGTTCGCGAGATATGGGAGTTTGAAGCCAAGAAATGGTTGAGAAGGCAAAAAATTTTTCGCAATTCTGCTGCTTCAAACGCTTAACCAGAATGGCCTAGGGAAAAAATACACATACCGTTGTAATCGGGCGAGTTTCTACTTTCAGATGCAATAGGAATTTTTGGGTTAGGTCAATCCGTTCGCGAGGTATGGGAGTTTGAAGACAAGAAATCGTTGAGAAGGCAAAAAATTTTTCGCAATTCTGCTGCTCCGAACGCTTAACCAGAATGGCCTAGGGAAAAAATACACAGACCGTTGTAATCGGGCGAGTTTCTACTTTCACATGCAACAGGAACTTTTGGGTTAGGTCAATCCGTTCGCGAGATATGGGAGTTTGAAGCCAAGAAATGCTTGAGAAGGCAAAAAATTTTTCGCAATTCTGTTCCTCCAAACGCTTAACCAGAATGGCCTAGGGAAAAAATACACATACCGTTGTAATCGGGCGAGTTTCTACTTTCAGATGCAATAGGAATTTTTGGGTTAGGTCAATCCGTTCGCGAGATATGGGAGTTTGAAGACAAGAAATCGTTGAGAAGGCAAAAAATTTTTCGCAATTCTGCTGCTCCGAACGCTTAACCAAAATGGCCTAGGGAAAAAATACACATACCGTTGTAATCGGGCGAGTTTCTACTTTCACATGCAACAGGAACTTTTGGGTTAAGTCAATCCGTTCGCGAGATATGGGAGTTTGAAGCTAAGAAATGGTTGAGAAGACAAAAAATTTTTCGCAATTCTGCTGCTCCAAACGCTTAATCAGAATGGCCTAGGGAAAAATACACATACCGTTGTAATGGGGCGAGATTCTACTTTCAGATGCAATAGGAATTTTTGGGTTAGGTCAATCCGTTCGCGAGATATGGGACTTTGAAGCCAAGAAATGGTTGAGAAGGCAAAAAATTTTTCGCAATTCTGCTGCTCCAAACGCTTAACCAGAATGGCCTAGGGAAAAAATACACATACCGCTGTAATCGGGCGAGTTTCTACTTTCAGATGCAATAGGAATTTTTGGGTTGGGTCAGTCCGTTCGCGAGATATGGGAGTTTGAAGCCAAGAAATGGTTGAGAAGGCAAAACATATTTCGCAATTCTGCTGCTCCAAACGCTTAACCAGAATGGCCTAGGGAAAAAATACGCATATCCTTGTAATCGGGCGAGTTTCTACTTTCACACGCAACAGGAATTTTTGGGTTAGGTGTATCCGTTCGCGAGATATGGGAGTTTGAAGCGAAGAAATGGTTGAGAAGGCAAAAAATTTTTCGCAATTCTGCTGCTCCAAACGCTTAACCAGAATGGCCTAGGGAAAAAATACACATACCGTTGTAATCGGACGAGTTTCTACTTTTAGATGCAGTAGGAATTTTTGGGTTAGGTCAATCCGTTCGCGAGATATGGGAGTTTGAAGCTAAGAAATGGTTAAGAAGACAACAAATTTTTCGCACTTCTGCTGCTCCAAACGCTTAACCAGAATGGGCTAGGGAAAAAATACACATACCGTTGTAATCGGGCGAGTTTCTACTTTCACACGCAACAGGAATTTTTGGGTTAGGTCTATCCGTTCGCGAGATATGGGAGTTTGAAGCCAAGAAATGGTTGAGAAGGCAAAAAATTGTTCGCTATTCTGCTGCTTCAAACGCTTAACCAGAATGGCCTAGGGAAAAAATACACATACCGCTGTAATCGGGCGAGTTTCTACTTTCAGATGCAATAGGAATTTTTGGGTTAGGTCAATCAGATCGCGAGATATGGGAGTTTGAAGCCAAGAAATGGTTGAGAAGGCAAAACATTTTTCGCAATTCTGCTGCTCCAAACGCTTTACCAGAATGGCCTAGGGAAAAAATACGCATATCGTTGTAATCGGGTGAGTTTCTACTTTCAGACGCAGCAGGAACTTCTGGGTTTGGTCAATCCGTTCGCGAGATATGGGAGTTTGAAGCCAAGAAATGGTTGAGAAGGCATACAATTTTTCGCAATTCTGCTGATCCAAACGCTTAACCAGAATGGCCTAGGGAAAAAATACACATACTGTGGTAATCGGGCAAGTTTCTTCTTTCAGATGCAACAAGAATTTTTGGGTTAGGTCAATCCGTTCGCGAGATATGGGAGTTTGAAGCCAAGAAATGGTAAAGAAGACAACAAATTTTTCGCACTACTGCTGCTCCAAACGCTTAACCAGAATGGCCTAGGGAAAAAATACACATACCGTTGTAATCGGACGAGCTTCTACTTTCAGATGCAACAGGAATTTTTGGGTTAGGTCAATCCGTTCGCGAGATATGGGAGTTTGAAGCCAAGAAATGGTTGAGAAGGCAAAAAATTTTTCGCAATTCTGCTGCTCCACACGCTTAACCAGAATGGCCTAGGGAAAAAATACACATACCGTTGTAATCGGACGAGCTTCTACTTTCAGATGCAACAGGAATTTTTGGGTTAGGTCAATCCGTTCGCGAGATATGGGAGTTTGAAGCCAAGAAATGGTTGAGAAGGCAAAACATTTTTCGCAATTCTGCTGCTCCAAACGCTTAACCAGAATGGCCTAGGGAAAAAATACGCATATCGTTGTAATCGGGTGAGTTTCTACTTTCAGACGCAGCAGGAACTTCTGGGTTTGGTCAATCCGTTCGCGAGATATGGGAGTTTGAAGCCAAGAAATGGTTGAGAAGGCAAAAAATTTTTCGCAATTCTGCTGCTCCAAACGCTTAACCAGAATGGCCTAGGGAAAAAATACACATACCGTTGTAATCGGGCGAGTTTCTACTTTCAGATGCAACAGGAATTTTTGGGTTAGGTCAATCCGTTCCCGAGATATTGGAGTTTGAAGCCAAGAAATGGTTGAGAAGGCAAAAAATTTTTCGCAATTCTGCTGCTCCAAACGCTTAACCAGAATTGCCTAGGGAAAAAATACACATACCGCTGTAATCGGGCGAGTTTCTACTTTCAGATGCAATAGGAATTTTTGGGTTTGGTCAGTCCGTTCGCGAGATATGGGAGTTTGAAGCTAAGAAATGGTTAAGAAGGCAAAAATTTTTTCGCAATTCTGCTGCTCCAAACGCTTAACCAGAATGGCCTAGGGAAAAAATACACATACCGTTGTAATCGGGCGAGTTTCTACTTTCAGATGCAGTAGGAATTTTTGGGTTAGGTCAATCCGTTCGCGAGATATGGGAGTTTGAAGCTAAGAAATGGTTAAGAAGACAACAAATTTTTCGCAATTCTGCTGCTCCAAACGCTTAACCAGAATGGCCTAGGGAAGAAATTCACATACCGTTGTAATCGGGCGAGTTTCTACTTTCAGACGCAACAGGAATTTTTGGGTTAGGTCAATCCGTTCGCGAGATATGGGAGTTTGAAGCCAAGAAATGGTTGAGAAGGCAAAACATTTTTCGCAATGCTGCTGCTCCACACGCTTAACCAAAACGGCCTAGGGAAAAAATACATATACCGTTGTAATCGGGCGAGTTTCTACTTTCAGACGCAACAGGAATTTTTGGGTTAGGTCGATCCTTCGCGAGATATAGTATGGGAGTTTGAAGCCAAGAAGTGGTTGAGAAGGCAAACAATTTTTCACTATTCTGCTGCTCCAAACGCTTAACCAGAATGGCCTAGGGAAGAAATACACATACCGTTGTAATCGGGCGAGTTTCTTCTTTCAGATGCAACAAGAATTTTTGGGTTAGGTCAATCCGTTCGCGAGATATGGGAGTTTGAAGCCAAGAAATGGTAAAGAAGCCAATAAATTTTTCGCACTACTGCTGCTCCAAACGCTTAACCAGAATGGCCTAGGGAAGAAATTCACATACCGTTGTAATCGGGCGAGTTTCTACTTTCAGACGCAACAGGAATTTTTGGGTTAGGTCAATCCGTTCGCGAGATATGGGAGTTTGAAGCCAAGAAATGGTTGAGAAGGCAAAACATTTTTCGCAATGCTGCTGCTCCACACGCTTAACCAAAACGGCCTAGGGAAAAAATACATATACCGTTGTAATCGGGCGAGTTTCTACTTTCAGATGCAATAGGAATTTTTGGGTTAGGTCAATCCGTTCGCGAGATATGGGAGTTTGAAGCCAAAAAATGGTTGAGAAGGCAAAAAATTTTTCGCAATTCTGCTGCTCCAAACGCTTAACCAGAATTGCCTAGGGAAAAAATACACATACCGTTGTAATCGGGCGAGATTCTACTTTCAGGCGCAACAGGAATTTTTGGATTAGGTCAATCCGTTCGCGAGATATGGGAGTTTGAAGCCAAGAAATGGTTGAGAAGGCAAACAATTTTTCGCTATTCTGCTGCTCCAAACGCTTAACCAGAATGGCCTAGGGAAAAAATACACATACCGTTGTAATCGGGCGGGTTTCTTCTTTCAGATGCAACAAGAATTTTTGGGTTAGGTCAATCCGTTCGCGAGATATGGGAGTTTGAAGCTAAGAAATGGTGAAGAAGCCAACAAATTTTTCGCACTTCTGCTGCTCCAAACGCTTAACCAGAATGTCCTAGGGAAAAAATACACATACCGTTGTAATCGGGCGAGATTCTACTTTCAGGCGCAACAGGATTTTTTGGGTTAGGTCAATCCGTTCGCGAGATACGGGAGTTTGAATCCAAGAAATGGTTGAGAAGGCAAAAAATTTTTCGCAATTCTGCTGCTCCAAACGCTTAACCAGAATTGCCTAGGGAAAAAATACACATACCGCTGTAATCGGGCGAGTTTCTACTTTCAGATGCAATAGGAATTTTTGGGTTAGGTCAATCCGTTCGCGAGATATGGGAGTTTGAAGCCAAGAAATGGTTGAGAAGGTAAAACATTTTTCGCAATTCTGCTTCTCCAAACGCTTAACCAGAATGGCCTAGGGAAAAAATACGCATATCGTTGTAATCGGTCGAGTTTCTACTTTCAGACGCAGCAGGAACTTCTGGGTTTGGTCAATCTGTTCGCGAGATATGGGAGTTTGAAGCCAAGAAATGGTTGAGAAGGCAAAAAATTTTTCGCAATTCTGCTGCTCCAAACGCTTAACCAGAATTGCCTAGGGAAAAAATACACATACCGCTGTAATCGGGCGAGCTTCTACTTTCAGATGCAATAGGAATTTTTGGGTTAGGTCAATCCGTTCGCGAGATATGGGAGTTTGAAGCCAAAAAATGGTTGAGAAGGCAAAAAATTTTTCGCAATTCTGCTGCTCCAAACGCTTAACCAGAATTGCCTAGGGAAAAAATACACATACCGTTGTAATCGGGCGAGATTCTACTTTCAGGCGCAACAGGAATTTTTGGGTTAGGTCAATCCGTTCGCGAGATATGGGAGTTTGAAGCCAAGAAATGGTTGAGAAGGCAAACAATTTTTCGCTATTCTGCTGCTCCAAACGCTTAACCAGAATGGCCTAGGGAAAAAATACACATACCGTTGTAATCGGGCGAGTTTCTTCTTTCAGATGCAACAAGAATTTTTGGGTTAGGTCAATCCGTTCGCGAGATATGGGAGTTTGAAGCTAAGAAATGGTGAAGAAGGCAACAAATTTTTCGCACTTCTGCTGCTCCAAACGCTTAACCAGAATGTCCTAGGGAAAAAATACACATACCGTTGTAATCGGGCGAGATTCTACTTTCAGGCGCAACAGGAATTTTTGGGTTAGGTCAATCCGTTCGCGAGATACGGGAGTTTGAATCCAAGAAATGGTTGAGAAGGCAAAAAATTTTTCGCAATTCTGCTGCTCCAAACGCTTAACCAGAATTGCCTAGGGAAAAAATACACATACCGCTGTAATCGGGCGAGTTTCTACTTTCAGATGCAATAGGAATTTTTGGGTTAGGTCAATCCGTTCGCGAGATATGGGAGTTTGAAGCCAAGAAATGGTTGAGAAGGTAAAACATTTTTCGCAATTCTGCTTCTCCAAACGCTTAACCAGAATGGCCTAGGGAAAAAATACGCATATCGTTGTAATCGGTCGAGTTTCTACTTTCAGACGCAGCAGGAACTTCTGGGTTTGGTCAATCCGTTCGCGAGATATGGGAGTTTGAAGCTAAGAAATGGTGGAGGAGACAACAAATTTTTCGCACTTCTGCTGCTCCAAACGCTTAACCAGAATGGCCTAGGGAAAAAAGACACATAGCGTTGTAATCGGGCGAGTTTCTACTTTCAGACGCAACAGGAATTTTTGGGTTATGTCGATCCTTCGCGAGATATAGTATGGGAGTTTGAAGCCAAGAAGTGGTTGAGAAGGCAAACAATTTTTCACTATTCTGCTGCTCCAAACGCTTAACCAGAATGGCCTAGGGAAAAAATACACATACCGTTGTAATCGGGCGAGTTTCTTCTTTCAGATGCAACAAGAATTTTTGGGTTAGGTCAATCCGTTCGCGAGATATGGGAGTTTGAAGCCAAGAAATGGTAAAGAAGACAACAAATTTTTCGCACTACTGCTGCTCCAAACGCTTAACCAGAATTGCCTAGGGAAAAAATACACATACCGTTGTAATCGGGCGAGATTCTACTTTCAGGCGCAACAGGATTTTTTGGGTTAGGTCAATCCGTTCGCGAGATATGGGAGTTTGAAGCTAAGAAATGGTAAAGAAGACAAAAAATTTTTCGCACTACTGCTGCTCCAAACGCTTAACCAGAATTGCCTAGGGAAAAAATACACATACCGTTGTAATCGGGCGAGATTCTACTTTCAGGCGCAACAGGATTTTTTGGGTTAGGTCAATCCGTTCGCGAGATACGGGAGTTTGAATCCAAGAAATGGTTGAGAAGGCAAAAAATTTTTCGCAATTCTGCTGCTCCAAACGCTTAACCAGAATTGCCTAGGGAAAAAATACACATACCGCTGTAATCGGGCGAGTTTCTACTTTCAGATGCAATAGGAATTTTTGGGTTTGGTCAATCCGTTCGCGAGATATGGGAGTTTGAAGCCAAGAAATGGTTGAGAAGGTAAAACATTTTTCGCAATTCTGCTTCTCCAAACGCTTAACCAGAATGGCCTAGGGAAAAAATACGCATATCGTTGTAATCGGTCGAGTTTCTACTTTCAGACGCAGCAGGAACTTCTGGGTTTGGTCAATCTGTTCGCGAGATATGGGAGTTTGAAGCCAAGAAATGGTTGAGAAGGCAAAAAATTTTTCGCAATTCTGCTGCTCCAAACGCTTAACCAGAATTGCCTAGGGAAAAAATACACATACCGCTGTAATCGGGCAAGCTTCTACTTTCAGATGCAATAGGAATTTTTGGGTTAGGTCAATCCGTTCGCGAGATATGGGAGTTTGAAGCCAAAAAATGGTTGAGAAGGCAAAAAATTTTTCGCAATTCTGCTGCTCCAAACGCTTAACCAGAATTGCCTAGGGAAAAAATACACATACCGTTGTAATCGGGCGAGATTCTACTTTCAGGCGCAACAGGAATTTTTGGGTTAGGTCAATCCGTTCGCGAGATATGGGAGTTTGAAGCCAAGAAATGGTTGAGAAGGCAAACAATTTTTCGCTATTCTGCTGCTCCAAACGCTTAACCAGAATGGCCTAGGGAAAAAATACACATACCGTTGTAATCGGGCGAGTTTCTTCTTTCAGATGCAACAAGAATTTTTGGGTTAGGTCAATCCGTTCGCGAGATATGGGAGTTTGAAGCTAAGAAATGGTGAAGAAAGCAACAAATTTTTCGCACTTCTGCTGCTCCAAACGCTTAACCAGAATGTCCTAGGGAAAAAATACACATACCGTTGTAATCGGGCGAGATTCTACTTTCAGGCGCAACAGGAATTTTTGGGTTAGGTCAATCCGTTCGCGAGATACGGGAGTTTGAATCCAAGAAATGGTTGAGAAGGCAAAAAATTTTTCGCAATTCTGCTGCTCCAAACGCTTAACCAGAATTGCCTAGGGAAAAAATACACATACCGCTGTAATCGGGCGAGTTTCTACTTTCAGATGCAATAGGAATTTTTGGGTTAGGTCAATCCGTTCGCGAGATATGGGAGTTTGAAGCCAAGAAATGGTTGAGAAGGTAAAACATTTTTCGCAATTCTGCTTCTCCAAACGCTTAACCAGAATGGCCTAGGGAAAAAATACGCATATCGTTGTAATCGGTCGAGTTTCTACTTTCAGACGCAGCAGGAACTTCTGGGTTTGGTCAATCCGTTCGCGAGATATGGGAGTTTGAAGCTAAGAAATGGTGGAGGAGACAACAAATTTTTCGCACTTCTGCTGCTCCAAACGCTTAACCAGAATGGCCTAGGGAAAAAAGACACATAGCGTTGTAATCGGGCGAGTTTCTACTTTCAGACGCAACAGGAATTTTTGGGTTATGTCGATCCTTCGCGAGATATAGTATGGGAGTTTGAAGCCAAGAAGTGGTTGAGAAGGCAAACAATTTTTCACTATTCTGCTGCTCCAAACGCTTAACCAGAATGGCCTAGGGAAAAAATACACATACCGTTGTAATCGGGCGAGTTTCTTCTTTCAGATGCAACAAGAATTTTTGGGTTAGGTCAATCCGTTCGCGAGATATGGGAGTTTGAAGCCAAGAAATGGTAAAGAAGACAACAAATTTTTCGCACTACTGCTGCTCCAAACGCTTAACCAGAATTGCCTAGGGAAAAAATACACATACCGCTGTAATCGGGCGAGTTTCTACTTTCAGATGCAATAGGAATTTTTGGGTTAGGTCAATCCGTTCGCGAGATATGGGAGTTTGAAGCCAAGAAATGGTTGAGAATGTAAAACATTTTTCGCAATTCTGCTTCTCCAAACGCTTAACCAGAATGGCCTAGGGAAAAAATACGCATATCGTTGTAATCAGTCGAGTTTCTACTTTCAGACGCAACAGGAATTTTTGGGTTAGGTCAATCCGTTCGCGAGATATGGGAGTTTGAAACCAAGAAATGGTTGAGAAGGCAAAAAATTTTTCGCAATTCTGCTGCTCCAAACGCTTAACCAGAATTGCCTAGGGAAAAAATACACATACCGCTGTAATCGGGCGAGTTTCTACTTTCAGATGCAATAGGAATTTTTGGGTTAGGTCAATCCGTTCGCGAGATATGGGAGTTTGAAGCCAAGAAATGGTTGAGAAGGTAAAACATTTTTCGCAATTCTGCTTCTCCAAACGCTTAACCAGAATGGCCTAGGGAAAAAATACGCATATCGTTGTAATCGGTCGAGTTTCTACTTTCAGACGCAGCAGGAACTTCTGGGTTTGGTCAATCCGTTCGCGAGATATGGGAGTTTGAAGCTAAGAAATGGTGGAGGAGACAACAAATTTTTCGCACTTCTGCTGCTCCAAACGCTTAACCAGAATGGCCTAGGGAAAAAAGACACATAGCGTTGTAATCGGGCGAGTTTCTACTTTCAGACGCAACAGGAATTTTTGGGTTATGTCGATCCTTCGCGAGATATAGTATGGGAGTTTGAAGCCAAAAAATGGTTGAGAAGGCAAAAAATTTTTCGCAATTCTGCTGCTCCAAACGCTTAACCAGAATTGCCTAGGGAAAAAATACACATACCGTTGTAATCGGGCGAGATTCTACTTTCAGGCGCAACAGGAATTTTTGGGTTAGGTCAATCCGTTCGCGAGATATGGGAGTTTGAAGCCAAGAAATGGTTGAGAAGGCAAACAATTTTTCGCTATTCTGCTGCTCCAAACGCTTAACCAGAATGGCCTAGGGAAAAAATACACATACCGTTGTAATCGGGCGAGTTTCTTCTTTCAGATGCAACAAGAATTTTTGGGTTAGGTCAATCCGTTCGCGAGATATGGGAGTTTGAAGCTAAGAAATGGTGAAGAAAGCAACAAATTTTTCGCACTTCTGCTGCTCCAAACGCTTAACCAGAATGTCCTAGGGAAAAAATACACATACCGTTGTAATCGGGCGAGATTCTACTTTCAGGCGCAACAGGAATTTTTGGGTTAGGTCAATCCGTTCGCGAGATACGGGAGTTTGAATCCAAGAAATGGTTGAGAAGGCAAAAAATTTTTCGCAATTCTGCTGCTCCAAACGCTTAACCAGAATTGCCTAGGGAAAAAATACACATACCGCTGTAATCGGGCGAGTTTCTACTTTCAGATGCAATAGGAATTTTTGGGTTAGGTCAATCCGTTCGCGAGATATGGGAGTTTGAAGCCAAGAAATGGTTGAGAAGGTAAAACATTTTTCGCAATTCTGCTTCTCCAAACGCTTAACCAGAATGGCCTAGGGAAAAAATACGCATATCGTTGTAATCGGTCGAGTTTCTACTTTCAGACGCAGCAGGAACTTCTGGGTTTGGTCAATCCGTTCGCGAGATATGGGAGTTTGAAGCTAAGAAATGGTGGAGGAGACAACAAATTTTTCGCACTTCTGCTGCTCCAAACGCTTAACCAGAATGGCCTAGGGAAAAAAGACACATAGCGTTGTAATCGGGCGAGTTTCTACTTTCAGACGCAACAGGAATTTTTGGGTTATGTCGATCCTTCGCGAGATATAGTATGGGAGTTTGAAGCCAAGAAGTGGTTGAGAAGGCAAACAATTTTTCACTATTCTGCTGCTCCAAACGCTTAACCAGAATGGCCTAGGGAAAAAATACACATACCGTTGTAATCGGGCGAGTTTCTTCTTTCAGATGCAACAAGAATTTTTGGGTTAGGTCAATCCGTTCGCGAGATATGGGAGTTTGAAGCCAAGAAATGGTAATGAAGACAACAAATTTTTCGCACTACTGCTGCTCCAAACGCTTAACCAGAATTGCCTAGGGAAAAAATACACATACCGCTGTAATCGGGCGAGTTTCTACTTTCAGATGCAATAGGAATTTTTGGGTTAGGTCAATCCGTTCGCGAGATATGGGAGTTTGAAGCCAAGAAATGGTTGAGAATGTAAAACATTTTTCGCAATTCTGCTTCTCCAAACGCTTAACCAGAATGGCCTAGGGAAAAAATACGCATATCGTTGTAATCGGTCGAGTTTCTACTTTCAGACGCAACAGGAATTTTTGGGTTAGGTCAATCCGTTCGCGAGATATGGGAGTTTGAAACCAAGAAATGGTTGAGAAGGCAAAAAATTTTTCGCAATTCTGCTGCTCCAAACGCTTAACCAGAATTGCCTAGGGAAAAAATACACATACCGCTGTAATCGGGCGAGTTTCTACTTTCAGATGCAATAGGAATTTTTGGGTTAGGTCAATCCGTTCGCGAGATATGGGAGTTTGAAGCCAAGAAATGGTTGAGAAGGTAAAACATTTTTCGCAATTCTGCTTCTCCAAACGCTTAACCAGAATGGCCTAGGGAAAAAATACGCATATCGTTGTAATCGGTCGAGTTTCTACTTTCAGACGCAGCAGGAACTTCTGGGTTTGGTCAATCCGTTCGCGAGATATGGGAGTTTGAAGCTAAGAAATGGTGGAGGAGACAACAAATTTTTCGCACTTCTGCTGCTCCAAACGCTTAACCAGAATGGCCTAGGGAAAAAAGACACATAGCGTTGTAATCGGGCGAGTTTCTACTTTCAGACGCAACAGGAATTTTTGGGTTATGTCGATCCTTCGCGAGATATAGTATGGGAGTTTGAAGCCAAGAAGTGGTTGAGAAGGCAAACAATTTTTCACTATTCTGCTGCTCCAAACGCTTAACCAGAATGGCCTAGGGAAAAAATACACATACCGTTGTAATCGGGCGAGTTTCTTCTTTCAGATGCAACAAGAATTTTTGGGTTAGGTCAATCCGTTCGCGAGATATGGGAGTTTGAAGCCAAGAAATGGTAAAGAAGACAACAAATTTTTCGCACTACTGCTGCTCCAAACGCTTAACCAGAATGGCCTAGGGAAGAAATTCACATACCGTTGTAATCGGGCGAGTTTCTTCTTTCAGATGCAACAGGAATTTTTGGGTTAGGTCAATCCGTTCGCGAGATATGGGAGTTTGAAGCCAAGAAATGGTTGAGAAGGCAAAAAATTGTTCGCTATTCTGCTGCTTCAAACGCTTAACCAGAATGGGCTAGGCAAAAAATACACATACCGTTGTAATCGGGCGTGTTTCTACTTTCAGACGCAACAGGAATTTTTGGGTTAGGTCAATCCGTTCGCGAGATATGGGAGTTTGAAACCAAGAAATGGTTGAGAAGGCAAAAAATTGTTCGCTATTCTGCTGCTTCAAACGCTTAACCAGAATGGCCTAGGGAAAAAATACACATACCGTTGTAATCGGCGAGTTTCTAGTTTCAGATGCAATAGGAATTTTTGGGTTACGTCAATCCGTTCGCGAGATTTGGGAGTTTGAAGCTAAGAAATGGTTGAGAAGGCAAAAAATTTTTCGCAATTCTGCTGCTCCAAACGCTTAACCAGAATGGCCTAGGGAAAAAATACACATACCGTTGTAATCGGGCGAGTTTCTACTTTCAGATGCAATAGAAATTTTTGGGTTAGGTCAACCCGTTCGCGAGATTTGGGAGTTTGAGGACAAGAAATGGTTGAGAAGGCAAAAATTTTTTCGCATTTCTGCTGCTCCAAACGCATAACCAGAATGGCCTAGGGAAAAAATACACGTACCGTTGTAATCGGGCGAGTTTCTACTTTCAGATGCAATAGGAATTTTTGGGTTACGTCAATCCGTTCGCGAGATTTGGGAGTTTGAAGCGAAGAAATGGTTGAGAAGACAATAAATTTTTCCACTTCTGCTGCTCCAATCGCTTAACCAGAATGGCCTAAGGGAAAAATACACGTACCGTTGTAATCAGGCGAGTTTCTACTTTCAGATGCAATAGGAATTTTTGGGTTAGGTCTATCCGTTCGCGAGATATGGGACTTTGGAGCCAAGAAATGGTTGAGAAGGCAAAAAATTTTTGCAATTCCGCTGCTCCAAACGCTTAACCAGAATGGCCTAGGGAAAAAATACACATACCGTTGTAATCGGGCGAGTTTCTACTTTCAGACGCAATAGGAATTTTTGGGTTAGGTCAATCCGTCCGCGAGATATGGGAGTTTGAAGCCAAGAAATGGTTGAGAAGACCAAAAATTTTTCGCAATTCTGCTGCTCCAAACCCTTAACCAGAATGGCCTATGGAAAAAATACACATACCGTTGTAATCGGGCGAGTTTCTACTTTCAGATGCAACAGGAATTTTTGGGTTAGGTCAATCCGTTCGCGAGATATGGGAGTTTGAAGCCAAGAAATGGTTGAGAAGACAAAAAATTTTTCGCAATTCTGCTGCTCCAAACCCTTAACCAGAATTGCCTAGGGAAAAAATACACATACCGCTGTAATCGGGCGAGCTTCTACTTTCAGATGCAATAGGAATTTTTGGGTTAGGTCAATCCGTTCGCGAGATATGGGAGTTTGAAGCCAAGAAATGGTTGAGAAGGCGAAAGATTTTTCGCAATTCTGCTGCTCCAAACGCTTAACCAGAATGGCTTAGGGAAAAAATACGCATATCGTTGTAATCGGGTGAGTTTCTACTTTCAGACGCAGCAGGAACTTCTGGGTTTGGTCAATCCGTTCGCGAGATATGGGAGTTTGAAGCCAAGAAATGGTTGAGAAGGCAAAAAATTTTTCGCAATTCTGCTGCTCCAAACGCTTAACCAGAATGGCCTAGGGAAAAAATACACATACCGTTGTAATCGGGCGAGTTTCTATTATCAGATGCAATAGGAATTTTTGGGTTAGGTCAATCCGTTCGCGAGATATGGGAGTTTGAAGCTAAGAAATGGTTAAGAAGGCAACAAATTTTTCGCACTTCTGCTGTTCCAAACGCTTAACCAGAATGGGCTAGGGAAAAAATACACGTACCGTTGTAATCGGGCGAGTTTCTACTTTCACACGCAACAGGAATTTTTGGGTTAGGTCAATCCGTCCGCGAGATATGGGAGTTTGAAGCCAAGAAATGGTTGAGAAGACAAAAAATTTTTCGCAATTCTGCTGCTCCAAACCCTTAACCAGAATTGCCTAGGGAAAAAATACACATACCGCTGTAATCGGGCGAGTTTCTATTATCAGATGCAATAGGAATTTTTGGGTTAGGTCAATCCGTTCGCGAGATATGGGAGTTTGAAGCTAAGAAATGGTTAAGAAGGCAACAAATTTTTCGCACTTCTGCTGCTCCAAACGCTTGACCAGAATGGCCTAGGGAAAAAATGCACATACCGTTGTAATCGGGCGTGTTTCTTCTTTCATACGCAACAGGAATTTTTGGGTTACGTCAATCCGTTCGCGAGATTTGGGAGTTTGAAGCTAAGAAATGGTTGAGAAGGCAAAAAATTTTTCGCAATTCTGCTGCTCCAAACGCTTAACCAGAATGGGCTAGGCAAAAAATACACATACCGTTGTAATCGGGCGTGTTTCTACTTTCAGACGCAACAGGAATTTTTGGGTTAGGTCAATCCGTTCGCGAGATATGGGAGTTTGAAACCAAGAAATGGTTGAGAAGGCAAAAAATTGTTCGCTATTCTGCTGCTTCAAACGCTTAACCAGAATGGCCTAGGGAAAAAATACACATACCGTTGTAATCGGCGAGTTTCTAGTTTCAGATGCAATAGGAATTTTTGGGTTACGTCAATCCGTTCGCGAGATTTGGGAGTTTGAAGCTAAGAAATGGTTGAGAAGGCAAAAAATTTTTCGCAATTCTGCTGCTCCAAACGCTTAACCAGAATGGGCTAGGCAAAAAATACACATACCGTTGTAATCGGGCGAGTTTCTACTTTCACACGCAACAGGAATTTTTGGGTTAGGTCTATCCGTTCGCGAGATATGGGAGTTTGAAGCCAAGAAATGGTTGAGAAGGCAAAAAATTGTTCGCTATTCTGCTGCTTCAAACGCTTAACCAGAATGGCCTAGGGAAAAAATACACATACCGCTGTAATCGGGCGAGTTTCTACTTTCAGATGCAATAGGAATTTTTGGGTTAGGTCAATCCGTCCGCGAGATATGGGAGTTTGAAGCCAAGAAATGGTTGAGAAGACCAAAAATTTTTCGCAATTCTGCTGCTCCAAACCCTTAACCAGAATGGCCTATGGAAAAAATACACATACCGTTGTAATCGGGCGAGTTTCTACTTTCAGATGCAACAGGAATTTTTGGGTTAGGTCAATCCGTTCGCGAGATATGGGAGTTTGAAGCCAAGAAATGGTTGAGAAGGCAAAAAATTGTTCGCTATTCTGCTGCTTCAAACGCTTAACCAGAATGGGCTAGGCAAAAAATACACATACCGTTGTAATCGGGCGTGTTTCTACTTTCAGACGCAACAGGAATTTTTGGGTTAGGTCAATCCGTTCGCGAGATATGGGAGTTTGAAACCAAGAAATGGTTGAGAAGGCAAAAAATTGTTCGCTATTCTGCTGCTTCAAACGCTTAACCAGAATGGCCTAGGGAAAAAATACACATACCGTTGTAATCGGCGAGTTTCTAGTTTCAGATGCAATAGGAATTTTTGGGTTACGTCAATCCGTTCGCGAGATTTGGGAGTTTGAAGCTAAGAAATGGTTGAGAAGGCAAAAAATTTTTCGCAATTCTGCTGCTCCAAACGCTTAACCAGAATGGCCTAGGGAAAAAATACACATACCGTTGTAATCGGGCGAGTTTCTACTTTCAGATGCAATAGAAATTTTTGGGTTAGGTCAACCCGTTCGCGAGATTTGGGAGTTTGAGGACAAGAAATGGTTGAGAAGGCAAAAATTTTTTCGCATTTCTGCTGCTCCAAACGCATAACCAGAATGGCCTAGGGAAAAAATACACGTACCGTTGTAATCGGGCGAGTTTCTACTTTCAGATGCAATAGGAATTTTTGGGTTACGTCAATCCGTTCGCGAGATTTGGGAGTTTGAAGCGAAGAAATGGTTGAGAAGACAATAAATTTTTCCACTTCTGCTGCTCCAATCGCTTAACCAGAATGGCCTAAGGGAAAAATACACGTACCGTTGTAATCAGGCGAGTTTCTACTTTCAGATGCAATAGGAATTTTTGGGTTAGGTCTATCCGTTCGCGAGATATGGGACTTTGGAGCCAAGAAATGGTTGAGAAGGCAAAAAATTTTTGCAATTCCGCTGCTCCAAACGCTTAACCAGAATGGCCTAGGGAAAAAATACACATACCGTTGTAATCGGGCGAGTTTCTACTTTCAGACGCAATAGGAATTTTTGGGTTAGGTCAATCCGTCCGCGAGATATGGGAGTTTGAAGCCAAGAAATGGTTGAGAAGACCAAAAATTTTTCGCAATTCTGCTGCTCCAAACCCTTAACCAGAATGGCCTATGGAAAAAATACACATACCGTTGTAATCGGGCGAGTTTCTACTTTCAGATGCAACAGGAATTTTTGGGTTAGGTCAATCCGTTCGCGAGATATGGGAGTTTGAAGCCAAGAAATGGTTGAGAAGACAAAAAATTTTTCGCAATTCTGCTGCTCCAAAACCTTAACCAGAATTGCCTAGGGAAAAAATACACATACCGTTGTAATCGGGCGAGTTTCTACTTTCAGATGCAACAGGAATTTTTGGGTTAGGTCAATCCGTTCGCGAGATATGGGAGTTTGAAGCCAAGAAATGGTTGAGAAGACAAAAAATTTTTCGCAATTCTGCTGCTCCAAACCCTTAACCAGAATTGCCTAGGGAAAAAATACACATACCGCTGTAATCGGGCGAGCTTCTACTTTCAGATGCAATAGGAATTTTTGGGTTAGGTCAATCCGTTCGCGAGATATGGGAGTTTGAAGCCAAGAAATGGTTGAGAAGGCGAAAGATTTTTCGCAATTCTGCTGCTCCAAACGCTTAACCAGAATGGCTTAGGGAAAAAATACGCATATCGTTGTAATCGGGTGAGTTTCTACTTTCAGACGCAGCAGGAACTTCTGGGTTTGGTCAATCCGTTCGCGAGATATGGGAGTTTGAAGCCAAGAAATGGTTGAGAAGGCAAAAAATTTTTCGCAATTCTGCTGCTCCAAACGCTTAACCAGAATGGCCTAGGGAAAAAATACACATACCGTTGTAATCGGGCGAGCTTCTATTATCAGATGCAATAGGAATTTTTGGGTTAGGTCAATCCGTTCGCGAGATATGGGAGTTTGAAGCTAAGAAATGGTTAAGAAGGCAACAAATTTTTCGCACTTCTGCTGTTCCAAACGCTTAACCAGAATGGGCTAGGGAAAAAATACACGTACCGTTGTAATCGGGCGAGTTTCTACTTTCACACGCAACAGGAATTTTTGGGTTAGGTCAATCCGTCCGCGAGATATGGGAGTTTGAAGCCAAGAAATGGTTGAGAAGACAAAAAATTTTTCGCAATTCTGCTGCTCCAAACCCTTAACCAGAATTGCCTAGGGAAAAAATACACATACCGCTGTAATCGGGCGAGTTTCTATTATCAGATGCAATAGGAATTTTTGGGTTAGGTCAATCCGTTCGCGAGATATGGGAGTTTGAAGCTAAGAAATGGTTAAGAAGGCAACAAATTTTTCGCACTTCTGCTGCTCCAAACGCTTGACCAGAATGGCCTAGGGAAAAAATGCACATACCGTTGTAATCGGGCGTGTTTCTTCTTTCAGACGCAACAGGAATTTTTGGGTTACGTCAATCCGTTCGCGAGATTTGGGAGTTTGAAGCTAAGAAATGGTTGAGAAGGCAAAAAATTTTTCGCAATTCTGCTGCTCCAAACGCTTAACCAGAATGGGCTAGGCAAAAAATACACATACCGTTGTAATCGGGCGTGTTTCTACTTTCAGACGCAACAGGAATTTTTGGGTTAGGTCAATCCGTTCGCGAGATATGGGAGTTTGAAACCAAGAAATGGTTGAGAAGGCAAAAAATTGTTCGCTATTCTGCTGCTTCAAACGCTTAACCAGAATGGCCTAGGGAAAAAAATACACATACCGTTGTAATCGGCGAGTTTCTAGTTTCAGATGCAATAGGAATTTTTGGGTTACGTCAATCCGTTCGCGAGATTTGGGAGTTTGAAGCTAAGAAATGGTTGAGAAGGCAAAAAATTTTTCGCAATTCTGCTGCTCCAAACGCTTAACCAGAATGGGCTAGGCAAAAAATACACATACCGTTGTAATCGGGCGAGTTTCTACTTTCACACGCAACAGGAATTTTTGGGTTAGGTCTATCCGTTCGCGAGATATGGGAGTTTGAAGCCAAGAAATGGTTGAGAAGGCAAAAAATTGTTCGCTATTCTGCTGCTTCAAACGCTTAACCAGAATGGCCTAGGGAAAAAATACACATACCGCTGTAATCGGGCGAGTTTCTACTTTCAGATGCAATAGGAATTTTTGGGTTAGGTCAATCCGTTCGCGAGATATGGGAGTTTGAAGCTAAGAAATGGTTAAGAAGGCAACAAATTTTTCGCACTTCTGCTGCTCCAAACGCTTGACCAGAATGGCCTAGGGAAAAAATGCACATACCGTTGTAATCGGGCGTGTTTCTTCTTTCAGACGCAACAGGAATTTTTGGGTTACGTCAATCCGTTCGCGAGATTTGGGAGTTTGAAGCTAAGAAATGGTTGAGAAGGCAAAAAATTTTTCGCAATTCTGCTGCTCCAAACGCTTAACCAGAATGGGCTAGGCAAAAAATACACATACCGTTGTAATCGGGCGTGTTTCTACTTTCAGACGCAACAGGAATTTTTGGGTTAGGTCAATCCGTTCGCGAGATATGGGAGTTTGAAACCAAGAAATGGTTGAGAAGGCAAAAAATTGTTCGCTATTCTGCTGCTTCAAACGCTTAACCAGAATGGCCTAGGGAAAAAATACACATACCGTTGTAATCGGCGAGTTTCTAGTTTCAGATGCAATAGGAATTTTTGGGTTACGTCAATCCGTTCGCGAGATTTGGGAGTTTGAAGCTAAGAAATGGTTGAGAAGGCAAAAAATTTTTCGCAATTCTGCTGCTCCAAACGCTTAACCAGAATGGGCTAGGCAAAAAATACACATACCGTTGTAATCGGGCGTGTTTCTACTTTCAGACGCAACAGGAATTTTTGGGTTAGGTCAATCCGTTCGCGAGATATGGGAGTTTGAAACCAAGAAATGGTTGAGAAGGCAAAAAATTGTTCGCTATTCTGCTGCTTCAAACGCTTAACCAGAATGGCCTAGGGAAAAAATACACATACCGTTGTAATCGGCGAGTTTCTAGTTTCAGATGCAATAGGAATTTTTGGGTTAGGTCTATCCGTTCGCGAGATATGGGACTTTGGAGCCAAGAAATGGTTGAGAAGGCAAAAAATTTTTGCAATTCCGCTGCTCCAAACGCTTAACCAGAATGGCCTAGGGAAAAAATACACATACCGTTGTAATCGGGCGAGTTTCTACTTTCAGACGCAATAGGAATTTTTAGGTTAGGTCAGTCCGTCCGCGAGATATGGGAGTTTGAAGCCAAGAAATGGTTGAGAAGACAAAAAATTTTTCGCAATTCTGCTGCTCCAAACCCTTAACCAGAATGGCCTATGGAAAAAATACACATACCGTTGTAATCGGGCGAGTTTCTACTTTCAGATGCAACAGGAATTTTTGGGTTAGGTCAATCCGTTCGCGAGATATGGGAGTTTGAAGCCAAGAAATGGTTGAGAAGACAAAAAATTTTTCGCAATTCTGCTGCTCCAAACCCTTAACCAGAATTGCCTAGGGAAAAAATACACATACCGCTGTAATCGGGCGAGCTTCTACTTTCAGATGCAATAGGAATTTTTGGGTTAGGTCAATCCGTTCGCGAGATATGGGAGTTTGAAGCCAAGAAATGGTTGAGAAGGCAAAAGATTTTTCGCAATTCTGCTGCTCCAAACGCTTAACCAGAATGGCTTAGGGAAAAAATACGCATATCGTTGTAATCGGGTGAGTTTCTACTTTCAGACGCAGCAGGAACTTCTGGGTTTGGTCAATCCGTTCGCGAGATATGGGAGTTTGAAGCCAAGAAATGGTTGAGAAGGCAAAAAATTTTTCGCAATTCTGCTGCTCCAAACGCTTAACCAGAATGGCCTAGGGAAAAAATACACATACCGTTGTAATCGGGCGAGTTTCTATTATCAGATGCAATAGGAATTTTTGGGTTAGGTCAATCCGTTCGCGAGATATGGGAGTTTGAAGCTAAGAAATGGTTAAGAAGGCAACAAATTTTTCGCACTTCTGCTGTTCCAAACGCTTAACCAGAATGGGCTAGGGAAAAAATACACGTACCGTTGTAATCGGGCGAGTTTCTACTTTCACACGCAACAGGAATTTTTGGGTTAGGTCAATCCGTCCGCGAGATATGGGAGTTTGAAGCCAAGAAATGGTTGAGAAGACAAAAAATTTTTCGCAATTCTGCTGCTCCAAACCCTTAACCAGAATTGCCTAGGGAAAAAATACACATACCGCTGTAATCGGGCGAGTTTCTACTTTCAGATGCAATAGGAATTTTTGGGTTAGGTCAATCCGTTCGCGAGATATGGGAGTTTGAAGCCAAGAATTGGTTGAGAAGGCAAAAGATTTTTCGCAATTCTGCTGCTCCAAACGCTTAACCAGAATGGCTTAGGGAAAAAATACGCATATCGTTGTAATCGGGTGAGTTTCTACTTTCAGACGCAGCAGGAACTTCTGGGTTTGGTCAATCCGTTCGCGAGATATGAGAGTTTGAAGGCAAGAAATGGTTGAGAAAGCAAAAAATTTTTCGCAATTCTGCTGCTCCAAACGCTTAACCAGAATGGCCTAGGGAAAAAATACACATACCGTTGTAATCGGGCGAGTTTCTATTATCAGATGCAATAGGAATTTTTGGGTTAGGTCAATCCGTTCGCGAGATATGGGAGTTTGAAGCTAAGAACTGGTTAAGAAGATAACAAATTTTTCGCAATTCTGCTGCTCCAAACGCTTGACCAGAATGGCCTAGGGAAAAAATGCACATACCGTTGTAATCGGGCGTGTTTCTTCTTTCAGACGCAACAGGAATTTTTGGGTTAGGTCAATCTGTTCGCGAGATATGGGAGTTTGAAGCCAAGAAATGGTTGAGAAGGCAAAAAATTATTCGCTATTCTGCTGCTTCAAACGCTTAACCAGAATGGCCTAGGGAAAAAATACGCATATCGTTGTAATCGGGCGAGTTTCTACTTCCAGATGCAATAGGAATTTTTGGGTTACGTCAATCCGTTCGCGAGATATGGGAGTTTGAAGCCAAGAAATGGTTGAGAAGGCAAAAAATTTTTCGCAATTCTGCTGCTCCAAACGCTTAACCAGAATTGCCTAGGGAAAAAATACACATACCGCTGTAATCGGGCGAGTTTCTACTTTCAGACGCAACAGGAACTTTTGGGTTAGGTCAATCCGTTCGCGTGATATGGGAGTTTGAAGCCAAGAAATGGTTGAGAAGGCAAAAAATTTTTCGCAATTCTGCTGCTCCAAACGCCTAACCAGAATGGCCTAGGGAAAAAATACACATACCGTTGTAATCGGCGAGTTTCTACTTTCAGGTGCAACAGGAATTTTTGGGTTAGGTCAATCCGTTCGCGAGATATGGGAGTTTGAAGCCAAAAAATGGTTGAGAAGGCAAAAAATTTTTCGCAATTCTGCTGCTCCAAACGCTTAACCAGAATTGCCTAGGGAAAAAATACACATACCGTTGTAATCGGGCGAGATTCTACTTTCAGGCGCAACAGGAATTTTTGGGTTAGGTCAATCCGTTCGCGAGATATGGGAGTTTGAAGCCAAGAAATGGTTGAGAAGGCAAACAATTTTTCGCTATTCTGCTGCTCCAAACGCTTAACCAGAATGGCCAAGGGAAAAAATACACATACCGTTGTAATCGGGCGAGTTTCTTCTTTCAGATGCAACAAGAATTTTTGGGTTAGGTCAATCCGTTCGCGAGATATGGGAGTTTGAAGCTAAGAAATGGTGAAGAAGGCAACAAATTTTTCGCACTTCTGCTGCTCCAAACGCTTAACCAGAATGTCCTAGGGAAAAAATACACATACCGTTGTAATCGGGCGAGATTCTACTTTCAGGCGCAACAGGAATTTTTGGGTTAGGTCAATCCGTTCGCGAGATACGGGAGTTTGAATCCAAGAAATGGTTGAGAAGGCAAAAAATTTTTCGCAATTCTGCTGCTCCAAACGCTTAACCAGAATTGCCTAGGGAAAAAATACACATACCGCTGTAATCGGGCGAGTTTCTACTTTCAGATGCAATAGGAATTTTTGGGTTAGGTCAATCCGTTCGCGAGATATGGGAGTTTGAAGCCAAGAAATGGTTGAGAAGGTAAAACATTTTTCGCAATTCTGCTTCTCCAAACGCTTAACCAGAATGGCCTAGGGAAAAAATACGCATATCGTTGTAATCGGTCGAGTTTCTACTTTCAGACGCAGCAGGAACTTCTGGGTTTGGTCAATCCGTTCGCGAGATATGGGAGTTTGAAGCTAAGAAATGGTGGAGGAGACAACAAATTTTTCGCACTTCTGCTGCTCCAAACGCTTAACCAGAATGGCCTAGGGAAAAAAGACACATAGCGTTGTAATCGGGCGAGTTTCTACTTTCAGACGCAACAGGAATTTTTGGGTTAGGTCGATCCTTCGCGAGATATAGTATGGGAGTTTGAAGCCAAGAAGTGGTTGAGAAGGCAAACAATTTTTCACTATTCTGCTGCTCCAAACGCTTAACCAGAATGGCCTAGGGAAAAAATACACATACCGTTGTAATCGGGCGAGTTTCTTCTTTCAGATGCAACAAGAATTTTTGGGTTAGGTCAATCCGTTCGCGAGATATGGGAGTTTGAAGCCAAGAAATGGTAAAGAAGACAACAAATTTTTCGCACTACTGCTGCTCCAAACGCTTAACCAGAATGGCCTAGGGAAGAAATTCACATACCGTTGTAATCGGGCGAGTTTCTTCTTTCTGACGCAACAGGAATTTTTGGGTTAGGTCAATCCGTTCGCGAGATATGGGAGTTTGAAGCCAAGAAATGGTTGAGAAGGCAAAAAATTGTTCGCTATTCTGCTGCTTCAAACGCTTAACCAGAATGGGCTAGGCAAAAAATACACATACCGTTGTAATCGGGCGTGTTTCTACTTTCAGACGCAACAGGAATTTTTGGGTTAGGTCAATCCGTTCGCGAGATATGGGAGTTTGAAACCAAGAAATGGTTGAGAAGGCAAAAAATTGTTCGCTATTCTGCTGCTTCAAACGCTTAACCAGAATGGCCTAGGGAAAAAATACACATACCGTTGTAATCGGCGAGTTTCTAGTTTCAGATGCAATAGGAATTTTTGGGTTACGTCAATCCGTTCGCGAGATTTGGGAGTTTGAAGCTAAGAAATGGTTGAGAAGGCAAAAAATTTTTCGCAATTCTGCTGCTCCAAACGCTTAACCAGAATGGCCTAGGGAAAAAATACACATACCGTTGTAATCGGGCGAGTTTCTACTTTCAGATGCAATAGAAATTTTTGGGTTAGGTCAACCCGTTCGCGAGATTTGGGAGTTTGAGGACAAGAAATGGTTGAGAAGGCAAAAATTTTTTCGCATTTCTGCTGCTCCAAACGCATAACCAGAATGGCCTAGGGAAAAAATACACGTACCGTTGTAATCGGGCGAGTTTCTATTATCAGATGCAATAGGAATTTTTGGGTTAGGTCAATCCGTTCGCGAGATATGGGAGTTTGAAGCTAACAAATGGTTTAGAAGGCAACAAATTTTTCGCACTTCTGCTGTTCCAAACGCTTAACCAGAATGGGCTAGGGAAAAAATACACGTACCGTTGTAATCGGGCGAGTTTCTACTTTCACACGCAACAGGAATTTTTGGGTTAGGTCAATCCGTCCGCGAGATATGGGAGTTTGAAGCCAAGAAATGGTTGAGAAGACAAAAAATTTTTCGCAATTCTGCTGCTCCAAACCCTTAACCAGAATTGCCTAGGGAAAAAATACACATACCGCTGTAATCGGGCGAGTTTCTATTATCAGATGCAATAGGAATTTTTGGGTTAGGTCAATCCGTTCGCGAGATATGGGAGTTTGAAGCTAAGAAATGGTTAAGAAGGCAACAAATTTTTCGCACTTCTGCTGCTCCAAACGCTTGACCAGAATGGCCTAGGGAAAAAATGCACATACCGTTGTAATCGGGCGTGTTTCTTCTTTCAGACGCAACAGGAATTTTTGGGTTACGTCAATCCGTTCGCGAGATTTGGGAGTTTGAAGCTAAGAAATGGTTGAGAAGGCAAAAAATTTTTCGCAATTCTGCTGCTCCAAACGCTTAACCAGAATGGGCTAGGCAAAAAATACACATACCGTTGTAATCGGGCGTGTTTCTACTTTCAGACGCAACAGGAATTTTTGGGTTAGGTCAATCCGTTCGCGAGATATGGGAGTTTGAAGCCAAGAAATGGTTGAGAAGGTAAAACATTTTTCGCAATTCTGCTTCTCCAAACGCTTAACCAGAATGGCCTAGGGAAAAAATACGCATATCGTTGTAATCGGTCGAGTTTCTACTTTCAGACGCAGCAGGAACTTCTGGGTTTGGTCAATCCGTTCGCGAGATATGGGAGTTTGAAGCTAAGAAATGGTGGAGGAGACAACAAATTTTTCGCACTTCTGCTGCTCCAAACGCTTAACCAGAATGGCCTAGGGAAAAAAGACACATAGCGTTGTAATCGGGCGAGTTTCTACTTTCAGACGCAACAGGAATTTTTGGGTTAGGTCGATCCTTCGCGAGATATAGTATGGGAGTTTGAAGCCAAGAAGTGGTTGAGAAGGCAAACAATTTTTCACTATTCTGCTGCTCCAAACGCTTAACCAGAATGGCCTAGGGAAAAAATACACATACCGTTGTAATCGGGCGAGTTTCTTCTTTCAGATGCAACAAGAATTTTTGGGTTAGGTCAATCCGTTCGCGAGATATGGGAGTTTGAAGCCAAGAAATGGTAAAGAAGACAACAAATTTTTCGCACTACTGCTGCTCCAAACGCTTAACCAGAATGGCCTAGGGAAGAAATTCACATACCGTTGTAATCGGGCGAGTTTCTTCTTTCAGATGCAACAGGAATTTTTGGGTTAGGTCAATCCGTTCGCGAGATATGGGAGTTTGAAGCCAAGAAATGGTTGAGAAGGCAAAAAATTGTTCGCTATTCTGCTGCTTCAAACGCTTAACCAGAATGGGCTAGGCAAAAAATACACATACCGTTGTAATCGGGCGTGTTTCTACTTTCAGACGCAACAGGAATTTTTGGGTTAGGTCAATCCGTTCGCGAGATATGGGAGTTTGAAACCAAGAAATGGTTGAGAAGGCAAAAAATTGTTCGCTATTCTGCTGCTTCAAACGCTTAACCAGAATGGCCTAGGGAAAAAATACACATACCGTTGTAATCGGCGAGTTTCTAGTTTCAGATGCAATAGGAATTTTTGGGTTACGTCAATCCGTTCGCGAGATTTGGGAGTTTGAAGCTAAGAAATGGTTGAGAAGGCAAAAAATTTTTCGCAATTCTGCTGCTCCAAACGCTTAACCAGAATGGCCTAGGGAAAAAATACACATACCGTTGTAATCGGGCGAGTTTCTACTTTCAGATGCAATAGAAATTTTTGGGTTAGGTCAACCCGTTCGCGAGATTTGGGAGTTTGAGGACAAGAAATGGTTGAGAAGGCAAAAATTTTTTCGCATTTCTGCTGCTCCAAACGCATAACCAGAATGGCCTAGGGAAAAAATACACGTACCGTTGTAATCGGGCGAGTTTCTACTTTCAGATGCAATAGGAATTTTTGGGTTACGTCAATCCGTTCGCGAGATTTGGGAGTTTGAAGCGAAGAAATGGTTGAGAAGACAATAAATTTTTCCACTTCTGCTGCTCCAATCGCTTAACCAGAATGGCCTAAGGGAAAAATACACGTACCGTTGTAATCAGGCGAGTTTCTACTTTCAGATGCAATAGGAATTTTTGGGTTAGGTCTATCCGTTCGCGAGATATGGGACTTTGGAGCCAAGAAATGGTTGAGAAGGCAAAAAATTTTTGCAATTCCGCTGCTCCAAACGCTTAACCAGAATGGCCTAGGGAAAAAATACACATACCGTTGTAATCGGGCGAGTTTCTACTTTCAGACGCAATAGGAATTTTTGGGTTAGGTCAATCCGTCCGCGAGATATGGGAGTTTGAAGCCAAGAAATGGTTGAGAAGACAAAAAATTTTTCGCAATTCTGCTGCTCCAAACCCTTAACCAGAATGGCCTATGGAAAAAATACACATACCGTTGTAATCGGGCGAGTTTCTACTTTCAGATGCAACAGGAATTTTTGGGTTAGGTCAATCCGTTCGCGAGATATGGGAGTTTGAAGCCAAGAAATGGTTGAGAAGACAAAAAATTTTTCGCAATTCTGCTGCTCCAAACCCTTAACCAGAATTGCCTAGGGAAAAAATACACATACCGCTGTAATCGGGCGAGCTTCTACTTTCAGATGCAATAGGAATTTTTGGGTTAGGTCAATCCGTTCGCGAGATATGGGAGTTTGAAGCCAAGAAATGGTTGAGAAGGCGAAAGATTTTTCGCAATTCTGCTGCTCTAAACGCTTAACCAGAATGGCTTAGGGAAAAAATACGCATATCGTTGTAATCGGGTGAGTTTCTACTTTCAGACGCAGCAGGAACTTCTGGGTTTGGTCAATCCGTTCGCGAGATATGGGAGTTTGAAGCCAAGAAATGGTTGAGAAGGCAAAAAATTTTTCGCAATTCTGCTGCTCCAAACGCTTAACCAGAATGGCCTAGGGAAAAAATACACATACCGTTGTAATCGGGCGAGTTTCTATTATCAGATGCAATAGGAATTTTTGGGTTAGGTCAATCCGTTCGCGAGATATGGGAGTTTGAAGCTAACAAATGGTTAAGAAGGCAACAAATTTTTCGCACTTCTGCTGTTCCAAACGCTTAACCAGAATGGGCTAGGGAAAAAATACACGTACCGTTGTAATCGGGCGAGTTTCTACTTTCACACGCAACAGGAATTTTTGGGTTAGGTCAATCCGTCCGCGAGATATGGGAGTTTGAAGCCAAGAAATGGTTGAGAAGACAAAAAATTTTTCGCAATTCTGCTGCTCCAAACCCTTAACCAGAATTGCCTAGGGAAAAAATACACATACCGCTGTAATCGGGCGAGTTTCTATTATCAGATGCAATAGGAATTTTTGGGTTAGGTCAATCCGTTCGCGAGATATGGGAGTTTGAAGCTAAGAAATGGTTAAGAAGGCAACAAATTTTTCGCACTTCTGCTGCTCCAAACGCTTGACCAGAATGGCCTAGGGAAAAAATGCACATACCGTTGTAATCGGGCGTGTTTCTTCTTTCAGACGCAACAGGAATTTTTGGGTTACGTCAATCCGTTCGCGAGATTTGGGAGTTTGAAGCTAAGAAATGGTTGAGAAGGCAAAAAATTTTTCGCAATTCTGCTGCTCCAAACGCTTAACCAGAATGGGCTAGGCAAAAAATACACATACCGTTGTAATCGGGCGTGTTTCTACTTTCAGACGCAACAGGAATTTTTGGGTTAGGTCAATCCGTTCGCGAGATATGGGAGTTTGAAACCAAGAAATGGTTGAGAAGGCAAAAAATTGTTCGCTATTCTGCTGCTTCAAACGCTTAACCAGAATGGCCTAGGGAAAAAATACACATACCGTTGTAATCGGCGAGTTTCTAGTTTCAGATGCAATAGGAATTTTTGGGTTACGTCAATCCGTTCGCGAGATTTGGGAGTTTGAAGCTAAGAAATGGTTGAGAAGGCAAAAAATTTTTCGCAATTCTGCTGCTCCAAACGCTTAACCAGAATGGGCTAGGCAAAAAATACACATACCGTTGTAATCGGGCGTGTTTCTACTTTCAGACGCAACAGGAATTTTTGGGTCAGGTCAATCCGTTCGCGAGATATGGGAGTTTGAAACCAAGAAATGGTTGAGAAGGCAAAAAATTGTTCGCTATTCTGCTGCTTCAAACGCTTAACCAGAATGGCCTAGGGAAAAAATACACATACCGTTGTAATCGGGCGAGTTTCTATTATCAGATGCAATAGGAATTTTTGGGTTAGGTCAATCCGTTCGCGAGATATGGGAGTTTGAAGCTAAGAAATGGTTGAGAAGGCAAAAAATTTTTCGCAATTCTGCTGCTCCAAACGCTTAACCAGAATGGGCTAGGCAAAAAATACACATACCGTTGTAATCGGGCGTGTTTCTACTTTCAGACGCAACAGGAATTTTTGGGTTAGGTCAATCCGTTCGCGAGATATGGGAGTTTGAAACCAAGAAATGGTTGAGAAGGCAAAAAATTGTTCGCTATTCTGCTGCTTCAAACGCTTAACCAGAATGGCCTAGGGAAAAAATACACATACCGTTGTAATGGACGAGTTTCTAGTTTCAGATGCAATAGGAATTTTTGGGTTAGGTCTATCCGTTCGCGAGATATGGGACTTTGGAGCCAAGAAATGGTTGAGAAGGCAAAAAATTTTTGCAATTCCGCTGCTCCAAACGCTTAACCAGAATGGCCTAGGGAAAAAATACACATACCGTTGTAATCGGGCGAGTTTCTACTTTCAGACGCAATAGGAATTTTTAGGTTAGGTCAATCCGTCCGCGAGATATGGGAGTTTGAAGCCAAGAAATGGTTGAGAAGACAAAAAATTTTTCGCAATTCTGCTGCTCCAAACCCTTAACCAGAATGGCCTATGGAAAAAATACACATACCGTTGTAATCGGGCGAGTTTCTACTTTCAGATGCAACAGGAATTTTTGGGTTAGGTCAATCCGTTCGCGAGATATGGGAGTTTGAAGCCAAGAAATGGTTGAGAAGACAAAAAATTTTTCGCAATTCTGCTGCTCCAAACCCTTAACCAGAATTGCCTAGGGAAAAAATACACATACCGCTGTAATCGGGCGAGCTTCTACTTTCAGATGCAGTAGGAATTTTTGGGTTAGGTCAATCCGTTCGCGAGATATGGGAGTTTGAAGCCAAGAAATGGTTGAGAAGGCAAAAGATTTTTCGCAATTCTGCTGCTCCAAACGCTTAACCAGAATGGCTTAGGGAAAAAATACGCATATCGTTGTAATCGGGTGAGTTTCTACTTTCAGACGCAGCAGGAACTTCTGGGTTTGGTCAATCCGTTCGCGAGATATGGGAGTTTGAAGCCAAGAAATGGTTGAGAAGGCAAAAAATTTTTCGCAATTCTGCTGCTCCAAACGCTTAACCAGAATGGCCTAGGGAAAAAATACACATACCGTTGTAATCGGGCGAGTTTCTATTATCAGATGCAATAGGAATTTTTGGGTTAGGTCAATCCGTTCGCGAGATATGGGAGTTTGAAGCTAAGAAATGGTTAAGAAGGCAACAAATTTTTCGCACTTCTGCTGTTCCAAACGCTTAACCAGAATGGGCTAGGGAAAAAATACACGTACCGTTGTAATCGGGCGAGTTTCTACTTTCACACGCAACAGGAATTTTTGGGTTAGGTCAATCCGTCCGCGAGATATGGGAGTTTGAAGCCAAGAAATGGTTGAGAAGACAAAAAATTTTTCGCAATTCTGCTGCTCCAAACCCTTAACCAGAATTGCCTAGGGAAAAAATACACACACCGCTGTAATCGGGCGAGTTTCGACTTTCAGATGCAATAGGAATTTTTGGGTTAGGTCAATCCGTTCGCGAGATATGGGAGTTTGAAGCCAAGAAATGGTTGAGAAGGCAAAAGATTTTTCGCAATTCTGCTGCTCCAAACGCTTAACCAGAATGGCTTAGGGAAAAAATACGCATATCGTTGTAATCGGGTGAGTTTCTACTTTCAGACGCAGCAGGAACTTCTGGGTTTGGTCAATCCGTTCGCGAGATATGAGAGTTTGAAGGCAAGAAATGGTTGAGAAAGCAAAAAATTTTTCGCAATTCTGCTGCTCCAAACGCTTAACCAGAATGGCCTAGGGAAAAAATACACATACCGTTGTAATCGGGCGAGTTTCTATTATCAGATGCAATAGGAATTTTTGGGTTAGGTCAATCCGTTCGCGAGATATGGGAGTTTGAAGCTAAGAAATGGTTAAGAAGATAACAAATTTTTGGCAATTCTGCTGCTCCAAACGCTTGACCAGAATGGCCTAGGGAAAAAATGCACATACCGTTGTAATCGGGCGTGTTTCTTCTTTCAGACGCAACAGGAATTTTTGGGTTAGGTCAATCTGTTCGCGAGATATGGGAGTTTGAAGCCAAGAAATGGTTGAGAAGGCAAAAAATTGTTCGCTATTCTGCTGCTTCAAACGCTTGACCAGAATGGCCTAGGGAAAAAATACACATACCGTTGTAATCGGGCGAGTTTCTTCTTTCAGATGCAACAGGAATTTTTGGGTTAGGTCAATCCGTTCGCGAGATATGGGAGTTTGAAGCCAAGAAATGGTTGAGAAGGCAAAAAATTATTCGCTATTCTGCTGCTTCAAACGCTTAACCAGAATGGCCTAGGGAAAAAATACGCATATCGTTGTAATCGGGCGAGTTTCTACTTCCAGATGCAATAGGAATTTTTGGGTTACGTCAATCCGTTCGCGAGATATGGGAGTTTGAAGCCAAGAAATGGTTGAGAAGGCAAAAAATTTTTCGCAATTCTGCTGCTCCAAACGCTTAACCAGAATTGCCTAGGGAAAAAATACACATACCGCTGTAATCGGGCGAGTTTCTACTTTCAGACGCAACAGGAACTTTTGGGTTAGGTCAATCCGTTCGCGTGATATGGGAGTTTGAAGCCAAGAAATGGTTGAGAAGGCAAAAAATTATTCGCTATTCTGCTGCTTCAAACGCTTAACCAGAATGGCCTAGGGAAAAAATACGCATATCGTTGTAATCGGGCGAGTTTCTACTTTCAGATGCAATAGGAATTTTTGGGTTACGTCAATCCGTTCGCGAGATATGGGAGTTTGAAGCCAAGAAATGGTTGAGAAGGCAAAAAATTTTTCGCAATTCTGCTGCTCCAAACGCTTAACCAGAATTGCCTAGGGAAAAAATACACATACCGCTGTAATCGGGCGAGTTTCTACTTTCAGACGCAACAGGAACTTTTGGGTTAGGTCAATCCGTTCGCGTGATATGGGAGTTTGAAGCTAAGAAATGGTTGAGAAGGCAAAAAATTTTTCGCAATTCTGCTGCTCCAAACGCTTAACCAGAATGGGCTAGGCAAAAAATACACATACCGTTGTAATCGGGCGTGTTTCTACTTTCAGACGCAACAGGAATTTTTGGGTTAGGTCAATCCGTTCGCGAGATATGGGAGTTTGAAACCAAGAAATGGTTGAGAAGGCAAAAAATTGTTCGCTATTCTGCTGCTTCAAACGCTTAGCCAGAATGGCCTAGGGAAAAAATACACATACCGTTGTAATCGGCGAGTTTCTAGTTTCAGATGCAATAGGAATTTTTGGGTTACGTCAATCCGTTCGCGAGATTTGGGAGTTTGAAGCTAAGAAATGGTTGAGAAGGCAAAAAATTTTTCGCAATTCTGCTGCTCCAAACGCTTAACCAGAATGGGCTAGGCAAAAAATACACATACCGTTGTAATCGGGCGTGTTTCTACTTTCAGACGCAACAGGAATTTTTGGGTTAGGTCAATCCGTTCGCGAGATATGGGAGTTTGAAACCAAGAAATGGTTGAGAAGGCAAAAAATTGTTCGCTATTCTGCTGCTTCAAACGCTTAACCAGAATGGCCTAGGGAAAAAATACACATACCGTTGTAATCGGCGAGTTTCTAGTTTCAGATGCAATAGGAATTTTTGGGTTACGTCAATCCGTTCGCGAGATTTGGGAGTTTGAAGCTAAGAAATGGTTGAGAAGGCAAAAAATTTTTCGCAATTCTGCTGCTCCAAACGCTTAACCAGAATGGCCTAGGGAAAAAATACACATACCGTTGTAATCGGGCGAGTTTCTACTTTCAGATGCAATAGAAATTTTTGGGTTAGGTCAACCCGTTCGCGAGATTTGGGAGTTTGAGGACAAGAAATGGTTGAGAAGGCAAAAATTTTTTCGCATTTCTGCTGCTCCAAACGCATAACCAGAATGGCCTAGGGAAAAAATACACGTACCGTTGTAATCGGGCGAGTTTCTACTTTCAGATGCAATAGGAATTTTTGGGTTACGTCAATCCGTTCGCGAGATTTGGGAGTTTGAAGCGAAGAAATGGTTGAGAAGACAATAAATTTTTCCACTTCTGCTGCTCCAATCGCTTAACCAGAATGGCCTAAGGGAAAAATACACATACCGTTGTAATCGGGCGAGTTTCTTCTTTCAGATGCAACAGGAATTTTTGGGTTAGGTCAATCCGTTCGCGAGATATGGGAGTTTGAAGCCAAGAAATGGTTGAGAAGCAAAAAATTATTCGCTATTCTGCTGCTTCAAACGCTTAACCAGAATGGCCTAGGGAAAAAATACGCATATCGTTGTAATCGGGCGAGTTTCTACTTTCAGATGCAATAGGAATTTTTGGGTTACGTCAATCCGTTCGCGAGATATGGGAGTTTGAAGCCAAGAAATGGTTGAGAAGGCAAAAAATTTTTCGCAATTCTGCTGCTCCAAACGCTTAACCAGAATTGCCTAGGGAAAAAATACACATACCGCTGTAATCGGGCGAGTTTCTACTTTCAGACGCAACAGGAACTTTTGGGTTAGGTCAATCCGTTCGCGTGATATGGGAGTTTGAAGCTAAGAAATGGTTGAGAAGGCAAAAAATTTTTCGCAATTCTGCTGCTCCAAACGCTTAACCAGAATGGGCTAGGCAAAAAATACACATACCGTTGTAATCGGGCGTGTTTCTACTTTCAGACGCAACAGGAATTTTTGGGTTAGGTCAATCCGTTCGCGAGAAATGGGAGTTTGAAACCAAGAAATGGTTGAGAAGGCAAAAAATTGTTCGCTATTCTGCTGCTTCAAACGCTTAGCCAGAATGGCCTAGGGAAAAAATACACATACCGTTGTAATCGGCGAGTTTCTAGTTTCAGATGCAATAGGAATTTTTGGGTTACGTCAATCCGTTCGCGAGATTTGGGAGTTTGAAGCTAAGAAATGGTTGAGAAGGCAAAAAATTTTTCGCAATTCTGCTGCTCCAAACGCTTAACCAGAATGGGCTAGGCAAAAAATACACATACCGTTGTAATCGGGCGTGTTTCTACTTTCAGACGCAACAGGAATTTTTGGGTTAGGTCAATCCGTTCGCGAGATATGGGAGTTTGAAACCAAGAAATGGTTGAGAAGGCAAAAAATTGTTCGCTATTCTGCTGCTTCAAACGCTTAACCAGAATGGCCTAGGGAAAAAATACACATACCGTTGTAATCGGCGAGTTTCTAGTTTCAGATGCAATAGGAATTTTTGGGTTACGTCAATCCGTTCGCGAGATTTGGGAGTTTGAAGCTAAGAAATGGTTGAGAAGGCAAAAAATTTTTCGCAATTCTGCTGCTCCAAACGCTTAACCAGAATGGCCTAGGGAAAAAATACACATACCGTTGTAATCGGGCGAGTTTCTACTTTCAGATGCAATAGAAATTTTTGGGTTAGGTCAACCCGTTCGCGAGATTTGGGAGTTTGAGGACAAGAAATGGTTGAGAAGGCAAAAATTTTTTCGCATTTCTGCTGCTCCAAACGCATAACCAGAATGCCCTAGGGAAAAAATACACGTACCGTTGTAATCGGGCGAGTTTCTACTTTCAGATGCAATAGGAATTTTTGGGTTACGTCAATCCGTTCGCGAGATTTGGGAATTTGAAGCGAAGAAATGGTTGAGAAGACAATAAATTTTTCCACTTCTGCTGCTCCAATCGCTTAACCAGAATGGCCTAGGGAAAAAATACACATACCGTTGTAATCGGCGAGTTTCTAGTTTCAGATGCAATAGGAATTTTTGGGTTACGTCAATCCGTTCGCGAGATTTGGGAGTTTGAAGCTAAGAAATGGTTGAGAAGGCAAAAAATTTTTCGCAATTCTGCTGCTCCAAACGCTTAACCAGAATGGGCTAGGCAAAAAATACACATACCGTTGTAATCGGGCGTGTTTCTACTTTCAGACGCAACAGGAATTTTTGGGTTAGGTCAATCCGTTCGCGAGATATGGGAGTTTGAAACCAAGAAATGGTTGAGAAGGCAAAAAATTGTTCGCTATTCTGCTGCTTCAAACGCTTAACCAGAATGGCCTAGGGAAAAAATACACATACCGTTGTAATCGGCGAGTTTCTAGTTTCAGATGCAATAGGAATTTTTGGGTTACGTCAATCCGTTCGCGAGATTTGGGAGTTTGAAGCTAAGAAATGGTTGAGAAGGCAAAAAATTTTTCGCAATTCTGCTGCTCCAAACGCTTAACCAGAATGGCCTAGGGAAAAAATACACATACCGTTGTAATCGGGCGAGTTTCTACTTTCAGATGCAATAGAAATTTTTGGGTTAGGTCAACCCGTTCGCGAGATTTGGGAGTTTGAGGACAAGAAATGGTTGAGAAGGCAAAAATTTTTTCGCATTTCTGCTGCTCCAAACGCATAACCAGAATGGCCTAGGGAAAAAATACACGTAACGTTGTAATCGGGCGAGTTTCTACTTTCAGATGCAATAGGAATTTTTGGGTTACGTCAATCCGTTCGCGAGATTTGGGAGTTTGAAGCGAAGAAATGGTTGAGAAGACAATAAATTTTTCCACTTCTGCTGCTCCAATCGCTTAACCAGAATGGCCTAAGGGAAAAATACACGTACCGTTGTAATCGGGCGAGTTTCTACTTTCAGATGCAATAGGAATTTTTGGGTTAGGTCTATCCGTTCGCGAGATATGGGACTTTGGAGCCAAGAAATGGTTGAGAAGGCAAAAAATTTTTGCAATTCCGCTGCTCCAAACGCTTAACCAGAATGGCCTAGGGAAAAAATACACATACCGTTGTAATCGGGCGAGTTTCTACTTTCAGACGCAATAGGAATTTTTAGGTTAGGTCAATCCGTCCGCGAGATATGGGAGTTTGAAGCCAAGAAATGGTTGAGAAGACAAAAAATTTTTCGCAATTCTGCTGCTCCAAACCCTTAACCAGAATGGCCTATGGAAAAAATACACATACCGTTGTAATCGGGCGAGTTTCTACTTTCAGATGCAACAGGAATTTTTGGGTTAGGTCAATCCGTTCGCGAGATATGGGAGTTTGAAGCCAAGAAATGGTTGAGAAGACAAAAAATTTTTCGCAATTCTGCTGCTCCAAACCCTTAACCAGAATTGCCTAGGGAAAAAATACACATACCGCTGTAATCGGGCGAGCTTCTACTTTCAGATGCAATAGGAATTTTTGGGTTAGGTCAATCCGTTCGCGAGATATGGGAGTTTGAAGCCAAGAAATGGTTGAGAAGGCAAAAGATTTTTCGCAATTCTGCTGCTCCAAACGCTTAACCAGAATGGCTTAGGGAAAAAATACGCATATCGTTGTAATCGGGTGAGTTTCTACTTTCAGACGCAGCAGGAACTTCTGGGTTTGGTCAATCCGTTCGCGAGATATGGGAGTTTGAAGCCAAGAAATGGTTGAGAAGGCAAAAAATTTTTCGCAATTCTGCTGCTCCAAACGTTTAACCAGAATGGCCTAGGGAAAAAATACACATACCGTTGTAATCGGGCGAGTTTCTATTATCAGATGCAATAGGAATTTTTGGGTTAGGTCAATCCGTTCGCGAGATATGGGAGTTTGAAGCTAAGAAATGGTTAAGAAGGCAACAAATTTTTCGCACTTCTGCTGTTCCAAACGCTTAACCAGAATGGGCTAGGGAAAAAATACACGTACCGTTGTAATCGGGCGAGTTTCTACTTTCACACGCAACAGGAATTTTTGGGTTAGGTCAATCCGTCCGCGAGATATGGGAGTTTGAAGCCAAGAAATGGTTGAGAAGACAAAAAGTTTTTCGCAATTCTGCTGCTCCAAACCCTTAACCAGAATTGCCTAGGGAAAAAATACACATACCGCTGTAATCGGGCGAGTTTCTACTTTCAGATGCAATAGGAATTTTTGGGTTAGGTCAATCCGTTCGCGAGATATGGGAGTTTGAAGCCAAGAAATGGTTGAGAAGGCAAAAGATTTTTCGCAATTCTGCTGCTCCAAACGCTTAACCAGAATGGCTTAGGGAAAAAATACGCATATCGTTGTAATCGGGTGAGTTTCTACTTTCAGACGCAGCAGGAACTTCTGGGTTTGGTCAATCCGTTCGCGAGATATGAGAGTTTGAAGGCAAGAAATGGTTGAGAAAGCAAAAAATTTTTCGCAATTCTGCTGCTCCAAACGCTTAACCAGAATGGCCTAGGGAAAAAATACACATACCGTTGTAATCGGGCGAGTTTCTATTATCAGATGCAATAGGAATTTTTGGGTTAGGTCAATCCGTTCGCGAGATATGGGAGTTTGAAGCTAAGAAATGGTTAAGAAGGCAACAAATTTTTCGCAATTCTGCTGCTCCAAACGCTTGACCAGAATGGCCTAGGGAAAAAATGCACATACCGTTGTAATCGGGCGTGTTTCTTCTTTCAGACGCAACAGGAATTTTTGGGTTAGGTCAATCTGTTCGCGAGATATGGGAGTTTGAAGCCAAGAAATGGTTGAGAAGGCAAAAAATTGTTCGCTATTCTGCTGCTTCAAACGCTTGACCAGAATGGCCTAGGGAAAAAATACACATACCGTTGTAATCGGGCGAGTTTCTTCTTTCAGATGCAACAGGAATTTTTGGGTTAGGTCAATCCGTTCGCGAGATATGGGAGTTTGAAGCCAAGAAATGGTTGAGAAGGCAAAAAATTATTCGCTATTCTGCTGCTTCAAACGCTTAACCAGAATGGCCTAGGGAAAAAATACGCATATCGTTGTAATCGGGCGAGTTTCTACTTTCAGATGCAATAGGAATTTTTGGGTTACGTCAATCCGTTCGCGAGATATGGGAGTTTGAAGCCAAGAAATGGTTGAGAAGGCAAAAAATTTTTCGCAATTCTGCTGCTCCAAACGCTTAACCAGAATTGCCTAGGGAAAAAATACACATACCGCTGTAATCGGGCGAGTTTCTACTTTCAGACGCAACAGGAACTTTTGGGTTAGGTCAATCCGTTCGCGTGATATGGGAGTTTGAAGCCAAGAAATGGTTGAGAAGGCAAAAAATTTTTCGCAATTCTGCTGCTCCAAACGCTTAACCAGAATGGCCTAGGGAAAAAATACACATACCGTTGTAATCGGCGAGTTTCTACTTTCAGGTGCAACAGGAATTTTTGGGTTAGGTCAATCCGTTCGCCATATATGGGAGTTTGAAGCCAAGAAATGGTTGAGAAGGCAAAAAATTGTTCGCTATTCTGCTGCTTCAAACGCTTGACCAGAATGGCCTAGGGAAAAAATACACATACCGTTGTAATCGGGCGAGTTTCTTCTTTCAGATGCAACAGGAATTTTTGGGTTAGGTCAATCCGTTCGCGAGATATGGGAGTTTGAAGCCAAGAAATGGTTGAGAAGGCAAAAAATTATTCGCTATTCTGCTGCTTCAAACGCTTAACCAGAATTGCCTAGGGAAAAAATACGCATATCGTTGTAATCGGGCGAGTTTCTACTTTCAGATGCAATAGGAATTTTTGGGTTACGTCAATCCGTTCGCGAGATATGGGAGTTTGAAGCCAAGAAATGGTTGAGAAGGCAAAAAATTTTTCGCAATTCTGCTGCTCCAAACGCTTAACCAGAATTGCCTAGGGAAAAAATACACATACCGCTGTAATCGGGCGAGTTTCTACTTTCAGACGCAACAGGAATTTTTGGGATAAGTCAATCCGTTCGCGTGATATGGGAGTTTGAAGCCAAGAAATGGTTGAGAAGGCAAAAAATTTTTCGCAATTCAGCTGCTCCAAACGCTTAACCAGAATGGCCTAGGGAAAAAATACACATACCGTTGTAATCGGGCGAGTTTCTACTTTCAGATGCAGTAGGAAATTTTGGGTTACGTCAATCCGTTCGCGAGATATGGGAGTTTGAAGCTAAGAAATGGTTGAGAAGACAACAAATTTTTCGCACTTCTGCTGCTCCAAACGCTTAACCAGAATGGCCTAGGGAAAAAATACACACACCGTTGTAATCGGGCGAGTTTCTACTTTCAGATGCAATAGGAATTTTTGGGATAAGTCAATCCGTTCGCGAGATATGGGAGTTTGAAGCCAAGAAATGGTAGAGAAGGCAAAAAATTTTTCGCAATTCTGCTGCTCCAAACGCTTAACCAGAATGGCCTAGGGAAAAAATACACACACCGTTGTAATCGGGCGAGTTTCTACTTTCAGATGCAATAGGAATTTTTGGGATAAGTCAATCCGTTCGCGAGATATGAGACTTTGAAGCCAAGAAATGGTTGAGAAGGCAAAAAATTTTTCGCAATTCAGCTGCTCCAAACGCTTAACCAGAATGGCCAAGGGAAAAAATACACATACCGTTGTAATCGGGCGAGTTTCTACTTTCAGATGCAATAGGAAATTTTGGGTTACGTCAATCCGTTCGCGAGATATGGGAGTTTGAAGCTAAGAAATGGTTGAGAAGACAACAAATTTTTCGCACTTCTGCTGCTCCAAACGCTTAACCAGAATGGCCTAGGAAAAGAATACACATACCGTTGTAATCGGGCGAGTTTCTACTTTCAGATGCAATAGGAATTTTTGGGTTAGGTCAATCCGTTCGCGAGATATGGGAGTTTGAAGCCAAGAAATGGTAGAGAGGGCAAAAAATTTTTCGCAATTCTGCTGCTCCAAACGCTTAACCAGAATGGCCTAGGGAAAAAATACACATACCGTTGTTATCGGGCGAGTTTCTACTTTCAGGTGCAATAGGAATTTTTGGGTTAGGTCAATCCGTTCGCGAGATATGGGAGTTTGAAGCCAAGAAATGCTTGAGAAAGCAAAAAATTTTTCGCAATTCTGCTGCTCCAAACGCTTAACCAGAATGGCCTAGGGAAAAAATACACATACCCTTGTAATCGGGCGAGTTTCTACTTTCAGATGCAATAGGAAATTTTGGGTTAGGTCAATCCGTTCGCGAGATATGGGACTTTGAAGCCAAGAAATGGTTGAGAAGGCACAAAATTTTTCGCAATTCTGCTGCTCCAAACGCTTAACCAGAATGGCCTAGGGAAAAAATACACATACCGTTGTAATCGGGCGAGTTTCTACTTTCAGATGCAATAGGAATTTTTGGGATAAGTCAATCCGTTCGCGAGATATGAGACTTTGAAGCCAAGAAATGGTTGAGAAGGCAAAAAATTTTTCGCAATTCTGCTGCTCCAAACGCTTAACCAGAATGGCCTAGGGAAAAAATACACATACCGTTGTAATCGGGCGAGTTTCTACTTTCAGATGCAATAGGAAATTTTGGGTTACGTCAATCCGTTCGCGAGATATGGGAGTTTGAAGCTAAGAAATGGTTGAGAAGACAACAAATTCTTCGCACTTCTGCTGCTCCAAACGCTTAACCAGAATAGCCTACGAAAAAAATACACATACCGTTGTAATCGGGCGAGTTTCTACTTTCAGATGCAATAGGAATTTTTGGGTTAGGTCAATCCGTTCGCGAGATATGGGACTTTGAAGCCAAGGAATGGTTGAGAAGGCAAAAAATTTTTCGCAATTCTGCTGCTCCAAACGCTTAACCAGAATGGCCTAGGGAAAAAATACACATACCGTTGTAATCGGGCGAGTTTCTACTTTCAGGTGTAATAGGAATTTTTGGGTTAGGTCAATCCGTTCGCGAGATATGGGAGTTTGAAGCCAAGAAATGCTTGAGAAAGCAAAAAAATTTTTCGCAATTCTGCTGCTCCAAACGCTTAACCAGAATGGCCTAGGGAAAAAATACACATACCCTTGTAATCGGGCGAGTTTCTACTTTCAGATACAATAGGAATTTTTGGGTTAGGTCAATCCTTTCGCGAGATATGGGAGTTTGAAGCCAAGAAATGGTAGAGAGGCCAAAAATTTTTCGCAATTCTGCTGCTCCAAACGCTTAACCAGAATAGCCTAGGGAAAAAATACACATACCGTTGTAATCGGGCGAGTTTCTACTTTCAGGTGCAATAGGAATTTTTGGGTTAGGTCAATCCGTTCGCGAGATATGGGAGTTTGAAGCCAAGAAATGCTTGAGAAAGCAAAAAATTTTTCGCAATTCTGCTGCTCCAAACGCTTAACCAGAATGGCCTAGGGAAAAAAAACACATACCCTTGTAATCGGGCGAGATTCTACTTTCAGATGCAATAGGAATTTTTGGGTTAGGTCAATCCGTTCGCGAGATATGGGAGTTTGAAACCAAGAAATGGTAGAGAAGGCAAAAAATTTTTCGCAATTCTGCTGCTCCAAACGCTTAACCAGAATGCCCTAGGGAAAAAATACACATACCGTTGAAATCGGGCGAGTTTCTACTTTCAGATGCAATAGGAAATTTTGGATTACGTCAATCAGTTCGCGAGATATGGGAGTTTGAAGCTAAGAAATGGTTGAGAAGACAACAAATTTTTCGCACTTCTGCTGCTCCAAACGCTTAATCAGAATGGCCTAGGGAAAAAATACACATACCGTTGTAATCGGGCGAGTTTCTACTTTCAGATGCAATAGGAAATTTTGGGTTACGTCAATCCGTTCGCGAGATATGGGAGTTTGAAGCTAAGAAATGGTTGAGAAGACAACAAATTTTTCGCACTTCTGCTGCTCCAAACGCTTAACCAGAATGGCCTACGAAAAAAATACACATACCGTTGTAATCGGGCGAGTTTCTACTTTCAGATGCAATAGGAATTTTTGGGTTAGGTCAATCCGTTCGCGAGATATGGGACTTTGAAGCCAAGAAATGGTTGAGAAGGCAAAAAATTTTTCGCAATTCTGCTGCTCCAAACGCTTAACCAGAATGGCCTAGGGAAAAAATACACATACCGTTGTAATCGGGCGAGTTTCTACTTTCAGGTGTAATAGGAATTTTTGGGTTAGGTCAATCCGTTCGCGAGATATGGGAGTTTGAAGCCAAGAAATGCTTGAGAAAGCAAAAAAATTTTTCGCAATTCTGCTGCTCCAAACGCTTAACCAGAATGGCCTAGGGAAAAAATACACATACCCTTGTAATCGGGCGAGTTTCTACTTTCAGATACAATAGGAATTTTTGGGTTAGGTCAATCCTTTCGCGAGATATGGGAGTTTGAAGCCAAGAAATGGTAGAGAGGGCAAAAAATTTTTCGCAATTCTGCTGCTCCAAACGCTTAACCAGAATAGCCTAGGGAAAAAATACACATACCGTTGTAATCGGGCGAGTTTCTACTTTCAGGTGTAATAGGAATTTTTGGGTTAGGTCAATCCGTTCGCGAGATATGGGAGTTTGAAGCCAAGAAATGGTAGAGAAGGCAAAAAATTTTTCGCAATTCTGCTGCTCCAAACGCTTAACCAGAATGGCCTAGGGAAAAAATACACATACCGTTGTAATCGGGCGAGTTTCTACTTTCAGGTGTAATAGGAATTTTTGGGTTAGGTCAATCCGTTCGCGAGATATGGGAGTTTGAAGCCAAGAAATGCTTGAGAAAGCAAAAAAATTTTTCGCAATTCTGCTGCTCCAAACGCTTAACCAGAATGGCCTAGGGAAAAAATACACATACCCTTGTAATCGGGCGAGTTTCTACTTTCAGATGCAATAGGAATTTTTGGGTTAGGTCAATCCGTTCGCGAGATATGGGAGTTTGAAGCCAAGAAATGGTAGTGAAGGCAAAAAATTTTTCGCAATTCTGCTGCTCCAAACGCTTAACCAGAATGGCCTAGGGAAAAAATACACATACCGTTGTAATCGGGCGAGTTTCTACTTTCAGGTGTAATAGGAATTTTTGGGTTAGGTCAATCCGTTCGCGAGATATGGGAGTTTGAAGCCAAGAAATGCTTGAGAAAGCAAAAAAATTTTTCGCAATTCTGCTGCTCCAAACGCTTAACCAGAATGGCCTAGGGAAAAAATACACATACCGTTGTAATCGGGCGATTTTCTACTTTCAGGTGTAATAGGAATTTTTGGGTTAGGTCAATCCGTTCGCGAGATATGGGAGTTTGAAGCCAAGAAATGCTTGAGAAAGCAAAAAAATTTTTCGCAATTCTGCTGCTCCAAACGCTTAACCAGAATGGCCTAGGGAAAAAATACACATACCCTTGTAATCGGGCGAGTTTCTACTTTCAGATACAATAGGAATTTTTGGGTTAGGTCAATCCGTTCGCGAGATATGGGACTTTGAAGCCAAGAAATGGTTGAGAAGGCAACAACTTTTTCGCACTTCTGCTGCTCCTAACGCTTAACCAGAATGGCCTAGGGAAAAAATACGCATATCGTTGTAATCGGGCGAGTTTCTACTTTCAGATGCAATAGGAATTTTTGGGTTAGGTCAATCCGTTCGCGAGATATGGGAGTTTGAAACCAAGAAATGGTAGAGAAGGCAAAAAATTTTTCGCAATTCTGCTGCTCCAAACGCTTAACCAGAATGCCCTAGGGAAAAAATACACATACCGTTGAAATCGGGCGAGTTTCAACTTTCAGATGCAATAGGAAATTTTGGGTTACGTCAATCCGTTCGCGAGATATGGGAGTTTGAAGCTAAGAAATGGTTGAGAAGACAACAAATTTTTCGCACTTCTGCTGCTCCAAACGCTTAACCAGAATGGCCTACGAAAAAAATACACATACCGTTGTAATCGGGCGAGTTTCTACTTTCAGATGCAATAGGAATTTTTGGGTTAGGTCAATCCGTTCGCGAGATATGGGACTTTGAAGCCAAGAAATGGTTGAGAAGGCAAAAAATTTTTCGCAATTCTGCTGCTCCAAACGCTTAACCAGAATGGCCTAGGGAAAAAATACACATACCGTTGTAATCGGGCGAGTTTCTACTTTCAGGTGTAATAGGAATTTTTGGGTTAGGTCAATCCGTTCGCGAGATATGGGAGTTTGAAGCCAAGAAATGCTTGAGAAAGCAAAAAAATTTTTCGCAATTCTGCTGCTCCAAACGCTTAACCAGAATGGCCTAGGGAAAAAATACACATACCCTTGTAATCGGGCGAGTTTCTACTTTCAGATACAATAGGAATTTTTGGGTTAGGTCAATCCTTTCGCGAGATATGGGAGTTTGAAGCCAAGAAATGGTAGAGAGGGCAAAAAATTTTTCGCAATTCTGCTGCTCCAAACGCTTAACCAGAATAGCCTAGGGAAAAAATACACATACCGTTGTAATCGGGCGAGTTTCTACTTTCAGGTGTAATAGGAATTTTTGGGTTAGGTCAATCCGTTCGCGAGATATGGGAGTTTGAAGCCAAGAAATGGTAGAGAAGGCAAAAAATTTTTCGCAATTCTGCTGCTCCAAACGCTTAACCAGAATGGCCTAGGGAAAAAATACACATACCGTTGTAATCGGGCGAGTTTCTACTTTCAGGTGTAATAGGAATTTTTGGGTTAGGTCAATCCGTTCGCGAGATATGGGAGTTTGAAGCCAAGAAATGCTTGAGAAAGCAAAAAAATTTTTCGCAATTCTGCTGCTCCAAACGCTTAACCAGAATGGCCTAGGGAAAAAATACACATACCCTTGTAATCGGGCGAGTTTCTACTTTCAGATGCAATAGGAATTTTTGGGTTAGGTCAATCCGTTCGCGAGATATGGGAGTTTGAAGCCAAGAAATGGTAGTGAAGGCAAAAAATTTTTCGCAATTCTGCTGCTCCAAACGCTTAACCAGAATGGCCTAGGGAAAAAATACACATACCGTTGTAATCGGGCGAGTTTCTACTTTCAGGTGTAATAGGAATTTTTGGGTTAGGTCAATCCGTTCGCGAGATATGGGAGTTTGAAGCCAAGAAATGCTTGAGAAAGCAAAAAAATTTTTCGCAATTCTGCTGCTCCAAACGCTTAACCAGAATGGCCTAGGGAAAAAATACACATACCGTTGTAATCGGGCGAGTTTCTACTTTCAGGTGTAATAGGAATTTTTGGGTTAGGTCAATCCGTTCGCGAGATATGGGAGTTTGAAGCCAAGAAATGCTTGAGAAAGCAAAAAAATTTTTCGCAATTCTGCTGCTCCAAACGCTTAACCAGAATGGCCTAGGGAAAAAATACACATACCCTTGTAATCGGGCGAGTTTCTACTTTCAGATACAATAGGAATTTTTGGGTTAGGTCAATCCGTTCGCGAGATATGGGACTTTGAAGCCAAGAAATGGTTGAGAAGGCAACAACTTTTTCGCACTTCTGCTGCTCCTAACGCTTAACCAGAATGGCCTAGGGAAAAAATACGCATATCGTTGTAATCGGGCGAGTTTCTACTTTCAGATGCAATAGGAATTTTTGGGTTAGGTCAATCCGTTCGCGAGATATGGGAGTTTGAAACCAAGAAATGGTAGAGAAGGCAAAAAATTTTTCGCAATTCTGCTGCTCCAAACGCTTAACCAGAATGCCCTAGGGAAAAAATACACATACCGTTGAAATCGGGCGAGTTTCAACTTTCAGATGCAATAGGAAATTTTGGATTACGTCAATCCGTTCGCGAGATATGGGAGTTTGAAGCTAAGAAATGGTTGAGAAGAAAACAAATTTTTCGCACTTCTGCTGCTCCAAACGCTTAATCAGAATGGCCTAGGGAAAAAATACACACACCGTTGTAATCGGGCGAGTTTCTACTTTCAGATGCAATAGGAATTTTTGGGTTAGGTCAATCCGTTCGCGAGATATGGGACTTTGAAGCCAAGAAATGGTTGAGAAGGCAAAAAATTTTTCGCAATTCTGCTGCTCCAAACGCTTAACCAGAATGGCCTAGGGAAAAAATACACATACCGTTGTTATCGGGCGAGTTTCTACTTTCAGGTGCAATAGGAATTTTTGGGTTAGGTCAATCCGTTCGCGAGATATGGGAGTTTGAAGCCAAGAAATGCTTGAGAAAGCAAAAAATTTTTCGCAATTCTGCTGCTCCAAACGCTTAACCAGAATGGCCTAGGGAAAAAATACACATACCCTTGTAATCGGGCGAGTTTCTACTTTCAGATGCAATAGGAATTTTTGGGTTAGGTCAATCCGTTCGCGAGATATGGGAGTTTGAAGACAAGAAATGGTTGAGAAGGCAAAAAATTTTTCGCAATTCTGCTGCTCCAAACGCTTAACCAGAATGGCCTAGGGAAAAAATACACATACCGTTGTAACCGGGCGAGTTTCTACTTTCAGACGGAACAGGAATTTTTGAGTTAGGTCAATCCGTTCGCGAGATATGGGAGTTTGAAGCCAAGAAATGGTTGAGAAGGCAAAAAATTTTTCGCAATTCTGCTGCTCCAAACGCTTAAGCAGAATAGCCTAGGGAAAAAATACACATACCGTTGTAATCGGGCGAGTTTCTACTTTCAGATGCAATAGGAATTTTTGGGTTAGGTCAATCCGTTCGCGAGATATGGGAGTTTGAAGCCAAGAAATGGTAGAGAAGGCAAAAAATCTTTCACAATTCTGCTGCTCCAAACGCTTAACCAGAATGGCCTAGGGAAAAAATACACATACCGTTGTAATCGGGCGAGTTTCTACTTTCAGATGAAATAGGAAATTTTGGGTTACGTCAATCCGTTCGCGAGATATGGGAGTTTGAAGCTAAGAAGTGGTTGAGAAGACAACAAATTTTTCGCACTTCTGCTGCTCCAAACGCTTAACCAGAATGGCCTAGGAAAAAAATACACATACCGTTGTAATCGGGCGAGTTTCTACTTTCAGATGCAATAGGAATTTTTGGGTTAGGTCAATCCGTTCGCGAGATATGGGACTTTGAAGCCAAGAAATGGTTGAGAAGGCAAAAAATTTTTCGCAATTCTGCTGCTCCAAACGCTTAACCAGAATGGCCTAGGGAAAAAATACACATACCGTTGTAATCGGGCGAGTTTCTACTTTCAGGTGTAATAGGAATTTTTGGGTTAGGTCAATCCGTTCGCGAGATATGGGAGTTTGAAGCCAAGAAATGCTTGAGAAAGCAAAAAAATTTTTCGCAATTCTGCTGCTCCAAACGCTTAACCAGAATGGCCTAGGGAAAAAATACACATACCCTTGTAATCGGGCGAGTTTCTACTTTCAGATACAATAGGAATTTTTGGGTTAGGTCAATCCGTTCGCGAGATATGGGAGTTTGAAGCCAAGAAATGGTAGAGAGGGCAAAAAATTTTTCGCAATTCTGCTGCTCCAAACGCTTAACCAGAATGGCCTAGGGAAAAAATACACACACCGTTGTAATCGGGCGAGTTTCTACTTTCAGATGCAATAGGAATTTTTGGGATAAGTCAATCCGTTCGCGAGATATGAGACTTTGAAGCCAAGAAATGGTTGAGAAGGCAAAAAATTTTTCGCAATTCTGCTGCTCCAAACGCTTAACCAGAATGGCCTAGGGAAAAAATACACATACCGTTGTAATCGGGCGAGTTTCTACTTTCAGATGAAATAGGAAATTTTGGGTTACGTCAATCCGTTCGCGAGATATGGGAGTTTGAAGCTAAGAAATGGTTGAGAAGACAACAAATTTTTCGCACTTCTGCTGCTCCAAACGCTTAACCACAATGGCCTAGGAAAAAAATACACATACCGTTGTAATCGGGCGAGTTTCTACTTTCAGATGCAATAGGAATTTTTGGGTTAGGTCAATCCGTTCGCGAGATATGGGACTTTGAAGCCAAGAAATGGTTGAGAAGGCAAAAAATTTTTCGCAATTCTGCTGCTCCAAACGCTTAACCAGAATGGCCTAGGGAAAAAATACACATACCGTTGTAATCGGGCGAGTTTCTACTTTCAGGTGTAATAGGAATTTTTGGGTTAGGTCAATCCGTTCGCGAGATATGGGAGTTTGAAGCCAAGAAATGCTTGAGAAAGCAAAAAAATTTTTCGCAATTCTGCTGCTCCAAACGCATAACCAGAATGGCCTAGGGAAAAAATACACATACCCTTGTAATCGGGCGAGTTTCTACTTTCAGATGCAATAGGAATTTTTGGGTTAGGTCAATCCGTTCGCGAGATATGGGAGTTTGAAGCCAAGAAATGGTAGAGAAGGCAAAAAATTTTTCGCAATTCTGCTGCTCCAAACGCTTAACCAGAATAGCCTAGGGAAAAAATACACATACCGTTGTAATCGGGCGAGTTTCTACTGTCAGGTGCAATAGGAATTTTTGGGTTACGTCAATCCGTTCGCGAGATATGGGAGTTTGAAGCCAAGAAATGCTTGAGAAAGCAAAAAATTTTTCGCAATTCTGCTGCTCCAAACGCTTAACCAGAATGGCCTAGGGAAAAAATACACATACCCTTGTAATCGGGCGAGTTTCTACTTTCAGATGCAATAGGAATTTTTGGGTTCGGTCAATCCGTTCGCGAGATATGGGAGTTTGAAACCAAGAAATGGTAGAGAAGGCAAAAAATTTTTCGCAATTCTGCTGCTCCAAACGCTTAACCAGAATTCCCTAGGGAAAAAATACACATACCGTTGAAATCGGGCGAGTTTCTACTTTCAGATGCAATAGGAAATTTTGGATTACGTCAATCCGTTCGCGAGATATGGGAGTTTGAAGCTAAGAAATGGTTGAGAAGACAACAAATTTTTCGCACTTCTGCTGCTCCAAACGCTTAATCAGAATGGCCTAGGGAAAAAATACACATACCGTTGTAATCGGGCGAGTTTCTACTTTCAGATGCAATAGGAATTTTTGGGTTAGGTCAATCCGTTCGCGAGATATGGGACTTTGAAGCCAAGAAATGGTTGAGAAGGCAAAAAATTTTTCGCAATTCTGCTGCTCCAAACGCTTAACCAGAATGGCCTAGGGAAAAAATACACATACCGTTGTTATCGGGCGAGTTTCTACTTTCAGGTGCAATAGGAATTTTTGGGTTAGGTCAATCCGTTCGCGAGATATGGGAGTTTGAAGTCAAGAAATGCTTGAGAAAGCAAAAAATTTTTCGCAATTCTGCTGCTCCAAACGCTTCACCAGAATGGCCTAGGGAAAAAATACACATACCCTTGTAATCGGGCGAGTTTCTACTTTCAGATGCAATAGGAATTTTTGGGTTAGGTCAATCCGTTCGCGAGATATGGGAGTTTGAAGCCTAGAAATGGTAGAGAAGGCAAAAAATTTTTCGCAATTCTGCTGCTCCAAACGCTTAACCAGAATGGCCTAGGGAAAAAATACACACACCGTTGTAATCGGGCGAGTTTCTACTTTCAGATGCAATAGGAATTTTTGGGATAAGTCAATCCGTTCGCGAGATATGAGACTTTGAAGCCAAGAAATGGTTGAGAAGGCAAAAAATTTTTCGCAATTCTGCTGCTCCAAACGCTTAACCAGAATGGCCTAGGGAAAAAATACACATACCGTTGTAATCGGGCGAGTTTCTACTTTCAGATGAAATAGGAAATTTTGGGTTACGTCAATCCGTTCGCGAGATATGGGAGTTTGAAGCTAAGAAATGGTTGAGAAGACAACAAATTTTTCGCACTTCTGCTGCTCCAAACGCTTAACCAGAATGGCCTAGGAAAAAAATACACATACCGTTGTAATCGGGCGAGTTTCTACTTTCAGATGCAATAGGAATTTTTGGGTTAGGTCAATCCGTTCGCGAGATATGGGACTTTGAAGCCAAGAAATGTTTGAGAAGGCAAAAAATTTTTCGCAATTCTGCTGCTCCAAACGCTTAACCAGAATGGCCTAGGGAAAAAATACACATACCGTTGTAATCGGGCGAGTTTCTACTTTCAGGTGTAATAGGAATTTTTGGGTTAGGTCAATCCGTTCGCGAGATATGGGAGTTTGAAGCCAAGAAATGCTTGAGAAAGCAAAAAAATTTTTCGCAATTCTGCTGCTCCAAACGCTTAACCAGAATGCCCTAGGGAAAAAATACACATACCCTTGTAATCGGGCGAGTTTCTACTTTCAGATACAATAGGAATTTTTGGGTTTGGTCAATCCGTTCGCGAGATATGGGAGTTTGAAGCCAAGAAATGGTAGAGAGGGCAAAAAATTTTTCGCAATTCTGCTGCTCCAAACGCTTAACCAGAATAGCCTAGGGAAAAAATACACATACCGTTGTAATCGGGCGAGTTTCTACTTTCAGGTGCAATAGGAATTTTTGGGTTACGTCAATCCGTTCGCGAGATATGGGAGTTTGAAGCCAAGAAATGCTTGAGAAAGCAAAAAATTTTTCGCAATTCTGCTGCTCCAAACGCTTAACCAGAATGGCCTAGGGAAAAAATACACATACCCTTGTAATCGGGCGAGTTTCTACTTTCAGATGCAATAGGAATTTTTGGGTTAGGTCAATCCGTTCGCGAGATATGGGACTTTGAAGCCAAGAAATGGTTGAGAAGGCAAAAAATTTTTCGCAATTCTGCTGCTCCAAACGCTTAACCAGAATGGCCTAGGGAAAAAATACACATACCGTTGTAATCGGGCGAGTTTCTACTTTCAGGTGTAATAGGAATTTTTGGGTTAGGTCAATCCGTTCGCGAGATATGGGAGTTTGAAGACACGAAATGGTTGAGAAGGCAAAAAATTTTTCGCAGTTCTGCTGCTCCAAACCCTTAACCAGAATGGCCTAGGGAAAAAATACACATACCGTTGTAATCGGGCGAGTTTCTACTTTCAGATGCAACAGGAATCTTTGGGTTACGTCAATCCGTTCGCGAGATATGGGAGTTTGAAGCTAAGAAATGGTTGAGAGAAAACAAATTTTTCGCACTTTTGCTGCTCCAAACGCTTAACCAGAACGGCCTAGGGAAAAAATACAAATACCGCTGTAATCGGGAGAGTTTCTAATTTCAGATGCAATAGGAATTTTTGGGTTAGGTCAATCCGTTCGCGAGATATGGGAGTTTGAAGACAAGAAATGGTTGAGAAGGCAAAAAATTTTTCGCAATTCTGCTGCTCCAAACGCTTATCCAGAATGGCCTAGGGAAAAAATACACATACCGTTGTAATCGGGCGAGCTTCTACTTTCAGACGCAACTGGAATTTTTGGGTTACGTCAATCCGTTCGCGAGATATGGGAGTTTGAAGCTAAGAAATGGTTGAGAATGCAACAAATTTTTCGCACTTCTGCTGCTCCAAACGCTTAACCAGAATGGCCTAGGGAAAAAATACACATACTGTTGTAACCGGGCGAGTTTCTACTTTCAGACGCAACAGGAATTTTTGAGTTAGGTCAATCCGTTCGCGAAATATGGGAGTTTGAAGCCAAGAAATGGTTGAGAAGGCAAAAAATTTTTCGCAATTCTGCTGCTCCAAACGCTTAACCAGAATGGCCTAGGGAAAAAATACACATACCGTTGTAATCGGGCGAGTTTATATTTTCAGATGCAATAGGAATTTTTGGGTTAGGTCAATCCGTTCGCGAGATATGGGAGTTTGAAGACAAGAAATGGTTGAGAAGGCAAAAAATTTTTCGCAATTCTGCTGCTCCAAACGCTTAATCAGAATGGCCTAGAGAAAAAATACACATACCGTTGTAATCGGGCGAGTTTCTACTTTCAGATGCAACTTGAATTTTTGGGTTACGTCAATCCGTTCGCGAGATATGGGAGTTTGAAGCTAAGAAATGGTTGAGAAGGCAACAAATTTTTCGCACTTCTGCTGCTCCAAACGCTTAACCAGAATGGCCTAGGGAAAAAATACACATACCGTTGTAACCGGGCGAGTTTCTACTTTCAGACGGAACAGGAATTTTTGAGTTAGGTCAATCCGTTCGCGAGATATGGGAGTTTGAAGCCAAGAAATGGTTGAGAAGGCAAAAAATTTTTCGCAATTCTGCTGCTCCAAACGCTTAACCAGAATGGCCTAGGGAAAAAATACACATACCGTTGTAATCGGGCGAGTTTCTACTTTCAGGTGCAATAGGAATTTTTGGGTTAGGTCAATCCATTCGCCAGATATGGGAGTTTGAAGCCAAGAAATGCTTGAGAAAGCAAAAAATTTTTAGCAATTCTGCTGCTCCAAACGCTTAACCAGAATGGCCTAGGGAAAAAATACACATACCCTTGTAATCGGGCGAGTTTCTACTTTCAGATGCAATAGGAATTTTTGGGTTAGGTCAATCCGTTCGCGAGATATGGGAGTTTGAAACCAAGAAATGGTAGAGAAGGCAAAAAATTTTTCGCAATTCTGCTGCTCCAAACGCTTAACCAGAATGCCCTAGGGAAAAAATACACATACCGTTGAAATCGGGCGAGTTTCTACTTTCAGATGCAATAGGAAATTTTGGATTACGTCAATCCGTTCGCGAGATATGGGAGTTTGAAGCTAAGAAATGGTTGAGAAGAAAACAAATTTTTCGCACTTCTGCTGCTCCAAACGCTTAATCAGAATGGCCTAGGGAAAAAATACACATACCGTTGTAATCGGGGGAGTTTCTACTTTCAGATGCAATAGGAATTTTTGGGTTAGGTCAATCCGTTCGCGAGATATGAGACTTTGAAGCCAAGAAATGGTTGAGAAGGCAAAAAATTTTTCGCAATTCTGCTGCTCCAAACGCTTATCCAGAATGGCCTAGGGAAAAAATACACACACCGTTGTTATCGGGCGAGTTTCTACTTTCAGGTGCAATAGGAATTTTTGGGTTAGGTCAATCCGTTCGCGAGATATGGGAGTTTGAAGACACGAAATGGTTGAGAAGGCAAAAAATTTTTCGCAGTTCTGCTGCTCCAAACCCTTAACCAGAATGGCCTAGGGAAAAAATACACATACCGTTGTAATCGGGCGAGTTTCTACTTTCAGATGCAACAGGAATCTTTGGGTTACGTCAATCCGTTCGCGAGATATGGGAGTTTGAAGCTAAGAAATGGTTGAGAAGACAACAAATTTTTCGCACTTTTGCTGCTCCAAACGCTTAACCAGAACGGCCTAGGGAAAAAATACAAATACCGCTGTAATCGGGAGAGTTTCTAATTTCAGATGCAATAGGAATTTTTGGGTTAGGTCAATCCGTTCGCGAGATATGGGAGTTTGAAGACAAGAAATGGTTGAGAAGGCAAAAAATTTTTCGCAATTCTGCTGCTCCAAACGCTTATCCAGAATGGCCTAGGGAAAAAATACACATACCGTTGTAATCGGGCGAGCTTCTACTTTCAGACGCAACTGGAATTTTTGGGTTACGTCAATCCGTTCGCGAGATATGGGAGTTTGAAGCTAAGAAATGGTTGAGAATGCAACAAATTTTTCGCACTTCTGCTGCTCCAAACGCTTAACCAGAATGGCCTAGGGAAAAAATACACATACTGTTGTAACCGGGCGAGTTTCTACTTTCAGACGCAACAGGAATTTTTGAGTTAGGTCAATCCGTTCGCGAGATATGGGAGTTTGAAGCCAAGAAATGGTTGAGAAGGCAAAAAATTTTTCGCAATTCTGCTGCTCCAAACGCTTAACCAGAATGGCCTAGGGAAAAAATACACATACCGTTGTAATCGGGCGAGTTTATATTTTCAGATGCAATAGGAATTTTTGGGTTAGGTCAATCCGTTCGCGAGATATGGGAGTTTGAAGACAAGAAATGGTTGAGAAGGCAAAAAATTTTTCGCAATTCTGCTGCTCCAAACGCTTAATCAGAATGGCCTAGAGAAAAAATACACATACCGTTGTAATCGGGCGAGTTTCTACTTTCAGATGCAACTTGAATTTTTGGGTTACGTCAATCCGTTCGCGAGATATGGGAGTTTGAAGCTAAGAAATGGTTGAGAAGGCAACAAATTTTTCGCACTTCTGCTGCTCCAAACGCTTAACCAGAATGGCCTAGGGAAAAAATACACATACCGTTGTAACCGGGCGAGTTTCTACTTTCAGACGGAACAGGAATTTTTGAGTTAGGTCAATCCGTTCGCGAGATATGGGAGTTTGAAGCCAAGAAATGGTTGAGAAGGCAAAAAATTTTTCGCAATTCTGCTGCTCCAAACGCTTAACCAGAATGGCCTAGGGAAAAAATACACACACCGTTGTAATCGGGCGAGTTTCTACTTTCAGATGCAATAGGAATTGTTGGGATAAGTCAATCCGTTCGCGAGATATGAGACTTTGAAGCCAAGAAATGGTTGAGAAGGCAAAAAATTTTTCGCAATTCTGCTGCTCCAAACGCTTAACCAGAATGGCCTAGGGAAAAAATACACATACCGTTGTAATCGGGCGAGTTTCTACTTTCAGATGAAATAGGAAATTTTGGGTTACGTCAATCCGTTCGCGAGATATGGGAGTTTGAAGCTAAGAAATGGTTGAGAAGACAACAAATTTTTCGCACTTCTGCTGCTCCAAACGCTTAACCAGAATGGCCTAGGAAAAAAATACACATACCGTTGTAATCGGGCGAGTTTCTACTTTCAGATGCAATAGGAATTTTTGGGTTAGGTCAATCCGTTCGCGAGATATGGGACTTTGAAGCCAAGAAATGGTTGAGAAGGCAAAAAATTTTTCGCAATTCTGCAGCTCCAAACGCTTAACCAGAATGGCCTAGGGAAAAAATACACATACCGTTGTAATCGGGCGAGTTTCTACTTTCAGGTGTAATAGGAATTTTTGGGTTAGGTCAATCCGTTCGCGAGATATGGGAGTTTGAAGCCAAGAAATGCTTGAGAAAGCAAAAAAATTTTTCGCAATTCTGCTGCTCCAAACGCTTAACCAGAATGGCCTACGGAAAAAATACACATACCGTTGTAATCGGGCGAGTTTCTACTTTCAGGTGCAATAGGAATTTTTGGGTTACGTCAATCCGTTCGCGAGATATGGGAGTTTGAAGCCAAGAAATGCTTGAGAAAGCAAAAAATTTTTCGCAATTCTGCTGCTCCAAACGCTTAACCAGAATGGCCTAGGGAAAAAATACACATACCCTTGTAATCGGGCGAGTTTCTACTTTCAGATGCAATAGGAATTTTTGGGTTAGGTCAATCCGTTCGCGAGATATGGGAGTTTGAAACCAAGAAATGGTAGAGAAGGCAAAAAATTTTTCGCAATTCTGCTGCTCCAAACGCTTAACCAGAATTCCCTAGGGAAAAAATACACATACCGTTGAAATCGGGCGAGTTTCTACTTTCAGATGCAATAGGAAATTTTGGATTACGTCAATCCGTTCGCGAGATATGGGAGTTTGAAGCTAAGAAATGCTTGAGAAAGCAAAAAATTTTTCGCAATTCTGCTGCTCCAAACGCTTAACCAGAATGGCCTAGGGAAAAAATACACACACCGTTGTAATCGGGCGAGTTTCTACTTTCAGATGCAATAGGAATTTTTGGGATAAGTCAATCCGTTCGCGAGATATGAGACTTTGAAGCCAAGAAATGGTTGAGAAGGCAAAAAATTTTTCGCAATTCTGCTGCTCCAAACGCTTAACCAGAATGGCCTAGGGAAAAAATACACATACCCTTGTAATCGGGCGAGATTCTACTTTCAGATGCAATAGGAATTTTTGGGTTAGGTCAATCCGTACGCGAGATATGGGACTTTGAAGCCAAGAAATGGTTGAGAAGGCAAAAAATTTTTCGCAATTCTGCTGCTCCAAACGCTTAACCAGAATGGCCTCGGGGAAAAAATACACACACCGTTGTAATCGGGCGAGTTTCTACTTTCAGATGCAACAGGAATTTTTGGGTTAGGTCAATCCGTTCGCGAGATATGGGAGTTTGAAGCTAAGAAATGGTTGAGAAGGCAAAAAATTTTTCGCACTTCTGCTGCTCCAAACGCTTAACCAGAATGGCCTAGGAAAAAAATACACATACCGTTGTAATCGGGCGAGTTTCTACTTTCAGATGCAGTAGGAATTTTTGGGTTAGGTCAAGTCGTTCGCGAGATATGGGACTTTGAAGCCAAGAAATGGTTGAGAAGGCAAAAAATTTTTCGCAATTCTGCTGCTCCAAACGCTTAACCAGAATGGCCTAGGGAAAAAATACACATACCGTTGTAATCGGGCGAGTTTCTACTTTCAGGTGTAATAGGAATTTTTGGGTTAGGTCAATCCGTTCGCGAGATATGGGAGTTTGAAGCCAAGAAATGCTTGAGAAAGCGAAAAAATTTTTCGCAATTCTGCTGCTCCAAACGCTTAACCAGAATGGCCTAGGGAAAAAATACACATACCCTTGTAATCGGGCGAGTTTCTACTTTCAGATACAATAGGAATTTTTGGGTTAGGTCAATCCGTTCGCGAGATATGGGAGTTTGAAGCCAAGAAATGGTAGAGAGGGCAAAAAATTTTTCGCAATTCTGCTGCTCCAAACGCTTAACCAGAATAGCCTAGGGATAAAATACACATACCGTTGTAATCGGGCGAGTTTCTACTTTCAGGTGCAATAGGAATTTTTGGGTTAGGTCAATCCGTTCGCGAGATATGGGAGTTTGAAGCCAAGAAATGCTTGAGAAAGCAAAAAATTTTTAGCAATTCTGCTGCTCCAAACGCTTAACCAGAATGGCCTAGGGAAAAAATACACATACCGTTGTAATCGGGCGAGTTTCTACTTTCAGGTGCAATAGGAATTTTTGGGTTAGGTCAATCCGTTCGCGAGATATGGGAGTTTGAAGCCAAGAAATGCTTGAGAAAGCAAAAAATTTTTAGCAATTCTGCTGCTCCAAACGCTTAACCAGAATGGCCTAGGGAAAAAATACACATACCCTTGTAATCGGGCGAGTTTCTACTTTCAGATGCAATAGGAATTTTTGGGTTAGGTCAATCCGTTCGCGAGATATGGGAGTTTGAAACCAAGAAATGGTAGAGAAGGCAAAAAATTTTTCGCAATTCTGCTGCTCCAAACGCTTAACCAGAATGCCCTAGGGAAAAAATACACATACCGTTGAAATCGGGCGAGTTTCTACTTTCAGATGCAATAGGAAATTTTGGATTACGTCAATCCGTTCGCGAGATATGGGAGTTTGAAGCTAAGAAATGGTTGAGAAGAAAACAAATTTTTCGCACTTCTGCTGCTCCAAACGCTTAATCAGAATGGCCTAGGGAAAAAATACACATACCGTTGTAATCGGGCCGAGTTTCTACTTTCAGATGCAATAGGAATTTTTGGGTTAGGTCAATCCGTTCGCGAGATATGGGAGTTTGAAACCAAGAAATGGTAGAGAAGGCAAAAAATTTTTCGCAATTCTGCTGCTCCAAACGCTTAACCAGAATGCCCTAGGGAAAAAATACACATACCGTTGAAATCGGGCGAGTTTCTACTTTCAGATGCAATAGGAAATTTTGGATTACGTCAATCCGTTCGCGAGATATGGGAGTTTGAAGCTAAGAAATGGTTGAGAAGAAAACAAATTTTTCGCACTTCTGCTGCTCCAAACGCTTAATCAGAATGGCCTAGGGAAAAAATACACATACCGTTGTAATCGGGCCGAGTTTCTACTTTCAGATGCAATAGGAATTTTTGGGTTAGGTCAATCCGTTCGCCAGATATGAGACTTTGAAGCCAAGAAATGGTTGAGAAGGCAAAAAATTTTTCGCAATTCTGCTGCTCCAAACGCTTATCCAGAATGGCCTAGGGAAAAAATACACATACCGTTGTTATCGGGCGAGTTTCTACTTTCAGGTGCAATAGGAATTTTTGGGTTAGGTCAATCCGTTCGCGAGATATGGGAGTTTGAAGCCAAGAAATGCTTGAGAAAGCAAAAAATTTTTCGCAATTCTGCTGCTCCAAACGCGTAACCAGAATGCCCTAGGGAAAAAATACACATACCCTTGTAATCGGGAGAGTTTCTACTTTCAGATGCAATAGGAATTTTTGGGTTAGGTCAATCCGTTCGCGAGATATGGGAGTTTGAAGCCAAGAAATGGTAGAGAAGGCAAAAAATTTTTCGCAATTCTGCTGCTCCAAACGCTTAACCAGAATGCCCTAGGGAAAAAATACACACACCGTTGTAATCGGGCGAGTTTCTACTTTCAGATGCAATAGGAATTTTTGGGATAAGTCAATCCGTTCGCGAGATATGAGACTTTGAAGCCAAGAAATGGTTGAGAAGGCAAAAAATTTTTCGCAATTCTGCTGCTCCAAACGCTTAACCAGAATGCCCTAGGGAGAAAATACACATACCGTTGCAATCGGGCGAGTTTCTACTTTCAGAAGCAATAGGAAATTTTGGATTACATCAATCCCTTCGCGAGATACGGGAGTTTGAAGCTAAGAAATGGTTGAGAAAGCAAAAAAATTTTTCGCAATTCTGCTGCTCCAAACGCTTAACCAGAATGGCCTAGGGAAAAAATACACATACCCTTGTAATCGGGCGAGTTTCTACTTTCAGATGCAATAGGAATTTTTGGGTTAGGTCAATCCGTTCGCGAGATATGGGAGTTTGAAACCAAGAAATGGTAGAGAAGGCAAAAAATTTTTCGCACTTCTGCTGCTCCAAACGCTTAACCAGAATGGCCTAGGGAAAAAATACACATACCGTTGTAATCGGGCGAGTTTCTACTTTCAGACGCAACAGGAATTTTTGGGTTAGGTCAATCCGTTCGCGAGATATGGGAGTTTGAAGCCAAGATGTGGTTGAGAAGGCAAAAAATTTTTCGCTATTCTGATGCTCCAAACGCTTAACCAGGATGGCCTAGGGAAAAAATACACATACCGTTGTAATCGGGCGAGTTTCTACTTTCAGATGCAACAGGAATTTTTGGGTTAGGTCAATCCGTTCGCGAGATATGGGAGTTTGAAGCTAAGAAATGGTTGAGAAGGCAAAAAATTTTTCGCAATTCTGCTGCTCCAAACGCTTAACCAGAATGCCCTAGGGAGAAAATACACATACCGTTGTAATCGAGCGAGTTTCTACTTTCAGATGCAATAGGAAATTTTTGATTACATCAATCCGTTGGCGAGATACGGGAGTTTGAAGCTAAGAAATGGTTGAGAAGACAACAAATTTTTCGCACTTCTGCTGCTCCAAACGCTTAACCAGAATGGCCTAGGGAAAAAATACACATACCGTTGTAATCGGGCGAGTTTCTACTTTCAGATGCAACAGGAATTTCTGGGTTAGGTCAATCCGTTCGCGAGATATGGGAGTTTGAAGCTAAGAAATGGTTGAGAAGGCAAAAAATTTTTCGCAATTCTGCTGCTCCAAACGCTTAACCAGAATGGCCTAGGGAAAAAATACACATACCGTTGTAATCGGGCGAGTTTCTACTTTCAGATGCAATAGGAATTTTTGGGTTAGGTCAATCCGTTCGCGAGATATGGGACTTTGAAGCCAAGAAATGGTTGAGAAGGCAAAAAATTTTTCGCAATTCTGCTGCTCCAAACGCTTAACCAGAATGGCCTAAGGGAAAAATACACGTACCGTTGTAATCGGGCGAGTTTCTACTTTCAGATGCAATAGGAACTTTTGGGTTAGGTCAATCCGTTCGCAAGATATGGGAGTTTGAAGCCAAGAAATGCTTGAGAAAGCAAAAAATTTTTCGCAATTCTGCTGCTCCAAACGCTTAACCAGAATGGCCTAGGGAAAAAATACACATACCGTTGTAATCGGGCGAGTTTCTACTTTCAGGTGCAATAGGAATTTTTGGGTTAGGTCAATCCGTTCGCGAGATATGGGAGTTTGAAGCCAAGAAATGGTAGAGAAGGCAAAAAATTTTTCGCAATTCTGCTGCTCCAAACGCTTAACCAGAATGGCCTCGGGAAAAAATACACACACCGTTGTAATCGGGCGAGTTTCTACTTTCAGATGCAACAGGAATTTTTGGGTTAGGTCAATCCGTTCGCGAGATATGGGAGTTTGAAGCTAAGAAATGGTTGAGAAGGCAAAAAATTTTTCGCACTTCTGCTGCTCCAAACGCTTAACCAGAATGGCCTAGGAAAAAAATACACATACCGTTGTAATCGGGCGAGTTTCTACTTTCAGATGCAATAGGAATTTTTGGGTTAGGTCAAGTCGTTCGCGAGATATGGGACTTTGAAGCCAAGAAATGGTTGAGAAGGCAACAAATTTTTCGCAATTCTGCTGCTCCAAACGCTTAACTAGAATGGCCTAGGGAAAAAATACACATACCGTTGTAATCGGGCGAGTTTCTACTTTCAGGTGTAATAGGAATTTTTGGGTTAGGTCAATCCGTTCGCGAGATATGGGAGTTTGAAGCCAAGAAATGCTTGAGAAAGCAAAAAAATTTTTCGCAATTCTGCTGCTCCAAACGCTTAACCAGAATGGCCTAGGGAAAAAATACACATACCCTTGTAATCGGGCGAGTTTCTACTTTCAGATACAATAGGAATTTTTGGGTTAGGTCAATCCGTTCGCGAGATATGGGAGTTTGAAGCCAAGAAATGGTAGAGAGGGCAAAAAATTTTTCGCAATTCTGCTGCTCCAAACGCTTAACCAGAATAGCCTAGGGAAAAAATACACATACCGTTGTAATCGGGCGAGTTTCTACTTTCAGGTGCAATAGGAATTTTTGGGTTAGGTCAATCCGTTCGCGAGATATGGGAGTTTGAAGCCAAGAAATGCTTGAGAAAGCAAAAAATTTTTAGCAATTCTGCTGCTCCAAACGCTTAACCAGAATGGCCTAGGGAAAAAATACACATACCCTTGTAATCGGGCGAGTTTCTACTTTCAGATGCAATAGGAATTTTTGGGTTAGGTCAATCCGTTCGCGAGATATGGGAGTTTGAAACCAAGAAATGGTAGAGAAGGCAAAAAATTTTTCGCAATTCTGCTGCTCCAAACGCTTAACCAGAATGCCCTAGGGAAAAAATACACATACCGTTGAAATCGGGCGAGTTTCTACTTTCAGATGCAATAGGAAATTTTGGATTACGTCAATCCGTTCGCGAGATATGGGAGTTTGAAGCTAAGAAATGGTTGAGAAGAAAACAAATTTTTCGCACTTCTGCTGCTCCAAACGCTTAATCAGAATGGCCTAGGGAAAAAATACACATACCGTTGTAATCGGGGGAGTTTCTACTTTCAGATGCAATAGGAATTTTTGGGTTAGGTCAATCCGTTCGCGAGATATGACACTTTGAAGCCAAGAAATGGTTGAGAAGGCAAACAATTTTTCGCAATTCTGCTGCTCCAAACGCTTATCCAGAATGGCCTAGGGAAAAAATACACACACCGTTGTTATCGGGCGAGTTTCTACTTTCAGGTGCAATAGGAATTTTTGGGTTAGGTCAATCCGTTCGCGAGATATGGGAGTTTGAAGACACGAAATGGTTGAGAAGGCAAAAAATTTTTCGCAGTTCTGCTGCTCCAAACCCTTAACCAGAATGGCCTAGGGAAAAAATACACATACCGTTGTAATCGGGCGAGTTTCTACTTTCAGATGCAACAGGAATCTTTGGGTTACGTCAATCCGTTCGCGAGATATGGGAGTTTGAAGCTAAGAAATGGTTGAGAAGACAACAAATTTTTCGCACTTTTGCTGCTCCAAACGCTTAACCAGAACGGCCTAGGGAAAAAATACAAATACCGCTGTAATCGGGAGAGTTTCTAATTTCAGATGCAATAGGAATTTTTGGGTTAGGTCAATCCGTTCGCGAGATATGGGAGTTTGAAGACAAGAAATGGTTGAGAAGGCAAAAAATTTTTCGCAATTCTGCTGCTCCAAACGCTTATCCAGAATGGCCTAGGGAAAAAAAAACACATACCGTTGTAATCGGGCGAGCTTCTACTTTCAGACGCAACTGGAATTTTTGGGTTACGTCAATCCGTTCGCGAGATATGGGAGTTTGAAGCTAAGAAATGGTTGAGAATGCAACAAATTTTTCGCACTTCTGCTGCTCCAAACGCTTAACCAGAATGGCCTAGGGAAAAAATACACATACTGTTGTAACCGGGCGAGTTTCTACTTTCAGACGCAACAGGAATTTTTGAGTTAGGTCAATCCGTTCGCGAGATATGGGAGTTTGAAGCCAAGAAATGGTTGAGAAGGCAAAAAATTTTTCGCAATTCTGCTGCTCCAAACGCTTAACCAGAATGGCCTAGGGAAAAAATACACATACCGTTGTAATCGGGCGAGTTTATATTTTCAGATGCAATAGGAATTTTTGGGTTAGGTCAATCCGTTCGCGAGATATGGGAGTTTGAAGACAAGAAATGGTTGAGAAGGCAAAAAATTTTTCGCAATTCTGCTGCTCCAAACGCTTAATCAGAATGGCCTAGAGAAAAAATACACATACCGTTGTAATCGGGCGAGTTTCTACTTTCAGATGAAATAGGAAATTTTGGGTTACGTCAATCCGTTCGCGAGATATGGGAGTTTGAAGCTAAGAAATGGTTGAGAAGACAACAAATTTTTCGCACTTCTGCTGCTCCAAACGCTTAACCAGAATGGCCTAGGAAAAAAATACACATACCGTTGTAATCGGGCGAGTTTCTACTTTCAGATGCAATAGGAATTTTTGGGTTAGGTCAATCCGTTCGCGAGATATGGGACTTTGAAGCCAAGAAATGGTTGAGAAGGCAAAAAATTTTTCGCAATTCTGCTGCTCCAAACGCTTAACCAGAATGGCCTAGGGAAAAAATACACATACCGTTGTAATCGGGCGAGTTTCTACTTTCAGGTGTAATAGGAATTTTTGGGTTAGGTCAATCCGTTCGCGAGATATGGGAGTTTGAAGCCAAGAAATGCTTGAGAAAGCAAAAAAATTTTTCGCAATTCTGCTGCTCCAAACGCTTAACCAGAATGGCCTAGGGAAAAAATACACATACCCTTGTAATCGGGCGAGTTTCTACTTTCAGATACAATAGGAATTTTTGGGTTAGGTCAATCCGTTCGCGAGATATGGGAGTTTGAAGCCAAGAAATGGTAGAGAGGGGAAAAAATTTTTCGCAATTCTGCTGCTCCAAACGCTTAACCAGAATAGCCTAGGGAAAAAATACACATACCGTTGTAATCGGGCGAGTTTCTACTTTCAGGTGCAATAGGAATTTTTGGGTTACGTCAATCCGTTCGCGAGATATGGGAGTTTGAAGCCAAGAAATGCTTGAGAAAGCAAAAAATTTTTCGCAATTCTGCTGCTCCAAACGCTTAACCAGAATGGCCTAGGGAAAAAATACACATACCCTTGTAATCGGGCGAGTTTCTACTTTCAGATGCAATAGGAATTTTTGGGTTAGGTCAATCCGTTCGCGAGATATGGGAGTTTGAAACCAAGAAATGGTAGAGAAGGCAAAAAATTTTTCGCAATTCTGCTGCTCCAAACGCTTAACCAGAATTCCCTAGGGAAAAAATACACATACCGTTGAAATCGGGCGAGTTTCTACTTTCAGATGCAATAGGAAATTTTGGATTACGTCAATCCGTTCGCGAGATATGGGAGTTTGAAGCTAAGAAATGGTTGAGAAGACAACAAAATTTTTCGCACTTCTGCTGCTCCAAACGCTTAATCAGAATGGCCTAGGGAAAAAATACACATACCGTTGTAATCGGGCGAGTTTCTACTTTCAGATGCAATAGGAATTTTTGGGTTAGGTCAATCCGTTCGCGAGATATGGGACTTTGAAGCCAAGAAATGGTTGAGAAGGCAAAAAATTTTTCGCAATTCTGCTGCTCCAAACGCTTAACCAGAATGGCCTAGGGAAAAAATACACATACCGTTGTTATCGGGCGAGTTTCTACTTTCAGGTGCAATAGGAATTTTTGGGTTAGGTCAATCCGTTCGCGAGATATGGGAGTTTGAAGCCAAGAAATGCTTGAGAAAGCAAAAAATTTTTCGCAATTCTGCTGCTCCAAACGCTTAACCAGAATGGCCTAGGGAAAAAATACACATACCCTTGTAATCGGGCGAGTTTCTACTTTCAGATGCAATAGGAATTTTTGGGTTAGGTCAATCCGTTCGCGAGATATGGGAGTTTGAAGCCAAGAAATGGTAGAGAAGGCAAAAAATTTTTCGCAATTCTGCTGCTCCAAACGCTTAACCAGAATGGCCTAGGGAAAAAATACACACACCGTTGTAATCGGGCGAGTTTCTACTTTCAGATGCAATAGGAATTTTTGGGATAAGTCAATCCGTTCGCGAGATATGAGACTTTGAAGCCAAGAAATGGTTGAGAAGGCAAAAAATTTTTCGCAATTCTGCTGCTCCAAACGCTTAACCAGAATGGCCTAGGGAAAAAATACACATACCCTTGTAATCGGGCGAGATTCTACTTTCAGATGCAATAGGAATTTTTGGGTTAGGTCAATCCGTACGCGAGATATGGGACTTTGAAGCCAAGAAATGGTTGAGAAGGCAAAAAATTTTTCGCAATTCTGCTGCTCCAAACGCTTAACCAGAATGGCCTCGGGGAAAAAATACACACACCGTTGTAATCGGGCGAGTTTCTACTTTCAGATGCAACAGGAATTTTTGGGTTAGGTCAATCCGTTCGCGAGATATGGGAGTTTGAAGCTAAGAAATGGTTGAGAAGGCAAAAAATTTTTCGCACTTCTGCTGCTCCAAACGCTTAACCAGAATGGCCTAGGAAAAAAATACACATACCGTTGTAATCGGGCGAGTTTCTACTTTCAGATGCAATAGGAATTTTTGGGTTAGGTCAAGTCGTTCGCGAGATATGGGACTTTGAAGCCAAGAAATGGTTGAGAAGGCAAAAAATTTTTCGCAATTCTGCTGCTCCAAACGCTTAACCAGAATGGCCTAGGGAAAAAATACACATACCGTTGTAATCGGGCGAGTTTCTACTTTCAGGTGTAATAGGAATTTTTGGGTTAGGTCAATCCGTTCGCGAGATATGGGAGTTTGAAGCCAAGAAATGCTTGAGAAAGCAAAAAAATTTTTCGCAATTCTGCTGCTCCAAACGCTTAACCAGAATGGCCTAGGGAAAAAATACACATACCCTTGTAATCGGGCGAGTTTCTACTTTCAGATACAATAGGAATTTTTGGGTTAGGTCAATCCGTTCGCGAGATATGGGAGTTTGAAGCCAAGAAATGGTAGAGAGGGCAAAAAATTTTTCGCAATTCTGCTGCTCCAAACGCTTAACCAGAATAGCCTAGGGAAAAAATACACATACCGTTGTAATCGGGCGAGTTTCTACTTTCAGGTGCAATAGGAATTTTTGGGTTAGGTCAATCCGTTCGCGAGATATGGGAGTTTGAAGCCAAGAAATGCTTGAGAAAGCAAAAAATTTTTAGCAATTCTGCTGCTCCAAACGCTTAACCAGAATGGCCTAGGGAAAAAATACACATACCCTTGTAATCGGGCGAGTTTCTACTTTCAGATGCAATAGGAATTTTTGGGTTAGGTCAATCCGTTCGCGAGATATGGGAGTTTGGAACCAAGAAATGGTAGAGAAGGCAAAAAATTTTTCGCAATTCTGCTGCTCCAAACGCTTAACCAGAATGCCCTAGGGAAAAAATACACATACCGTTGAAATCGGGCGAGTTTCTACTTTCAGATGCAATAGGAAATTTTGGATTACGTCAATCCGTTCGCGAGATATGGGAGTTTGAAGCTAAGAAATGGTTGAGAAGAAAACAAATTTTTCGCACTTCTGCTGCTCCAAACGCTTAATCAGAATGGCCTAAAGAAAAAATACACATACCGTTGTAATCGGGCCGAGTTTCTACTTTCAGATGCAATAGGAATTTTTGGGTTAGGTCAATCCGTTCGCGAGATATGAGACTTTGAAGCCAAGAAATGGTTGAGAAGGCAAAAAATTTTTCGCAATTCTGCTGCTCCAAATGCTTATCCAGAATGGCCTAGGGAAAAAATACACATACCGTTGTTATCGGGCGAGTTTCTACTTTCAGGTGCAATAGGAATTTTTGGGTTAGGTCAATTCGTTCGCGAGATATGGGAGTTTGAAGCCAAGAAATGCTAGAGAAAGCAAAAAATTTTTCGCAATTCTGCTGCTCCAAACGCGTAACCAGAATGCCCTAGGGAAAAAATACACATACCCTTGTAATCGGGCGAGTTTCTACTTTCAGATGCAATAGGAATTTTTGGGTTAGGTCAATCCGTTCGCGAGATATGGGAGTTTGAAGCCAAGAAATGGTAGAGAAGGCAAAAAATTTTTCGCAATTCTGCTGCTCCAAACGCTTAACCAGAATGCCCTAGGGAAAAAATACACACACCGTTGTAATCGGGCGAGTTTCTACTTTCAGACGCAATAGGAATTTTTGGGATAAGTCAATCCGTTCGCGAGATATGAGACTTTGAAGCCAAGAAATGGTTGAGAAGGCAAAAAATTTTTCGCAATTCTGCTGCTCCAAACGCTTAACCAGAATGCCCTAGGGAGAAAATACACATACCGTTGCAATCGGGCGAGTTTCTACTTTCAGAAGCAATAGGAAATTTTGGATTACATCAATCCCTTCGCGAGATACGGGAGTTTGAAGCTAAGAAATGGTTGAGAAGACAAAAAATTTTTCGCACTTCTGCTGCTCCAAACGCTTAACCAGAATGGCCTAGGGGAAAAATACACATACCGTTGTAATCGGGCGAGTTTCTACTTTCAGATGCAATAGGAATTTTTGGGTAAGGTCAATCCGTTCGCGAGATATGGGACTTTGAAGCCAAGAAATGGTTGAGAAGGCAAAAAATTTTTCGCAAGTCTGCTGCTCCAAACGCTTAACCAGAATGGCCTAGGGAAAAAATACACACACCGTTGTTATCGGGCGAGTTTCTACTTTCAGGTGCAATAGGAATTTTTGGGTTAGGTCAATCCGTTCGCGAGATATGGGAGTTTGAAGCCAAGAAATGCTTGAGAAAGCAAAAAATTTTTCGCAAATCTGCTGCTCCAAACGCTTAACCAGAATGGCCTAGGGAAAAAATACACATACCCTTGTAATCGGGCGAGTTTCTACTTTCAGATGCAATAGGAATTTTTGGGTTAGGTCAATCCGTTCGCGAGATATGGGAGTTTGAAGCCAAGAAATGGTAGAGAAGGCAAAAAATTTTTCGCAATTCTGCTGCTCCAAACGCTTAACCAGAATGGCCTAGGGAAAAAATACACAAACCGTTGTAATCGGGCGAGTTTCTACTTTCAGATGCAACAGGAATTTTTGGGTTAGGTCAATCCGTTCGCGAGATATGGGAGTTTGAAGCTAAGAAATGGTTGAGAAGGCAAAAAATTTTTCGCAATTCTGCTGCTCCAAACGCTTAACCAGAATGGCCTAGGGAAAAAATACACATACCGTTGTAATCGGGCGAGTTTCTACTTTCAGATGCAATAGGAATTTTTGGGATAAGTCAATCCGTTAGCGAGATATGAGACTTTGAAGCCAAGAAATGGTTGAGAAGGCAAAAAATTTTTCGCAATTCTGCTGCTCCAAACGCTTAACCAGAATGGCCTAGGGAAAAAATACACATACCGTTGTAATCGGGCGAGTTTCTACTTTCAGATGCAATAGGAATTTTTGGGTAAGGTCAATCCGTTCGCGAGATATGGGACTTTGAAGCCAAGAAATGGTTGAGAAGGCAAAAAATTTTTCGCAATTCTGCTGCTCCAAACGCTTAACCAGAATGGCCTAAGGGAAAAATACACGTACCGTTGTAATCGGGCGAGTTTCTACTTTTAGATGCAATAGGAACTTTTGGGTTAGGTCAATCCGTTCGCAAGATATGGGAGTTTGAAGCCAAGAAATGCTTGAGAAAGCAAAAAATTTTTCGCAATTCTGCTGCTCCAAACGCTTAACCAGAATGGCCTAGGGAAAAAATACACATACCCTTGTAATCGGGCGAGTTTCTACTTTCAGATGCAATAGGAATTTTTGGGTTAGGTCAATCCGTTCGCGAGATATGGGAGTTTGAAGCCAAGAAATGGTTGAGAAGGCAAAAAATTTTTCGCAATTCTGCTGCTCCAAACGCTTAACCAGAATGGCCTAGGGAAAAAATACACATACCGTTGTAATCGGGCGAGTTTCTACTTTCAGGTGCAATAGGAATTTTTGGGTTAGGTCAATCCGTTCGCGAGATATGGGAGTTTGAAGCCAAGAAATGCTTGAGAAAGCAAAAAAATTTTTCGCAATTCTGCTGCTCCAAACGCTTAACCAGAATGGCCTAGGGAAAAAATACACATACCCTTGTAATCGGGCGAGTTTCTACTTTCAGATGCAATAGGAATTTTTGGGTTAGGTCAATCCGTTCGCGAGATATGGGAGTTTGAAACCAAGAAATGGTAGAGAAGGCAAAAAATTTTTCGCACTTCTGCTGCTCCAAACGCTTAACCAGAATGGCCTAGGGAAAAAATACACATACCGTTGTAATCGGGCGAGTTTCTACTTTCAGACGCAACAGGAATTTTTGGGTTAGGTCAATCCGTTCGCGAGATATGGGAGTTTGAAGCCAAGATGTGGTTGAGAAGGCAAAAAATTTTTCGCTATTCTGATGCTCCAAACGCTTAACCAGAATGGCCTAGGGAAAAAATACACATACCGTTGTAATCGGGCGAGTTTCTACTTTCAGATGCAACAGGAATTTTTGGGTTAGGTCAATCCGTTCGCGAGATATGGGAGTTTGAAGCTAAGAAATGGTTGAGAAGGCAAAAAATTTTTCGCAATTCTGCTGCTCCAAACGCTTAACCAGAATGGACTAGGGAAAAAATACACATACCGTTGTAATCGGGCGAGTTTCTACTTTCAGATGCAATAGGAATTTTTGGGATAAGTCAATCCGTTCGCGAGGTATGAGACTTTGAAGCCAAGAAATGGTTGAGAAGGCAAAAAATTTTTCGCAATTCTGCTGCACCAAACGCTTAACCAGAATGGCCTAGGGAAAAAATACACATACCGTTGTAATCGGGCGAGTTTCTACTTTCAGATGCAATAGGAAATTTTGGGTTACGTCAATCCGTTCGCGAGATATGGGAGTTTGAAGCTAAGAAATGGTTGAGAAGACAACAAATTTTTCGCACTTCTGCTGCTCCAAACGCTTAACCAGAATGGCCTAGGGAAAAAATACACATACCGTTGTAATCGGGCGAGTTTCTACTTTCAGATGCAATAGGAAATTTTGGGTTACGTCAATCCGTTCGCGAGATATGGGAGTTTGAAGCTAAGAAATGGTTGAGAAGACAACAAATTTGTCGCACTTCTGCTGCTCCAAACGCTTAACCAGAATGGCCTAGGAAAAAAATACACATACCGTTGTAATCGGGCGAGTTTCTACTTTCAGATGCAATAGGAATTTTTGGGTTAGGTCAATCCGTTCGCGAGATATGGGACTTTGAAACCAAGAAATGGTTGAGAAGGCAAAAAATTTTTCGCAATTCTGCTGCTCCAAACGCTTAACCAGAATGGCCTAGGGAAAAAATACACATACCGCTGTAATCGGGCGAGTTTCTACTTTCAGATGCAATAGGAATTTTTGCGTTAGGGCAATCCGTTCGCGAGATATGGGACTTTGGAGCCAAGAAATGGTTGAGAAGGCAAAAAATTTTTGCAATTCTGCTGCTCCAAACGCTTAACCAGAATGGCCTAGGGAAAAAATACACATACCGATGTATTCGGACGAGTTTCTATTTTCAGACGCAGCAGGAATTTTTGGGTTTGGTCAATCCGTTCGCGAGATATGGGACTTTGAAGCTAAGAAATGGTTGAGAAGACAACAAATTTTTCGCAATTCTGCTGCTCCAAACGCTTAACCAGAATGGCCTAGGAAAAAAATACACATACCGTTGTAATCGGGCGAGTTTCTACTTTCAGATGCAATAGGAATTTTTGGGTTAGGTCAATCCGTTCGCGAGATATGGGACTTTGAAGCCAAGAAATGGTTGAGAAGGCAAAAAATTTTTCGCAATTCTGCTGCTTCAAACGCTTAACCAGAATGGCCCAGGGAAAAAATACACATAGCGTTGTAATCGGGCGAGTTTCTACTTTCAGACGCAACAGGAATTTTTGGGTTAGGTCAATCCGTTCGCGAGATATGGGAGTTTGAAGCCAAGATGTGGTTGAGAAGGCAAAAAATTTTTCGCAATTCTGATGCTCCAAACGATTAACCAGAATGGCCTAGGGAAAAAATACACATACCGCTGTAATCGGGCGAGTTTCTACTTTCAGATGCAATAGGAATTTTTGGGTTAGGTCAATCCGTTCGCGAGATATGGGACTTTGGAGCCAAGAAATGGTTGAGAAGGCAAAAAATTTTTGCAATTATGCTCCTCCAAACGCTTAACCAGAATGGCCTAGGGAAAAAATACACATACCGTTGTAATCGGGCGTGTTTCTACTTTCAGACGCAGCAGGAATTTTTGGGTTTGGTCAATCCGTTCGCGAGATATGGGAGTTTGAAGCTAAGAAATGGTTGAGAAGACAACAAATTTTTCGCACTTCTGCTGCTCCAAACGCTTAACCAGAATGGCCTAGGGAAAAAATACACATACCGTTGTAATCGGGCGAGTTTCTACTTTCAGATGCAATAGGAAATTTTGGGTTACGTCAATCCGTTCGCGAGATATGGGAGTTTGAAGCTAAGAAATGGTTGAGAAGACAACAAATTTGTCGCACTTCTGCTGCTCCAAACGCTTAACCAGAATGGCCTAGGAAAAAAATACACATACCGTTGTAATCGGGCGAGTTTCTACTTTCAGATGCAATAGGAATTTTTGGGTTAGGTCAATCCGTTCGCGAGATATGGGACTTTGAAACCAAGAAATGGTTGAGAAGGCAAAAAATTTTTCGCAATTCTGCTGCTCCATACGCTTAACCAGAATGGCCTAGGGAAAAAATACACATACCGCTGTAATCGGGCGAGTTTCTACTTTCAGATGCAATAGGAATTCTTGCGTTAGGTCAATCCGTTCGCGAGATATGGGACTTTGGAGCCAAGAAATGGTTGAGAAGGCAAAAAATTTTTCGCAATTCTGCTGCTCCAAACGCTTAACCAGAATGGCCTAGGGAAAAAATACACATAGCGTTGTAATCGGGCGAGTTTCTACTTTCAGACGCAACAGGAATTTTTGGGTTAGGTCAATCCGTTCGCGAGATATGGGAGTTTGAAGCCAAGATGTGGTTGAGAAGGCAAAAAATTTTTCGCAATTCTGATGCTCCAAACGCTTAACCAGAATGGCCTAGGGAAAAAATACACATACCGCTGTAATCGGGCGAGTTTCTACTTTCAGATGCAATAGGAATTTTTGGGTTAGGTCAATCCGTTCGCGAGATATGGGACTTTGGAGCCAATAAATGGTTGAGAAGGCAAAAAATTTTTGCAATTATGCTCCTCCAAACGCTTAACCAGAATGGCCTAGGGAAAAAATACACATACCGTTGTAATCGGGCGTGTTTCTACTTTCAGACGCAGCAGGAATTTTTGGGTTTGGTCAATCCGTTCGCGAGATATGGGACTTTGAAGCTAAGAAATGGTTGAGAAGACAACAAATTTTTCGCAATTCTGCTGCTCCAAACGCTTAACCAGAATGGCCTAGGAAAAAAATACACATACCGTTGTAATCGGGCGAGTTTCTACTTTCAGACGCAACAGGAATTTTTGGGTTAGGTCAATCCGTTCGCGAGATATGGGAGTTTGAAGCCAAGATGTGGTTGAGAAGGCAAAAAATTTTTCGCAATTCTGATGCTCCAAACGCTTAACCAGAATGGCCTAGGGAAAAAATACACATACCGCTGTAATCGGGCGAGTTTCTACTTTCAGATGCAATAGGAATTTTTGGGTTAGGTCAATCCGTTCGCGAGATATGGGACTTTGGAGCCAAGAAATGGTTGAGAAGGCAAAAAATTTTTGCAATTATGCTCCTCCAAACGCTTAACCAGAATGGCCTAGGGAAAAAATACACATACCGTTGTAATCGGGCGTGTTTCTACTTTCAGACGCAGCAGGAATTTTTGGGTTTGGTCAATCCGTTCGCGAGATATGGGACTTTGAAGCTAAGAAATGGTTGAGAAGACAACAAATTTTTCGCAATTCTGCTGCTCCAAACGCTTAACCAGAATGGCCTAGGAAAAAAATACACATACCGTTGTAATCGGGCGAGTTTCTACTTTCAGATGCAATAGGAATTTTTGGGTTAGGTCAATCCGTTCGCGAGATATGGGACTTTGAAGCCAAGAAATGGTTGAGAAGGCAAAAAATTTTTCGCAATTCTGCTGCTCCAAACGCTTAACCAGAATGGCCTAGGGAAAAAATACACATAGCGTTGTAATCGGGCGAGTTTCTACTTTCAGACGCAACAGGAATTTTTGGGTTAGGTCAATCCGTTCGCGAGATATGGGAGTTTGAAGCCAAGATGTGGTTGAGAAGGCAAAAAATTTTTCGCAATTCTGATGCTCCAAACGCTTAACCAGAATGGCCTAGGGAAAAAATACACATACCGCTGTAATCGGGCGAGTTTCTACTTTCAGATGCAATAGGAATTTTTGGGTTAGGTCAATCCGTTCGCGAGATATGGGACTTTGGAGCCAAGAAATGGTTGAGAAGGCAAAAAATTTTTGCAATTATGCTCCTCCAAACGCTTAACCAGAATGGCCTAGGGAAAAAATACACATACCGTTGTAATCGGGCGTGTTTCTACTTTCAGACGCAGCAGGAATTTTTGGGTTTGGTCAATCCGTTCGCGAGATATGGGACTTTGAAGCTAAGAAATGGTTGAGAAGACAACAAATTTTTCGCAATTCTGCTGCTCCAAACGCTTAACCAGAATGGCCTAGGAAAAAAATACACATACCGTTGTAATCGGGCGAGTATCTACTTTCAGACGCAACAGGAATTTTTGGGTTAGGTCAATCCGTTCGCGAGATATGGGACTTTGAAGCTAAGAAATGGTTGAGAAGACAACAAATTTTTCGCAATTCTGCTGCTCCAAACGCTTAACCAGAATGGCCTAGGAAAAAAATACACATACTGTTGTAATCGGGCGAGTTTCTACTTTCAGGTGCAATAGGAATTTTTGGGTTAGGTCAATCCGTTCGCGAGATATGGGAGTTTGAAGCCAAGAAATGCTTGAGAAAGCAAAAAAATTTTTCGCAATTCTGCTGCTCCAAACGCTTAACCAGAATGGCCTAGGGAAAAAATACACATACCCTTGTAATCGGGCGAGTTTCTACTTTCAGATGCAATAGGAATTTTTGGGTTAGGTCAATCCGTTCGCGAGATATGGGAGTTTGAAACCAAGAAATGGTAGAGAAGGCAAAAAATTTTTCGCACTTCTGCTGCTCCAAACGCTTAACCAGAATGGCCTAGGGAAAAAATACACATACCGTTGTAATCGGGCGAGTTTCTACTTTCAGACGCAACAGGAATTTTTGGGTTAGGTCAATCCGTTCGCGAGATATGGGAGTTTGAAGCCAAGATGTGGTTGAGAAGGCAAAAAATTTTTCGCTATTCTGATGCTCCAAACGCTTAACCAGAATGGCCTAGGGAAAAAATACACATACCGTTGTAATCGGGCGAGTTTCTACTTTCAGATGCAACAGGAATTTTTGGGCTAGGTCAATCCGTTCGCGAGAAATGGGAGTTTGAAGCTAAGAAATGGTTGAGAAGGCAAAAAATTTTTCGCAATTCTGCTGCTCCAAACGCTTAACCAGAATGGCCTAGGGAAAAAATACACATACCGTTGTAATCGGGCGAGTTTCTACTTTCAGATGCAATAGGAATTTTTGGGATAAGTCAATCCGTTCGCGAGGTATGAGACTTTGAAGCCAAGAAATGGTTGAGAAGGCAAAAAATTTTTCGCAATTCTGCTGCTCCAAACGCTTAACCAGAATGGCCTAGGGAAAAAATACACATACCGTTGTAATCGGGCGAGTTTCTACTTTCAGATGCAATAGGAAATTTTGGGTTACGTCAATCCGTTCGCGAGATATGGGAGTTTGAAGCTAAGAAATGGTTGAGAAGACAACAAATTTTTCGCACTTCTGCTGCTCCAAACGCTTAACCAGAATGGCCTAGGGAAAAAATACACATACCGTTGTAATCGGGCGAGTTTCTACTTTCAGATGCAATAGGAAATTTTGGGTTACGTCAATCCGTTCGCGAGATATGGGAGTTTGAAGCTAAGAAATGGTTGAGAAGACAACAAATTTGTCGCACTTCTGCTGCTCCAAACGCTTAACCAGAATGGCCTAGGAAAAAAATACACATACCGTTGTAATCGGGCGAGTTTCTACTTTCAGATGCAATAGGAATTTTTGGGTTAGGTCAATCCGTTCGCGAGATATGGGACTTTGAAACCCAGAAATGGTTGAGAAGGCAAAAAATTTTTCGCAATTCTGCTGCTCCAAACGCTTAACCAGAATGGCCTAGGGAAAAAATACACATACCGCTGTAATCGGGCGAGTTTCTACTTTCAGATGCAATAGGAATTTTTGCGTTAGGTCAATCCGTTCGCGAGATATGGGACTTTGGAGCCAAGAAATGGTTGAGAAGGCAAAAAATTTTTGCAATTCTGCTGCTCCAAACGCTTAACCAGAATGGCCTAGGGAAAAAATACACATACCGATGTATTCGGACGAGTTTCTATTTTCAGACGCAGCAGGAATTTTTGGGTTTGGTCAATCCGTTCGCGAGATATGGGACTTTGAAGCTAAGAAATGGTTGAGAAGACAACAAATTTTTCGCAATTCTGCTGCTCCAAACGCTTAACCAGAGTGGCCTAGGAAAAAAATACACATACCGTTGTAATCGGGCGAGTTTCTACTTTCAGACGCAACAGGAATTTTTGGGTTAGGTCAATCCGTTCGCGAGATATGGGAGTTTGAAGCCAAGATGTGGTTGAGAAGGCAAAAAATTTTTCGCAATTCTGATGCTCCAAACGCTTAACCAGAATGGCCTAGGGAAAAAATACACATACCGCTGTAATCGGGCGAGTTTCTACTTTCAGATGCAATAGGAATTTTTGGGTTAGGTCAATCCGTTCGCGAGATATGGGACTTTGGAGCCAAGAAATGGTTGAGAAGGCAAAAAATTTTTGCAATTCTGCTGCTCCAAACGCTTAACCAGAATGGCCTAGGGAAAAAATACACATACCGTTGTAATCGGGCGTGTTTCTACTTTCAGACGCAGCAGGAATTTTTGGGTTTGGTCAATCCGTTCGCGAGATATGGGACTTTGAAGCCAAGAAATGGTTGAGAAGACAACAAATTTTTCGCAATTCTGCTGCTCCAAACGCTTAACCAGAATGGGCTAGGGAAAAAGTACACGTACCGTTGTAATCGGGCGAGTTGCTTCTTTCAGACGCAACAGGAATTTTTGGGTTAGGTCAATCCGTTCGCGAGATATGGGAGTTTGAAGCCAAGATGTGGTTGAGAAGGCAAAAAATTTTTCGCAATTCTGATGCTCCAAACGCTTAACCAGAATGGCCTAGGGAAAAAATACACATACCGCTGTAATCGGGCGAGTTTCTACTTTCAGATGCAATAGGAATTTTTGGGTTAGGTCAATCCGTTCGCGAGATATGGGACTTTGGAGCCAAGAAATGGTTGAGAAGGCAAAAAATTTTTGCAATTCTGCTGCTCCAAACGCTTAACCAGAATGGCCTAGGGAAAAAATACACATACCGTTGTATTCGGACGAGTTTCTACTTTCAGACGCAGCAGGAATTTTTGGGTTTGGTCAATCCGTTCGCGAGATATGGGACTTTGAAGCTAAGAAATGGTTGAGAAGACAACAAATTTTTCGCAATTCTGCTGCTCCAAACGCTTAACCAGAATGGCCTAGGAAAAAAATACACATACCGTTGTAATCGGGCGAGTTTCTACTTTAGATGCAATAGGAATTTTTGGGTTAGGTCAATCCGTTCGCGAGATATGGGACTTTGAAGCCAAGAAATGTTTGAGAAGGCAAAAAATTGTTCGCAATTCTGCTGCTCCAAACGCTTAACCAGAATGGCCTAGGGAAAAAATACACATAGCGTTGTAATCGGGCGAGTTTCTATTTTCAGATGCAACAGGAATTTTTGGGTTAGGTCAATCCGTTCGCGAGATATGGGAGTTTGAAGCTAAGAAATGGTTGAGAAGACAACAAATTTGTCGCACTTCTGCTGCTCCAAACGCTTAACCAGAATGGCCTAGGAAGAAAATACACATACCGTTGTAATCGGGCGGGTTTCTACTTTCAGATGCAATAGGAATTTTTGGGTTAGGTCCATCCGTTCGCGAGATATGGGACTTTGAAGCCAAGAAATGGTTGAGAAGGCAAAAAATTTTTCGCAATTCTGCTGCTCCAAACGCTTAACCAGAATGGCCTAGGGAAAAAATATACATACCGCTGTAATCGGGCGAGTTTCTACTTTCAGATGCAATAGGAATTTTTGGGTTAGGTCAATCCGTTCGCGAGATATGGGACATTGGAGCCAAGAAATGGTTGAGAAGGCAAAAAATTTTTGCAATTCTGCTGCTCCAAACGCTTAACCAGAATGGCCTAGGGAAAAAATACACATACCGTTGTAATCGGGCGAGTTTCTACTTTCAGACGCAGCAGGAATTTTTGGGTTTGGTCAATCCGTTCGCGAGATATGGGACTTTGAATCTAAGAAACGGTTGAGAAGACAACAAATTTTTCGCAATTCTGCTGCTCCAAACGCTTAACCAGAATGGGCTAGGGGAAAAGTACACGTACCGTTGTAATCGGGCGAGTTTCTACTTTCAGACGCAACAGGAATTTTTGGGTTAGGTCAATCCGTTCGCGAGATATGGGAGTTTGAAGCCAAGATGTGGTTGAGAAGGCAAAAAATTTTTCGCAATTCTGATGCTCCAAATGCTTAGCCAGAATGGCCAAGGGAAAAAATACACATACCGCTGTAATCGGGCGAGTTTCTACTTTCAGATGCAATAGGTATTTTTGGGTTAGGTCAATCCGTTCGCGAGATATGGGACTTTGGAGCCAAGAAATGGTTGAGAAGGCAAAAAATTTTTGCAATTCTGCTGCTCCAAACGCTTAACCAGAATGGCCTTGGGAAAAAATACGCATACCGTTGTATTCGGACGAGTTTCTACTTTCAGACGCAGCAGGAATTTTTGGGTTTGGTCAATCCGTTCGCGAGATATGGGACTTTGAAGCTAAGAAATGGTTGAGAAGACAACAAATTTTTCGCAATTCTGCTGCTCCAAACGCTTAACCAGAATGGCCTAGGAAAAAAATACACAAACCGTTGTAATCTGGCGAGTTTCTACTTTCAGATGCAATAGGTATTTTTGGGTTAGGTCAATCCGTTCGCGAGATATGGGAGTTTGAAGCCAAGATGTGGTTGAGAAGGCAAAAAATTTTTCGCAATTCTGATGCTCCAAACGCTTAACCAGAATGGCCTAGGGAAAAAATACACATACCGCTGTAATCGGGCGAGTTTCTACTTTCAGATGCAATAGGAATTTTTGGGTTAGGTCAATCCGTTCGCGAGATATGGGACTTTGGAGCCAAGAAATGGTTGAGAAGGCAAAAAATTTTTGCAATTCTGCTGCTCCAAACGCTTAACCAGAATGGCCTAGGGAAAAAATACAAATACCGTTGTAATCGGGCGTGTTTCTACTTTCAGACGCAGCAGGAATTTTTGGGTTTGGTCAATCCGTTCGCGAGATATGGGACTTTGAAGCCAAGAAATGGTTGAGAAGACAACAAATTTTTCGCAATTCTGCTGCTCCAAACGCTTAACCAGAATGGGCTAGGGAAAAAGTACACACACCGTTGTAATCGGGCGAGTTTCTACTTTCAGACGCAACAGGAATTTTTGGGTTAGGTCAATCCGTTCGCGAGATATGGGAGTTTGAAGCCAAGATGTGGTTGAGAAGGCAAAAAATTTTTCGCAATTCTGATGCTCCAAACGCTTAACCAGAATGGCCTAGGGAAAAAATACACATACCGCTGTAATCGGGCGAGTTTCTACTTTCAGATGCAATAGGAATTTTTGGGTTAGGTCAATCCGTTCGCGAGATATGGGACTTTGGAGCCAAGAAATGGTTGAGAAGGCAAAAAATTTTTGCAATTCTGCTGCTCCAAACGCTTAACCAGAATGGCCTAGGGAAAAAATACACATACCGTTGTAATCGGGCGTGTTTCTACTTTCAGACGCAGCAGGAATTTTTGGGTTTGGTCAATCCGTTCGCGAGATATGGGACTTTGAAGCCAAGAAATGGTTGAGAAGACAACAAATTTTTCGCAATTCTGCTGCTCCAAACGCTTAACCAGAATGGGCTAGGAAAAAAGTACACGTACCGTTGTAATCGGGCGAGTTGCTACTTTCAGACGCAACAGGAATTTTTGGGTTAGGTCAATCCGTTCGCGAGATATGGGAGTTTGAAGCCAAGATGTGGTTGAGAAGGCAAAAAATTTTTCGCAATTCTGATGCTCCAAATGCTTAGCCAGAATGGCCTAGGGAAAAAATACACATACCGCTGTAATCGGGCGAGTTTCTACTTTCAGATGCAATAGGAATTTTTGGGTTAGGTCAATCCGTTCGCGAGATATGGGACTTTGGAGCCAAGAAATGGTTGAGAAGGCAAAAAATTTTTGCAATTCTGCTGCTCCAAACGCTTAACCAGAATGGCCTAGGGAAAAAATACACATACCGTTGTATTCGGACGAGTTTCTACTTTCAGACGCAGCAGGAATTTTTGGGTTTGGTCAATCCGTTCGCGAGATATGGGACTTTGAAGCTAAGAAATGGTTGAGAAGACAACAAATTTTTCGCAATTCTGCTGCTCCAAACGCTTAACCAGAATGGCCTAGGAAAAAAATACACATACCGTTGTAATCGGGCGAGTTTCTACTTTAGATGCAATAGGAATTTTTGGGTTAGGTCAATCCGTTCGCGAGATATGGGACTTTGAAGCCAAGAAATGTTTGAGAAGGCAAAAAATTGTTCGCAATTCTGCTGCTCCAAACGCTTAACCAGAATGGCCTAGGGAAAAAATACACATAGCGTTGTAATCGGGCGAGTTTCTACTTTCAGATGCAACAGGAATTTTTGGGTTAGGTCAATCCGTTCGCGAGATATGGGAGTTTGAAGCTAAGAAATGGTTGAGAAGACAACAAATTTGTCGCACTTCTGCTGCTCCAAACGCTTAACCAGAATGGCCTAGGAAGAAAATACACATACCGTTGTAATCGGGCGGGTTTCTACTTTCAGATGCAATAGGAATTTTTGGGTTAGGTCCATCCGTTCGCGAGATATGGGACTTTGAAGCCAAGAAATGGTTGAGAAGGCAAAAAATTTTTCGCAATTCTGCTGCTCCAAACGCTTAACCAGAATGGCCTAGGGAAAAAATATACATACCGCTGTAATCGGGCGAGTTTCTACTTTCAGATGCAATAGGAATTTTTGGGTTAGGTCAATCCGTTCGCGAGATATGGGACATTGGAGCCAAGAAATGGTTGAGAAGGCAAAAAATTTTTGCAATTCTGCTGCTCCAAACGCTTAACCAGAATGGCCTAGGGAAAAAATACACATACCGTTGTAATCGGGCGAGTTTCTACTTTCAGACGCAGCAGGAATTTTTGGGTTTGGTCAATCCGTTCGCGAGATATGGGACTTTGAATCTAAGAAACGGTTGAGAAGACAACAAATTTTTCGCAATTCTGCTGCTCCAAACGCTTAACCAGAATGGGCTAGGGGAAAAGTACACGTACCGTTGTAATCGGGCGAGTTTCTACTTTCAGACGCAACAGGAATTTTTGGGTTAGGTCAATCCGTTCGCGAGATATGGGAGTTTGAAGCCAAGATGTGGTTGAGAAGGCAAAAAATTTTTCGCAATTCTGATGCTCCAAATGCTTAGCCAGAATGGCCTAGGAAAAAAATACACAAACCGTTGTAATCGGGCGAGTTTCTACTTTCAGATGCAATAGGTATTTTTGGGTTAGGTCAATCCGTTCGCGAGATATGGGAGTTTGAAGCCAAGATGTGGTTGAGAAGGCAAAAAATTTTTCGCAATTCTGATGCTCCAAACGCTTAACCAGAATGGCCTAGGGAAAAAATACACATACCGCTGTAATCGGGCGAGTTTCTACTTCCAGATGCAATAGGAATTTTTGGGTTAGGTCAATCCGTTCGCGAGATATGGGACTTTGGAGCCAAGAAATGGTTGAGAAGGCAAAAAATTTTTGCAATTCTGCTGCTCCAAACGCTTAACCAGAATGGCCTTGGGAAAAAATACACATACCGTTGTATTCGGACGAGTTTCTACTTTCAGACGCAGCAGGAATTTTTGGGTTTGGTCAATCCGTTCGCGAGATATGGGACTTTGAAGCTAAGAAATGGTTGAGAAGACAACAAATTTTTCGCAATTCTGCTGCTCCAAACGCTTAACCAGAATGGCCTAGGAAAAAAATACACAAACCGTTGTAATCGGGCGAGTTTCTACTTTCAGATGCAATAGGTATTTTTGGGTTAGGTCAATCCGTTCGCGAGATATGGGAGTTTGAAGCCAAGATGTGGTTGAGAAGGCAAAAAATTTTTCGCAATTCTGATGCTCCAAACGCTTAACCAGAATGGCCTAGGGAAAAAATACACATACCGCTGTAATCGGGCGAGTTTCTACTTCCAGATGCAATAGGAATTTTTGGGTTAGGTCAATCCGTTCGCGAGATATGGGACTTTGGAGCCAAGAAATGGTTGAGAAGGCAAAAAATTTTTGCAATTCTGCTGCTCCAAACGCTTAACCAGAATGGCCTAGGGAAAAAATACACATACCGCTGTAATCGGGCGAGTTTCTACTTTCAGATGCAATAGGTATTTTTGGGTTAGGTCAATCCGTTCGCGAGATATGGGACTTTGGAGCCAAGAAATGGTTGAGAAGGCAAAAAATTTTTGCAATTCTGCTGCTCCAAACGCTTAACCAGAATGGCCTAGGGAAAAAATACAAATACCGTTGTAATCGGGCGTGTTTCTACTTTCAGACGCAGCAGGAATTTTTGGGTTTGGTCAATCCGTTCGCGAGATATGGGACTTTGAAGCCAAGAAATGGTTGAGAAGACAACAAATTTTTCGCAATTCTGATGCTCCAAATGCTTAGCCAGAATGGCCTAGGGAGAAAATACACATACCGCTGTAATCGGGCGAGTTTCTACTTTCAGATGCAATAGGAATTTTTGGGTTAGGTCAATCCGTTCGCAAGATATGGGACTTTGAAGCCAAGAAATGGTTGAGAAGGCAAAAAATTTTTCGCAATTCTGCTGCTCCAAACGCTTAACCAGAATGGCCTAGGGAAAAAATACACATAGCGTTGTAATCGGGCGAGTTTCTACTTTCAGATGCAACAGGAATTTTTGGGTTAGGTCAATCCGTTCGCGAGATATGGGAGTTTGAAGCTAAGAAATGGTTGAGAAGGCAAAAAATTTTTGCAATTCTGCTGCTCCAAACGCTTAACCAGAATGGCCTTGGGAAAAAATACACATACCGTTGTATTCGGACGAGTTTCTACTTTCAGACGCAGCAGGAATTTTTGGGTTTGGTCAATCCGTTCGCGAGATATGGGACTTTGAAGCTAAGAAATGGTTGAGAAGACAACAAATTTTTCGCAATTCTGCTGCTCCAAACGCTTAACCAGAATGGCCTAGGAAAAAAATACACATACCGTTGTAATCGGGCGAGTTTCTACTTTCAGATGCAATAGGAATTTTTGGGTTAGGTCAATCCGTTCGCGAGATATGGGACTTTGAAGCCAAGAAATGGTTGAGAAGGCAAAAAATTTTTCGCAATTCTGCTGCTCCAAACGCTTAACCAGAATGGCCTAGGGAAAAAATACACATAGCGTTGTAATCGGGCGAGTTTCTACTTTCAGACGCAACAGGAATTTTTGGGTTAGGTCAATCCGTTCGCGAGATATGGGAGTTTGAAGCCAAGATGTGGTTGAGAAGGCAAAAAATTTTTCGCAATTCTGATGCTCCAAACGCTTAACCAGAATGGCCTAGGGAAAAAATACACATACCGCTGTAATCGGGCGAGTTTCTACTTTCAGATGCAATAGGAATTTTTGGGTTAGGTCAATCCGTTCGCGAGATATGGGAGTTTGAAGCCAAGATGTGGTTGAGAAGGCAAAAAATTTTTCGCAATTCTGATGCTCCAAATGCTTAGCCAGAATGGCCTAGGGAGAAAATACACATACCGCTGTAATCGGGCGAGTTTCTACTTTCAGATGCAATAGGAATTTTTGGGTTAGGTCAATCCGTTCGCGAGATATGGGACTTTGAAGCCAAGAAATGGTTGAGAAGGCAAAAAATTTTTCGCAATTCTGCTGCTCCAAACGCTTAACAAGAATGGCCTAGGGAAAAAATACACATAGCGTTGTAATCGGGCGAGTTTCTACTTTCAGATGCAACAGGAATTTTTGGGTTAGGTCAATCCGTTCGCGAGATATGGGAGTTTGAAGCTAAGAAATGGTTGAGAAGGCAAGAAATTTTTCGCAATTCTGCGGCTCCAAACGCTTAACCAGAATGGCCTAGGGAAAAAATACACATACCGTTGTAATCGGGCGAGTTTCTACTTTCAGATGCAATAGGAAATTTTGGGTTACGTCAATCCGTTCGTGAGATATGGGAGTTTGAAGCTAAGAAATGGTTGAGAAGACAACAAATTTGTCGCACTTCTGCTGCTCCAAACGCTTAACCAGAATGGCCTAGGAAGAAAATACACATACCGTTTTAATCGGGCGAGTTTCTACTTTCAGTTGCAATAGGAATTTTTGGGTTAGGTCATCCGTTCGCGAGATATGGGACTTTGAAGCCAAGAAATGGTTGAGAAGGCAAAAAATTTTTCGCAATTCTGCTGCTCCAAACGCTTAACCAGAATGGCCTAGGGAAAAATTACACATACCGCTGTAATCGGGCGAGTTTCTACTTTCAGATGCAATAGGAATTTTTGGGTTAGGTCAATCCGTTCGCGAGATATGGGACTTTGGAGCCAAGAAATGGTTGAGAAGGCGAAAAATTTTTGCAATTCTGCTGCTCCAAACGCTTAACCAGAATGGCCTAGGGAAAAAATACACATACCGTTGTAATCGGGCGAGTTTCTACTTTCAGACGCAGCAGGAATTTTTGGGTTTGGTCAATCCGTTCGCGAGATATGGGACTTTGAATCTAAGAAATGGTTGAGAAGACAACAAATTTTTCGCAATTCTGCTGCTCCAAACGCTTAACCGGAATGGCCTAGGGAAAAAATACACATAGCGATGTAATCGGGCGAGTTTCTACTTTCAGACGCAACAGGAATTTTTGGGTTAGGTCAATCCGTTCGCGAGATATGGGAGTTTGAAGCCAAGAAATGGTTGAGATGGCATACAATTTTTCGCAATTCTGCAGATCCAAACGCTTAACCAGAATGGCCTAGGGGAAAAATACACATACAGTTGTAATCGGGCGAGTTTCTACTTTCAGATGCAATAGGAATTTTTGGGTTAGGTCAATCCGTTCGCGAGATATGGGAGTTTGAAGCCAAGATGTGGTTGAGAAGGCAAAAAATTTTTCGCAATTCTGATGCTCCAAATGCCTAGCCAGAATGGCCAAGGGAAAAAATACACATACCGCTGTAATCGGGCGAGTTTCTACTTTCAGATGCAATAGGTATTTTTGGGTTAGGTCAATCCGTTCGCGAGATATGGGACTTTGGAGCCAAGAAATGGTTGAGAAGGCAAAAAATTTTTGCAATTCTGCTGCTCCAAACGCTTAACCAGAATGGCCTTGGGAAAAAATACACATACCGTTGTATTCGGACGAGTTTCTACTTTCAGACGCAGCAGGAATTTTTGGGTTTGGTCAATCCGTTCGCGAGATATGGGACTTTGAAGCCAAGAAATGTTTGAGAAGGCAAAAAATTGTTCGCAATTCTGCTGCTCCAAACGCTTAACCAGAATGGCCTAGGGAAAAAATACACATAGCGTTGTAATCGGGCGAGTTTCTACTTTCAGATGCAACAGGAATTTTTGGGTTAGGTCAATCCGTTCGCGAGATATGGGAGTTTGAAGCTAAGAAATGGTTGAGAAGACAACAAATTTGTCGCACTTCTGCTGCTCCAAACGCTTAACCAGAATGGCCTAGGAAGAAAATACACATACCGTTGTAATCGGGCGGGTTTCTACTTTCAGATGCAATAGGAATTTTTGGGTTAGGTCCATCCGTTCGCGAGATATGGGACTTTGAAGCCAAGAAATGGTTGAGAAGGCAAAAAATTTTTCGCAATTCTGCTGCTCCAAACGCTTAACCAGAATGGCCTAGGGAAAAAATATACATACCGCTGTAATCGGGCGAGTTTCTACTTTCAGATGCAATAGGAATTTTTGGGTTAGGTCAATCCGTTCGCGAGATATGGGACATTGGAGCCAAGAAATGGTTGAGAAGGCAAAAAATTTTTGCAATTCTGCTGCTCCAAACGCTTAACCAGAATGGCCTAGGGAAAAAATACACATACCGTTGTAATCGGGCGAGTTTCTACTTTCAGACGCAGCAGGATTTTTTGGGTTTGGTCAATCCGTTCGCGAGATATGGGACTTTGAATCTAAGAAACGGTTGAGAAGACAACAAATTTTTCGCAATTCTGCTGCTCCAAACGCTTAACCAGAATGGGCTAGGGGAAAAGTACACGTACCGTTGTAATCGGGCGAGTTTCTACTTTCAGACGCAACAGGAATTTTTGGGTTAGGTCAATCCGTTCGCGAGATATGGGAGTTTGAAGCCAAGATGTGGTTGAGAAGGCAAAAAATTTTTCGCAATTCTGATGCTCCAAATGCTTAGCCAGAATGGCCAAGGGAAAAAATACACATACCGCTGTAATCGGGCGAGTTTCTACTTTCAGATGCAATAGGTATTTTTGGGTTAGGTCAATCCGTTCGCGAGATATGGGACTTTGGAGCCAAGAAATGGTTGAGAAGGCAAAAAATTTTTGCAATTCTGCTGCTCCAAACGCTTAACCAGAATGGCCTTGGGAAAAAATACACATACCGTTGTATTCGGACGAGTTTCTACTTTCAGACGCAGCAGGAATTTTTGGGTTTGGTCAATCCGTTCGCGAGATATGGGACTTTGAAGCTAAGAAATGGTTGAGAAGACAACAAATTTTTCGCAATTCTGCTGCTCCAAACGCTTAACCAGAATGGCCTAGGAAAAAAATACACAAACCGTTGTAATCGGGCGAGTTTCTACTTTCAGATGCAATAGGTATTTTTGGGTTAGGTCAATCCGTTCGCGAGATATGGGAGTTTGAAGCCAAGATGTGGTTGAGAAGGCAAAAAATTTTTCGCAATTCTGATGCTCCAAACGCTTAACCAGAATGGCCTAGGGAAAAAATACACATACCGCTGTAATCGGGCGAGTTTCTACTTCCAGATGCAATAGGAATTTTTGGGTTAGGTCAATCCGTTCGCGAGATATGGGACTTTGGAGCCAAGAAATGGTTGAGAAGGCAAAAAATTTTTGCAATTCTGCTGCTCCAAACGCTTAACCAGAATGGCCTAGGGAAAAAATACACATACCGCTGTAATCGGGCGAGTTTCTACTTTCAGATGCAATAGGTATTTTTGGGTTAGGTCAATCCGTTCGCGAGATATGGGACTTTGGAGCCAAGAAATGGTTGAGAAGGCAAAAAATTTTTGCAATTCTGCTGCTCCAAACGCTTAACCAGAATGGCCTAGGGAAAAAATACAAATACCGTTGTAATCGGGCGTGTTTCTACTTTCAGACGCAGCAGGAATTTTTGGGTTTGGTCAATCCGTTCGCGAGATATGGGACTTTGAAGCCAAGAAATGGTTGAGAAGACAACAAATTTTTCGCAATTCTGATGCTCCAAATGCTTAGCCAGAATGGCCTAGGGAGAAAATACACATACCGCTGTAATCGGGCGAGTTTCTACTTTCAGATGCAATAGGAATTTTTGGGTTAGGTCAATCCGTTCGCAAGATATGGGACTTTGAAGCCAAGAAATGGTTGAGAAGGCAAAAAATTTTTCGCAATTCTGCTGCTCCAAACGCTTAACCAGAATGGCCTAGGGAAAAAATACACATAGCGTTGTAATCGGGCGAGTTTCTACTTTCAGATGCAACAGGAATTTTTGGGTTAGGTCAATCCGTTCGCGAGATATGGGAGTTTGAAGCTAAGAAATGGTTGAGAAGGCAAAAAATTTTTGCAATTCTGCTGCTCCAAACGCTTAACCAGAATGGCCTAGGAAAAAAATACACATACCGTTGTAATCGGGCGAGTTTCTACTTTCAGATGCAATAGGAATTTTTGGGTTAGGTCAATCCGTTCGCGAGATATGGGACTTTGAAGCCAAGAAATGGTTGAGAAGGCAAAAAATTTTTCGCAATTCTGCTGCTCCAAACGCTTAACCAGAATGGCCTAGGGAAAAAATACACATAGCGTTGTAATCGGGCGAGTTTCTACTTTCAGACGCAACAGGAATTTTTGGGTTAGGTCAATCCGTTCGCGAGATATGGGAGTTTGAAGCCAAGATGTGGTTGAGAAGGCAAAAAATTTTTCGCAATTCTGATGCTCCAAACGCTTAACCAGAATGGCCTAGGGAAAAAATACACATACCGCTGTAATCGGGCGAGTTTCTACTTTCAGATGCAATAGGAATTTTTGGGTTAGGTCAATCCGTTCGCGAGATATGGGAGTTTGAAGCCAAGATGTGGTTGAGAAGGCAAAAAATTTTTCGCAATTCTGATGCTCCAAATGCTTAGCCAGAATGGCCTAGGGAGAAAATACACATACCGCTGTAATCGGGCGAGTTTCTACTTTCAGATGCAATAGGAATTTTTGGGTTAGGTCAATCCGTTCGCGAGATATGGGACTTTGAAGCCAAGAAATGGTTGAGAAGGCAAAAAATTTTTCGCAATTCTGTTGCTCCAAACGCTTAACAAGAATGGCCTAGGGAAAAAATACACATAGCGTTGTAATCGGGCGAGTTTCTACTTTCAGATGCAACAGGAATTTTTGGGTTAGGTCAATCCGTTCGCGAGATATGGGAGTTTGAAGCTAAGAAATGGTTGAGAAGGCAAGAAATTTTTCGCAATTCTGCGGCTCCAAACGCTTAACCAGAATGGCCTAGGGAAAAAATACACATACCGTTGTAATCGGGCGAGTTTCTACTTTCAGATGCAATAGGAAATTTTGGGTTACGTCAATCCGTTCGTGAGATATGGGAGTTTGAAGCTAAGAAATGGTTGAGAAGACAACAAATTTGTCGCACTTCTGCTGCTCCAAACGCTTAACCAGAATGGCCTAGGAAGAAAATACACATACCGTTTTAATCGGGCGAGTTTCTACTTTCAGTTGCAATAGGAATTTTTGGGTTAGGTCATCCGTTCGCGAGATATGGGACTTTGAAGCCAAGAAATGGTTGAGAAGGCAAAAAATTTTTCGCAATTCTGCTGCTCCAAACGCTTAACCAGAATGGCCTAGGGAAAAATTACACATACCGCTGTAATCGGGCGAGTTTCTACTTTCAGATGCAATAGGAATTTTTGGGTTAGGTCAATCCGTTCGCGAGATATGGGACTTTGGAGCCAAGAAATGGTTGAGAAGGCGAAAAATTTTTGCAATTCTGCTGCTCCAAACGCTTAACCAGAATGGCCTAGGGAAAAAATACACATACCGTTGTAATCGGGCGAGTTTCTACTTTCAGACGCAGCAGGAATTTTTGGGTTTGGTCAATCCGTTCGCGAGATATGGGACTTTGAATCTAAGAAATGGTTGAGAAGACAACAAATTTTTCGCAATTCTGCTGCTCCAAACGCTTAACCGGAATGGCCTAGGGAAAAAATACACATAGCGATGTAATCGGGCGAGTTTCTACTTTCAGACGCAACAGGAATTTTTGGGTTAGGTCAATCCGTTCGCGAGATATGGGAGTTTGAAGCCAAGAAATGGTTGAGATGGCATACAATTTTTCGCAATTCTGCAGATCCAAACGCTTAACCAGAATGGCCTAGGGGAAAAATACACATACAGTTGTAATCGGGCGAGTTTCTACTTTCAGATGCAATAGGAATTTTTGGGTTAGGTCAATCCGTTCGCGAGATATGGGAGTTTGAAGCCAAGATGTGGTTGAGAAGGCAAAAAATTTTTCGCAATTCTGATGCTCCAAATGCCTAGCCAGAATGGCCAAGGGAAAAAATACACATACCGCTGTAATCGGGCGAGTTTCTACTTTCAGATGCAATAGGTATTTTTGGGTTAGGTCAATCCGTTCGCGAGATATGGGACTTTGGAGCCAAGAAATGGTTGAGAAGGCAAAAAATTTTTGCAATTCTGCTGCTCCAAACGCTTAACCAGAATGGCCTTGGGAAAAAATACACATACCGTTGTATTCGGACGAGTTTCTACTTTCAGACGCAGCAGGAATTTTTGGGTTTGGTCAATCCGTTCGCGAGATATGGGACTTTGAAGCTAAGAAATGGTTGAGAAGACAACAAATTTTTCGCAATTCTGCAGATCCAAACGCTTAACCAGAATGGCCTAGGGAAAAAATACACATACAGTTGTAATCGGGCGAGTTTCTACTTTCAGATGCAATAGGAATTTTTGGGTTAGGTCAATCCGTTCGCGAGATATGGGAGTTTGAAGCTAAGAAATGGTTAAGGAGACAACAAATTTTTCGCAATTCTGCTGCTCCAAACGCTTAACCAGAATGGGCTAGGGAAAAAGTACACGTACCGTTGTAATCGGGCGAGTTTCTACTTTCAGACGCAACAGGAATTTTTGGGTTAGGTCAATCCGTTCGCGAGATATGGGAGTTTGAAGCCAAGATGTGGTTGAGAAGGCAAAAAATTTTTCGCAATTCTGATGCTCCAAATGCTTAGCCAGAATGGCCTAGGGAAAAAATACACATACCGCTGTAATCGGGCGAGTTTCTACTTTCAGGTGCAATAGGAATTTTTGGGTTAGGTCAATCCGTTCGCGAGATATGGGACTTTGGAGCCAAGAAATGGTTGAGAAGGCAAAAAATTTTTGCAATTCTGCTGCTCCAAACGCTTAACCAGAATGGCCTAGGGAAAAAATACACATACCGTTGTATTCGGACGAGTTTCTACTTTCAGACGCAGCAGGAATTTTTGGGTTTGGTCAATCCGTTCGCGAGATATGGGACTTTGAAGCTAAGAAATGGTTGAGAAGACAACAAATTTTTCGCAATTCTGCTGCTCCAAACGCTTAACCAGAATGGGCTAGGGAAAAAGTACACGTACCGTTGTAATCGGGCGAGTTTCTATTTTCAGACGCAACAGGAATTTTTGGGTTAGGTCAATCCGTTCGCGAGATATGGGAGTTTGAAGCCAAGATGTGGTTGAGAAGGCAAAAAATTTTTCGCAATTCTGATGCTCCAAATGCTTAGCCAGAATGGCCTAGGGAAAAAATACACATACCGCTGTAATCGGGCGAGTTTCTACTTACAGATGCAATAGGAATTTTTGGGTTAGGTCAATCCGTTCGCGAGATATGGGACTTTGGAGCCAAGAAATGGTTGAGAAGGCAAAAAATTTTTGCAATTCTGCTGCTCCAAACGCTTAACCAGAATGGCCTAGGGAAAAAATACACATACCGTTGTATTCGGACGAGTTTCTACTTTCAGACGCAGCAGGAATTTTTGGGTTTGGTCAATCCGTTCGCGAGATATGGGACTTTGAATCTAAGAAATGGTTGAGAAGACAACAAATTTTTCGCAATTCTGCTGCTCCAAACGCTTAACCAGAATGGCCTAGGAAAAAAATACACATACCGTTGTAATCGGGCGAGTTTCTACTTTCAGATGCAATAGGAATTTTTGGGTTAGGTCAATCCGTTCGCGAGATATGGGACTTTGAAGCCAAGAAATGGTTGAGAAGGCAAAAAATTTTTGCAATTCTGCTGCTCCAAACGCTTAACCAGAATGGCCTAGGGAAAAAATACACATACCGTTGTATTCGGACGAGTTTCTACTTTCAGACGCAGCAGGAATTTTTGGGTTTTGTCAATCCGTTCGCGAGATATGGGACTTTGAAGCTAAGAAATGGTTGAGAAGACAACAAATTTTTCGCAATTCTGCTGCTCCAAACGCTTAACCAGAATGGCCTAGGGAAAAAATACACATACCGTTGTATTCGGACGAGTTTCTACTTTCAGACGCAGCAGGAATTTTTGGGTTTGGTCAATCCGTTCGCGAGATATGGGACTTTGAAGCTAAGAAATGGTTGAGAAGACAACAAATTTTTCGCAATTCTGCTGCTCCAAACGCTTAACCAGAATGGCCTAGGGAAAAAATACACATACCGTTGTATTCGGACGAGTTTCTACTTTCAGACGCAGCAGGAATTTTTGGGTTTGGTCAATCCGTTCGCGAGATATGGGACTTTGAAGCTAAGAAATGGTTGAGAAGACAACAAATTTTTCGCAATTCTGCTGCTCCAAACGCTTAACCAGAATGGCCTAGGAAAAAAATACACATACCGTTGTATTCGGACGAGTTTCTACTTTCAGACGCAGCAGGAACTTTGGGTTTGGTCAATCCGTTCGCGAGATATGGGACTTTGAAGCTAAGAAATGGTTGAGAAGACAACAAATTTTTCGCAATTCTGCTGCTCCAAACGCTTAACCAGAATGGCCTAGGAAAAAAATACACATACCGTTGTAATCGGGCGAGTTTCTACTTTCAGATGCAACAGGAATTTTTGGGTTAGGTCAATCCGTTCGCGAGATATGGGAGTTTGAAGCTAAGAAATGGTTGAGAAGGCAAGAAATTTTTCGCAATTCTGCTGCTCCAAACGCTTAACCAGAATGGCCTAGGGAAAAAATACACATACCGTTGTAATCGGGCGAGTTTCTACTTTCAGATGCAATAGGAAATTTTGGGTTACGTCAATCCGTTCGTGAGATATGGGAGTTTGAAGCTAAGAAATGGTTGAGAAGACAACAAATTTGTCGCACTTCTGCTGCTCCAAACGCTTAACCAGAATGGCCTAGGAAGAAAATACACATACCGTTTTAATCGGGCGAGTTTCTACTTTCAGTTGCAATAGGAATTTTTGGGTTAGGTCATCCGTTCGCGAGATATGGGACTTTGAAGCCAAGAAATGGTTGAGAAGGCAAAAAATTTTTCGCAATTCTGCTGCTCCAAACGCTTAACCAGAATGGCCTAGGGAAAAAATACACATACCGCTGTAATCGGGCGAGTTTCTACTTTCAGATGCAATAGGAATTTTTGGGTTAGGTCAATCCGTTCGCGAGATATGGGACTTTGGAGCCAAGAGATGGTTGAGAAGGCGAAAAATTTTTGCAATTCTGCTGCTCCAAACGCTTAACCAGAATGGCCTAGGGAAAAAATACACATACCGTTGTAATCGGCGAGTTTCTACTTTCAGACGCAGCAGGAATTTTTGGGTTTGGTCAATCCGTTCGCGAGATATGGGACTTTGAATCTAAGAAATGGTTGAGAAGACAACAAATTTTTCGCAATTCTGCTGCTCCAAACGCTTAACCGGAATGGCCTAGGGAAAAAATACACATAGCGATGTAATCGGGCGAGTTTCTACTTTCAGACGCAACAGGAATTTTTGGGTTAGGTCAATCCGTTCGCGAGATATGGGAGTTTGAAGCCAAGAAATGGTTGAGATGGCATACAATTTTTCGCAATTCTGCAGATCCAAACGCTTAACCAGAATGGCCTAGGGGAAAAATACACATACAGTTGTAATCGGGCGAGTTTCTACTTTCAGATGCAATAGGAATTTTTGGGTTAGGTCAATCCGTTCGCGAGATATGGGAGTTTGAAGCCAAGATGTGGTTGAGAAGGCAAAAAATTTTTCGCAATTCTGATGCTCCAAATGCCTAGCCAGAATGGCCAAGGGAAAAAATACACATACCGCTGTAATCGGGCGAGTTTCTACTTTCAGATGCAATAGGTATTTTTGGGTTAGGTCAATCCGTTCGCGAGATATGGGACTTTGGAGCCAAGAAATGGTTGAGAAGGCAAAAAATTTTTTGCAATTCTGCTGCTCCAAACGCTTAACCAGAATGGCCTTGGGAAAAAATACACATACCGTTGTATTCGGACGAGTTTCTACTTTCAGACGCAGCAGGAATTTTTGGGTTTGGTCAATCCGTTCGCGAGATATGGGACTTTGAAGCTAAGAAATGGTTGAGAAGACAACAAATTTTTCGCAATTCTGCTGCTCCAAACGCTTAACCAGAATGGCCTAGGAAAAAAATACACATACCGTTGTAATCGGGCGAGTTTCTACTTTCAGATGCAATAGGAATTTTTGGGTTAGGTCAATCCGTTCGCGAGATATGGGAGTTTGAAGCCAAGAAATGGTTGAGAAGGCAAAAAATTGTTCGCTATTCTGCTGCTCCAAACGCTTAACCAGAATGGCCTAGGGAAAAAATACACATAGCGTTGTAATCGGGCGAGTTTCTACTTTCAGACGCAACAGGAATTTTTGGGTTAGGTCAATCCGTTCGCGAGATATGGGAGTTTGAAGCCAAGAAATGGTTGAGAAGGCATACAATTTTTCGCAATTCTGCAGATCCAAACGCTTAACCAGAATGGCCTAGGGAAAAAATACACATACAGTTGTAATCGGGCGAGTTTCTACTTTCAGATGCAATAGGAATTTTTGGGTTAGGTCAATCCGTTCGCGAGATATGGGAGTTTGAAGCTAAGAAATGGTTAAGGAGACAACAAATTTTTCGCAATTCTGCTGCTCCAAACGCTTAACCAGAATGGCCTAGGGGAAAAATACACATACAGTTGTAATCGGGCGAGTTTCTACTTTCAGATGCAATAGGAATTTTTGGGTTAGGTCAATCCGTTCGCGAGATATGGGAGTTTGAAGCCAAGATGTGGTTGAGAAGGCAAAAAATTTTTCGCAATTCTGATGCTCCAAATGCCTAGCCAGAATGGCCAAGGGAAAAAATACACATACCGCTGTAATCGGGCGAGTTTCTACTTTCAGATGCAATAGGTATTTTTGGGTTAGGTCAATCCGTTCGCGAGATATGGGACTTTGGAGCCAAGAAATGGTTGAGAAGGCAAAAAATTTTTGCAATTCTGCTGCTCCAAACGCTTAACCAGAATGGCCTTGGGAAAAAATACACATACCGTTGTATTCGGACGAGTTTCTACTTTCAGACGCAGCAGGAATTTTTGGGTTTGGTCAATCCGTTCGCGAGATATGGGACTTTGAAGCTAAGAAATGGTTGAGAAGACAACAAATTTTTCGCAATTCTGCTGCTCCAAACGCTTAACCAGAATGGCCTAGGAAAAAAATAAACATACCGTTGTAATCGGGCGAGTTTCTACTTTCAGATGCAATAGGAATTTTTGGGTTAGGTCAATCCGTTCGCGAGATATGGGAGTTTGAAGCCAAGAAATGGTTGAGAAGCAAAAAATTGTTCGCTATTCTGCTGCTCCAAACGCTTAACCAGAATGGCCTAGGGAAAAAATACACATAGCGTTGTAATCGGGCGAGTTTCTACTTTCAGACGCAACAGGAATTTTTGGGTTAGGTCAATCCGTTCGCGAGATATGGGAGTTTGAAGCCAAGAAATGGTTGAGAAGGCATACAATTTTTCGCAATTCTGCAGATCCAAACGCTTAACCAGAATGGCCTAGGGAAAAAATACACATACAGTTGTAATCGGGCGAGTTTCTACTTTCAGATGCAATAGGAATTTTTGGGTTAGGTCAATCCGTTCACGAGATATGGGACTTTGAAGCTAAGAAATGGTTGAGAAGACAACAAATTTTTCGCAATTCTGCTGCTCCAAACGCTTAACCAGAATGGGCTAGGGAAAAAGTACACGTACCGTTGTAATCGGGCGAGTTTCTATTTTCAGACGCAACAGGAATTTTTGGGTTAGGTCAATCCGTTCGCGAGATATGGGAGTTTGAAGCCAAGATGTGGTTGAGAAGGCAAAAAATTTTTCGCAATTCTGATGCTCCAAATGCTTAGCCAGAATGGCCTAGGGAAAAAATACACATACCGCTGTAATCGGGCGAGTTTCTACTTACAGATGCAATAGGAATTTTTGGGTTAGGTCAATCCGTTCGCGAGATATGGGACTTTGGAGCCAAGAAATGGTTGAGAAGGCAAAAAATTTTTGCAATTCTGCTGCTCCAAACGCTTAACCAGAATGGCCTAGGGAAAAAATACACATACCGTTGTATTCGGACGAGTTTCTACTTTCAGACGCAGCAGGAATTTTTGGGTTTGGTCAATCCGTTCGCGAGATATGGGACTTTGAATCTAAGAAATGGTTGAGAAGACAACAAATTTTTCGCAATTCTGCTGCTCCAAACGCTTAACCAGAATGGCCTAGGAAAAAAATACACATACCGTTGTAATCGGGCGAGTTTCTACTTTCAGATGCAATAGGAATTTTTGGGTTAGGTCAATCCGTTCGCGAGATATGGGACTTTGAAGCCAAGAAATGGTTGAGAAGGCAAAAAATTTTTGCAATTCTGCTGCTCCAAACGCTTAACCAGAATGGCCTAGGGAAAAAATACACATACCGTTGTATTCGGACGAGTTTCTACTTTCAGACGCAGCAGGAATTTTTGGGTTTTGTCAATCCGTTCGCGAGATATGGGACTTTGAAGCTAAGAAATGGTTGAGAAGACAACAAATTTTTCGCAATTCTGCTGCTCCAAACGCTTAACCAGAATGGCCTAGGGAAAAAATACACATACCGTTGTATTCGGACGAGTTTCTACTTTCAGACGCAGCAGGAATTTTTGGGTTTGGTCAATCCGTTCGCGAGATATGGGACTTTGAAGCTAAGAAATGGTTGAGAAGACAACAAATTTTTCGCAATTCTGCTGCTCCAAACGCTTAACCAGAATGGCCTAGGGAAAAAATACACATACCGTTGTATTCGGACGAGTTTCTACTTTCAGACGCAGCAGGAATTTTTGGGTTTGGTCAATCCGTTCGCGAGATATGGGACTTTGAAGCTAAGAAATGGTTGAGAAGACAACAAATTTTTCGCAATTCTGCTGCTCCAAACGCTTAACCAGAATGGCCTAGGAAAAAAATACACATACCGTTGTATTCGGACGAGTTTCTACTTTCAGACGCAGCAGGAACTTTGGGTTTGGTCAATCCGTTCGCGAGATATGGGACTTTGAAGCTAAGAAATGGTTGAGAAGACAACAAATTTTTCGCAATTCTGCTGCTCCAAACGCTTAACCAGAATGGCCTAGGAAAAAAATACACATACCGTTGTAATCGGGCGAGTTTCTACTTTCAGATGCAACAGGAATTTTTGGGTTAGGTCAATCCGTTCGCGAGATATGGGAGTTTGAAGCTAAGAAATGGTTGAGAAGGCAAGAAATTTTTCGCAATTCTGCTGCTCCAAACGCTTAACCAGAATGGCCTAGGGAAAAAATACACATACCGTTGTAATCGGGCGAGTTTCTACTTTCAGATGCAATAGGAAATTTTGGGTTACGTCAATCCGTTCGTGAGATATGGGAGTTTGAAGCTAAGAAATGGTTGAGAAGACAACAAATTTGTCGCACTTCTGCTGCTCCAAACGCTTAACCAGAATGGCCTAGGAAGAAAATACACATACCGTTTTAATCGGGCGAGTTTCTACTTTCAGTTGCAATAGGAATTTTTGGGTTAGGTCATCCGTTCGCGAGATATGGGACTTTGAAGCCAAGAAATGGTTGAGAAGGCAAAAAATTTTTCGCAATTCTGCTGCTCCAAACGCTTAACCAGAATGGCCTAGGGAAAAAATACACATACCGCTGTAATCGGGCGAGTTTCTACTTTCAGATGCAATAGGAATTTTTGGGTTAGGTCAATCCGTCCGCGAGATATGGGACTTTGGAGCCAAGAAATGGTTGAGAAGGCAAAAAATTTTTGCAATTCTGCTGCTCCAAACGCTTAACCAGAATGGCCTAGGGAAAAAATACACATACCGTTGTAATGGGGCGAGTTTCTACTTTCAGACGCAGCAGGAATTTTTGGGTTTGGTCAATCCGTTCGCGAGATATGGGACTTTGAATCTAAGAAATGGTTGAGATGGCATACAATTTTTCGCAATTCTGCAGATCCAAACGCTTAACCAGAATGGCCTAGGGGAAAAATACACATACAGTTGTAATCGGGCGAGTTTCTACTTTCATATGCAATAGGAATTTTTGGGTTAGGTCAATCCGTTCGCGAGATATGGGAGTTTGAAGCCAAGAAATGGTTGAGAAGACAACAAATTTTTCGCAATTCTGCTGCTCCAAACGCTTAACCAGAATGGGCTAGGGAAAAAGTACACGTACCGTTGTATTCGGGCGAGTTTCTACTTTCAGACGCAACAGGAATTTTTGGGTTAGGTCAATCCGTTCGCGAGATATGGGAGTTTGAAGCCAAGATGTGGTTGAGAAGGCAAAAAATTTTCGCAATTCTGATGCTCCAAATGCTTAGCCAGAATGGCCAAGGGAAAAAATACACATACCGCTGTAATCGGGCGAGTTTCTACTTTCAGATGCAATAGGTATTTTTGGGTTTGGTCAATCCTTTCGCGAGATATGGGACTTTGGAGCCAAGAAATGGTTGAGAAGGCAAAAAATTTTTGCAATTCTGCTGCTCCAAACGCTTAACCAGAATGGCCTTGGGAAAAAATACACATACCGTTGTATTCGGACGAGTTTCTACTTTCAGACGCAGCAGGAATTTTTGGGTTTGGTCAATCCGTTCGCGAGATATGGGACTTTGAAGCTAAGAAATGGTTGAGAAGACAACAAATTTTTCGCAATTCTGCTGCTCCAAACGCTTAACCAGAATGGCCTAGGAAAAAAATACACATACCGTTGTAATCGGGCGAGTTTCTACTTTCAGATGCAATAGGAATTTTTGGGTTAGGTCAATCCGTTCGCGAGATATGGGAGTTTGAAGCCAAGAAATGGTTGAGAAGGCAAAAAATTGTTCGCTATTCTGCTGCTCCAAACGCTTAACCAGAATGGCCTAGGGAAAAAATACACATAGCGTTGTAATCGGGCGAGTTTCTACTTTCAGATGCAATAGGAATTTTTGGGTTAGGTCCATCCGTTCGCGAGATATGGGAGTTTGAAGCTAAGAAATGGTTAAGGAGACAACAAATTTTTCGCAATTCTGCTGCTCCAAACGCTTAACCAGAATGGGCTAGGGAAAAAGTACACGTACCGTTGTAATCGGGCGAGTTTCTACTTTCAGACGCAACAGGAATTTTTGGGTTAGGTCAATCCGTTCGCGAGATATGGGAGTTTGAAGCCAAGATGTGGTTGAGAAGGCAAAAAATTTTTCGCAATTCTGATGCTCCAAATGCTTAGCCAGAATGGCCTAGGGAAAAAATACACATACCGCTGTAATCGGGCGAGTTTCTACTTTCAGGTGAAATAGGAATTTTTGGGTTAGGTCAATCCGTTCGCGAGATATGGGACTTTGGAGCCAAGAAATGGTTGAGAAGGCAAAAAATTTTTGCAATTCTGCTGCTCCAAACGCTTAACCAGAATGGCCTAGGGAAAAAATACACATACCGTTGTATTCGGACGAGTTTCTACTTTCCGACGCAGCAGGAATTTTTGGGTTTGGTCAATCCGTTCGCGAGATATGGGACTTTGAAGCTAAGAAATGGTTGAGAAGACAAAAAATTTTTCGCAATTCTGCTGCTCCAAACGCTTAACCAGAATGGGCTAGGGAAAAAGTACACGTACCGTTGTAATCGGGCGAGTTTCTATTTTCAGACGCAACAGGAATTTTTGGGTTAGGTCAATCCGTTCGCGAGATATGGGAGTTTGAAGCCAAGATGTGGTTGAGAAGGCAAAAAATTTTTCGCAATTCTGATGCTCCAAATGCTTAGCCAGAATGGCCTAGGGAAAAAATACACATACCGCTGTAATCGGGCGAGTTTCTACTTACAGATGCAATAGGAATTTTTGGGTTAGGTCAATCCGTTCGCGAGATATGGGACTTTGGAGCCAAGAAATGGTTGAGAAGGCAAAAAATTTTTGCAATTCTGCTGCTCCAAACGCTTAACCAGAATGGCCTAGGGAAAAAATACACATACCGTTGTATTCGGACGAGTTTCTACTTTCAGACGCAGCAGGAATTTTTGGGTTTGGTCAATCCGTTCGCGAGATATGGGACTTTGAATCTAAGAAATGGTTGAGAAGACAACAAATTTTTCGCAATTCTGCTGCTCCAAACGCTTAACCAGAATGGCCTAGGAAAAAAATACACATACCGTTGTAATCGGGCGAGTTTCTACTTTCAGATGCAATAGGAATTTTTGGGTTAGGTCAATCCGTTCGCGAGATATGGGACTTTGAAGCCAAGAAATGGTTGAGAAGGCAAAAAATTTTTGCAATTCTGCTGCTCCAAACGCTTAACCAGAATGGCCTAGGGAAAAAATACACATACCGTTGTATTCGGACGAGTTTCTACTTTCAGACGCAGCAGGAATTTTTGGGTTTGGTCAATCCGTTCGCGAGATATGGGACTTTGAAGCAAAGAAATGGTTGAGAAGACAACAAATTTTTCGCAATTCTGCTGCTCCAAACGCTTAACCAGAATGGCCTAGGGAAAAAATACACATACCGTTGTATTCGGACGAGTTTCTACTTTCAGACGCAGCAGGAATTTTTGGGTTTGGTCAATCCGTTCGCGAGATATGGGACTTTGAATCTAAGAAATGGTTGAGAAGACAACAAATTTTTCGCAATTCTGCTGCAACAAACGCTTAACCGGAATGGCCAAGGGAAAAAATACACATAGCGTTGTAATCGGGCGAGTTTCTACTTTCAGACGCAACAGGAATTTTTGGGTTAGGTCAATCCGTTCGCATGATATGGGAGTTTGAAGCCAAGAAATGGTTGAGATGGCATACAATTTTTCGCAATTCTGCAGATCCAAACGCTTAACCAGAATGGCCTAGGGGAAAAATACACATACAGTTGTAATCGGGCGAGTTTCTACTTTCATATGCAATAGGAATTTTTGGGTTAGGTCAATCCGTTCGCGAGATATGGGAGTTTGAAGCCAAGAAATGGTTGAGAAGACAACAAATTTTTCGCAATTCTGCTGCTCCAAACGCTTAACCAGAATGGGCTAGGGAAAAAGTACACGTACCGTTGTATTCGGGCGAGTTTCTACTTTCAGACGCAACAGGAATTTTTGGGTTAGGTCAATCCGTTCGCGAGATATGGGAGTTTGAAGCCAAGATGTGGTTGAGAAGGCAAAAAATTTTTCGCAATTCTGATGCTCCAAATGCTTAGCCAGAATGGCCAAGGGAAAAAATACACATACCGCTGTAATCGGGCGAGTTTCTACTTTCAGATGCAATAGGTATTTTTGGGTTTGGTCAATCCGTTCGCGAGATATGGGACTTTGGAGCCAAGAAATGGTTGAGAAGGCAAAAAATTTTTGCAATTCTGCTGCTCCAAACGCTTAACCAGAATGGCCTTGGGAAAAAATACACATACCGTTGTATTCGGACGAGTTTCTACTTTCAGACGCAGCAGGAATTTTTGGGTTTGGTCAATCCGTTCGCGAGATATGGGACTTTGAAGCTAAGAAATGGTTGAGAAGACAACAAATTTTTCGCAATTCTGCTGCTCCAAACGCTTAACCAGAATGGCCTAGGAAAAAAATACACATACCGTTGTAATCGGGCGAGTTTCTACTTTCAGATGCAATAGGAATTTTTGGGTTAGGTCAATCCGTTCGCGAGATATGGGAGTTTGAAGCCAAGAAATGGTTGAGAAGGCAAAAAATTGTTCGCTATTCTGCTGCTCCAAACGCTTAACCAGAATGGCCTAGGGAAAAAATACACATAGCGTTGTAATCGGGCGAGTTTCTACTTTCAGATGCAATAGGAATTTTTGGGTTAGGTCAATCCGTTCGCGAGATGTGGGAGTTTGAAGCTAAGAAATGGTTAAGGAGACAACAAATTTTTCGCAATTCTGCTGCTCCAAACGCTTAACCAGAATGGGCTAGGGAAAAAGTACACGTACCGTTGTAATCGGGCGAGTTTCTACTTTCAGACGCAACAGGAATTTTTGGGTTAGGTCAATCCGTTCGCGAGATATGGGAGTTTGAAGCCAAGATGTGGTTGAGAAGGCAAAAAATTTTTCGCAATTCTGATGCTCCAAATGCTTAGCCAGAATGGCCTAGGGAAAAAATACACATACCGCTGTAATCGGGCGAGATTCTACTTTCAGGTGCAATAGGAATTTTTGGGTTAGGTCAATCCGTTCGCGAGATATGGGACTTTGGAGCCAAGAAATGGTTGAGAAGGCAAAAAATTTTTGCAATTCTGCTGCTCCAAACGCTTAACCAGAATGGCCTAGGGAAAAAATACACATACCGTTGTATTCGGACGAGTTTCTACTTTCAGACGCAGCAGGAATTTTTGGGTTTGGTCAATCCGTTCGCGAGATATGGGACTTTGAAGCTAAGAAGTGGTTGAGAAGACAACAAATTTTTCGCAATTCTGCTGCTCCAAACGCTTAACCAGAATGGGCTAGGGAAAAAGTACACGTACCGTTGTAATCGGGCGAGTTTCTATTTTCAGACGCAACAGGAATTTTTGGGTTAGGTCAATCCGTTCGCGAGATATGGGAGTTTGAAGCCAAGATGTGGTTGAGAAGGCAAAAAATTTTTCGCAATTCTGATGCTCCAAATGCTTAGCCAGAATGGCCTAGGGAAAAAATACACATACCGCTGTAATCGGGCGAGTTTCTACTTTCAGGTGCAATAGGAATTTTTGGGTTAGGTCAATCCGTTCGCGAGATATGGGACTTTGGAGCCAAGAAATGGTTGAGAAGGCAAAAAATTTTTGCAATTCTGCTGCTCCAAACGCTTAACCAGAATGGCCTAGGGAAAAAATACACATACCGTTGTATTCGGACGAGTTTCTACTTTCCGACGCAGCAGGAATTTTTGGGTTTGGTCAATCCGTTCGCGAGATATGGGACTTTGAAGCTAAGAAATGGTTGAGAAGACAAAAAATTTTTCGCAATTCTGCTGCTCCAAACGCTTAACCAGAATGGGCTAGGGAAAAAGTACACGTACCGTTGTAATCGGGCGAGTTTCTATTTTCAGACGCAACAGGAATTTTTGGGTTAGGTCAATCCGTTCGCGAGATATGGGAGTTTGAAGCCAAGATGTGGTTGAGAAGGCAAAAAATTTTTCGCAATTCTGATGCTCCAAATGCTTAGCCAGAATGGCCTAGGGAAAAAATACACATACCGCTGTAATCGGGCGAGTTTCTACTTACAGATGCAATAGGAATTTTTGGGTTAGGTCAATCCGTTCGCGAGATATGGGACTTTGAAGCCAAGAAATGGTTGAGAAGGCAAAAAATTTTTGCAATTCTGCTGCTCCAAACGCTTAACCAGAATGGCCTAGGGAAAAAATACACATACCGTTGTATTCGGACGAGTTTCTACTTTCAGACGCAGCAGGAATTTTTGGGTTTGGTCAATCCGTTCGCGAGATATGGGATTTTGAATCTAAGAAATGGTTGAGAAGACAACAAATTTTTCGCAATTCTGCTGCTCCAAACGCTTAACCAGAATGGCCTAGGAAAAAAATACACATACCGTTGTAATCGGGCGAGTTTCTACTTTCAGATGCAATAGGAATTTTTGGGTTAGGTCAATCCGTTCGCGAGATATGGGACTTTGAAGCCAAGAAATGGTTGAGAAGGCAAAAAATTTTTGCAATTCTGCTGCTCCAAACGCTTAACCAGAATGGCCTAGGGAAAAAATACACATACCGTTGTATTCGGACGAGTTTCTACTTTCAGACGCAGCAGGAATTTTTGGGTTTGGTCACTCCGTTCGCGAGATATGGGACTTTGAAGCTAAGAAATGGTTGAGAAGACAACAAATTTTTCGCAATTCTGCTGCTCCAAACGCTTAACCAGAATGGCCTAGGGAAAAAATACACATACCGTTGTATTCGGACGAGTTTCTACTTTCAGACGCAGCAGGAATTTTTGGGTTTGGTCAAGCCGTTCGCGAGATATGGGACTTTGAATCTAAGAAATGGTTGAGAAGACAACAAATTTTTCGCAATTCTGCTGCTCCAAACGCTTAACCGGAATGGCCAAGGGAAAAAATACACATAGCGTTGTAATCGGGCGAGTTTCTACTTTCAGACGCAACAGGAATTTTTGGGTTAGGTCAATCCGTTCGCATGATATGGGAGTTTGAAGCCAAGAAATGGTTGAGATGGCATACAATTTTTCGCAATTCTGCAGATCCAAACGCTTAACCAGAATGGCCTAGGGGAAAAATACACATACAGTTGTAATCGGGCGAGTTTCTACTTTCATATGCAATAGGAATTTTTGGGTTAGGTCAATCCGTTCGCGAGATATGGGAGTTTGAAGCCAAGAAATGGTTGAGAAGACAACAAATTTTTCGCAATTCTGCTGCTCCAAACGCTTAACCAGAATGGGCTAGGGAAAAAGTACACGTACCGTTGTATTCGGGCGAGTTTCTACTTTCAGACGCAACAGGAATTTTTGGGTTAGGTCAATCCGTTCGCGAGATATGGGAGTTTGAAGCCAAGATGTGGTTGAGAAGGCAAAAAATTTTTCGCAATTCTGATGCTCCAAATGCTTAGCCAGAATGGCCAAGGGAAAAAATACACATACCGCTGTAATCGGGCGAGTTTCTACTTTCAGATGCAATAGGTATTTTTGGGTTTGGTCAATCCGTTCGCGAGATATGGGACTTTGGAGCCAAGAAATGGTTGAGAAGGCAAAAAATTTTTGCAATTCTGCTGCTCCAAACGCTTAACCAGAATGGCCTTGGGAAAAAATACACATACCGTTGTATTCGGACGAGTTTCTACTTTCAGACGCAGCAGGAATTTTTGGGTTTGGTCAATCCGTTCGCGAGATATGGGACTTTGAAGCTAAGAAATGGTTGAGAAGACAACAAATTTTTCGCAATTCTGCTGCTCCAAACGCTTAACCAGAATGGCCTAGGAAAAAAATACACATACCGTTGTAATCGGGCGAGTTTCTACTTTCAGATGCAATAGGAATTTTTGGGTTAGGTCAATCCGTTCGCGAGATATGGGAGTTTGAAGCCAAGAAATGGTTGAGAAGGCAAAAAATTGTTCGCTATTCTGCTGCTCCAAACGCTTAACCAGAATGGCCTAGGGAAAAAATACACATAGCGTTGTAATCGGGCGAGTTTCTACTTTCAGATGCAATAGGAATTTTTGGGTTAGGTCAATCCGTTCGCGAGATATGGGAGTTTGAAGCTAAGAAATGGTTAAGGAGACAACAAATTTTTCGCAATTCTGCTGCTCCAAACGCTTAACCAGAATGGGCTAGGGAAAAAGTACACGTACCGTTGTAATCGGGCGAGTTTCTACTTTCAGACGCAACAGGAATTTTTGGGTTAGGTCAATCCGTTCGCGAGATATGGGAGTTTGAAGCCAAGATGTGGTTGAGAAGGCAAAAAATTTTTCGCAATTCTGATGCTCCAAATGCTTAGCCAGAATGGCCTAGGGAAAAAATACACATACCGCTGTAATCGGGCGAGTTTCTACTTTCAGGTGCAATAGGAATTTTTGGGTTAGGTCAATCCGTTCGCGAGATATGGGACTTTGGAGCCAAGAAATGGTTGAGAAGGCAAAAAATTTTTGCAATTCTGCTGCTCCAAACGCTTAACCAGAATGGCCTACGGAAAAAATACACATACCGTTGTATTCGGACGAGTTTCTACTTTCCGACGCAGCAGGAATTTTTGGGTTTGGTCAATCCGTTCGCGAGATATGGGACTTTGAAGCTAAGAAATGGTTGAGAAGACAAAAAATTTTTCGCAATTCTGCTGCTCCAAACGCTTAACCAGAATGGGCTAGGGAAAAAGTACACGTACCGTTGTAATCGGGCGAGTTTCTATTTTCAGACGCAACAGGAATTTTTGGGTTAGGTCAATCCGTTCGCGAGATATGGGAGTTTGAAGCCAAGATGTGGTTGAGAAGGCAAAAAATTTTTCGCAATTCTGATGCTCCAAATGCTTAGCCAGAATGGCCTAGGGAAAAAATACACATACCGCTGTAATCGGGCGAGTTTCTACTTACAGATGCAATAGGAATTTTTGGGTTAGGTCAATCCGTTCGCGAGATATGGGACTTTGGAGCCAAGAAATGGTTGAGAAGGCAAAAAATTTTTGCAATTCTGCTGCTCCAAACGCTTAACCAGAATGGCCTAGGGAAAAAATACACATACCGTTGTATTCGGACGAGTTTCTACTTTCAGACGCAGCAGGAATTTTTGGGTTTGTCAATCCGTTCGCGAGATATGGGATTTTGAATCTAAGAAATGGTTGAGAAGACAACAAATTTTTCGCAATTCTGCTGCTCCAAACGCTTAACCAGAATGGCCTAGGAAAAAAATACACATACCGTTGTAATCGGGCGAGTTTCTACTTTCAGATGCAATAGGAATTTTTGGGTTAGGTCAATCCGTTCGCGAGATATGGGACTTTGAAGCCAAGAAATGGTTGAGAAGGCAAAAAATTTTTGCAATTCTGCTGCTCCAAACGCTTAACCAGAATGGCCTAGGGAAAAAATACACATACCGTTGTATTCGGACGAGTTTCTACTTTCAGACGCAGCAGGAATTTTTGGGTTTGGTCAATCCGTTCGCGAGATATGGGACTTTGAAGCTAAGAAATGGTTGAGAAGACAACAAATTTTTCGCAATTCTGCTGCTCCAAACGCTTAACCAGAATGGCCTAGGGAAAAAATACACATACCGTTGTATTCGGACGAGTTTCTACTTTCAGACGCAGCAGGAATTTTTGGGTTTGGTCAATCCGTTCGCGAGATATGGGACTTCGAATCTAAGAAATGGTTGAGAAGACAACAAATTTTTCGCAATTCTGCTGCTCCAAACGCTTAACCGGAATGGCCAAGGGAAAAAATACACATAGCGTTGTAATCGGGCGAGTTTCTACTTTCAGACGCAACAGGAATTTTTAGGTTAGGTCAATCCGTTCGCATGATATGGGAGTTTGAAGCCAAGAAATGGTTGAGATGGCATACAATTTTTCGCAATTCTGCAGATCCAAACGCTTAACCAGAATGGCCTAGGGGAAAAATACACATACAGTTGTAATCGGGCGAGTTTCTACTTTCATATGCAATAGGAATTTTTGGGTTAGGTCAATCCGTTCGCGAGATATGGGAGTTTGAAGCCAAGAAATGGTTGAGAAGACAACAAATTTTTCGCAATTCTGCTGCTCCAAACGCTTAACCAGAATGGGCTAGGGAAAAAGTACACGTACCGTTGTATTCGGGCGAGTTTCTACTTTCAGACGCAACAGGAATTTTTGGGTTAGGTCAATCCGTTCGCGAGATATGGGAGTTTGAAGCCAAGATGTGGTTGAGAAGGCAAAAAATTTTTCGCAATTCTGATGCTCCAAATGCTTAGCCAGAATGGCCAAGGGAAAAAATACACATACCGCTGTAATCGGGCGAGTTTCTACTTTCAGATGCAATAGGTATTTTTGGGTTTGGTCAATCCGTTCGCGAGATATGGGACTTTGGAGCCAAGAAATGGTTGAGAAGGCAAAAAATTTTTGCAATTCTGCTGCTCCAAACGCTTAACCAGAATGGCCTTGGGAAAAAATACACATACCGTTGTATTCGGACGAGTTTCTACTTTCAGACGCAGCAGGAATTTTTGGGTTTGGTCAATCCGTTCGCGAGATATGGGACTTTGAAGCTAAGAAATGGTTGAGAAGACAACAAATTTTTCGCAATTCTGCTGCTCCAAACGCTTAACCAGAATGGCCTAGGAAAAAAATACACATACCGTTGTAATCGGGCGAGTTTCTACTTTCAGATGCAATAGGAATTTTTGGGTTAGGTCAATCCGTTCGCGAGATATGGGAGTTTGAAGCCAAGAAATGGTTGAGAAGGCAAAAAATTGTTCGCTATTCTGCTGCTCCAAACGCTTAACCAGAATGGCCTAGGGAAAAAATACACATAGCGTTGTAATCGGGCGAGTTTCTACTTTCAGATGCAATAGGAATTTTTGGGTTAGGTCAATCCGTTCGCGAGATATGGGAGTTTGAAGCTAAGAAATGGTTAAGGAGACAACAAATTTTTCGCAATTCTGCTGCTCCAAACGCTTAACCAGAATGGGCTAGGGAAAAAGTACACGTACCGTTGTAATCGGGCGAGTTTCTACTTTCAGACGCAACAGGAATTTTTGGGTTAGGTCAATCCGTTCGCGAGATATGGGAGTTTGAAGCCAAGATGTGGTTGAGAAGGCAAAAAATTTTTCGCAATTCTGATGCTCCAAATGCTTAGCCAGAATGGCCTAGGGAAAAAATACACATACCGCTGTAATCGGGCGAGTTTCTACTTTCAGGTGCAATAGGAATTTTTGGGTTAGGTCAATCCGTTCGCGAGATATGGGACTTTGGAGCCAAGAAATGGTTGAGAAGGCAAAAAATTTTTGCAATTCTGCTGCTCCAAACGCTTAACCAGAATGGCCTACGGAAAAAATACACATACCGTTGTATTCGGACGAGTTTCTACTTTCCGACGCAGCAGGAATTTTTGGGTTTGGTCAATCCGTTCGCGAGATATGGGACTTTGAAGCTAAGAAATGGTTGAGAAGACAAAAAATTTTTCGCAATTCTGCTGCTCCAAACGCTTAACCAGAATGGGCTAGGGAAAAAGTACACGTACCGTTGTAATCGGGCGAGTTTCTATTTTCAGACGCAACAGGAATTTTTGGGTTAGGTCAATCCGTTCGCGAGATATGGGAGTTTGAAGCCAAGATGTGGTTGAGAAGGCAAAAAATTTTTCGCAATTCTGATGCTCCAAATGCTTAGCCAGAATGGCCTAGGGAAAAAATACACATACCGCTGTAATCGGGCGAGTTTCTACTTACAGATGCAATAGGAATTTTTGGGTTAGGTCAATCCGTTCGCGAGATATGGGACTTTGGAGCCAAGAAATGGTTGAGAAGCAAAAAATTTTTGCAATTCTGCTGCTCCAAACGCTTAACCAGAATGGCCTAGGGAAAAAATACACATACCGTTGTATTCGGACGAGTTTCTACTTTCAGACGCAGCAGGAATTTTTGGGTTTGGTCAATCCGTTCGCGAGATATGGGACTTTGAATCTAAGAAATGGTTGAGAAGACAACAAATTTTTCGCAATTCTGCTGCTCCAAACGCTTAACCAGAATGGCCTAGGAAAAAAATACACATACCGTTGTAATCGGGCGAGTTTCTACTTTCAGATGCAATAGGAATTTTTGGGTTAGGTCAATCCGTTCGCGAGATATGGGACTTTGAAGCCAAGAAATGGTTGAGAAGGCAAAAAATTTTTGCAATTCTGCTGCTCCAAACGCTTAACCAGAATGGCCTAGGGAAAAAATACACATACCGTTGTATTCGGACGAGTTTCTACTTTCAGACGCAGCAGGAATTTTTGGGTTTGGTCAATCCGTTCGCGAGATATGGGACTTTGGAGCTAAGAAATGGTTGAGAAGACAACAAATTTTTCGCAATTCTGCTGCTCCAAACGCTTAACCAGAATGGCCTAGGGAAAAAATACACATACCGTTGTATTCGGACGAGTTTCTACTTTCAGACGCAGCAGGAATTTTTGGGTTTGGTCAATCCGTTCGCGAGATATGGGACTTTGAAGCTAAGAAATGGTTGAGAAGACAACAAATTTTTCGCAATTCTGCTGCTCCAAACGCTTAACCAGAATGGCCTAGGGAAAAAATACACATACCGTTGTATTCGGACGAGTTTCTACTTTCAGACGCAGCAGGAATTTTTGGGTTTGGTCAATCCGTTCGCGAGATATGGGACTTTGAAGCTAAGAAATGGTTGAGAAGACAACAAATTTTTCGCAATTCTGCTGCTCCAAACGCTTAACCAGAATGGCCTAGGAAAAAAATACACATACCGTTGTATTCGGACGAGTTTCTACTTTCAGACGCAGCAGGAATTTTTGGGTTTGGTCAATCCGTTCGCGAGATATGGGACTTTGAAGCTAAGAAATGGTTGAGAAGACAACAAATTTTTCGCAATTCTGCTGCTCCAAACGCTTAACCAGAATGGCCTAGGAAAAAAATACACATACCGTTGTAATCGGGCGAGTTTCTACTTTCAGATGCAACAGGAATTTTTGGGTTAGGTCAATCCGTTCGCGAGATATGGGAGTTTGAAGCTAAGAAATGGTTGAGAAGGCAAGAAATTTTTCGCAATTCTGCTGCTCCAAACGCTTAACCAGAATGGCCTAGGGAAAAAATACACATACCGTTGTAATCGGGCGAGTTTCTACTTTCAGATGCAATAGGAAATTTTGGGTTACGTCAATCCGTTCGTGAGATATGGGAGTTTGAAGCTAAGAAATGGTTGAGAAGACAACAAATTTGTCGCACTTCTGCTGCTCCAAACGCTTAACCAGAATGGCCTAGGAAGAAAATACACATACCGTTTTAATCGGGCGAGTTTCTACTTTCAGTTGCAATAGGAATTTTTGGGTTAGGTCATCCGTTCGCGAGATATGGGACTTTGAAGCCAAGAAATGGTTGAGAAGGCAAAAAATTTTTCGCAATTCTGCTGCTCCAAACGCTTATCCAGAATGGCCTAGGGAAAAAATACACATACCGCTGTAATCGGGCGAGTTTCTACTTTCAGATTCAATAGGAATTTTTGGGTTAGGTCAATCCGTTCGCGAGATATGGGACTTTGGAGCCAAGAAATGGTTGAGAAGGCAAAAAATTTTTGCAATTCTGCTGCTCCAAACGCTTAACCAGAATGGCCTAGGGAAAAAATACACATACCGTTGTAATCGGGCGAGTTTCTACTTTCAGACGCAGCAGGAATTTTTGGGTTTGGTCAATCCGTTCGCGAGATATGGGACTTTGAATCTAAGAAATGGTTGAGAAGACAACAAATTTTTCGCAATTCTGCTGCTCCAAACGCTTAACCGGAATGGCCAAGGGAAAAAATACACATAGCGTTGTAATCGGGCGAGTTTCTACTTTCAGACGCAACAGGAATTTTTGGGTTAGGTCAATCCGTTCGCGAGATATGGGAGTTTGAAGCCAAGAAATGGTTGAGATGGCATACAATTTTTCGCAATTCTACAGATCCAAACGCTTAACCAGAATGGCCTAGGGGAAAAATACACATACAGTTGTAATCGGGCGAGTTTCTACTTTCAGATGCAATAGGAATTTTTGGGTTAGGTCAATCCGTTCGCGAGATGTGGGAGTTTGAAGCCAAGAAATGGTTGAGAAGACAACAAATTTTTCGCAATTCTGCTGCTCCAAACGCTTAACCAGAATGGGCTAGGGAAAAAGTACACGTACCGTTGTATTCGGGCGAGTTTCTACTTTCAGACGCAACAGGAATTTTTGGGTTAGGTCAATCCGTTCGCGAGATATGGGAGTTTGAAGCCAAGATGTGGTTGAGAAGGCAAAAAATTTTTCGCAATTCTGATGCTCCAAATGCTTAGCCAGAATGGCCAAGGGAAAAAATACACATACCGCTGTAATCGGGCGAGTTTCTACTTTCAGATGCAATAGGTATTTTTGGGTTTGGTCAATCCGTTCGCGAGATATGGGACTTTGAAGCTAAGAAATGGTTGAGAAGACAACAAATTTTTCGCAATTCTGCTGCTCCAAACGCTTAACCAGAATGGCCTAGGAAAAAAATACACATACCTTTGTAATCGGGCGAGTTTCTACTTTCAGATGCAATAGGAATTTTTGGGTTAGGTCAATCCGTTCGCGAGATATGGGACTTTGAAGCCAAGAAATGGTTGAGAAGGCAAAAAATTTTTCGCAATTCTGCTGCTCCAAACGCTTAACCAGAATGGCCTAGGGAAAAAATACACATAGCGTTGTAATCGGGCGAGTTTCTACTTTCAGACGCAACAGGAATTTTTGGGTTAGGTCAATCCGTTCGCGAGATATGGGAGTTTGAAGCCAAGATGTGGTTGAGAAGGCAAAAAATTTTTCGCAATTCTGATGCTCCAAACGCTTAACCAGAATGGCCTAGGGAAAAAATACACATACCGCTGTAATCGGGCGAGTTTCTACTTTCAGATGCAATAGGAATTTTTGGGTTATGTCAATCCGTTCGCGAGATATGGGACTTTGGATCCAAGAAATGGTTGAGAAGGCAAAAAATTTTTGCAATTCTGCTGCTCCAAACGCTTATCCAGAATGGCCTAGGGAAAAAATACACATACCGTTGTAATCGGGCGAGTTTCTACTTTCAGACGCAGCAGGAATTTTTGGGTTTGGTCAATCCGTTCGCGAGATATGGGACATTGAATCTAAGAAATGGTTGAGAAGACAACAAATTTTTCGCAATTCTGCTGCTCCAAACGCTTAACCAGAATGGCCTAGGGAAAAAATACACATAGCGTTGTAATCGGGCGAGTTTCTACTTTCAGACGCAACAGGAATTTTTGGGTTAGGTCAATCCGTTCGCGAGATATGGGAGTTTGAAGCCAAGAAATGGTTGAGAAGGCATACAATTTTTCGCAATTCTGCAGATCCAAACGCTTAACCAGAATGGCCTAGGGGAAAAAGTACACGTACCGTTGTAATCGGGCGAGTTTCTACTTTCAGACGCAACAGGAATTTTTGGGTTAGGTCAATCCGTTCGCGAGATATGGGAGTTTGAAGCCAAGATGTGGTTGAGAAGGCAAAAAATTTTTCGCAATTCTGATGCTCCAAATGCTTAGCCAGAATGGCCTAGGGAAAAAATACACATACCGCTGTAATCGGGCGAGTTTCTACTTACAGATGCAATAGGAATTTTTGGGTTAGGTCAATCCGTTCGCGAGATATGGGACTTTGGAGCCAAGAAATGGTTGAGAAGGCAAAAAATTTTTGCAATTCTGCTGCTCCAAACGCTTAACCAGAATGGCCTAGGGAAAAAATACACATACCGTTGTATGCGGACGAGTTTCTACTTTCAGACGCAGCAGGAATTTTTGGGTTTGGTCAATCCGTTCGCGAGATATGGGACTTTGAATCTAAGAAATGGTTGAGAAGACAACAAATTTTTCGCAATTCTGCTGCTCCAAACGCTTAACCAGAATGGCCTAGGGAAAAAATACACATAGCGTTGTAATCGGGCGAGTTTCTACTTTCAGACGCAACAGGAATTTTTGGGTTAGGTCAATCCGTTCGCGAGATATGGGAGTTTGAAGCCAAGATGTGGTTGAGAAGGCAAAAAATTTTTCGCAATTCTGCTGCTCCAAACGCTTAACCAGAATGGGCTAGGGAAAAAGTACACGTACCGTTGTATTCGGGCGAGTTTCTACTTTCAGACGCAACAGGAATTTTTGGGTTAGGTCAATCCGTTCGCGAGATATGGGAGTTTGAAGCCAAGATGTGGTTGAGAAGGCAAAAAATTTTTCGCAATTCTGATGCTCCAAATGCTTAGCCAGAATGGCCAAGGGAAAAAATACACATACCGCTGTAATCGGGCGAGTTTCTACTTTCAGATGCAATAGGTATTTTTGGGTTTGGTCAATCCGTTCGCGAGATATGGGACTTTGAAGCTAAGAAATGGTTGAGAAGACAACAAATTTTTCGCAATTCTGCTGCTCCAAACGCTTAACCAGAATGGCCTAGGAAAAAAATACACATACCTTTGTAATCGGGCGAGTTTCTACTTTCAGATGCAATAGGAATTTTTGGGTTAGGTCAATCCGTTCGCGAGATATGGGACTTTGAAGCCAAGAAATGGTTGAGAAGGCAAAAAATTTTTCGCAATTCTGCTGCTCCAAACGCTTAACCAGAATGGCCTAGGGAAAAAATACACATAGCGTTGTAATCGGGCGAGTTTCTACTTTCAGACGCAACAGGAATTTTTGGGTTAGGTCAATCCGTTCGCGAGATATGGGAGTTTGAAGCCAAGATGTGGTTGAGAAGGCAAAAAATTTTTCGCAATTCTGATGCTCCAAACGCTTAACCAGAATGGCCTAGGGAAAAAATACACATACCGCTGTAATCGGGCGAGTTTCTACTTTCAGATGCAATAGGAATTTTTGGGTTATGTCAATCCGTTCGCGAGATATGGGACATTGGATCCAAGAAATGGTTGAGAAGGCAAAAAATTTTTGCAATTCTGCTGCTCCAAACGCTTATCCAGAATGGCCTAGGGAAAAAATACACATACCGTTGTAATCGGGCGAGTTTCTACTTTCAGACGCAGCAGGAATTTTTGGGTTTGGTCAATCCGTTCGCGAGATATGGGACATTGAATCTAAGAAATGGTTGAGAAGACAACAAATTTTTCGCAATTCTGCTGCTCCAAACGCTTAACCAGAATGGCCTAGGGAAAAAATACACATAGCGTTGTAATCGGGCGAGTTTCTACTTTCAGACGCAACAGGAATTTTTGGGTTAGGTCAATCCGTTCGCGAGATATGGGAGTTTGAAGCCAAGAAATGGTTGAGAAGGCATACAATTTTTCGCAATTCTGCATATCCAAACGCTTAACCAGAATGGCCTAGGGGAAAAAGTACACGTACCGTTGTAATCGGGCGAGTTTCTACTTTCAGACGCAACAGGAATTTTTGGGTTAGGTCAATCCGTTCGCGAGATATGGGAGTTTGAAGCCAAGATGTGGTTGAGAAGGCAAAAAATTTTTCGCAATTCTGATGCTCCAAATGCTTAGCCAGAATGGCCTAGGGAAAAAATACACATACCGCTGTAATCGGGCGAGTTTCCACTTTCAGGTGCAATAGGAATTTTTGGGTTAGGTCAATCCGTTCGCGAGATATGGGACTTTGGAGCCAAGAAATGGTTGAGAAGGCAAAAAATTTTTGCAATTCTGCTGCTCCAAACGCTTAACCAGAATGGCCTAGGGAAAAAATACACATACCGTTGTATTCGGACGAGTTTCTACTTTCAGACGCAGCAGGAATTTTTGGGTTTGGTCAATCCGTTCGCGAGATATGGGACTTTGAATCTAAGAAATGGTTGAGAAGACAACAAATTTTTCGCAATTCTGCTGCTCCAAACGCTTAACCAGAATGGCCTAGGGAAAAAATACACATAGCGTTGTAATCGGGCGAGTTTCTACTTTCAGACGCAACAGGAATTTTTGGGTTAGGTCAATCCGTTCGCGAGATATGGGAGTTTGAAGCCAAGAAATGGTTGAGAAGGCATACAATTTTTCGCAATTCTGCAGATCCAAACGCTTAACCAGAATGGCCTAGGGGAAAAATACACATACAGTTGTAATCGGGCGAGTTTCTACTTTCAGATGCAATAGGAATTTTTGGGTTAGGTCAATCCGTTCGCGAGATGTGGGAGTTTGAAGCCAAGAAATGGTTGAGAAGACAACAAATTTTTCGCAATTCTGCTGCTCCAAACGCTTAACCAGAATGGGCTAGGGAAAAAGTACACGTACCGTTGTATTCGGGCGAGTTTCTACTTTCAGACGCAACAGGAATTTTTGGGTTAGGTCAATCCGTTCGCGAGATATGGGAGTTTGAAGCCAAGATGTGGTTGAGAAGGCAAAAAATTTTTCGCAATTCTGATGCTCCAAATGCTTAGCCAGAATGGCCAAGGGAAAAAATACACATACCGCTGTAATCGGGCGAGTTTCTACTTTCAGATGCAATAGGTATTTTTGGGTTTGGTCAATCCGTTCGCGAGATATGGGACTTTGAAGCTAAGAAATGGTTGAGAAGACAACAAATTTTTCGCAATTCTGCTGCTCCAAACGCTTAACCAGAATGGCCTAGGAAAAAAATACACATACCTTTGTAATCGGGCGAGTTTCTACTTTCAGATGCAATAGGAATTTTTGGGTTAGGTCAATCCGTTCGCGAGATATGGGACTTTGAAGCCAAGAAATGGTTGAGAAGGCAAAAAATTTTTCGCAATTCTGCTGCTCCAAACGCTTAACCAGAATGGCCTAGGGAAAAAATACACATAGCGTTGTAATCGGGCGAGTTTCTACTTTCAGACGCAACAGGAATTTTTGGGTTAGGTCAATCCGTTCGCGAGATATGGGAGTTTGAAGCCAAGATGTGGTTGAGAAGGCAAAAAATTTTTCGCAATTCTGATGCTCCAAACGCTTAACCAGAATGGCCTAGGGAAAAAATACACATACCGCTGTAATCGGGCGAGTTTCTACTTTCAGATGCAATAGGAATTTTTGGGTTATGTCAATCCGTTCGCGAGATATGGGACTTTGGATCCAAGAAATGGTTGAGAAGGCAAAAAATTTTTGCAATTCTGCTGCTCCAAACGCTTATCCAGAATGGCCTAGGGAAAAAATACACATACCGTTGTAATCGGGCGAGTTTCTACTTTCAGACGCAGCAGGAATTTTTGGGTTTGGTCAATCCGTTCGCGAGATATGGGACATTGAATCTAAGAAATGGTTGAGAAGACAACAAATTTTTCGCAATTCTGCTGCTCCAAACGCTTAACCAGAATGGCCTAGGGAAAAAATACACATAGCGTTGTAATCGGGCGAGTTTCTACTTTCAGACGCAACAGGAATTTTTGGGTTAGGTCAATCCGTTCGCGAGATATGGGAGTTTGAAGCCAAGAAATGGTTGAGAAGGCATACAATTTTTCGCAATTCTGCAGATCCAAACGCTTAACCAGAATGGCCTAGGGGAAAAAGTACACGTACCGTTGTAATCGGGCGAGTTTCTACTTTCAGACGCAACAGGAATTTTTGGGTTAGGTCAATCCGTTCGCGAGATATGGGAGTTTGAAGCCAAGATGTGGTTGAGAAGGCAAAAAATTTTTCGCAATTCTGATGCTCCAAATGCTTAGCCAGAATGGCCTAGGGAAAAAATACACATACCGCTGTAATCGGGCGAGTTTCTACTTACAGATGCAATAGGAATTTTTGGGTTAGGTCAATCCGTTCGCGAGATATGGGACTTTGGAGCCAAGAAATGGTTGAGAAGGCAAAAAATTTTTGCAATTCTGCTGCTCCAAACGCTTAACCAGAATGGCCTAGGGAAAAAATACACATACCGTTGTATGCGGACGAGTTTCTACTTTCAGACGCAGCAGGAATTTTTGGGTTTGGTCAATCCGTTCGCGAGATATGGGACTTTGAATCTAAGAAATGGTTGAGAAGACAACAAATTTTTCGCAATTCTGCTGCTCCAAACGCTTAACCAGAATGGCCTAGGGAAAAAATACACATAGCGTTGTAATCGGGCGAGTTTCTACTTTCAGACGCAACAGGAATTTTTGGGTTAGGTCAATCCGTTCGCGAGATATGGGAGTTTGAAGCCAAGATGTGGTTGAGAAGGCAAAAAATTTTTCGCAATTCTGCTGCTCCAAACGCTTAACCAGAATGGGCTAGGGAAAAAGTACACGTACCGTTGTATTCGGGCGAGTTTCTACTTTCAGACGCAACAGGAATTTTTGGGTTAGGTCAATCCGTTCGCGAGATATGGGAGTTTGAAGCCAAGATGTGGTTGAGAAGGCAAAAAATTTTTCGCAATTCTGATGCTCCAAATGCTTAGCCAGAATGGCCAAGGGAAAAAATACACATACCGCTGTAATCGGGCGAGTTTCTACTTTCAGATGCAATAGGTATTTTTGGGTTTGGTCAATCCGTTCGCGAGATATGGGACTTTGAAGCTAAGAAATGGTTGAGAAGACAACAAATTTTTCGCAATTCTGCTGCTCCAAACGCTTAACCAGAATGGCCTAGGAAAAAAATACACATACCTTTGTAATCGGGCGAGTTTCTACTTTCAGATGCAATAGGAATTTTTGGGTTAGGTCAATCCGTTCGCGAGATATGGGACTTTGAAGCCAAGAAATGGTTGAGAAGGCAAAAAATTTTTCGCAATTCTGCTGCTCCAAACGCTTAACCAGAATGGCCTAGGGAAAAAATACACATAGCGTTGTAATCGGGCGAGTTTCTACTTTCAGACGCAACAGGAATTTTTGGGTTAGGTCAATCCGTTCGCGAGATATGGGAGTTTGAAGCCAAGATGTGGTTGAGAAGGCAAAAAATTTTTCGCAATTCTGATGCTCCAAACGCTTAACCAGAATGGCCTAGGGAAAAAATACACATACCGCTGTAATCGGGCGAGTTTCTACTTTCAGATGCAATAGGAATTTTTGGGTTATGTCAATCCGTTCGCGAGATATGGGACTTTGGATCCAAGAAATGGTTGAGAAGGCAAAAAATTTTTGCAATTCTGCTGCTCCAAACGCTTATCCAGAATGGCCTAGGGAAAAAATACACATACCGTTGTAATCGGGCGAGTTTCTACTTTCAGACGCAGCAGGAATTTTTGGGTTTGGTCAATCCGTTCGCGAGATATGGGACATTGAATCTAAGAAATGGTTGAGAAGACAACAAATTTTTCGCAATTCTGCTGCTCCAAACGCTTAACCAGAATGGCCTAGGGAAAAAATACACATAGCGTTGTAATCGGGCGAGTTTCTACTTTCAGACGCAACAGGAATTTTTGGGTTAGGTCAATCCGTTCGCGAGATATGGGAGTTTGAAGCCAAGAAATGGTTGAGAAGGCATACAATTTTTCGCAATTCTGCATATCCAAACGCTTAACCAGAATGGCCTAGGGGAAAAAGTACACGTACCGTTGTAATCGGGCGAGTTTCTACTTTCAGACGCAACAGGAATTTTTGGGTTAGGTCAATCCGTTCGCGAGATATGGGAGTTTGAAGCCAAGATGTGGTTGAGAAGGCAAAAAATTTTTCGCAATTCTGATGCTCCAAATGCTTAGCCAGAATGGCCTAGGGAAAAAATACACATACCGCTGTAATCGGGCGAGTTTCCACTTTCAGGTGCAATAGGAATTTTTGGGTTAGGTCAATCCGTTCGCGAGATATGGGACTTTGGAGCCAAGAAATGGTTGAGAAGGCAAAAAATTTTTGCAATTCTGCTGCTCCAAACGCTTAACCAGAATGGCCTAGGGAAAAAATACACATACCGTTGTATTCGGACGAGTTTCTACTTTCAGACGCAGCAGGAATTTTTGGGTTTGGTCAATCCGTTCGCGAGATATGGGACTTTGAAGCTAAGAAATGGTTGAGAAGACAACAAATTTTTCGCAATTCTGCTGCTCCAAACGCTTAACCAGAATGGGCTAGGGAAAAAGTACACGTACCGTTGTAATCGGGCGAGTTTCTATTTTCAGACGCAACAGGAATTTTTGGGTTAGGTCAATCCGTTCGCGAGATATGGGAGTTTGAAGCCAAGATGTGGTTGAGAAGGCAAAAAATTTTTCGCAATTCTGATGCTCCAAATGCTTAGCCAGAATGGCCTAGGGAAAAAATACACATACCGCTGTAATCGGGCGAGTTTCTACTTACAGATGCAATAGGAATTTTTGGGTTAGGTCAATCCGTTCGCGAGATATGGGACTTTGGAGCCAAGAAATGGTTGAGAAGGCAAAAAATTTTTGCAATTCTGCTGCTCCAAACGCTTAACCAGAATGGCCTAGGGAAAAAATACACATACCGTTGTATGCGGACGAGTTTCTACTTTCAGACGCAGCAGGAATTTTTGGGTTTGGTCAATCCGTTCGCGAGATATGGGACTTTGAATCTAAGAAATGGTTGAGAAGACAACAAATTTTTCGCAATTCTGCTGCTCCAAACGCTTAACCAGAATGGCCTAGGGAAAAAATACACATAGCGTTGTAATCGGGCGAGTTTCTACTTTCAGACGCAACAGGAATTTTTGGGTTAGGTCAATCCGTTCGCGAGATATGGGAGTTTGAAGCCAAGAAATGGTTGAGAAGGCATACAATTTTTCGCAATTCTGCAGATCCAAACGCTTAACCAGAATGGCCTAGGGGAAAAATACACATACAGTTGTAATCGGGCGAGTTTCTACTTTCAGATGCAATAGGAACTTTTGGGTTAGGTCAATCCGTTCGCGAGATATGGGAGTTTGAAGCTAAGAAATGGTTAAGGAGACAACAAATTTTTCGCAATTCTGCTGCTCCAAACGCTTAACCAGAATGGGCTAGGGAAAAAGTACACGTACCGTTGTAATCGGGCGAGTTTCTACTTTCAGACGCAACAGGAATTTTTGGGTTAGGTCAATCCGTTCGCGAGATATGGGAGTTTGAAGCCAAGATGTGGTTGAGAAGGCAAAAAATTTTTCGCAATTCTGATGCTCCAAATGCTTAGCCAGAATGGCCTAGGGAAAAAATACACATACCGCTGTAATCGGGCGAGTTTCTACTTTCAGGTGCAATAGGAATTTTTGGGTTAGGTCAATCCGTTCGCGAGATATGGGACTTTGGAGCCAAGAAATGGTTGAGACGGCAAAAAATTTTTGCAATTCTGCTGCTCCAAACGCTTAACCAGAATGGCCTAGGGAAAAAATACACATACCGTTGTATTCGGACGAGTTTCTACTTTCAGACGCAGCAGGAATTTTTGGGTTTGGTCAATCCGTTCGCGAGATATGGGACTTTGAAGCTAAGAAGTGGTTGAGAAGACAACAAATTTTTCGCAATTCTGCTGCTCCAAACGCTTAACCAGAATGGGCTAGGGAAAAAGTACACGTACCGTTGTAATCGGGCGAGTTTCTATTTTCAGACGCAACAGGAATTTTTGGGTTAGGTCAATCCGTTCGCGAGATATGGGAGTTTGAAGCCAAGATGTGGTTGAGAAGGCAAAAAATTTTTCGCAATTCTGATGCTCCAAATGCTTAGCCAGAATGGCCTAGGGAAAAAATACACATACCGCTGTAATCGGGCGAGTTTCTACTTACAGATGCAATAGGAATTTTTGGGTTAGGTCAATCCGTTCGCGAGATATGGGACTTTGGAGCCAAGAAATGGTTGAGAAGGCAAAAAATTTTTGCAATTCTGCTGCTCCAAACGCTTAACCAGAATGGCCTAGGGAAAAAATACACATACCGTTGTATGCGGACGAGTTTCTACTTTCAGACGCAGCAGGAATTTTTGGGTTTGGTCAATCCGTTCGCGAGATATGGGACTTTGAATCTAAGAAATGGTTGAGAAGACAACAAATTTTTCGCAATTCTGCTGCTCCAAACGCTTAACCAGAATGGCCTAGGGAAAAAATACACATAGCGTTGTAATCGGGCGAGTTTCTACTTTCAGACGCAACAGGAATTTTTGGGTTAGGTCAATCCGTTCGCGAGATATGGGAGTTTGAAGCCAAGATGTGGTTGAGAAGGCAAAAAATTTTTCGCAATTCTGCTGCTCCAAACGCTTAACCAGAATGGGCTAGGGAAAAAGTACACGTACCGTTGTATTCGGGCGAGTTTCTACTTTCAGACGCAACAGGAATTTTTGGGTTAGGTCAATCCGTTCGCGAGATATGGGAGTTTGAAGCCAAGATGTGGTTGAGAAGGCAAAAAATTTTTCGCAATTCTGATGCTCCAAATGCTTAGCCAGAATGGCCAAGGGAAAAAATACACATACCGCTGTAATCGGGCGAGTTTCTACTTTCAGATGCAATAGTTATTTTTGGGTTTGGTCAATCCGTTCGCGAGATATGGGACTTTGAAGCTAAGAAATGGTTGAGAAGACAACAAATTTTTCGCAATTCTGCTGCTCCAAACGCTTAACCAGAATGGCCTAGGGGAAAAAGTACACGTACCGTTGTAATCGGGCGAGTTTCTACTTTCAGACGCAACAGGAATTTTTGGGTTAGGTCAATCCGTTCGCGAGATATGGGAGTTTGAAGCCAAGATGTGGTTGAGAAGGCAAAAAATTTTTCGCAATTCTGATGCTCCAAATGCTTAGCCAGAATGGCCTAGGGAAAAAATACACATACCGCTGTAATCGGGCGAGTTTCCACTTTCAGGTGCAATAGGAATTTTTGGGTTAGGTCAATCCGTTCGCGAGATATGGGACTTTGGAGCCAAGAAATGGTTGAGAAGGCAAAAAATTTTTGCAATTCTGCTGCTCCAAACGCTTAACCAGAATGGCCTAGGGAAAAAATACACATACCGTTGTATTCGGACGAGTTTCTACTTTCAGACGCAGCAGGAATTTTTGGGTTTGGTCAATCCGTTCGCGAGATATGGGACTTTGAAGCTAAGAAATGGTTGAGAAGACAACAAATTTTTCGCAATTCTGCTGCTCCAAACGCTTAACCAGAATGGGCTAGGGAAAAAGTACACGTACCGTTGTAATCGGGCGAGTTTCTATTTTCAGACGCAACAGGAATTTTTGGGTTAGGTCAATCCGTTCGCGAGATATGGGAGTTTGAAGCCAAGATGTGGTTGAGAAGGCAAAAAATTTTTCGCAATTCTGATGCTCCAAATGCTTAGCCAGAATGGCCTAGGGAAAAAATACACATACCGCTGTAATCGGGCGAGTTTCTACTTACAGATGCAATAGGAATTTTTGGGTTAGGTCAATCCGTTCGCGAGATATGGGACTTTGGAGCCAAGAAATGGTTGAGAAGGCAAAAAATTTTTGCAATTCTGCTGCTCCAAACGCTTAACCAGAATGGCCTAGGGAAAAAATACACATACCGTTGTATGCGGACGAGTTTCTACTTTCAGACGCAGCAGGAATTTTTGGGTTAGGTCAAGCCGTTCGCGAGATATGGGAGTTTGAAGCCAAGAAATGGTAGAGAAGGCAAAAAATTTTTCGCAATTCTGCTGCTCCAAACGCTTAACCAGAATGGCCTAGGGAAAAAATACACATAGCGTTGTAATCGGGCGAGTTTCTACTTTCAGACGCAACAGGAATTTTTGGGTTTGGTCAATCCGTTCGCGAGATATGGGACTTTGAAGCCAAGATGTGGTTGAGAAGACAACAAATTTTTCGCAATTCTGCTGCTCCAAACGCTTAACCAGAATGGCCTAGGGAAAAAATACACATACCGCTGTAATCGGGCGAGTTTCTACTTTCAGATGCAATAGGAATTTTTGGGTTATGTCAATCCGTTCGCGAGATATGGGACTTTGGATCCAAGAAATGGTTGAGAAGGCAAAAAATTTTTGCAATTCTGCTGCTCCAAACGCTTATCCAGAATGGCCTAGGGAAAAAATACACATACCGTTGTAATCGGGCGAGTTTCTACTTTCAGACGCAGCAGGAATTTTTGGGTTTGGTCAATCCGTTCGCGAGATATGGGACATTGAATCTAAGAAATGGTTGAGAAGACAACAAATTTTTCGCAATTCTGCTGCTCCAAACGCTTAACCAGAATGGCCTAGGGAAAAAATACACATAGCGTTGTAATCGGGCGAGTTTCTACTTTCAGACGCAACAGGAATTTTTGGGTTAGGTCAATCCGTTCGCGAGATATGGGAGTTTGAAGCCAAGAAATGGTTGAGAAGGCATACAATTTTTCGCAATTCTGCAGATCCAAACGCTTAACCAGAATGGCCTAGGGGAAAAAGTACACGTACCGTTGTAATCGGGCGAGTTTCTACTTTCAGACGCAACAGGAATTTTTGGGTTAGGTCAATCCGTTCGCGAGATATGGGAGTTTGAAGCCAAGATGTGGTTGAGAAGGCAAAAAATTTTTCGCAATTCTGATGCTCCAAATGCTTAGCCAGAATGGCCTAGGGAAAAAATACACATACCGCTGTAATCGGGCGAGTTTCCACTTTCAGGTGCAATAGGAATTTTTGGGTTAGGTCAATCCGTTCGCGAGATATGGGACTTTGGAGCCAAGAAATGGTTGAGAAGGCAAAAAATTTTTGCAATTCTGCTGCTCCAAACGCTTAACCAGAATGGCCTAGGGAAAAAATACACATACCGTTGTATTCGGACGAGTTTCTACTTTCAGACGCAGCAGGAATTTTTGGGTTTGGTCAATCCGTTCGCGAGATATGGGACTTTGAAGCTAAGAAATGGTTGAGAAGACAACAAATTTTTCGCAATTCTGCTGCTCCAAACGCTTAACCAGAATGGGCTAGGGAAAAAGTACACGTACCGTTGTAATCGGGCGAGTTTCTATTTTCAGACGCAACAGGAATTTTTGGGTTAGGTCAATCCGTTCGCGAGATATGGGAGTTTGAAGCCAAGATGTGGTTGAGAAGGCAAAAAATTTTTCGCAATTCTGATGCTCCAAATGCTTAGCCAGAATGGCCTAGGGAAAAAATACACATACCGCTGTAATCGGGCGAGTTTCTACTTACAGATGCAATAGGAATTTTTGGGTTAGGTCAATCCGTTCGCGAGATATGGGACTTTGGAGCCAAGAAATGGTTGAGAAGGCAAAAAATTTTTGCAATTCTGCTGCTCCAAACGCTTAACCAGAATGGCCTAGGGAAAAAATACACATACCGTTGTATGCGGACGAGTTTCTACTTTCAGACGCAGCAGGAATTTTTGGGTTTGGTCAATCCGTTCGCGAGATATGGGACTTTGAATCTAAGAAATGGTTGAGAAGACAACAAATTTTTCGCAATTCTGCTGCTCCAAACGCTTAACCAGAATGGCCTAGGGAAAAAATACACATAGCGTTGTAATCGGGCGAGTTTCTACTTTCAGACGCAACAGGAATTTTTGGGTTAGGTCAATCCGTTCGCGAGATATGGGAGTTTGAAGCCAAGATGTGGTTGAGAAGGCAAAAAATTTTTCGCAATTCTGCTGCTCCAAACGCTTAACCAGAATGGGCTAGGGAAAAAGTACACGTACCGTTGTATTCGGGCGAGTTTCTACTTTCAGACGCAACAGGAATTTTTGGGTTAGGTCAATCCGTTCGCGAGATATGGGAGTTTGAAGCCAAGATGTGGTTGAGAAGGCAAAAAATTTTTCGCAATTCTGATGCTCCAAATGCTTAGCCAGAATGGCCAAGGGAAAAAATACACATACCGCTGTAATCGGGCGAGTTTCTACTTTCAGATGCAATAGGTATTTTTGGGTTTGGTCAATCCGTTCGCGAGATATGGGACTTTGAAGCTAAGAAATGGTTGAGAAGACAACAAATTTTTCGCAATTCTGCTGCTCCAAACGCTTAACCAGAATGGCCTAGGAAAAAAATACACATACCTTTGTAATCGGGCGAGTTTCTACTTTCAGATGCAATAGGAATTTTTGGGTTAGGTCAATCCGTTCGCGAGATATGGGACTTTGAAGCCAAGAAATGGTTGAGAAGGCAAAAAATTTTTCGCAATTCTGCTGCTCCAAACGCTTAACCAGAATGGCCTAGGGAAAAAATACACATAGCGTTGTAATCGGGCGAGTTTCTACTTTCAGACGCAACAGGAATTTTTGGGTTAGGTCAATCCGTTCGCGAGATATGGGAGTTTGAAGCCAAGATGTGGTTGAGAAGGCAAAAAATTTTTCGCAATTCTGATGCTCCAAACGCTTAACCAGAATGGCCTAGGGAAAAAATACACATACCGCTGTAATCGGGCGAGTTTCTACTTTCAGATGCAATAGGAATTTTTGGGTTATGTCAATCCGTTCGCGAGATATGGGACTTTGGATCCAAGAAATGGTTGAGAAGGCAAAAAATTTTTGCAATTCTGCTGCTCCAAACGCTTATCCAGAATGGCCTAGGGAAAAAATACACATACCGTTGTAATCGGGCGAGTTTCTACTTTCAGACGCAGCAGGAATTTTTGGGTTTGGTCAATCCGTTCGCGAGATATGGGACATTGAATCTAAGAAATGGTTGAGAAGACAACAAATTTTTCGCAATTCTGCTGCTCCAAACGCTTAACCAGAATGGCCTAGGGAAAAAATACACATAGCGTTGTAATCGGGCGAGTTTCTACTTTCAGACGCAACAGGAATTTTTGGGTTAGGTCAATCCGTTCGCGAGATATGGGAGTTTGAAGCCAAGAAATGGTTGAGAAGGCATACAATTTTTCGCAATTCTGCAGATCCAAACGCTTAACCAGAATGGCCTAGGGGAAAAAGTACACGTACCGTTGTAATCGGGCGAGTTTCTACTTTCAGACGCAACAGGAATTTTTGGGTTAGGTCAATCCGTTCGCGAGATATGGGAGTTTGAAGCCAAGATGTGGTTGAGAAGGCAAAAAATTTTTCGCAATTCTGATGCTCCAAATGCTTAGCCAGAATGGCCTAGGGAAAAAATACACATACCGCTGTAATCGGGCGAGTTTCCACTTTCAGGTGCAATAGGAATTTTTGGGTTAGGTCAATCCGTTCGCGAGATATGGGACTTTGGAGCCAAGAAATGGTTGAGAAGGCAAAAAATTTTTGCAATTCTGCTGCTCCAAACGCTTAACCAGAATGGCCTAGGGAAAAAATACACATACCGTTGTATTCGGACGAGTTTCTACTTTCAGACGCAGCAGGAATTTTTGGGTTTGGTCAATCCGTTCGCGAGATATGGGACTTTGAAGCTAAGAAATGGTTGAGAAGACAACAAATTTTTCGCAATTCTGCTGCTCCAAACGCTTAACCAGAATGGGCTAGGGAAAAAGTACACGTACCGTTGTAATCGGGCGAGTTTCTATTTTCAGACGCAACAGGAATTTTTGGGTTAGGTCAATCCGTTCGCGAGATATGGGAGTTTGAAGCCAAGATGTGGTTGAGAAGGCAAAAAATTTTTCGCAATTCTGATGCTCCAAATGCTTAGCCAGAATGGCCTAGGGAAAAAATACACATACCGCTGTAATCGGGCGAGTTTCTACTTACAGATGCAATAGGAATTTTTGGGTTAGGTCAATCCGTTCGCGAGATATGGGACTTTGGAGCCAAGAAATGGTTGAGAAGGCAAAAAATTTTTGCAATTCTGCTGCTCCAAACGCTTAACCAGAATGGCCTAGGGAAAAAATACACATACCGTTGTATGCGGACGAGTTTCTACTTTCAGACGCAGCAGGAATTTTTGGGTTTGGTCAATCCGTTCGCGAGATATGGGACTTTGAATCTAAGAAATGGTTGAGAAGACAACAAATTTTTCGCAATTCTGCTGCTCCAAACGCTTAACCAGAATGGCCTAGGGAAAAAATACACATAGCGTTGTAATCGGGCGAGTTTCTACTTTCAGACGCAACAGGAATTTTTGGGTTAGGTCAATCCGTTCGCGAGATATGGGAGTTTGAAGCCAAGAAATGGTTGAGAAGGCATACAATTTTTCGCAATTCTGCAGATCCAAACGCTTAACCAGAATGGCCTAGGGGAAAAATACACATACAGTTGTAATCGGGCGAGTTTCTACTTTCAGATGCAATAGGAACTTTTGGGTTAGGTCAATCCGTTCGCGAGATATGGGAGTTTGAAGCTAAGAAATGGTTAAGGAGACAACAAATTTTTCGCAATTCTGCTGCTCCAAACGCTTAACCAGAATGGGCTAGGGAAAAAGTACACGTACCGTTGTAATCGGGCGAGTTTCTACTTTCAGACGCAACAGGAATTTTTGGGTTAGGTCAATCCGTTCGCGAGATATGGGAGTTTGAAGCCAAGATGTGGTTGAGAAGGCAAAAAATTTTTCGCAATTCTGATGCTCCAAATGCTTAGCCAGAATGGCCTAGGGAAAAAATACACATACCGCTGTAATCGGGCGAGTTTCTACTTTCAGGTGCAATAGGAATTTTTGGGTTAGGTCAATCCGTTCGCGAGATATGGGACTTTGGAGCCAAGAAATGGTTGAGACGGCAAAAAATTTTTGCAATTCTGCTGCTCCAAACGCTTAACCAGAATGGCCTAGGGAAAAAATACACATACCGTTGTATTCGGACGAGTTTCTACTTTCAGACGCAGCAGGAATTTTTGGGTTTGGTCAATCCGTTCGCGAGATATGGGACTTTGAAGCTAAGAAGTGGTTGAGAAGACAACAAATTTTTCGCAATTCTGCTGCTCCAAACGCTTAACCAGAATGGGCTAGGGAAAAAGTACACGTACCGTTGTAATCGGGCGAGTTTCTATTTTCAGACGCAACAGGAATTTTTGGGTTAGGTCAATCCGTTCGCGAGATATGGGAGTTTGAAGCCAAGATGTGGTTGAGAAGGCAAAAAATTTTTCGCAATTCTGATGCTCCAAATGCTTAGCCAGAATGGCCTAGGGAAAAAATACACATACCGCTGTAATCGGGCGAGTTTCTACTTACAGATGCAATAGGAATTTTTGGGTTAGGTCAATCCGTTCGCGAGATATGGGACTTTGGAGCCAAGAAATGGTTGAGAAGGCAAAAAATTTTTGCAATTCTGCTGCTCCAAACGCTTAACCAGAATGGCCTAGGGAAAAAATACACATACCGTTGTATTCGGACGAGTTTCTACTTTCAGACGCAGCAGGAATTTTTGGGTTTGGTCAATCCGTTCGCGAGATATGGGACTTTGAATCTAAGAAATGGTTGAGAAGACAACAAATTTTTCGCAATTCTGCTGCTCCAAACGCTTAACCAGAATGGCCTAGGAAAAAAATACACATACCGTTGTAATCGGGCGAGTTTCTACTTTCAGATGCAATAGGAATTTTTGGGTTAGGTCAATCCGTTCGCGAGATATGGGACTTTGAAGCCAAGAAATGGTTGAGAAGGCAAAAAATTTTTCGCAATTCTGCTGCTCCAAACGCTTAACCAGAATGGCCTAGGGAAAAAATACACATAGCGTTGTAATCGGGCGAGTTTCTTCTTTCAGACGCAACAGGAATTTTTGGGTTAGGTCAATCCGTTCGCGAGATATGGGAGTTTGAAGCCAAGATGTGGTTGAGTAGGCAAAAAATTTTTCGCAATTCTGATGCTCCAAACGCTTAACCAGAATGGCCTAGGGAAAAAATACACATACCGCTGTAATCGGGCGAGTTTCTACTTTCAGATGCAATAGGAATTTTTGGGTTATGTCAATCCGTTCGCGAGATATGGGACTTTGGAGCCAAGAAATGGTTGAGAAGGCAAAAAATTTTTGCAATTCTGCTGCTCCAAACGCTTAACCAGAATGGCCTAGGGAAAAAATACACATACCGTTGTAATCGGGCGAGTTTCTACTTTCAGACGCAGCAGGAATTTTTGGGTTTGGTCAATCCGTTCGCGAGATATGGGACTTTGAATCTAAGAAATGGTTCAGAAGACAACAAATTTTTCGCAATTCTGCTGCTCCAAACGCTTAACCAGAATGGCCTAGGGAAAAAATACACATACCCTTGTAATCGGGCGAGTTTCTACTTTCAGACGCAACAGGAATTTTTGGGTTAGGTCAATCCGTTCGCGAGATATGGGAGTTTGAAGCCAAGAAATGGTTGAGAAGGCATACAATTTTTCGCAATTCTGCAGATCCAAACGCTTAACCAGAATGGCCTAGGGGAAAAATACACATACAGTTGTAATCGGGCGAGTTTCTACTTTCAGATGCAATAGGAACTTTTGGGTTAGGTCAATCCGTTCGCGAGATATGGGAGTTTGAAGCTAAGAAATGGTTAAGGAGACAACAAATTTTTCGCAATTCTGCTGCTCCAAACGCTTAACCAGAATGGGCTAGGGAAAAAGTACACGTACCGTTGTAATCGGGCGAGTTTCTACTTTCAGACGCAACAGGAATTTTTGGGTTAGGTCAATCCGTTCGCGAGATATGGGAGTTTGAAGCCAAGATGTGGTTGAGAAGGCAAAAAATTTTTCGCAATTCTGATGCTCCAAATGCTTAGCCAGAATGGCCTAGGGAAAAAATACACATACCGCTGTAATCGGGCGAGTTTCTACTTTCAGGTGCAATAGGAATTTTTGGGTTAGGTCAATCCGTTCGCGAGATATGGGACTTTGGAGCCAAGAAATGGTTGAGACGGCAAAAAATTTTTGCAATTCTGCTGCTCCAAACGCTTAACCAGAATGGCCTAGGGAAAAAATACACATACCGTTGTATTCGGACGAGTTTCTACTTTCAGACGCAGCAGGAATTTTTGGGTTTGGTCAATCCGTTCGCGAGATATGGGACTTTGAAGCTAAGAAGTGGTTGAGAAGACAACAAATTTTTCGCAATTCTGCTGCTCCAAACGCTTAACCAGAATGGGCTAGGGAAAAAGTACACGTACCGTTGTAATCGGGCGAGTTTCTATTTTCAGACGCAACAGGAATTTTTGGGTTAGGTCAATCCGTTCGCGAGATATGGGAGTTTGAAGCCAAGATGTGGTTGAGAAGGCAAAAAATTTTTCGCAATTCTGATGCTCCAAATGCTTAGCCAGAATGGCCTAGGGAAAAAATACACATACCGCTGTAATCGGGCGAGTTTCTACTTACAGATGCAATAGGAATTTTTGGGTTAGGTCAATCCGTTCGCGAGATATGGGACTTTGGAGCCAAGAAATGGTTGAGAAGGCAAAAAATTTTTGCAATTCTGCTGCTCCAAACGCTTAACCAGAATGGCCTAGGGAAAAAATACACATACCGTTGTATTCGGACGAGTTTCTACTTTCAGACGCAGCAGGAATTTTTGGGTTTGGTCAATCCGTTCGCGAGATATGGGACTTTGAATCTAAGAAATGGTTGAGAAGACAACAAATTTTTCGCAATTCTGCTGCTCCAAACGCTTAACCAGAATGGCCTAGGAAAAAAATACACATACCGTTGTAATCGGGCGAGTTTCTACTTTCAGATGCAATAGGAATTTTTGGGTTAGGTCAATCCGTTCGCGAGATATGGGACTTTGAAGCCAAGAAATGGTTGAGAAGGCAAAAAATTTTTCGCAATTCTGCTGCTCCAAACGCTTAACCAGAATGGCCTAGGGAAAAAATACACATAGCGTTGTAATCGGGCGAGTTTCTTCTTTCAGACGCAACAGGAATTTTTGGGTTAGGTCAATCCGTTCGCGAGATATGGGAGTTTGAAGCCAAGATGTGGTTGAGTAGGCAAAAAATTTTTCGCAATTCTGATGCTCCAAACGCTTAACCAGAATGGCCTAGGGAAAAAATACACATACCGCTGTAATCGGGCGAGTTTCTACTTTCAGATGCAATAGGAATTTTTGGGTTATGTCAATCCGTTCGCGAGATATGGGACTTTGGAGCCAAGAAATGGTTGAGAAGGCAAAAAATTTTTGCAATTCTGCTGCTCCAAACGCTTAACCAGAATGGCCTAGGGAAAAAATACACATACCGTTGTAATCGGGCGAGTTTCTACTTTCAGACGCAGCAGGAATTTTTGGGTTTGGTCAATCCGTTCGCGAGATATGGGACTTTGAATCTAAGAAATGGTTCAGAAGACAACAAATTTTTCGCAATTCTGCTGCTCCAAACGCTTAACCAGAATGGCCTAGGGAAAAAATACACATACCCTTGTAATCGGGCGAGTTTCTACTTTCAGACGCAACAGGAATTTTTGGGTTAGGTCAATCCGTTCGCGAGATATGGGAGTTTGAAGCCAAGAAATGGTTGAGAAGGCATACAATTTTTCGCAATTCTGCAGATCCAAACGCTTAACCAGAATGGCCTAGGGGAAAAATACACATACAGTTGTAATCGGGCGAGTTTCTACTTTCAGATGCAGCAGGAATTTTTGGGTTTGGTCAATCCGTTCGCGAGATATGGGACTTTGAATCTAAGAAATGGTTGAGAAGACAACAAATTTTTCGCAATTCTGCTGCTCCAAACGCTTAACCAGAATGGGCTAGGGAAAAAGTACACGTACCGTTGTAATCGGGCGAGTTTCTACTTTCAGACGCAACAGGAATTTTTGGGTTAGGTCAATCCGTTCGCGAGATATGGGAGTTTGAAGCCAAGATGTGGTTGAGAAGGCAAAAAATTTTTCGCAATTCTGATGCTCCAAATGCTTAGCCAGAATGGCCAAGGGAAAAAATACACATACCGCTGTAATCGGGCGAGTTTCTACTTTCAGATGCAATAGGTATTTTTGGTTTAGGTCAATCCGTTCGCGAGATATGGGACTTTGGAGCCAAGAAATGGTTGAGAAGGCAAAAAATTTTTGCAATTCTGCTGCTCCAAACGCTTAACCAGAATGGCCTAGGGAAAAAATACACATACCGTTGTATTCGGACGAGTTTCTACTTTCAGACGCAGCAGGAATTTTTGGGTTTGGTCAATCCGTTCGCGAGATATGGGACTTTGAATCTAAGAAATGGTTGAGAAGACAACAAATTTTTCGCAATTCTGCTGCTCCAAACGCTTAACCAGAATGGCCTAGGAAAAAAATACACATACCGTTGTAATCGGGCGAGTTTCTACTTTCAGATGCAATAGGAATTTTTGGGTTAGGTCAATCCGTTCGCGAGATATGGGACTTTGAAGCCAAGAAATGGTTGAGAAGGCAAAAAACTTTTCGCAATTCTGCTGCTCCAAACGCTTAACCAGAATGGCCTAGGGAAAAAATACACATAGCGTTGTAATCGGGCGAGTTTCTACTTTCAGACGCAACAGAAATTTTTGGGTTAGGTCAATCCGTTCGCGAGATATGGGAGTTTGAAGCCAAGATGTGGTTGAGAAGGCAAAAAATTTTTCGCAATTCTGATGCTCCAAACGCTTAACCAGAATGGCCTAGGGAAAAAATACACATACCGCTGTAATCGGGCGAGTTTCTACTTTCAGATGCAATAGGAATTTTTGGGTTATGTCAATCCGTTCGCGAGATATGGGACTTTGGAGCCAAGAAATGGTTGAGAAGGCAAAAAATTTTTGCAATTCTGCTGCTCCAAACGCTTAACCAGAATGGCCTAGGGAAACAATACACATACCGTTGTAATCGGGCGAGTTTCTACTTTCAGACGCAGCAGGAATTTTTGGGTTTGGTCAATCCGTTCGCGAGATATGGGACTTTGAATCTAAGAAATGGTTCAGAAGACAACAAATTTTTCGCAATTCTGCTGCTCCAAACGCTTAACCAGAATGGCCTAGGGAAAAAATACACATAGCGTTGTAATCGGGCGAGTTTCTACTTTCAGACGCAACAGGAATTTTTGGGTTAGGTCAATCCGTTCGCGAGATATGGGAGTTTGAAGCCAAGATGTGGTTGAGAAGGCAAAAAATTTTTCGCAATTCTGATGCTCCAAATGCTTAGCCAGAATGGCCAAGGGAAAAAATACACATACCGCTGTAATCGGGCGAGTTTCTACTTTCAGATGCAATAGGTATTTTTGGTTTAGGTCAATCCGTTCGCGAGATATGGGACTTTGGAGCCAAGAAATGGTTGAGAAGGCAAAAAATTTTTGCAATTCTGCTGCTCCAAACGCTTAACCAGAATGGCCTTGGGAAAAAATACACATACCGTTGTATTCGGACGAGTTTCTACTTTCAGACGCAGCAGGAATTTTTGGGTTTGGTCAATCCGTTCGCGAGATATGGGACTTTGAAGCTAAGAAATGGTTGAGAAGACAACAAATTTTTCGCAATTCTGCTGCTCCAAACGCTTAACCAGAATGGCCTAGGAAAAAAATACACATACCGTTGTAATCGGGCGAGTTTCTACTTTCAGATGCAATAGGAATTTTTGGGTTAGGTCAATCCGTTCGCGAGATATGGGACTTTGAAGCCAAGAAATGGTTGAGAAGGCAAAAAATTTTTCGCAATTCTGATGCTCCAAACGCTTAACCAGAATGGCCTAGGGAAAAAATACACATACCGCTGTAATCGGGCGAGTTTCTACTTTCAGATGCAATAGGAATTTTTGGGTTATGTCAATCCGTTCGCGAGATATGGGACTTTGGAGCCAAGAAATGGTTGAGAAGGCAAAAAATTTTTGCAATTCTGCTGCTCCAAAGGCTTAACCAGAATGGCCTAGGGAAAAAATACACATACCGTCGTAATCGGGCGAGTTTCTACTTTCAGACGCAGCAGGAATTTTTGGGTTTGGTCAATCCGTTCGCGAGGTATGGGACTTTGAATCTAAGAAATGGTTGAGAAGACAACAAATTTTTCGCAATTCTGCTGCTCCAAACGCTTAACCAGAATGGCCTAGGGGAAAAATACACATAGCGTTGTAATCGGGCGAGTTTCTACTTTCAGACGCAACAGGAATTTTTGGGTTAGGTCAATCCGTTCGCGAGATATGGGAGTTTGAAGCCAAGAAATGGTTGAGAAGGCATACAATTTTTCGCAATTCTGCAGATCCAAACGCTTAACCAGAATGGCCTAGGGGAAAAATACACATACAGTTGTAATCGGGCGAGTTTCTACTTTCAGATGCAATAGGAATTTTTGGGTTAGGTCAATCCGTTCGCGAGATATGGGACGGAGCCAAGAAATGGTTGAGAAGGCAAAAAATTTTTGCAATTCTGCTGCTCCAAACGCTTAACCAGAATGGCCTAGGGAAAAAATACAAATACCGTTGTAATCGGGCGTGTTTCTACTTTCAGACGCAGCAGGAATTTTTGGGTTTGGTCAATCCGTTCGCGAGATATGGGACTTTGAAGCACGAAATGGTTGAGAAGACAACAAATTATTCGCAATTCTGCTGCTCCAAACGCTTAACCAGAATGGGCTAGGGAAAAAGTACACGTACCGTTGTAATCGGGCGAGTTTCTACTTTCAGACGCAACAGGAATTTTTGGGTTAGGTCAATCCGTTCGCGAGATATGGGAGTTTGAAGCCAAGATGTGGTTGAGAAGGCAAAAAATTTTTCGCAATTCTGATGCTCCAAATGCTTAGCCAGAATGGCCTTGGGAAATAATACACATACCGCTGTAATCGGGCGAGTTTCTACTTTCAGATGCAATAGGAATTTTTGGGTTAGGTCAATCCGTTCGCGAGATATGGGACTTTGGAGCCAAGAAATGGTTGAGAAGGCAAAAAATTTTTGCAATTCTGCTGCTCCAAACGCTTAACCAGAATGGCCTAGGGAAAAAAATACAAATACCGTTGTAATCGGGCGTGTTTCTACTTTCAGACGCAGCAGGAATTTTTGGGTTTTGGTCAATCCGTTCGCGAGATATGGGACTTTGAAGCCACGAAATGGTTGAGAAGACAACAAATTATTCGCAATTCTGCTGCTCCAAACGCTTAACCAGAATGGGCTAGGGAAAAAGTACACGTACCGTTGTAATCGGGCGAGTTTCTACTTTCAGACGCAACAGGAATTTTTGGGTTAGGTCAATCCGTTCGCGAGATATGGGAGTTTGAAGCCAAGATGTGGTTGAGAAGGCAAAAATTTTTCGCAATTCTGATGCTCCAAATGCTTAGCCAGAATGGCCTTGGGAAATAATACACATACCGCTGTAATCGGGCGAGTTTCTACTTTCAGATGCAATAGGAATTTTTGGGTTAGGTCAATCCGTTCGCGAGATATGGGACTTTGGAGCCAAGAAATGGTTGAGAAGGCAAAAATTTTTGCAATTCTGCTGCTCCAAACGCTTAACCAGAATGGCCTAGGGAAAAAATACACATAGCGTTGTAATCGGGCGAGTTTCTACTTTCAGACGCAACAGGAATTTTTGGGTTAGTCATTCCGTTCGCGAGAGTATGGGAGTTTGAAGCCAAGATGTGGTTGAGAAGGCAAAAAATTTTTCGCATTCTGATGCTCCAAACGCTTAACCAGAATGGCCTAGGAAAAAATACACATACCGCTGTAATCGGGCGAGTTTCTACTTTCAGATGCAATAGGAATTTTTGGGTTATGTCAATCCGTTCGCGAGATATGGGACTTTGGAGCCAAGAAATGGTTGAGAAGGCAAAAAATTTTTGCAATTCTGCTGCTCCAAACGCTTAACCAGAATGGCCTAGGAAAAAATACACATAGCGTTGTAATCGGGCGAGTTTCTACTTTCAGACGCAACAGGAATTTTTGGGTTAGGTCATTCGTTCGCGAGATATGGGAGTTTGAAGCCAAGATGTGGTTGAGAAGGCAAAAAATTTTTCGCAATTCTGATGCTCCAAACGCTTAACCAGAATGGCCTAGGGAAAAAATACACATACCGCTGTAATCGGGCGAGTTTCTACTTTCAGATGCAATAGGAATTTTTGGGTTATGTCAATCCGTTCGCGAGATATGGGACTTTGGAGCCCAAGACAATGGTGAGAAGGCAAAAAAATTTTTGCAATTCTGCTGCTCCAAACGCTTAACCAGAATGGCCTAGGGAAAAATATACATACCGTCGTAATCGGGCGAGTTTCTACTTTCAGACGCAGCAGGAATTTTTGGGTTTGGTCAATCCGTTCGCGAGGTATGGGACTTTGAATTCTAAGAAATGGTTGAGAAGACAACAAATTTTTCGCAATTCTGCTGCTCCAAACGCTTAACCAGAATGGCCTAGGGGAAAAATACACATAGCGTTGTAATCGGGCGAGTTTCTACTTTCAGACGCAACAGGAATTTTTGGGTTAGGTCAATCCGTTCGCGAGATATGGGAGTTTGAAGCCAAGAAATGGTTGAGAAGGCATACAATTTTTCGCAATTCTGCAGATCCAAACGCTTAACCAGAATGGCCTAGGGGAAAAATACAGATACAGTTGTAATCGGGTGAGTTTCTACTTTCAGATGCAATAGGAATTTTTGGGGTTAGGTCAATCCGTTCGCGAGATATGGGAGTTTGAAGCCAAGAAATGGTTGAGAAGACAACAAATTTTTCGCAATTCTGCTGCTCCAAACGCTTAACCAGAATGGGCTAGGGAAAAAGTACACGTACCGTTGTAATCGGGCGAGATTCTACTTTCAGACGCAACAGGAATTTTTGGGTTAGTCAATCCGTTCGCGAGATATGGGAGTTTGAAGCCAAGATGTGGTTGAGAATGCAAAAAATTTTTCGCAATTCTGATGCTCCAAATGCTTAGCCAGAATGGCCTAGGGAAAAAATACACATACCGCTGTAATCGGGCGAGTTTCTACTTTCAGATGCAATAGGAATTTTTGGGTTTGGTCAATCCGTTCGCGAGATATGGGACTTTGAAGCTAAGAAATGGTTGAGAAGACAACAAATTTTTCGCAATTCTGCTGCTCCAAACGCTTAACCAGAATGGGCTAGGGAAAAAGTACTCGTACCGTTGTAATCGGGCGAGTTTCTACTTTCAGATGCAACAGGAATTTCTGGGTTAGGTCAATCCGTTCGCGAGATATGGGAGTTTGAAGCCAAGAAATGGTTGAGAAGGCAAAAAATTTTTCGCAATTCTGCTGCTCCAAACGCTTAACCAGAATGGCCTATGGAAAAAATACACATACCGTTGTAATCGGGCGAGTTTCTACTTTCAGATGCAACAGGAATTTTTGGGTTAGATCAATCCGTTCGCGAGATATGGGAGTTTGAAGCCAAGAAATGGTTCAGAAGGCAAAAAATTTTTCGCAATTCTGCTGCTCCAAACGCTTAACCAGTTTGGCCTAGGGAAAAAATACACATACCGCTGTAATCGGGCGAGTTTCTACTTTCAGATGCAATAGGAATTTTTGGGTTAGGTCAATCCGTTCGCGAGATATGGGACTTTGGATCCAAGAAATGGTTGAGTAGGCAAAAAATTTTTGCAATTCTGCTGCTCCAAACGCTTAACCAGAATGGCCTAGGGAAAAAATACACATACCGTTGTATTCGGGCGAGTTTCTACTTTCAGACGCAGCAGGAATTTTTGGGTTTGGTCAATCCGTTCGCGAGATATGGGACTTTGAAGCTAAGAAATGGTTGAGAAGACAAAAAATTTTTCGCAATTCTGCTGCTCCAAACGCTTAACCAGAATGGGCTAGGGAAAAAGTACACGTACCGTTGTAATCGGGCGAGTTTCTACTTTCACACGCAACAGGAATTTTTGGGTTAGGTCAATCCGTCCGCGAGATATGGGAGTTTGAAGCCAAGAAATGGTTGAGAAGGCAAAAAATTTTTCGCAATTCTGCTGCTCCAAACGCTTAACCAGAATGGCCTAGGGAAAAAATACACATACCGTTGTAATCGGGCGAGGTTCTACTTTCAGATGCAATAGGAATTTTTGGGTTAGGTCAATCTGTTCGCGAGATATGGGAGTTTGAAGCCAAGAAATGGTTGAGAAGGCAACAAATTTTTCGCAATTCTGCTGCTCCAAACGCTTAACCAGAATGGCGTAGGGAGAAAATACACATACCGATGTAATCGGGCGAGTTTCTACTTTCAGATGCAATAGGAATTTTTGGGATAGGTCAATCAGTTCGCGAGATATGGGAGTTTGAATCCAAGAAATGGTAGAGAAGGCAAAAAATTTTTCGCAATTCTGCTGCTCCAAACGCTTAACCAGAATGGCCTAGGGAAAAAATACACATACCGTTGTAATCGGGCGAGTATCTACTTTCAGATGCAATAGGAAATTATGGGTTACGTCAATCCGTTCGCGAGATATGGGAGTTTGAAGCCAAGAAATGGTTGAGAAGGCAAAACATTTTTCGCAATTCTGCTGCTCCAAACGCTTAACCAGAATGGCCTAGGGAAAAAATACGCATACCGTTATAATCGGGCGAGTTTCTACTTTCAGATGCAACAGGAATTTTTGGGTTAGGTCAATCCGTTCGCGAGATATGAGACTTTGAAGCCAAGAAATGGTTGAGAAGGCAAAAAATTTTTCGCAATTCTGCTGCTCCAAACGCTTAACCAGAATGGCCTAGGGAAAAAATACACATACCGTTGTAATCGGGCGAGTTTCTACTTTCAGATGCAATAGGAAATTTTGGGTTACGTCAATCCGTTCGCGAGATATGGGAGTTTGAAGCTAAGAAATGGTTGAGAAGAAAACAAATTTTCGCAATTCTGTTGCTCCAAACGCTTAAACAGAATGGGCTAGGGAAAAAATACACGTACCGTTGTAATCGGGCGAGTTTCTACTTTCACACGCAACAGGAATTTTTGGGTTAGGTCAATCCGTCCGCGAGATATGGGAGTTTGAACCAAGAAATGGTGAG